>NC_133934.1:616317-1226817 GCF_031877795.1 Strix aluco
TAGTGAGCCGTGCAGGCGGGGGGGGGGGTCGCACAGAGGGGGGGCAGGGGCGACTCTTGCCCTGCTCCCCCCCCCCCCCCGCGGATGTCGGGGTGTGCCCAGGGGGGAACCCGGGCTTTCTCCCCATGGCCACGGGGGCTGTGGGGGGGCCGGGGGCCACCCACGACCCTGTGATTCCCCGTGGGCAACCCCTGGGTGCTGGGGGGGGCGGGGGGGGGGGGGCTGGGGCTGCGTCAGCCGGGGATTAGCGGGGCCGGGATCGTCCTGAGCCCCTGATCCCGCTTAGTGGCCCCTGACGCCACCCGAAGGCGTCACCGGGTCCGCAGCCCCCCCTCCGCTCCCCTGGAGTGACCCCCAAATCCTTCCCCCCCCCTGCCCCATGCTGGAGGCCCCCCCCTGCCACGGAGTGGGGGATTCTCGGGTGGCTCATAGAGGGGTGGGCACCCATCGGGGTGACAAGGGGCACCCCAAGACCTCAGGGCTCAGCGCTGGGAGGTGCCTGACGCAGCCCCACGGACACCCATGGGTGCGGGGGGGGTGTGGGGTGTCCCCCCCACCCATGGGACACCCGGGTGCCACCTCCCCAGTGGCTCAGCATGACCGGGGGAGGTGACAAACAGTTGGGTCACACCGGGTGGGTGACACAGGGTGGGTGACACGGGGTGGGTGACACCAGCCTGGCTCAAAATCTGTCCCGTGAGCTGGAAAAAAACCAAAAAAACCAGAAATTAAAAAAAAATCAACCACTTTCGGAGTTTATTAACTCATTTTCAGAGCGGGGCCTCGCCGGTGCGGGAGCTAATTAGGTCACACGTGTGGCTGCACTGTGGCCACAACACATGGATAGTGGCCACGGGGGGGGGGTCACGGGGGGGGGGACAGGGTGACCCCAGCACCCTGCAGCCCCCCCCCATGTCCCAGCCTCGTGGGCTGCGCACGTGGGCAGCCCCGTGTGTCCCACCCGCGTGTGCGCCCACACGTGTGGGCCTGAGCGGTGGGGAAACTGAGGTACGGGGAGGGGGGGGGATGAGGGGGGGCCTCGGCGGTGCCCCTGTCCTGAGGGGGGTCCCTGCCCCCCCCCCGAGCCCCACTGTGTAATAATATCAATTAGCGAAGCACAGATTGGCTTTAATGAGCGGCGCCCGGCAGCTCAGTCACCCTCTGCCCCCGATAATTGTCTCCTGACCCCCCCCCGGCACTGGGGGGGGCTGAGTTGGGGGCTGGGGGGGGCCCAGGGATGGGAAACGCTGAGTCGGCAAAACCGCTTGGAGGGTGGGAGGGGGGTTTGGTGGAGGGGAGGGGGCGGGGGGGCCCGGCCTGATGGTGACGGCCCCCGCGCAGGATGGGGGTGCTGAGGGGCATCTCCCCCCCGCCGGGGGGGGGCCGGGATCCATCCCCGTGGGCGGGGGGGGGGGGGGGGGCTGTGGGGGGACATTCCCCAGTGGAAATGTCACGGCCCTCAGAACCGTCAGCGCTCCCCGAAAGGCGCCACAGCCCCCGTCCTCTGTGACCCCGATACTGCCCCTGAACCCCCCCAACCCGATCCCGAAGTGTCCCCCAGCCCCAATGCCACCCCCCCACCCCCCAATGCCCTTGGGCAGAATGGGAGAAAAAATGTCACCGGCACCAGCTGCTGTTAGGGGATGGGGGACGGATGGAGGGAGGGAGCGATGGAGGGACGGATAGATGGATGGAGGGAGGGATGGAGGGACGGAAGGAGGGAGGGATGGAGGGATGAAGGGATGGAGGGAGGGAGGAAGCGATGGAGGGATGGATAGATGGAAAGAGGGAGGGATGAAGGGATGGAGGGAGGGAGGGAGAGATGGAGGGAGGGGGGGATGCAGAGCTAGATGGAAGGATGGGAGGATGGGTGGAAGGATGGAGGGAGGGACGGACGGACAGAGGGATGGACACTCTGGGGCCGGGCAGCAGGACAGACCCAGGACCTACCGCACTGACGGACACTCTGGGAACGGCCGGGGGGGGTTATAGGGCCTCGCCCCGCGCCACTCTCGGGGACTCCCCGGGGCTGGCACCTCGTCCCGCTGCTCCCAGAGGTGCCCCCGCGCCCCGGGACGGGGGAAGAGTTCGGGGAGTCGGCTGCAAGGGCACCCCAAAACCAACCCCACCGCCACCCCAAGCCCCATTTCGCCACTCACCATCCTCTTCCTCCGCGCTGGGTGTCCCTGGGTTGGATCCAGCGCTGGTTCCACCCCCCCGGCTCAGCACCGCACCCACCCATCTCCCAACCCCGGGCGTGGCAGCGGGATGGATCCGGCCCCCAAAATATACCTCAGTGCCCCCAAAAATCGGTGCTTCCACGCGGAATAAACCGCGGCGGGGCCTTCCTCCCACCTCTCCCTCCTCTGCCTCCCCAGCCGGGTCCTGCGTGGCAGTGGGTGACCCCAGCACCCACAGGGTGCTCGGGCTGACAAAGCCGGGCTTGGGCGACCGAACGAAGCTGGGCTTAGCCCACAGCCCCGCATGTGCCCACCTCCTCCCTCCACCCCGGCGCCTTCGCTCGCCCTCCCCGCGGGCTGGGGCTGGGGCCCGGAGGGATGGGGGTGATTCCTGGCTCCCACACCCCATTTCTGGGGGGGCGCGGGGGGTCTGCAGAAGGGCACGGCGGAGGCGCTGGGAGGGATTTTGCTGCCCGTTTGCCCGCGAATCCCTAAATCGCTGTTTCTTACCCCAAAGGGACCACGCGCCGACCACGGGCTTCGGTCCGGCCGGTGTCACCTCTTGCCCTGGTTGGGTCCGAGATGGGGCTTGGCTTGGGGACAGCCCCCCCCTTCCCAGGCTGAGGGGGGTCTGGGGACAGTCCCCCCCGCCATGAGGCTGACAAGGTCGGAGGGTCCTGGGGGACCGTTGGCCTCAGGTCCTTGTCCCCAAGTGGGATGGTGGGACGCGGTCGGGGTGCTCCCAGTGGGGGACAGGGCTGTCCCCATCCCTCATGGGCCACACGCCACGGCCCCACGGTCCCCCCCAAAGATGCCGCCCCCCCCCAAATCTCCCAGCCACCGCTACTCAAACTTTGCCCCAAGTTGAGACAAAGGCAGCAGGTCCTGTCCCCTGTCCCCGCTGTCCCCAGACAGCCTGGTGCCACCAGGACTTAATGAGGGCACAGGGCGGTGGGCTCAGGGGCTGCCCCCCACCCCCCCCCCCCCCCTGCAGCTTAACCCTTCCCCTGCCGCTCCTCTCCACTCCAGCTTTGGGGACTTTTTTTGGGGGGGTTCGCCTGTGTCCTTGGTGCTCCCTGCACTCGCTCACTCGTTGTTGACCTTGGGGGGGTCCCAGCTGCAGCCCCTGGGGGTTGCCCACCTCGGGAAGGGTGTGGGTACCCCCCCCCCGAATCTTCATCCCCCTGAGTCACCCCATGGCCACGGGGCACCCCCAAGCCCCGGCAAGGAGGGCCCCCCCCCCCCAGCCGCAGGTCTCAGCCTGTGCCCCACGGCGCGGGGGAGCCCAGAAGGGCTGGATTTGGCAGCGGGGGGAGCTGACCCCAGTCCCATGCTGGCTGCTCCGCTGGTGTCCCCATCCCAGCCCCCCGGGATCAGGGAGCCCCCGCGTGGGGTGGCCTGGTTGGGGCCACCAATCCCTCCCCACCCCCCCACTGTCCCATCACCCCCATCCTGTGACACCCCCTTTGTCCCCTCCTCCTGCTACCCCATCGGCCCCCACCTCCTCGGTCCTTTCTGACACCTCCCCCCCCCCGTCTGCTCAGCCCCTGCCTCGCCAGCCCCCCCCTACCCCCCCATCCCTCTGCCCTTCTGCCTCCTCCACCCATCCACCCATCCTTCCCTCCCTCTCTCCATCCCTCCCTCCACCCTTCCATCCATCCACCTCTCCACCTTCTCCCTCCCTCCCTCCATCCCTCCATGTCCATCCACCTGCCCATCTTCTGCCTCCATCCACTCGGCCATCCACCCCCTCTCTCCTTTTTATCGATCCACCCAAATCTTCTCCACCCACCCACCCACCCACCCACCCATCCATCCATCCTCCCATCCCTCCCTCCCTCTCCTCCTGCCCCTCTCCCCCCCCCGCAGTGGCAATCCCGGGGTGCCCTGGCCGTCACCCGCTGTCACCCACCGTCACCCACAGACGGCCCGTGACACCCGAGGGGGCTCAGCCGGCCCCGCGCCCCGCCTGCCCCTCGCCCCGCGCTCCTTAGCGACGCTGTCACGCGGGGATGGGGGGGACCCGACCCCCCACGGGGACACAGGGCTCTGGGGACACGGGGGACCCCGACGCCTTGGCGGCTCTTGGCCCACAGATGCGTCCCCCAGCTCTGACCCCACCGCCGGGCCCGGGGGGGTGATGGGGGAGTGTGTGTGTGTGGGGTGTGGAGTGGGGGACCCCCCCACGCCAGGGCTGGTCCCCGTGGGAGCCCCCTTTTTGCGCAGACCCAAGATCGCGGGGGCGGGGGGGCTGTGTGTGTGCGTGGGGCTGTGTCCCGGGGCGGTGCGCGGGGGGCTCTATCTTGGCGGGGGGGGGGGGGGAGGGCGGCTGTGTCCCGCGTGACCCCGTACCCCTGCACGTGTAGCAGCCCCCCCGTCGCCCCCCGACACCCCTTCCCACGGGTGTCCCTGGGCTGCGGGGAGGAGGGGGGGGAAGGACGGCGCCGGCGGGGCGGCACAAGGACCCGGGGCGGGTGAAGGGGCGGGGCCAGAGCTCGTGGGGGCGTGTCCTAGGGCGGGGCGTTCCGTGGGGGCGTGCCCGGGGGCGGGGCGGGGCGTGTCCCGCCGTCATGGCGTCGCTCTTCGGCGGCGTGGAGGGGTGAGGGGGTCGCGCCGCGGTTGGGGGGGGGGGGATCCCCACGGGGCTCCGCACCCCCCGCACCCTAATTCCCCCCAGGTACCCCCATTGCGGGGGAGGGGGGGTGCAGCAGGGCCCTCCCCTATCCCC
Organism: Strix aluco; assembly: GCF_031877795.1. NCBI lineage: Eukaryota > Metazoa > Chordata > Aves > Strigiformes > Strigidae > Strix > Strix aluco. The sequence goes on from NC_133934.1 coordinate 621,226, forward strand.
TGTGTCCCCCCCCCCCCCCCCGCGTATCCCCAGCCTGGGGGGGGTGGGGCAGCACCCGAGGTCGGTGGGGCAGAATGGGGGGGGGGGTCAGCATCCCCCCCTCCCGCCCCGCAGGGACCCCCATCCTGGTGTATCCTCCCCCCCCCCAGCACCCCCAAAGGGCTGCAGAGCCGGTGGGGCTGAGCCAGGGTGTGCCCCCCCCCCCCCCCAAATCGGGATGTGGGGTGTTGGGGGGGGGACACACATGGGGTAGTGCTGGCAGCGGGTGTGTGTCCCCCCCCCCAAATTTCTCCACAGCGGGGGCACCCACTCCAGGGTGGTGCTGGTCTCCGGGGATGGCCGGATCCTGGCCGAGACGGAGGGACCCTGCACCAACCACTGGGTGAGCTGGGGGACACCCCCCCCCCCACCCCCCTAACCCGGGGGGGGACACACGGGACACTGCGGGGGGGGGTGTCCCTGGTTGTCCCCAAGCTCATGGGGTGTTCGGGTGGGACGAGGCCACTGGAGAAGGTGCTGGCAGCTCGTGGCTGTCAGCGAAGCTTTTGGGCCGTGGGGGACCCCCCCAGGGATAGAGCCTGGGGGTTTTTTTTTGGGGGGGGGGTTAGCGTGTTCCCCCGCCCCTATCTCTCAGCTCATCGGCTCCGAGAAGTGCGTGGAGAGGATCGAGCGGATGGTCAGCGAGGCCAAGAGCAAAGCGGGGGCCGACCCCCACGTCCCCCTCCGCTCGCTGGTGAGTTCCCCCCCCCCCAACTCCCAAGGACGCTCCGGCTCCGTGTTCCGCCCCCCGGGTGTGACAGGGACCCTCCGGTGTGGGACAGGGGCTGTCCCTGAGCGGGGGGGACCAGAAAGACGCCCTCGGCAAGTTGACGGAGGAGCTGGAGCGGCGCTTCCCCCTCCTGAGCCAGAGGTACCACATCACCACCGATGCTGTGGGGGCCATGGCCACGGCCACCGACCGCGGTAGGTGACAACTAGGGGGGACGTGAGGGTGTGTTGGGGAGGGGGGTGACTGTGAGTGTCGTCCCCCCCACACCCTGCAGGCGGCATCGTCCTGATTTCGGGTACCGGCTCCAACTGCAAACTCATCAACCCCGACGGGTCGGAGACGGGCTGCGGCGGGTGGGGACACATGATGGGTGACGAGGGCTCAGGTGAGGCTGGTGGGAAGGGGATGCACACATATACACACAGAAACACACCCCCCCCGGAGTTTGGGGGGGTCCCAGCTGTCCCCGCGCTCCCCCCGCAGCGTACTGGATCGCGCATCAGGCCGTCAAGATAGTGTTCGACTGCCTGGACAACCTGGAGGTGCCACCCCACGACGTCGGCTACGTCAAGCAGGCCATGTTCGACTACTTCCAGGTGCTGCTGGGGGGGTCCTGGAGGGGTGTAGGGGGGTCTGGGCTGGATGGAGGGGTGCCAGGACACAGGGATCACCGCTGGGGTGTCCCCCCTTCCTCTCCGTGGCAGATCTCTGACAGGATGGGCCTCCTGACGCATCTCTACCGCACCTTCGAGAAGTCCAAATTTGCGGGATTTTGCCAGAAGCTGGCGGAGGGTAGGGAAGCCCCTTCCCTGGGGTGGGGGGGTGCAGGGGGAAAGGGGGAAGGTGCTCTACTGGGGGGGGGAGCCCTGCCCATTGCTGCCACCCTCACCCCACCCTGGGGACTGTCACCCCTTGGCTGTCCCTGCCCATGACAGCTCCCCCCACACAGCTGGGTGTGAGCCCCAGAGAGTGCTGGGGGGGTGTCCTGGGTCAGAAAAAGCTGCCAGTCAGAGAGGGACCTGGGGGGGATTGATAATGAGCCAGCAGTGTGCCCAGGTGGCCAAGAAGGCCAATGGCATCCTGGCTTGTATCAGCACTAGCGTGGCCAGCAGGGACAGGGAAGGGATCTGACCCCTGTGCTCGGCACTGGTGAGGCCGCCCCTCGATGAGTGGGTTCAGGTTTGGGCCCCTCACTCCAAAAAGGCCGTTGAATGACTCGAGCGTGTCCAGAGAAGGGCAACGGAGCTGGTGCAGGGTCTGGAGCACAGGTCTGATGGGGAGCGGCTGAGGGAACTGGGGGGGTTTAGTCTGGAGAAGAGGAGGCTGAGGGGAGACCTCCTGGCCCTCTGCAACTGCCTGAAAGGAGGGTGCAGAGAGGGGGGAGGAGTCTCTTGAGCCAAGGAACCAGCGCCAGGACAAGAGGGAATGGCCTCAAGCTGCGCCAGGGCAGGGTCAGACTGGCTCTTAGGAAGGATTTCTTTGCAGAAGGGGTTGTTGGGCGTTGGAATGGGCTGCCCAGGGCAGGGGGGGAGTCCCCATCCCTGGAGGGGTTGAAGAGTTGGGCTGACCCAGCGCTGAGGGATCTGGTGGAGTTGGGAACGGTCAGGGTGAGGTTCATGGTTGGGCTGGAGGAGCTTCAAGGGCTTTTCCAGTCTCGATGATTCTGCCTGATTCTGTGTCCCCCCCCCACGCCCCCCCAGGTGCCCAGGCTGGTGACCCGCTCTGCTGCCACATCTTCAACAAAGCTGGCGAGGTCCTGGCTCGCCACATCGTCGCCGTGCTCCCCAAAATCGACAGGGTGAGAGCTGACGGGGATGAGGGGGGTTGCATGGGGACAGGGGGGTCCCCCCAGTGCCGGTTCTCACCCACTGTGTCCCCCCCCCTCCCCAGAGCCTGTTCCTGGGGGAGCTGGGGCTGCCCATCGTCTGTGTGGGCTCCGTCTGGAATAGCTGGGAGAAGATGCAGGCGGGTAAGTGGAGGGACGGGGGTGGCGGGGGGGGGGGGTCCTACAGCCCCTCTGTAACCCCAGTTCTGTGCACCCCCCCTCAGGGTTCATCCACGTACTGGCGCAGGCGCGGGAGGAGGTCCCTGGCCACGTTTTCTCCCGGTTCAGCCTCCTGAAGCTGAAGCGCTCCTCGGCACTGGGGGGGGCCCGGTTGGGCGCCCGTAGCATCGGCCACGCTCTGCCCTTGGACTACACCGGCAACGTGGACGTCTTCTACACCCACGTCTTCTAGCCATGGGCCCCCCCTTCAACACCTCCCTGGGATGGAGGGACCCCCCCTGCCCCCCCCCCCCCCAGCACGCGGCAGTGGGGCTTTGGAGAAATCGAGTTTTGTAATTTAGCAATAAAAAGGTTGTGCAGCCCAAAAGGGAAGGGGCTGGTGTGGGGGCAGCGGGGCCAGGAACATGGCTCGGTGGCCACGGGGAGGGGAAGTGGACTGAGGGGAGGGTGGGGCTGCTGGAAAATGAAGAAAAATGGAGCTTGAAGGTTCCTGTTTTGGTGGGTGAAGAGACTGAGCCTGCAGGAGAGGGGCTGGGGCTGGGGGGGCAGCTGGGGCCACGCAGAACAGGAGGGAGGAGCTGCTGGAAGGAGGAAGGAGAGGAGGAGGAAAAGGAGGAGGAGGAAGAGGAAAAGGAGGAGGAGGAAGGATGAGGAGGAAGAGAAGGAGGAAAAGGAGGAGGAAGGAGAGGAGGAAGGAGGAGGAAGAGAAAGGAGGAGGAAGCAGAGGAGGAGGAGGCCTTTGGGCTTGACCAGGGCGAGGTTCAGCCCCAGCGCTGGGGAGCACCGGTGACGTTGGAGCCGGGAAGGACTCGGTGGTGCTGCTGGGTTCAGGCTTTCCTGGGGCTGCTCTTCATTTAACAGGTTTAAAAAAAAAAAAAAAAAAAGCCCTTTTTCCTAGAATCCCAGGCTGGTTTGGGTGGGAAGGGACCTTAAAGATCAGAGTCCCACCCCCCTGCCACGGGCGGCGACACGTTTCGCTAGCCCAGGTTGCCCAAAGCCCTGTTCAACCTCTTTTTGTTTGAAACAAGAGCAAGGAAGGGGCTAAGCCTGACCTAAAGCACAAACCCAATGGCTGCCCCTTCCACACAGACCGGTCAGGAAGCACAAGCCCTGGGCCGGGCTTTGGCGCTGGGAATCCTCTCCCCTGCCTTCCAAATTTTTATTTTATTTTTTAAATTTGATTTTCCGAGGGCCGAGGTCCTGACCAGGCCTAAACTGGAGCCGTTTCCTCCTCCAGCCTTTTCAGGCTCTGCCTGGCCAAGCTCCACCAGGGCTGACGACGCTGGAAGCCAGCGGAGCTGGGGCAGGGAGGGAAGGGATGGAGGAAAATCCTGCCTCTGAGCTTAAAGCACCACTCAGTTCCAAAAAAAGTTTATTTTTAATAACGCATTGTCTGAAATTTACAGCACGTCAGAGCGGTGGTTGGTTTGTTGTTTTTTTTTTTGTGGTAAGAAATCAAATAGAAACCAGAGAAAGGGCAGGGGGGGGAAAATTGTGCTACTGCTACAGAATTTTGCCCTTCCCCGTGTCCCGGGTCACATCCTGCAAAGCCTGAGCACGGCTCGTACCGGAAAACAGGAGAATTCAACCCAAACCAAGCCTTATCTCTGAGCAGGAATATTTGAGACAGGCACCTTCAACAGGCTGCCGGCTCTAGCTGCGCTAGCGTGCGGGTTTAGTGCTGGTTTTAAGCTCGGCAGCCAGAGACGGGAGATCTGTTGAGTTACGGAGCAGCTCGATCCCCCACGCGCCGTCAGCGTTCCTGGTCCAACAAACCCCGCCGCGAGCGCCGTGGCCGCCCCGAGCTCAGAGACGGGGCCAACCCTCAGCTCCCATCTCCACAGAAAACCCTGCCGGGCTCCGCGATCCCCCGCCATTAACTCCTTTGTTTAATTAACGGGGAATCCTGGAAGTAACTGCAGCGGGGAGGTGAGATTTACAGGGGGTGAGTGAATGCTCCCGTCCACACTACGAGAGCCAGCGGCTGGTTTAAGCGTTAGGCTGGACACCTCGCCCAGCAGCTCCCGCTTTCTCAGGAGGCAGATTTCTGCACAGGGTTTAAAATACCAGAAGCGCCCAGGGCTGTGGTTTAAGGAGCTGAAGCCCAACCAGCTCCCGCCGATGGGGATGGAGGTTCCCAAGAGCGAGTTCACCCAGCGGAGGCCCCGATCCCGCCACCCGCCGCCGGAGCCTCGGCACAGGGCCCCGCACATGAAGACGCTGCCCGTCACCTTCTCCGTCTGCGGGTGCTCCTCGGGGCTCAGGCTCATCCCGACAGAGGATCCTCCGCCCAGGGAGGCTGCGCGACACCGACTCCCCGCCGCTCCGCTCCGCCGCAGGCCGGAGAAGGGGCTCTATTCCCTTTTTCTCAGGTTTTGTTTCAGTGAGAAAGGAAGGTACAGGTGCTTCGCAGCCGCAGCCCGTAGCGCTGGATAAGCTCAGGAGTTGCGGGGGGAAGAATTCTTTAAGGAGAAGATGCGTTTTGTAGGAGCAGCCCTTCCCTTGGACGGCTGGGGATTGCGATGCCTGACGGGCCCTGTCTCCGCGCAGAGCGATGAAGCAGGCAGGACCCTGATCTACCAGCAGAGAAGCAGAGGAGTGTTCAGCATCTCTCCAAGAGCTGCTGCTTGGAGGAACTTCGGGGTTTACAGTCTTGTTACACTTCACCTTTCCTTTAGCAAAAGAAATCCTGTCGAAGGGAAACGGGGAACGCCAGCGCGGCTCCTGGCCCAGGCTCGCTGCCTCTGGGGAGGGAGCAGGTGGGCAGGGGGATCCCTACAAATTCTACTTAAACAAGAAAACATGACTTTTCCACTAAGCAGGTTTGAAGCGCGCATCAAAATGGGCCTCTGAAGCTCGGGAGGGGGGGGAAGTGTTGGACTCCAGGACAGACTTAAGGGCTGCGAGTCCTAGAATGCAAAAACTGCCAAAAGGCGGTGGGAAGATGATACAAAAGAATTAAAAAAAAAGAAAAAAGGAAAAGGAGAGGAAAAAAAGAAAAAAAAAAAGGTACTCGAAGCGTAGAGCAAGATTTCGCCACGTTGCAGCAACTCTGCTACGGTGCAGAGTCCAGCCGGGGGCTGACCCCCTCCCTCCGTCCCCCCGGCACCTTCCCCCGGTGCGGGGACACAGTCTTTCGGAGCCCGCCTTGGGGGTCAGTACTTCACGCCGGGCACAAACTCCTTGGCATCCGGATTCAAGTTGCTTTTGCTCTGGAAGAGAGAACAGGGGTGAGCCTGAGGTTTTTTTGGGGGCAAACACAGTGGAAGCTGCCATTTCTGTCTCTCTGGGCTTCGGCACAGGGCTGCTGGCGGATGCGTGGATAGAGGGGCTGGTTTATCCCCACCCAGGGTAGTGTGGGGCTAAAGCAGCTCAGCCTGAGCTCAGCTCAGCAGGGCTGGGCCAGAACAAGCCCCCTCCGTGCTGGTCCATACGACCCCACAGCGTATCAGGCGTTTCAGGGATGAAAACGGGCCTCGCCTTAACACTGCTGCTCTGCCCGTCACCCTGTGGGTTGTCACCACTCTGAACTAATCCATCCAGGCTGGGGGTGCTCAGCAGACCTGGTGGGGCCCCCCTGGACCTCTCCAGCCTGCCAGGACACCCCAGTTTTGCCCAAAAGGCAACAAAGGTCCCAGCTTGCTCGGTGCAAGCAAACCTTGCTTCTCAGGTTGGTTAAACCGGCTCTGCCCACCCTTCCCACAGCTTCTGGAGCGCAAGTTGCACAAAACTGGCTATTTTTGCCTTTAGGATATGTGGCTAAAATAAATATCCTCGCAGAAAACCCCCCAAATGCCTCGTTGCTGGTGCATTAGCAGCAGCTCTTGCACCGACACCCCACTGCCGCTCAGGAACGCCCCCCTTTCACCGGACAGGCCCCCAGCTCTTCGCCGGACCTAGTGGCACCTTCGCTTACCAGAATGTCCTCGGACCCGTGGCTGTCGCCGACCGAGAGCCCATTGAGCTGCTGCTGCAGCTGCCCCATGCCCTGGGGCAGGTCACGCGATGGAATGAACCAGTCCTGGTCTTCTTCCTCCAGCATCTCCTGGAAGCAGCGGTCGAGAAACTCCTGCTCCTGCAGCTCCTCCTCCACCTGCCCAGAGAGACCCGTTAGTCACAGGTTGGTCGGGGGTTTCCCTACGCTGGCCCCACCTGAGAAAAGAGTTTGCAATGTGCTACCTCACCTCAGTACCCGTCTGTGCCTCAGAAACATCACAGGATGGCCAGAGTTAGATTTTAAACCTAGATTTGTCGTCTTGCCTAGAGGCAGCCCCAGGAGCACAAAAACTGGCCCCTTTTGAGTGGAGCAAAGCCACGCTCAGGCATTGCTCCCGGCCACTGCGGCCCGCCGGGGCTGGATGCAGGAGGGAAGAGGATGGGATTTACAAGGCAAATCCAGAAGGGAAGGGGATGGGATTTAGGGGATATCTGGACGCACGCAGGGGATTTGAGGCTGCCGGGCTCCAGCCGAGCTCACTGCAAAATGCACGGGATGGCTCGTAAAATCACAACAGGGAAGCGCGCGGATCCTCTGCTGCGGAGCGACGCCGCAGCTCTGCCCACCCTTCCCGTGCTTCTGGGGTTGGTTAAGCCAGCTCCACTCAGCCCCCTCAGCCCACCAGCACTCTGCAAGCACCAACGCAGGGTGGCAGTCGGCTCCCACCGAGCACTCCGGGGATGACGCCGTCTCTCTGCTGCTGGAAAACTCCTCCCGAGGCTGAGGAAAGCCACGGGGCTTGGCCAGGGCTGCCGGAGCAGAAAGCTGCTCGGGCAGGGGTGTGCAGGCAAAGCCAGGCAGGAGATGGGCAGGAGAGGGAGGGGCTGGGGGTCCCAGCCTTACCCTGTAGCATCAGCAGGTCACGTTAACCCGCTGGTCCACTCTTCCAGGCTGGTTTTCTCGGGGGGGGCTGAGTCTGGGCAGCCTGCACCGCTGCCGGCCGCCTGCTCGACAGGCACATGGTGGCCAGAAAATGAGCAGACAGGGCGACAGCCAGAAAACAGCATGATTTTGAGCAGCTGGGATTGAATCCAGGAGGGCTGAGTGAGTCCACGAACCACAAAACGCTCCAACAAGTTTAAATCCTTTCATTTTACAAGAAAGCAGAAACTACGACCAAAACCTGGCAGCCTGGAGGGGGGAAAGGGGAGCTCTGCAAGCTGCCATGCCCCGAACCACTGGGGATGGGTGGACAGCCCCTGCCAGCGGCCAGGTACCGGGGTCCCCCTGCCACAAACGATTTGGGAAGGGGATCTCAGTACACCCAGAGTGCGACCGACCTTCAGGTTATTCCCAGCCAGCCCCCAGCTCGGGGACATTTAAATTATTTTAACTCACAGCCCAGAAAACTCTCTGCGAGATGACTTTTAGGACTAGATGACCTTGAAGGTCCCTTCCAACCCAAACCATTCTGTGACTGTTAAATGCTCTCTCACAGTAACCGAGCTTTGGGTGCTGCCTCTCGCCACCAGCCTTAGAAATCAGGTCTGGCCAGGGGAAAATCCCCTGTACCGCTAGTAAAAACACCCCATCGCTGTCCTCAGCTGGGTTTCCAGATGCTGTGCTTGAAACTACGCACTGGTACTAGCATGTTAAAAGGATATTAAAAAAAAACCCACCCCAGGAGTGCTGGCTCGCCCCGACGATGACAGCCCCAGGACCCTGCGCTTCTACAGGCCACCTATGGAGCGAGCCCGGAGCGAATATTCCCTCTCCTCCGAGGGCTCTAACTGCAGCCCAGCAGTTAACCTTCCCACAGCAGAGCCTTTCCCGTGCCTGCAGCTCCTTTGCAGCCCATCGTGACAGCCTGAACTAGGAGAGAAAGGGTTCAGTATTTGCTCAGGGCTCTTCTTTGGCCTCCTGGGGTATTTAGTGCAGCTCTGTCACCTCCCACCTCAGGTCCTGCCCCAACCTCGCCTGCTGTCAGCACAGTTTCTTCTCACACAAGAGCCCACCACTCCCTTTTTGCCCTCTGGGATGTGCTGGCTCTGTGGGAAAAGGTAGGTCGCTTGCATAAATAAGGGAGGACCGTGCCAAGAAGCTTGTGGGTTTCTGAAAACACTTGTTTGTTCCCTCGTCAGGGCCTGGATGGCAGAAAACCTTTGTGGAGGAGGCAAGGAAGCAGCGTGGCTTCAGAAAGCTGAGGAAGAGGGAAGAACAAATGGAGGAAGATTCAGCCCCAGCTCTTACAGCAGCCCCAAGCCACTGGGGTCTGTAGAGGAAGGTGGCAGAAGCCACGAGTGCCACTGAAAGGGACGTGCCTGCTGTCCCCCCGCGCTGTGCCCCCCCTTGGCGGCGTCTCAGGGGCTCCCAGGAGCGACCATGGCCAGGGAGCAGAACTGAGCCAGACCAGAGACTTGAGGCGCAGCGTCCCACGCCCAGGGACGGCTCCTGCCAGGAACACTGCCTTCCCACAGACCCAGAGCTCCCTACTGCCCCACCAGCAGAGCCACGGCCTTCAGAGCGTAACTCCAGCTTCTGCATGAACCATTTTTCCTCCGAGCAGCATTTCACTGGGAGCTGGACGAGGGGCTCAGCTCCCCAGGGCATGGCCAAGGGCTCAGAAGGGCAGAAACAAGGGCTGGCAGCCCAGGAAAACACAGGTGAGTATCTCGGCGATGCAGAGCCCAACACAGGGAAGCCCTGAGGTCTTGGCTCCGTTTTCCTCCCTCCTCCATCTCCCTCCGCCTGCACAAGCTCTCCTCCGCCCCGGGATGCTCCCTCGGGCACAGACCTGCGCTAGGGTTTGCTTTGCACTTTGCCTTCATCAGGCTTTTAATCAAGATGGCGCTTTACAAACATTAACTAATTAATCTCACACGTTTCCATCAGCGCAGCTGCTTGGGGGGGCTGGGAGTCACGTCATTAAATAAAACAAAAGCTGTGAGTCACAGCTCGCTAACGTGACGCGGCGTGAGGCCGCGCGCTCACCCGGAGTTACCGTCAGGGAGCAAGAGCGGCTGCAGTTTCCTCCGATGGGAACAAGATTTAAGTGTTACCACATGGGACATTTTCTGCTGAGAAGACCAGGAAAGCTGATGAAATCCTCCTCTGGTGACCAGGGGCGCGGTGGGGATGTGAAATCCCTCTCTGCCCAGCCTGCCCGCGGCTCCGGCGGTCCCTCCCTGCTTCCCGATATCCCAGGGCTGGGAATCTGCTGCGTGGATGTTTCAGGGAGGGGTCAAGCGTCCAGGAGACTTCAGGTTTTCTGCCCCGTCACTCAGCGCAGCCAGCTGAAGGTGCAAGCTCCTTCCTTGCCCAGTTCGAGGTGTCTGACTTCTCCCCAGCTACTGGGATGACGGCAGGAGGGAGCAGCGAGCCCCCAGCAAGCTCCTCCCCGCTGCCTCGTGCTGCATTTGGCTGAAAATCCAAAGCAGAAGCACGAGGAGGACGCGGCGCGGCTGCTCCCTCTGCTCCAGCTCATGGGGTCGCATCGTTATTCCACAAGCAAGAGCCGTTCAAGTCCCACCAGGAGCTTTCAAGAGCTCAGCTGGCCCCTATGGACAGAGCATCTGGTGGCCGGAGGCTCCTACTAAGGCTGCTCTGAGCGTTTTTGGGACCATTTCACCAAAATGGAAAGTTTGACCTGAAACGCAAGGTTTGAGCTAGCCAGGCTACGCACATTCCAAGCGCTGATTTTTAGGCTGGTCCCCTCCCTCCAGCTGACCGCGCAGAAAGGGAAAGCTCAGGAGACGGCAGCGCTGTCCCCGTCCCCCTGAGAAGGATCCAAGAGGGTCAAAGGCATCGTGAGGGTTTTTTTTTTTCTGACTTTATCCATCCCACGTTATTACAGGCAGCTCCAATATAAACAGGATGACTCTTCCCTTGAGCCGCCATCTCCACGCAGGGCCTGTGCCGGCCGTGACTCACCCCCCCCCACCCCCCCCCAGCCCCGTGGTGCCCATCAAGGGAAACCTTTCCCTCCCCTCAATCCAGCTGCAGAAACACAGAGCTGGCAACCCCCCTTCCCGGTCCTACCTGTCTGTTGAAGTCTTCTTCGTTCTCCATCCACATGTACTCTGCAAAGGGGTTGTTTTCCTTCTCATCGTGGCCGTTCACTACTTGGTCCTCTTTGGATTTGGGACTGGACGCCGTGGTGCTGGCGAGGTCGGAGCCATTCATCATTACTGACTCTGCCAAGGAAAAAAAGGGGGTGAGGGAGCTGCCGGGGGGTCCCCAGCTCACACCAGCCACCCGGCTCCTGGGCGGATGCTCGCCACCGGCCATGCTGAGAGGTGACAGCTCAGGCTTCCAGTCCAAAAAGCTGCTTCCAGGCTGCTTTTTGCAAGGCACGGCGTTATTCCCGACTCCTCTTCGCTCCTCGAGAGCACTGGCAGCAGCAGCATTTCTTTTTCATGGTTTTGACCCATCAGGGATGGTCTGAATATATTTGATCTGGACTTAAAACAAGGGATGAGGTGACCAGCAACTCCTGGAGAAGTTGTGGACAGGGCTCGGACAGGCACTGGCACCCCAAACCCTGTCCATCCACCTTGTTTATTTTAAATCTGCCAAAAAATACACCAAAATACCACAGGTGGGTTATCACCCCACAGCAGCAGATTGCTCCCTACCCCAAAATACTGAATTTTCTGGAGGAAGACACGCTCGCCAGTTCGTGTCCCTTTATCTCGGCCGTAATCTCTTTTATTTTTAGAGGGCATTTCGCAAAAGCCTGTTGGTTTGCAACACGAAGGCTGCCTTTTTCTAAAGCAGGCGTTCCGAGTCCCAGCGGCGTGGCTGGAAGCAAGACAAACCTTAAGAGTGTCCCAAACCTCAATTTCTGAAAGGTCCACGGGAGCAGAGGGAGGGAAGGACGCACAGACAGATCGATGATTCAACAGGGAAAAGAATTCAAATAGAGATAAATCATTCAATAGGGAAATCCTATGGAATAGTGAACTGTGGATTAAGGCCAGCACAACGCTGCTGCAAACCATCCAAACGCCACGTAACGACGTCCCAGCTGTATGTTTTACTCTCCCCGGGTTAAAGCTTTATCTGGAGCTGAGCTGAATCCAGTTCCAGCGCAGCACTGGGGCATGGGGATGAACTGGAGAGCATCCTGCGGGGGCTGGAAAACACGACGTCTTGGGGTGACTGGCAGAAGGTTTGGTCTCGAGGCGGGTGAGAGCCCCACGCAACAGCCCTTTAGGTACAGGGGGGAGGTTGCAGAAAAATCAGCCTTTTGTCCTTGAGGGTAAAAGGGGGCGGGGGGTGTTTTTTGCAGCAGCAGAAATTGGATTTGGAGGGGGGGTGAGGTTGGGGAGACCACTAGTGACGATGGGAACTAACACCCTTTGCAGGGGGACAAGCCTCTCCCTGAAATTTTCAGGGAACAGTTACTGATGGGCACCACAGCTCATCCAGGTATGTTTGATCTTACTTTAAGAACACGAAGAGAAATTAGACGACCTCTCAGAGTCTCCAGGAGCCCCTGCAAGGCTGTGAGAACAAGCAACACCCCCGGCAGAGCCGGGTCTTTTTGCCTCCATCCAGGTAACAGCTGCTCCTGGCAGCTCCCATCACCCAGGAGATCCCACGTTACTCGCTAAACGCAGCCTGTTCTAGGGGCTGAGGAGATTATTCCCATTTTTGGGAGAAATCCAAAGCATGGATGAGTACTGAGGACACGACAGCAGTCGTACGTCACCCCCAATGACAAAGGTGCTCAGCTCTTGCGTACCGATGCTCTTGGGTCCCCAGGAGCTGCACAGCTTTAACACGGCGAAGAAAAAAAGGGCAAAAAAAGAGAAAAGGAAGAGCAGCAAGGTCCTCAGGCTGCCTGCAGCCTCGGGACACAGCACCAAGCGGCCGTTGTTATCTGCGGAGAAGCAAAAAAAGGCTCCGAATTGAGCATGGAAACTTCCAGCGTGCCAAAGCGGAGCCAGCGGCTCTGCCGTGGTCAAGGAGATTTCTTGACGACGGCTCGAGCCTGGCAGGGGAGTCACAGGGCTGGTGGGAATGGGAACAGAGCTGCAAAGCAAGCGCAAAGGCACTGAACGTTTGGACGGGGTGGAGCTCTGCCTCCTTCCCTGCCTGCTCCTCTGGCTGCCAGCACGGATGTTTGTGCAGGCAGAGCCTGGAGCTCAAGGGCCCGGGAGGTTTGAGGGGCTGGTGGGGTTCACAGCTTACGTACAGTGCCCAGAGAGGCAGGATGGGTGCTGGGTCCCACCCAAAGGTACCTGAAATACCAAGCCCTCCTGGTGGAACAGGATGATATAAAGATATTGGCAACCTAGCTTCTTTTCTTAGTGGAACCACAGGAGAACCAGTGACACACGACTGCCTGGAAATGATTGAAGCAGTTTATTCCAGCTGGCCAGACCTCAAAGAGGAGCCATTAGAGGAAGCTGATGAATCCTGGTATAGAGATGGGAGCAGTTTTGTCCGACAAGGTATCTACAAGGCAGGATACGTGATAACCACCAAAGATCAGGTAATAGAGTCTAAAGCCCTTCCTCCAAATACCTCAGTACAAAAGGCAGAAACAATAGCTTTAACTTGGGCACTGGAAATGGCCAAGGGTATGAAAATTAGTATATGGACGGACTCTAAATAGGCTTTCGGAGTGGTCCATGCTCATGGGGCAGTGTGGAAAGAAAGAAGACTCTTGTCTGCACAGAGAAAACATATAAAGCATGCCGAAGAAATCCTCAAACTCCTGGAAGAGGTGCAACTACCTGAAAAGGTGGCTGGAATGCATTGTAAAGCTCAGCAGAGAGGAAGTTCCACCCATGAACTTGGCAATGCTACGGCGGGAGCGCTGCGGAAGAGAGGGAGCGAGGTGCCTGCGCTGGTCCTGCAGAGAACAGTTTAGCTGGAGGAGCAGCAGGAGAGGAGGGAAGGGTTTTGCAATGTTTAATTTTTTTTTTTTCAAAAAAATAAATAAAAAGCTTCCTCTTCCTCCCCAAAACTCTGCACTCCTCACTAATTCGGCTGCAAAGAGGCCTTGCTCCCGCGGTGCCGGCTCTCAGCCGAGCTTTGCAGCTCTTTCGGAACAGCGAAGGGGGTTTTCCCCCAGCGTTTGGCGGAGGACGGGATTCTGGGGCGCGCGGGGAGGGGCGAAGGCAGCAGCTCTCGGCACAAACCCATCAGAACGGTGGGGCAGCCCCGACCGCTGCCAGCACCCCGACGTCCGCGCAAGCCTGCGGCCCCTCGGCCACCCGCACGTCCCACCGCAGCCAACCGAGGGGCTCCCATGGGGCAGGGGATGCTGGCCAAGCCTGGCTTCCCGATTTGGGCTTCCACGAGCCCCTCCAGGGCAGAGGGAGAACCGGGACCCCCGGCACGCTGGGCACCATCTGCTGCGGTGCCCAGGCTGCGCAAACAGACCCGCCGCTTGCCAAAATCAGAGCGCAGGAGGTGTTTGTACCTCCACGTTACCATCAAGGCCACGTCTGTCACCAACAGGTCCTTTTTTTTTCCCCCCCTTCATTTTTATAAACACGCAGGTGTCCAAAGCCCCATTCCATGCCCCCTGCATTCACTGTGGCAGTTGTTTTGCCGTGGTTATCACACACACTTCCCTACCACACTATTCCCACCTCTTTTGTTAAGATTTAAGCTGTCCCAAAGCTTTCCCAGCTATCCCCCCGCCTGCAGAACCAGAGGTTTTTGGTCAGCCCCAAGCAAAAAGGAAGCTGAGGGGAGGCCAGCACGGACATTTAAGCATCATGGAGCGAGACAGGAGCCCTCCCACGATGCCCCTGTGCTTCGCTGGGAGAAACAGCAGGCAGCAAGCAGGCAGGAGAGGCTCCTACCTGGGAATATCCTGGGTGAAAAAACTCCCTGAACAGGAAAAACCAAATGCAACCCAAGTGTTTCTTTATCTCCCATCTGTCAGCTGGGTCTGAAGCACCCAAGGTCGTGGTTTTCCCCTATCAGCAGTCCTGGCGGTGCAGAGCCACCCCCCTTCCCCGCTCCCCCTGCCTGGAAAAGCACCTTCCAAAAGTGCATTTTCCAGTCTGGCCAAGCCAGGCTCAATGTATGTTTTGGTCTGCGTGTTATTTATCTGAGTCACCAGAGCAGCACTGTAGCCGTCAGCCTGTTGACGCTCCACCAAGTACGCGCAGAGCCAGGGTAATTTTGACATATTGCTGAGGCGCTGCAGCAAGCTTCCTGCTCAGAGCCACGGCTCCCCGTAAAAACTGAAATAAATTAAAAAATCTGCTTTCTTCTCATGAAGGCTTCTTGGATTTGTTCGTCCTTTGCCCTGGAAAAATAAGTAGATTAAAATAAAAAAAAAATAAATCTTCAACCTGGGGATTGAGAGCTCAGAAAACACATCCAGAGCACACAAACCACCTCCTGAGAGCTGCACGGCAGGTCCCGAGGAGGCCCCTGCTAGAACTCACAAACATCTTCATCATCCTCGCCCGGGGCTGGAACAGCAGCCTGGCAAGGCAGGTTTCCTTTGGGAAAAGGTCCTGGACAACATGAAGCAGGAAAACAGAAATTTGGCCCGTGTTTGGTATCTGGGTGATGCTTAAGGGTGTGATGCTTCAGGGCTGCAGATTCTGCAGGACCCGACCCCAGCCAGGGCCACGACCAGGCGGTCCCGGCTCCATTAAACTGGAAATAGTCATTAGCACAAATTAGTACCAGTGACCAGACATCTGAGGGCAAACTAATGAGCGTGGCTCCCGCAGGAAGATGCCAACAAAATACCCCCGTCCCAGCGGCGACGGCATCTAAAGGGGATGGACTTTTTTTTTTTTTTTTGAGGAAACTCCCAGGTTTCTGCGTGGACATCTCCGCCGCGCAGAGGTGGCGCCGTGGTCGAGGACGAGACATTTCACATGAGAAAATTTGTGGAGCAAATCAGCAGGAAGGAGGGGAAAGGACCCTTTAGAGCAGGCAGCACCCGAGCGTGGTATAAAAGGGGGTGGCTGATCCTGAGGGAGCCAAGGCTGAGATAGAGGAACGAGAGGACAGGGAGGGCGAAGGCATAGGGACCCGCCGCGCCGCAAGAGGAGCGCGGGAGGCGAGAGCCCGGTGCACAGGAGATCTCGCAGGGCCGCGGGGTCGGAGCAAGCTGATCTCCCAGGAGAGCGTTTTTCCTCCACGTGCCGGGAGGAGAGGGGCGAGGACAAGAGGCAGCAGACGGTGAGATGGTGCTGAGGCTGGAATGAGCCATCCTGGGAGGAGAGGGCCCAGGCTCCCGCCACGGAGCAGCACAAGGCACGGCGAGTTATTAATAATCTGGATAAAGCACTTCGCTATCCCAGAATTACACATACGGTTCTCCGCTCTTCCCAGGCGGGCCGTCAGACCGTTTCCTTACCTAATTCAGGAGGGTAACACAGGCCAGAACAAACCCGGGGCAGTCGCAGGGGGGCTGAGGAACTCCCGCGAGGCAAGACCCTTCAGAGACCCACTTCTGGCTGGTTTCTGCCCCCACGGGAGCATCCTTTCCTCACGCCAAGCGTGGCACGAGCCCCGCTCCCCCCCCTTCACCCCCAAAGAGTTAACAAGTCAGCACCAGACGGGAGAATGGAGCACAGCTGCGCGCTTGGCTCAAGGCGAGGGACATATGGTCCTCCTCACCCTCCCGGGCTGGCGCGGCCAGAGCCAAAACCTCGGTGGAGGCTGCTTTGGCGGGGAGCGCCGGGTTATGTGAGGGAGGAGGCTGGTCGGCCAGGGCTCCCGGCTCTATAAATAGCAGGAAAACCCACCCAGACTTTAGGAAAAAAAAAAACCCAAACTTCTTTCTCTGGGTGCTTTCAGGGCTCCTCTCCTCCCTGACTGCCCTGCAAGGGGAGCACAGCTGGGTTTGCTGGCACCATGGGGACGGGAGTGCTGCATCCCCAGGCCTGTGTGGGGCTGCGCCCTCACCCCAGCTGCGCTTTGGGTTTAATAACACTCAAATTTCAACTTGTTGAGCATTCGTAAAAAGAAACCTGTTGGTTCCCCCCCCCACCCCTCAACCAGTGCAGAAATGCTTCCCACAGAAGAGGCAGAGTGGAGCGTGAGCAAACTGGTTTGAAGTCACAGAATCATCCAGGTTGGAAAAGACTGTGAAGATCCTCCAGTCCAACCATGAACCTCACCCTGACCATTAAGTCCTCGACCAGGAGCCCAGGACTGACCCGTGCACCGGCAGCGCTGGGGCACGGAGGGGAGGAGGGGGGTGGCTGTTTTTGCTGGCCACCTCTCAACTCCTCTGAAGCAGCAATTGGAGAAGGGCAGCTCGTTAGCCTCGTTTCCCAAGAGCGAGGATTCTCCCATTTCAGCTCGCACAGGTACTCCTCACGCTCCACAGGTCGGTCTGGTTCAGCCCCTGCTCCCAACGCCCTCACTCCTGTCGCCGGCTTCTCCCGCCGCCCGCCTGCGCCTCGCACCGCCAGCGCAGAGCTTACCTCTCTCTAATCTCCCTTTGCGCTTCCCAGGCCCAAACTGCACTTTTTCTCTCCCGGCCGTGTAGATTTTTCCAGCAGCCAGGAGCGTTGCCAGCTGCCCCGCATGGCACTTGCGATTTTTCCCCCCCCTCTCTGCTTCCACCGGGGAACCCGGCGTGACTAGGTCTGGCTTTTTCTGCTAGGCTGCAATCCGGCTCCGGCCCAGCCCACGCTCCAGCACCACCCTGACGTCTTTCAAGTATTTTTCTTTTTTGTTCCCCCCCCCCCGCAGGCTTCTCCTTCCTATTATACTGGTGCTTCAGGTTTTATTCCCTACCACCGACGCTTCTGAAGTGCTGAGCTGGCGAGCTGCTGCAGACCTGGGGGAGTCACCCACTGCTCCCCGCTGCCTTCAGCCCTCTAATTAGAGGATGTTAAGTCTTCCAGGTTAGGCTGGACTTCTAATGTTAGGCTGGACTCCTGGTACGCCCTTCTCACGCTTGCTGGACTACTGGGGGGTGCCAGCCCCTGCTCGCAGCCCGCAGCAGATGTGGAGCTTTCCATTTTCAGCTACCTCAGTTGCTGAGGAACTGCATCCTATTTCCATCCCCAAGCTGGGGGATAATCTCGTCCTGCACTATTTTAATCCTCATCCACAAGAACAATCCCCCCACTTTGCTCAGGCACAAAACAAAGTGTCTCCAGATCCACCCCCCTCCTCGCCAGCCCCGTCATTTTGAAAGCGCCAGAAACATCGAACGCGGCTCTTGAGCTGTGTCCAAGAAACGCTTCGAAGCCTAATTTCCAATTCAGCCTAAACACTGCTCTTCATTGAGCTACTTTTAATCTCAGGCAAAGACGACACGTTCTGCACTTGACAGCTCACAAACGGGTCCTGTTGCTCACCAGGATTATCGCTGCAATATTCCGCAGCGGCGACACGGCCAACCAGCACCACGCACCAGCCCGCCAGCAGCAATTTTCTCTAATTTCTCGACGAGAATTGATAATAGACATTTTTTTTAAAGACTTCAAAACAGAGCATCCAGCAAACAGCACCTTCCAGCACTCTCCTCTGGGAGGGGAAACCTAGATCAGAGACAGGGACGGGCCACGGAACATCCATGGGGAAGGTGGGACCCTGCCCAGGCGCGGGCAGAGAGAAAAGAGCGGAAAAAGCCAGCGGTGCGATTTGTGCAGCAGCACCGGCTGGAAACGGAGCTCAGGGCAGCAAACTGAACGCTCTGCCAGGGCTCTCGGGATTGCCAGGAGGAGTTTTATCGCTGTTTGCGATATGGAGGCACCTCGCAGTACGGGCCCTGCGCTCACACCTCGGGACGCCGGCGCTTTCCTTCCGAGTGGGACGGGGAAGCGTTGGACTCAACGATCTTTTTCCAACCTACCGCTGCCAGGGCTCGGCACCGTTCTTCAGGCCACCAAAACCTGACGAAACGTGTCCTGTCAACACCGAACAAGAGCGGGCGCTGGGCAGGCTGGCTGGCAGCTGCCTTTCAGCAGCCCGGATTGCAGCCGCTGACACCACCACCGGGGATCAAATTAACAGCGGTGGAAGGGCCGGCGCGATGACAGACCGCGGGTCGCCCAGCCCAGCCCGGCGGGTGATGGATGACCCAGAGGTGAACGGCCCAGAGGGTCTCGCTTCACCATCCCGCAGCTGTGAGAAGAAAACAAACTGCTGCTGCAAGGGAGGGGAACGAGCCTGCTTCCCTCCTCGGCGTTTCGCTTCAGGAATAAAACCTGAGAGTTTGCAGGAAAGCGGCAGCTGCCTCCAACACTATCCACCTGCGCACGGCGGGTGTTTTCTGCCCCTCTCGAGTAAGTAGGTGGGGAATCCTGCAAGGCCACGTGTGCACCTTACAGCGCACACGCAGGCCTGGCTTTTCCTTTCACAGAATCCTTCAGGTTGGAAAAGCCCCTCGGGATCATCGAGTCCAACCCTCAGCCCGACTCTACAAAGTTCTCCTCTACCCCACATCCCCCCACAGCTCATCCAAACGGCCCTTAAACACACCCAGGGATGGGGACTCCACCCCTCCCTGGGCAGCCTATTCCACTCTCTGACCACTCTTGCTGGGAAACATTTTTTCCTCATGTCCAGTCTGACCCTCCCCTGTTGCAGTTTAAAGCCGTTCCCTCTTGTTCTGTCACTAATCACCTGTGAGAAGAGACCAGCACCAACCTCTCTACAACGTCCTTTCAGGGAGCTGTAGAGTGATGAGGTCTCCCCTCAGCCTGCAAAAGGGCCGTCCCCTCAGCCTGGCACCCAGGAGTTCCTCAGAGGGAAAAACCCGCAGATTTCTTAGCTCAGAAAGTAAACACGAAGGTTTTCAATGCAATATTATAATACGCGTTTTTGTCTCGAGCTATTAGGAACCGAACAAACACAACTGAGGGCTTCACGCAGCGTTTTCTGCAGCCTCCGTGGCCGAGGCTAAGAGAGGAAGGAGGATCCGGATCCGCCGCCCTCCGAAGCACCGCAGAGCCCAGCGTGCCTCCCGTCAAGCCGTCACTGCATCAGCCGCAGCGAGAAGCTTCCCTACCTGTAGCAACACCCGACTTGTTGCTGCATGCCAGGCTGAAACCTGAAGAGCCAGCACGTAACCAAATATCTGAAGGGCACAAGCCAGGAGCTGGCTACGTCGTGCCGAGCCTGCCCGTGCCGGATCCTGTCCCCCGTAAACACGGCTGGCGGGCGCAGGCTGACCCGGGCTGGTGGCCCAAACCCACCCGTGTGCTGCAGCCTGAGCCTCTGTGGCTGGTTTTTTTTTTTTTTTAAGGTAAATTTGAGAAACCAGCTTCCAGTCACTGCAATCTGCAAAGATGGGACATGGGGCAGCCCGCCTGCACGCTGCGGGTCCCTCTGGAGCGGGACCGCTGTGCCTGGCCCCCGAGGGCTTCGCGGGCGCCGAGACGGTGCCGGGGGAGAGGGTCAGGGCGGGTTGAGGAGGGAGAAGCCAACCCCCCCGCTGCCCCGGGGCTTTCCCGGACGCATCCCCGGGGCTGGCGACAGTCGGGCGAGCGGTCTGGCCCACGCAGAGAGGAGCCCGGGGCCTGGTTTGGGCGCCTGGTCCCGAGCGGGGCCTGGAGAGGACGAGGCCCATGGCGGCAGGAGAACGTGCGCGTCCCCCCGCGGGCTGCCCCGTCCCCACCGGCCACAGGCCAGAGCACAGCGCCGGCGCTCCCCGGACACACAAGGGCTGCCCGAGCCTCGTGGTTGCGCTGGCAGAGGTGCGAGGCGCGGCGGGGCCGGCCGGCGGGGCCTTCACTCCCTCACACCGGGCCGGGGCCTTGCCCGGCCTAGCGCCCACCGGAGGCCCGCCAGCCCCCCTCTGCCGTCCCGGTGCTCGCCCCGCGGGCTGCCCGGGCCTGGTCGGGCCTGCACCCCGCGAGCCCCCTCCGCCAGCCCCGTACCTGTCGGCCGGGCCGGGCCGCTGCCGCTCCGCGGGCGCCCGCCCTGCGCTGCCGCCGCCGCCACCGGACCCCGCCGCCGCCGCCCGTCCCGCCCCACACGGCGGGGCCACGCCCCCCAGCCCCGCCCTAACAGAACCTTGCACCCCATTGGCCAAGCGATCGACGCGTTCCCGCCCCCCCGCTCGCGGCGCTAAACCTGGTTGGGCGGAAGGGCGCGAGAGCGCGTCGCTACTGCACCAGTCCGCTGCCACTCCAGCTTCTAGTCCCACCCACTGTGCCGCCGTCTGATTGGAGGCCCGGATACACCTCCTAGCTTCCGGATTGGTTAACCCCGAAGGGTCGGATTGGTTGGGCGGGCGCGTCCCCCACGTGGGGACAGACAGGCAGGTTTCGGGGGCGGGACCGTGGCGGGGTGGGCGTGGTCAGCCGCAATGTAAATAATCACATCGCCCCGCCCTTTCGCCCAGATTTGGATTGGCGGGCCAAGCGACCAATAGGAAGAGCCGTCACAAGCCGCCCGCCCCGCCGCGCGGGAGTCCTGCTAGGGAGCCGCTGATTGGCGGGTTGATGTAAACACACCGAGGGGGCGGGGGATTCCCCGCGAGTCGGCGGGGGGGGGGGGGGGCGGTAGGTCACGTGGCGGGCGCGTGGCTCGCGGGTGGGGGGACCTCGAGGTGGGGGGGGGACACCCAGCTCTGCACCCCAGTGTTGGAGGCACCTGGCGGGGGGGTCACCCAGCCCCGTATCCCCAGTGCTGGGAGACCCCGCCCCGCCCCGCCCCCAGTTTTGGGGGCACCTCGGAGGGGAGGGGAGGGGGGGGCACCCAACCTTGCACCCCCAGAGTGGGGGGAGCACCGGACACCACACCCACCCCCCCCAGTATTGGGGGGCACCTCCTGGTGGGGGGAGCACCCATCCCCGCACGGCCCGGCTCCCCCCGCTGCCCCCCCAGTTCCCCCAGCGCCGCCCCCCCGAGGCCCCCCCATGTCCCCCCGTCCCCCCCGGTACCCGTGTCCGGTGGCCGCGCGCCCGTGTGTGTCCCCCCCCCCGCCGTGACGAGCCCGGGGCGGCTGCCAGCACCGAGCCGGGGCCGCGCCCGCGGGCACCCGCGCCCCGGCCCCCCGAGATGCCGGCGGGCGGCGGCGGGGGCTCCGCGCCCCGAAAAGGGGGACCCCAGCGCCCCCCCCTCCCCGGCCCGCTGCCCCTCGACCCGCTCGGACGGTGAGTGCCGCAGCCCCGGGGGTTCCCCGCCACTCCCGGGGGTCCCCCGCGCAGTTGAGGGGGGGAGGTTGAGCCTTTCCCAGCTCCTTGGTGCTCCCCCCCCCCCCCGGCCCCGCTTGCCACCCCCTGTCCCCGCATTGGGGTGCGGAGAAGCAGCCCCCCACCCCGCCAGCACCGGGACGGGGGTGTAACCCCGGGCGGGCTTTGGCAGGAGGGTGCCCGTGGATTGGGGGTGCATCCCCGTGGGGAGCCCCACGGCAGAAGGGGGTGAGCCTCAGTCTCCCCCACCCATCGGGGTGACCCCAAACTTTTTCTAACCCCCCGGGTGGGATTTTGCTAAAACGGGGTGGGGGGGTACCAACATTGTGGGGAGGTGGGAAGCCCCTGGCAGGAGGCTCCATCCTGGGGGATGTGGGGTTTGGGGGGGGTCAGCCAAGAGATACTGCGTGGTCCAGGGACCCCCCCCTCACTCATACCAGCCTTCAGATTTGCCCCCACAAGTATGGGGGCTTGCACACGTGTGTGTGACCCCCAGAACCCCGATTCGGGGTAGGATGGTCCCTGGCAAATTCCTGGTGTCTCTGCCACCAGTGTCCGGGATGTCCCTGGGCATGTCACTTAGCTCTACTGAGTGACCGGCTGGGCTGGGGGACGAGGGGACCCCCGCCCACATCCCCCAACCCGGTCTCTAGGTGGTTTCACTGGCCCCGTGGCCACCTCGCTCCCATCGATGGCCGGAGCGGTGAGCTATTTCTAACCGTGTGCCCTCACCCCTCGGGAACCTGTTCATCACCAGGTGCTAATTCGGGGCCGGTTGAGAAATGGGGGTTGAATATCGGGGCACAAACATCACAAGGTGTCCCCAAGAGGTGAGCGGGATGTCCGAAGCGGCCGACTGGGGATGTAAGACGAGCATGTTGCTCTGCCGAGGTGACAATCCCCTCCCCGGGCGCTGCCATCCACTTGGGTGACATGAAATGTGGCACCCTGGGGACAAATTACCTCCCTGGGGCGGCTGACGGCTCCTTGTATGGCTGAGGACAGGGCTCTGCCACCGGCCGGGATAAAAATAGCCCGTGGCCAAAGGGCCCGATCCGGGGAGGTGCTGGGCACCCCCTCCCCGGGGCCCAAGGGGATGGTGCATCGGGTCTTGCCCGTGTGGGTTTTGGGGTGTGGGAGATGCTGGGGGGGGTCTGGGGGTGCTGCAGGTCCCGGGGGGCAGCACGGGGTGTCCCTGGGGCATGGGGACGTTTGTCTCTGGGTGTGGGAGTCCGGCGGTTCCCCACCGCCCGCGTGGGTCCGTCCCCGCACCGGGGTCCCCCCGTGGCTCTGGTGGATTTGCAGTTGATCCCCCCCCCGGACCCCCACCGGATCCCATCCGGATTTTGGGGGTGCAGGGACCCCCGTGGACACGGAGCTCCCACAAACAGCACCTTGAGCTGTTGGGGGCAGTGGTTTGGGGGTCACTTTGGGATCCGAGGGGTCCTGGTGGGGACTGGGGTGATGGTGCAGGTGGGGACGGCTCAGCCCCCGGATCCCGCGGCGTTAACGGGCCGGTGACGGGCCCGGGCAGCCCCGCAAGGGCAGTGAAGGCCACCGCGTGCCCGAGAGAGTCCAGGAATGCCACCAACGCACCGTCACACACCGCCCCGGCCCCGGCTGCCGGCGGGGGAGCATCAAACACGGCCTCGCTTGGCACCACACGTGGCCCCGGCCACGGGGACGCCTCTGCAGGGACGGGGACACGGGGCTGCACGTCCCCTGCTCCGTCCCTGATGGGGACACGGGGCTGCATGTCCCCTGCTCTGTCCCTGATGGGGACACAGGGCTGCATGTCCCCTGCTCCGTCCCTGATGGGGACACGGGGCTGCATGTCCCCTGCTCTGTCCCTGATGGGGACATGGGGCTGCACGTCCCCTGCTCCGTCCCTGATGGGGACACAGGGCTGCACGTCCCCTGCTCCATCCTCAATGGGGACATGGGGCTGCTCGTCCCCCTGCTTCGTCACTGATAAGGACACGGGGCTCCATGTCCCCTGCTCTGTCCCTGACGGGGACACGGGGCTGCACATCCCCTGCTCTGTCCCTGACAGGGGACACAGGGCTCCATGTCCCCCTGCTCTGTCCCCGATGGTGACACGGGGCTGCACGTCCCCCCACCAGCCCCACGCCCGCATCTCCCCGTCTGTGCCCTCACACTCCTCCCCGTCCCTTCCTTCCCTCCCTCCCACCGGCCTCGCTGACATTTTTGGGGTGGATTTGCTCCCGTTTGGAGGTACTGGTGGCCAAAGCAGCACCCAAAAGGCGCCATCTGGGTCCCTTTTTGGAGCCAGAGGAGGAAATTGGGGAGCCCTTTGGACTGGGAGGGGGGAGCCTCGTGCTGGGGCGTAGGACCTCGGGCATTTTCTGGCTTTTCCCCCCATTCCTGCACCGCCACATGCTTTGGGCAGAGGGGACACAGGAGGTGGCACGGAGGGGACGCTGGCGTGCCTGCGGTCCTTGCTGTGCCCCCCGCCCCCCCCTCCCCCCCCCGTGTTAAACGCAGAGGGAAAAGGGCCTCGGGCAGGATGCGGCCCCGGAGCTCAGAAATTTCAAACTACATCAGTTGCTGAGACTTTTAAGGCTGGGGGGGGGCTGCCAACACCAGAGCTCCCAGTCGTCCCGGTGCCCCAGCACAGCTCTGCATGAGCTCCCCCGCCTGGCTTCGCTGATTAATTAATAAATTAATAAGGAACTGTGGGAAAGCCCCTTGTCCCCAGCTCCAGCCCAGGGCTGCAGCCAGGACCGGGGTGGGGGGGGCACAAAGCAAAGCCCGGGGGGTCCCATCGAGCAGTGGGCCATGGCGGGGGGTGATGGCTCCTCCGTGTCCTCGTCCCCTGGGCAGCACCGAGGGGCTGTTGGCGGAAGATTCAGCCGTGAGGGAAGCAGCAGGAGCAAAACGGGGGGGTTCTGGGGCAGCTCGTGCTTGAGCTTTGCAAAAACCAGAGCCCGAATAAGGGGGTGATTTAGGGGGGTGCCCAGCACTGGTGGGCAGAGCTGCTGCCTCGCTGGGGGCTGCGCTCCCGTGTCCCCCCGCACCAGCTGAGGCCAGAAGGACTCAACGAGGGGCCGGACAGGAGAGGGGCCGGGTGGCTTTGCTCCTCTTTGGGGGGCCAGTCCTGTTCTCTCCTCCATTTCCATCCTGCTCCTCGGAGCTGCGGGGAAAGCGAGTGGAGGGGATCCCACTCTGTGCCGCTGCCAGACTCCCCCTCCAAAGCTGCCTTTCCCCCTCGCCAGGCTCAATACTCCCATTTTCTTGTGACGGCCTCTGGCCTCTTTACGCGCACGGCTTCAGCGGCGTGCTGGCGATCTGAGCCCATCCCGCCTCCCCAGGCCTCGCCCTGCCTTACCGCCATTTCAACCGAGCGTTAAAATTCACTCCCAGATGATGTTTTTGAAGCTCCACAGCCAAACTGAGCAGCATGGTTGAGGCAGGAGAGAGGGAGCAGACATACAGTCATGGCAAAAATGGATTTTAAGGGGAAGTCCTGGTAATTTCAAGCCCCTGGAAGGACCAGCCCACAGAGCTCGGCTGCAGCTCTGCTGGGAAACATCCCGGGGATGGATGTGCCAGCAAAGCGTGAAGGAAACATATTGCCCCAGTAAAGGCCAGCAGCTCCTTCCCTGTAGAGCAGCAGGTGAGGCCACACCTGGAGTGTTGTGTCCAGTTTTGGGCACCTCAATACCAGAGAGATCTCGAGGGGCTGGGGCGAGTGCAGAGGAGGGCAACGAGCTGGGGAAGGGCCTGGAGAATAAATCCTGTGAGGAGCGATGGAAGGAGCTGGGACTGTTCAGTGTGAGGAGGAGAAGGTGAGGGGAGACCTCATCACTCTACAGCTCCCTGAAAGGACGTTGTAGAGAGGTTGGTGCTGGTCTCTTCTCACAGGTGATTAGTGACAGAACAAGAGGGAACGGCTTTAAACTGCAACAGGGGAGGGTCAGACTGGACATGAGGAAAAAATGTTTCCCAGCAAGAGTGGTCAGAGAGTGGAATAGGCTGCCCAGGGAGGGGTGGAGTCCCCACCCCTGGGTGTGTTTAAGGGCCGTTGGGATGAGCTGTGGGGGGATGTGGGGTAGGGGAGAACTTTGTAGAGTCGGGCTGAGGGTTGGACTCGATGAACCCGAGGGGCTTTTCCAACCTGAAGGATTCTGGGATTCCGTGGTCCCAGGGAGGGACAAACATGGCCTGAAGTCTCCAGCATCCATAACCCCCCCCAACAGAGGGACACGGCTGCCCCGTCACTGCTCAGATCCTTTTTAAGCTGCTTTTCAAATGTCTGCTAAGCTCGCGGTCAAATAGGACATGCTTTGAAGGCAAGAGGGTTTTTTTTTTTCTGGGGCAGGAGAAACGGGTTGTTTTTAGAGCCCTTTGGAGTGTTTCTGCTCAGTGGGGAGAGTGCATGGAAGCTGCGAGGGGGGGTCTGCAGGAGGGGGGTGTCCTGGTGCCCCATTTTCACCGCAGGAGGGTGGCCCAGCGGGACATGGAAACCACAGGCTCTTCTCCCAGGAAGCTCACAGGGATGATGAGGAAAACGGGGCCGCAGGGTCTGGGGGAACATCACCTCGGCCAACATGCGCACCTCCAGCCTCAGCCATGGCAAGACGAGGAGCCAGCAGAGCAGCTGAGGACCAGAGCTCCTCGCCGTGGGCTCTCTGGGACTTTCACCGCTCTGAGGGGTGCAGCGTCCGTTAACAGCAACCTCCTTGTCGCTGCCATTGATGGGAGCACTGCCGTTGGGGATTGTGTCCTCCCATAACTCACCAACTTGAAACATGAGCGTGTGTCTGGGCTGTGGCTCTCCTGCTCCTTCGACAGGGACAGGGGAGGGATCTTACTCCTGTGCTTGGCACTGGTGAGGCCGCCCCTCGATGAGTGGGTTCAGGTTTGGGCCCCTCACTCCAAAAAGGCCATTGAATGACTCGAGCGTGTCCAGAGAAGGGCAACGGAGCTGGTGCAGGGTCTGGAGCACAGGTCTGATGGGGAGCGGCTGAGGGAACTGGGGGGGTTTAGTGTGGAGAAGAGGAGGCTGAGGGGAGACCTCATGGCCCTCTACAACTGCCTGAAAGGAGGGTGCAGAGAGGGGGGATGAGTCTCTTGAGCCAAGGAACCAGCGGCAGGACAAGAGGGAATGGCCTCAAGCTGCGCCAGGGCAGGGTCAGACTGGCTCTTAGGAAGGATTTCTTTGCAGAAGGGGCTGTTGGGCGTTGGAATGGGCTGCCCAGGGCAGGGGGGGAGTCCCCATCCCTGGAGGGGTTGAAGAGTCGGGTTGACCCAGCGCTGAGGGATCTGGTGGAGTTGGGAACGGTCAGGGTGAGGTTCATGGTTGGGCTGGAGGAGCTTCGAAGGCTTTTCCAACCTCCATGATTCTGGGATTCTGTGATTCTGCGATGCCAGCTTTGGTTCTCACCCCTTTTATTCTGGGGTGTGACACACCTTTCCTACAAGCTTTAATCTCAAACAACTCACCCAGGGCGCTTCAGAGGGAAGCAGCAGAGCTGCTACGTGGCGTCTGTAGGGGAAGTGCCTGAATTCCCACTCCCCCCATAGCCCCATGTACTGGGCAGAGGGACTGGATATCTGAAGATGTAAAAGCAATTAATTGCCTCCAATCCATTCCCAGGCCCGGCTGCGGGCTGAGACAACCCACGCTGTCACGCGGAGCAGGGAGAGGTGCCAGATACTGATGTGTCAGGCTAAGAGTATGCAGGGCTCCGCAGCCGCCAGCCGGGGCCCGGAGTTCACAGCCTAAAGGACTATTAATACCCGTCAGCCCAGCAGCCTGGAGTGGGACCAGATCGGATGGAAAACACAGACTTTGGGCAAGGCTTGACAATATGATGGGGATGAGAGAGCAGCTGGGAGCCAGATAATTCTGTCAAGGAGCCAAAAAACCTGCCTGAGTGAAGTCCTTCGCGTAAGGAGAGGCTGGCTCCTTCCTGACTCCGGGATTTGCATCTCTGCCACACACTACACGTGTGCCCGCTCCCCAGCGGCGACTGCCGTGGCTTGAGGCTTCCAAAAGTGGGTTGCAGATCTGAAAAAAATCATCTTTTTGCGATTTCTGGCTGCACCCCAAGAGTCTTCTCCCCGCAGGTGAAGATCCAGGGTGGTTTGTGGTGAGCTCCAGGGCCAGCGCTGGAGAAGGGACTCGAGCTCCTGCTGCTGCGGCCCCGGAGCTGCTGGGCTGAGCTCTCCGGTGCCTCATGGAGTTGTTCTGGCAGCAGGTTTTGTGCTTTGGTCACCTCTAGATTTCTTTTGAGGACTTTTTATTTTGGCCCAGAGCAGCACGTCTAAGGCTAAAAGGGTAAAGACATTTCGGGATTGCTAAGTGCCCTTAGGATGAGCGAGATTTCTTGTTGTGTTCTCACACGGATGTCCCTTGTTTTAAATATTCAAAACAAAATTTCATATGCTTGTCATCCCCATCGTTTTACAGTTAAAATGATCAAAACCATTTCCAAGAGTGAGGCCTGGCAATGTGTCCTTGGGCTACTTAGCGCTGCGTTTGCCAAGGGCAGCTTCGTGCCTTCAGCTGCGGCTGAGCACCCCACATCCCACCCGGAACCGAGGCGGGAGCACAGAAAGTTCAGCAAAGAACCAGCAAACACCTAAAACGAGCTGGATTAAGAGACCTACCCAGCATCCCATGGGGATTTCTTCACAGGAGCAACATTAGGACCTGACTCTGGCTGAAGCTCTTAGGAAACAATAAGATTTTTACTTCTGATCCCTTTGCAGCTCTGTCACGACCTGGACTGGAAGCCCGGAGAGTCACAACGGTTCTGTGATCCCCTCAGGTTAAATTAAGGTGAAACGACACCAAACGATCAGTTAAAATGTTTAACTTGTGGTAGAATTTTATTTAAATTTGGAAAAGGATACTAAGCAATGTGGTCTCTTATAAATCTATAAGAAAGAAAAGAAAGGAAAGAAGAAGAATGGAGAGAAAGAGTCAAAGAAATCCGGATCACCACCCCTGGACCCAATGTTCTCTGGTCTGGTGATTGGGGGTGGTGGGTGCACACCCAGCAAAGTTTCTGTCGCCTTTTAAGTTCAACTTAGCAGCTGATTTACATACTTTGTTTTTTTCTCAGCTCCCAGAATTTTGCTGACTTCATGCTTCTTGAGCAATTGTCTTCTGGGGCAGAAATGCGCAGCTCTTACTGGTTCTTGTCACCATTTTGGTGGTGAAGACGCCCAGCCCTTAGCAAGGCCTGCCTGGTGTCTGGCCTACACAATAGAGCCACTTAGTACCAGGCTTACACCAGGGAGCTGGTGAGTACAGATCACAGAATCCCAGAATCATGGAGGTTGGAAAAGCCCTTGAAGCTCCTCCAGCCCAACCATGAACCTCACCCTGACCGTTCCCAACTCCACCAGATCCCTCAACGCTGGGTCAACCCGACTCTTCAACCCCTCCAGGGATGGGGACTCCCCCCCTGCCCTGGGCAGCCCATTCCAACGCCCAACAACCCCTTCTGCAAAGAAATCCTTCCTAAGAGCCAGTCTGACCCTGCCCTGGCGCAGCTTGAGGCCATTCCCTCTTGGCCTGCCGCTGGTTCCTTGGCTCAAGAGACTCCTCCCCCCTCTCTGCACCCTCCTTTCAGGCAGTTGCAGAGGGCCATGAGGTCTCCCCTCAGCCTCCTCTTCTCCACACTAAACCCCCCCAGTTCCCTCAGCCGCTCCCCATCACACCTGTGCTCCAGACCCTGCACCAGCTCCGTTGCCCTTCTCTGGACACGCTCGAGTCATTCAATGGCCTTTTTGGAGTGAGGGGCCCAAAACTGAACCCAGGGATCGAGGGGCGGCCTCACCAGTGCCGAGCACAGGGGTCAGATCCCTCCCCTGTCCCTGCTGGCCACGCTAGTGCTGATTAGCAGGTCTTGGGCTTGATGAGAAACATTTGGTTTCACTCAGTCCAGTTTCCTCCCTTTGAGGTTTTTCTGAGCAGTTTGTCAATACAACTGCAAGGGAGCGGGGGGTGCAGCCTTGGATACACTCCCGCTTCCTTGGGGGACATTCCTTCGGCTCATCACAAAGGCCACAGCTTGTCCCAGAGGTTTTCTGTGTGGATGAAGGTTTGAGGCATTCCTTCCTTCAATTTGTTCCTCCCAATCTCCCAAATTTTGCAACAAATGAGGCAAAGTCCTGCAGCAAACAGGTGCTCCAGGTGCCCAACCCACTCCCGCAGCAGCGTCCTATCGTGTAACTGGAGTTTGTGTTGGGACACCGGGATACATCGCCCAAGCAGCCCAAATGTTTCCATTCCCAAAGGTCTTTGTGTTTAATTTGATTAATTTTACCATTTTAACGATGCCTTTTAAGTCAGTGCTGCTGGAATTGCTACTGGATATTTAGCAAATGAGACCATGGATATGATTCCAGCCTTTTTTGCGCCTGAACCTCAGCGCATTTTGACTCAAATTTAATTTCTTATTTTCAGCTGTTACGTTTCAGAGCTGTCAGGGCAGCACAGCGTTCAATCCGTGTAGGCAGAGCGCTCCTCTTTTATAAAGCCTTTGACCAAAACGATTCTTTGCTAAAAAGATGTTAAAGTCTCCGCAGCAGGTGCCGGGTGGTGTTCACCCTTGGGATGCTCCTAAAACTGCAGTGAATTCTGGCACAGTCCTGTGGTCTCACCATAAAAGCTGATCCTATCTATCAGTTTACAACTGATTTTTTCCCTTCCAGAGTACCTTGTCAGCGAAGATCTTCGGGCTGGCCCGAGAACGGCAAAACAGACGCAGGCACGGATGGTATAACTTAACTGTAAATTTGATTCAGACGTTTAGGAAATACAGCTTCCAGCTCTCAAAAATGATCCTAGCTTCTTAGTTCCCCTTGCTGTGTTGGAGTAAGGAATGCCTGTGGTCTACACAAGTCACGGGTTGCGGGACTAGACAGCTCTAAGCAGGTTTCAAAAGCCAAGAGTAAGTGGAAGTCTTAAACTTTTAAAGTTTTTTAGAGTTTCCAAGACTGTGATGTGCTGGAGAGGAACCAAACCAGGTTTGGAGACAAAGACCAGCGACCTATTTCTGTGTCAGCCCAGCTTTGTCAGAACACCCAGCACCAGTGAATCATTCTTGCTGGATGTATGCAAAGCGTCTGTGGGATCTCAAACACGAGACAAACGCCCAAACGACTTCAAAGCAGCACAGCCGGACAGATCTGCACGGCAGCCAGTCCACCGGCGCTGCTCAGCCCACTCCCGGTCTGCTAAAAAAGAAGCTGAGTGGGTGCCTGCTGTCTGCCACATTTGCAGCAAGATGCAGCGCTTTCAGCAGCTCTGAAATAGGCTCCAGCGCCCAAGCAAATGGTGTGGTTTTGGGCAAAGCTGATCACAGGCTTGTTTTGTACCGTAAGTGCTTTCGGGGCAGTCACGACGACACAGCGGCGGCGGTTCTGGCCGTCTCCGTGGTTAGGTTTGGCATCTGCTTCGGTATTTTCAGGAAATAATGTGGCAGCTCTTAAAGGAATCTTCTGTCTCCTGGGAGAGAAGCTTGTGACTTGCAAAGGTGCTTCATGGGCAAGAGCATGGGGGAGCCCAGAGCCACAGGAGCTCCCTGTGCTGAAATCTCACAGGGCCACCCAAGGTGACGGAGCTTTTTAGAGTCTCCTTTTCTGGTCAGCACCAGCACCGCAGACCGTAGTTAACAGGGAAAGGCTGAACTGGGGGACACTGACCCACTGTATCCCAGGGAAGCAAGCTTATTGGAGGTACCGGGTATTAATGCTGCTGGTTTGGTTTTGTTTTGTTTTTTTTTTTTAAATGTTAGTCCCTCACTCCAAAAAGGCCATTGAATGACTCGAGCGTGTCCAGAGAAGGGCAACGGAGCTGGTGCAGGGTCTGGAGCACAGGTCTGATGGGGAGCGGCTGAGGGAACTGGGGGGGTTTAGTGTGGAGAAGAGGAGGCTGAGGGGAGACCTCATGGCCCTCTGCAACTGCCTGAAAGGGAGGTGCAGAGAGGGGGGATGAGTCTCTTGAGCCAAGGAACCAGCGGCAGGCCAAGAGGGAATGGCCTCAAGCTGCGCCAGGGCAGGGTCAGACTGGCTCTTAGGAAGGATTTCTTTGCAGAAGGGGTTGTTGGGCGTTGGAATGGGCTGCCCAGGGCAGGGGGGGAGTCCCCATCCCTGGAGGGGTTGAAGAGTCGGGTTGAGCCAGCGCTGAGGGATCTGGTGGAGTTGGGAACGGTCAGGGTGAGGTTCATGGTTGGGCTGGAGGAGCTTCAAGGGCTTTTCCAACCTCCACAATTCTGTGAAAAGCAAACAGCATTCCAGTCAGCAAAACAGACAACCCCTGTCAGTCAGCACCTCAGAAATCTCATGCCCTGTACTGGTTTCCACTGGAAAAAGTGGGGCAACCACTGCTTGAAGAGGTCAGCAGAGGGGATCCACATGTTCAGCTGAGGCTGCACACACAGTGGAGCTACCTGAGAGGACAAGCCCAGAAGCTCATGGTGTTGCTGAGGGAGGCTCAGGCAGGGAATTGGAAGGGATCTTAAACTAGTGTCAACTCCCTACCACAGGCAGGGACACCTTCCTCTAGCCCAGGTTGCCCAAAGCCTCATCGAAGCTGGCCTTGAACCCTTCCAGGGAGGGGGCAAGAGGAAAAAAGAGGAGGACAGCTGCTCAGTGTCCTCACATCTCTGATTTCCATAGGTGCAGGTTAATGGGCAGCAGCAGGCAGGGGAGACAGGGCAGGTGCCCTCACCCTGGACCAGCTCTGACAGTGCTGGCTCTGGGGTGAAGCACAACCTGGCAGCCACACCACAGCTCTACAGCAGAGACTAGGCCTTCAGCAGAGGAACAAGGAGAAGAAAACAAGCAGTAGAATGAAAGACTGATAAGAAAAATACAACGTGCAAGAGAGGGAACAACAGCAGGCCTGTAAGGTGAAGGAACCAGTAACAACACCCACTGAGAACAACACACCCCATGCCTCTCAACCCTCCCCGCCACTCTGAAGGAAGGCGTCCCGTGGCAGCGCTTATATAGGGGGGTAAAATCTCCCAGCATGCTCCGCGGTAAGCGCGCGATTGGCCCCTTTGCACACGATGCGCATGCGCAGTCGCCTTCCCGAGGGCAGGGCGGGCGCTTGCACATGCGCACTGCGGGGCCCGTGCCCACACCGAGCGTCCCGCCCCTCCGCGACTTCGCAGGGCTCAGTGCGCCTGCGCGCCGGCCCGCCGCCCGCACCGCTGTGGCGCGCATGCGTCCCGCCCGCCGCCGCCGGCGCTCCGCCCCTTCCCGCTCGCGCGCAGGTGCGGTGCCCGTTGTCTGCCTCCGCGGGGCTACAGCTCCGCGGCCGCGGCGCCCGGCCCGGCCCGGCGCGACGAAGCGGTGCCGGGGGGAAGTGGTGGAGGAAGCGGATCAAGGGCGGTTGCGAGCAGCGCGGCTCGGCTGCGCCCCGCCGGAGGTAGGAGCTCGGCTCCCGCCGTCCCCCCGCCCCGGTGTGGCGCAGCGGGGGGCTGAGGGGACGCACAAAATGGCGGCGGGCGGGGGCGGCCGGGGCTCCCCACGGCTCCCTCCGTCAGCTCTCACGGCGACCGCCCCGGGCCCGGCACCGCTCCCCGCCAGATCCCGAGGCTGCGGCGGGGCCTGGGAGCAGCACCGCGGGGGTGGGGGGGTACACGCGGTGTAACGGCCTCGCTGCCTTCCTGCCCTGGTTGCCGCGAAGCGCCTCGACGCAGCCGGTTGATAACGGGGTGTTGAGCCGGGGACAGGCGCCTCAGGGCGTTTAGACTTGCGGCTGCCGCCTTTTTTTATTTCTTTATTTTGCTACCGAGGGGGACTCAGTGCGGCGGTGGGTATGGAGCACTCTGCCAGGGGCTGCAGGCAAACACGGGCATGCCCTGCCCCAGCGACCCGGCATCTGGCTGTATTTTCTTGCAATGTGAGAAGCAGATGAATAAACAGGCGCTTGTAAACAGCGGCATAACGTTTATCTGCATTGCAGCCGGAGTCTTGGCACGCCAGCAGTGTGCGTATTGATTTGACAAGTTTGATAGTATAACGTGTGTTTGCTCAATCTCAGCTTTTGCCTGTTTGTGAAGTTGGGGAAACGCAGCCGTTTGCTTTCTGATTCTTACCTGTGTTCTGTCTCCGTCCAGCTGTGCTTCAGTGAAAACTCAGACCTCTAATTAAATCCGTAAATTTAACATTGAAACAAAGCGATCTGGCGGTTCAGCAATAGTGGTTTTGGCTTTAAAACTGGCCGTTGAGTGAAGTAACATTCACCGTGGTTAGCTGGAGGGGTTGGTTTTCATCACTGTATCCTTCGAGAGCTCGGAGCGGGGACATGTTTTCTGGCACCTCGTACTTGTGTGTTGGGGTTAAAAAGCTAGCTTTCCTTTTTCTTGACTTTGGAGACGGTAGTAATTGATCTGAATTGGTCAAAATAACTGAAGGAACGACAAAAATTCTCTTTGGCCAAGGCAAAGTGTTTTAGCGCCGTAGCATAATCTGGTTCATAGTGCTTTACCCAGGAACCTCATGTATTTGGAGATTTGAGCTTGTTTTTCAACATAGATGCATATTGCTTTAGTATTTTTGCTCAGTCACAATTATTTTAATACAATAATGTCACATAGGCTGTTAATTTAAAAAAATTTTCTATAGGATTATTTTTAAAAGTACTTAGCTGATTAAAATGTATTATGCTTTTTGAAAAAAAAAAAACCCACAATCATCCATCGTGATTTATAGCCCAGAATTGATGTTGAAATGTGTGCTCAGTTTTGGGTTATGCTCTTCTCTCTGGTATGTGATCATTCATTAGACATTTAAAATAATAAACTGTAAACATGCTACGAGGTCTTCAAGAGGGTGGGTATAAAAGTGAGGTAATTATTTTCCTGATTGAGAAGTCACTCTTCAAAGGACAACAAGTATCTTTAATTGCGTTTTTTTTAACATTTTTTGCTGATTTAAAAAAAAATTAATCTGCCAGAACTAACAGAACAATCACGCTGGCTTGAAGGGTGGAGGACGCGAGGGACTGACCCATCTCTGCTTCTCCAGCTTGTGACAACTGATAGAACTGATGGGTGGGGTTCCAAGTGGTTGCAAAACTCGCTGCTTGCTCCCTCCTATGCTGCTGATTTCCTTTTCTTCCCGTTTTCTGTTTCCCAACTATCTCGCAGTTTGGTTTTGGGGCTGAGCTCAGTGGAAGCTCAACCGTGCTCGCGTTAGTCCTTACCAAACAAGGAGCTCTTCTGTGTGTGAAACAGGAAGAACATTGAGACCTTTTTTTTTTATTTAAAGTGTTTTGCATTTGAAGGTAAATAAAATGTTTTCTTATTTCTTTGCTATCAAGTTAAACATTTCGAATGGGGTTTGGGGTTTTTTTTTTTAGTAAGTTTTAGGCAGAAGTATTAGTATTTGCCCTTTGTGATGCTCTCGGGCACATCTCCGTGTCGGGCGTGCGGAGCTCCATGTGCCTCGGAGCTGTTGGATGAATATAAATATACTTAGGAAACAGCGTGCAGGATTTGTACTGCTCTAAAATTTGGCGTGGAAAGTGAAAATTGAAAAAGGCCGCTAGATTTCTGCTGCTGACATTCCATGAAGGTGCTAAAATGCCCTTTTTTGTCTTAAGAATTAATTGCTGAAGGACTTGTGCTGGTTGGTTTTTTGTTTTGTTTTTGGTGCCTGGACATAAACGTGATGCGTTGAACCCCACGAATGTTGGAATGGAGGGTTTTTTGGGCTGTTTCAGTGAATTATGTTACTGAGCAGTGCTGGCCCTGGCTGGGATGGAGTGAACTGCCTTCACCGTGAGCCGTGGTTTGGATTTGTGGCTCAGCCAGGGTTGGTCACCACCGGTGCTCTGCCTGTTGCTGAACAGCGCTTGCACGGTGTCAGGGCCACTCAGCAGGAAAAACTGGGGCAGAAGAAGAAGAAAAAGGTGGTTTTGGCTTTCAGGGTGGCTGATGCTTGGAACCTGGCTGGGCGCTGTGGGACGTGGTGAGTGATAACTGCTGTTGCTTTGCTTGGTTTTTTTTTTTTTTTTTTTTTTTTTTTCCCCCTCCCTTTCCTTCACCTGTTAGACTGTTTTTATCTCAACCCATGAGTTTTCTCAACTCCTGTGCTTTTTTTTCCTCCCCCCATCCTGCTGGGCTGGGGGTGAGCGAGCTGCGTGGCTGCTGGTGGGGGTCACACCCCCCAGTCCTTTCTGGAGCTCAGTGAGGAGGATCGAGGTATCACAACAGATTTGATCAGAGGTGCTAGGCTGAATTTATTGCCGTTTAGTTTCTGCTTGGGAGGGCTTTGAGATGGCAGCTTCCAGCCTTTGCTGCGTTGCTTTGTTATGCCTGGCAAACCTATGACAAAAGTGGTGCTTTGAGCCTGGTCTGGTGTTGGGTGCCTGTGTTGCTGTCATCCCAGTACTCCCAGTACAAGGAGGGATGTTTTCTCTCTGCCGAAGAGAGACAGCGGCTTCTAGTGCTGTGCTGGGACCTGGCCTGTGCTTACCAGGCTGATGTTCAGCACCCTCGGGGGAGCTGGAGGGTCCCTGCATTTAAGGATGATACAAATGGACACCGTGGCTAAACCGGAGGCATCTCCTCTCGAGGATGGACTATCACCTGAGTAAACTGGTGTCAAACGGACCTCCTGGTCTGTTCTCTGAGGGAAGTGGAGGAGGTGAACAACCACCAGAGACCTAGGTGATGTCCGGGGCCGTGTGGCCCGCTGGTTCCATCTGTGTGTGTCCCCTCGAACCCACGTTTGTGAGTAGTGCCAGAAAAGCTACAAAAGATCCTGTGGAGCAATTCCCCCAGGTGCTGTAGAAGGGCTGAGGATGCTTCTCCTCCTCCTGATCTTGACGAAGGGACGTCTGGCCTGTGTGGCAGGAGTCAGATAATGGCCGGGAGTGGTGTGGTGGGATTTTGGTAGCAGGGGAGGGGGCTGCAGCCGTGGTCCCTGTGAGAAGCTTCTCAAAGGTCCCCCGGCTCCAGGTCAGACCTGGCTCCGGCCAAGGCCCAGCCAGTTAGCGACGGCGGCTATGCCTCTGCAATAAGATATTTAAGAAGGGGAACCTGGGAGGAGGAGGAGGAGTTGTGTGGGAGACACCTCTGCGAACACCAAGGTCAGTGGAAGAAAGGAGAAAGGGAGGGGGGTGTGTGCGCCAGAGCAGAGACCTCTCCCCAGCCTGTGGGGAGAGGGCAGGCCGTGCCCCGCACCCGTGGGGGTCACTGGGGGAGCAGATGCCGACCTGCAGCCTGTGGAGGACCCCACGCCACAGCAGGGGAGGAGTGTGAGGAGTCCTCCCCCTGAGGAGGAAGGAGCAGCGGAAACAGCGGGTGACAAACTGACCACATCCCTGCGCTGCCGCGGGGGAGGAGGGGGAGAAATGGGGAGCAAAGCTGAGCCCGGGAAGAAGGGAGGGGTGTGTGTGTGTGGGGGGGGTGTGGTTTTTAAGATGTGGTTATACTTCTCGCTGTCCTACTCTGATGGTTGAATTAAGTGGTGGTGGTGTTTAAATTAAATTGAAGTTCTTTTTCTCCCCCTGACCCAAAAAAACCCCCTGACTTGTAGTTTAAACCCAGCTGGCAGCCAGAGGGGTAAAGGGAGGTTTGTAGGTTGAGATAAAACCACTTTAATTGAAATGAAATAAAACAATAATAGAAAGTACAAGTGGGTAATGCACAGTGCCATTGCTCGCTGGCTGATACCCAGCCTGATCCTGGAGAAGCCCAGATCCCGAAATCACAAGCCCAAAAGTGGGAGCAAATATTTCACCAGCCAGTTTGGGTCTGGTGCTGGGGCTCTGCTCCCTCCCAGCGTCTTGGGCAGGACGTGGGGAGTTGGAAAGTCCTTGATCTCTTAGCCACAACTGGAAACATCGGTGTGTTATCGACATTTTTCTCGTGCCAAATCCCTCACTGAATCCGAAGCACAGCACTGTTCTAGCTACTAGGAAAAAAAATTAACTATTCCAGCCGAAACCAGGAGAAGTGGGGTCCCTGTTTCTGGCCAGGCAGAGGAAAGGGACAACAGACTCAACTGGGCTGTGTGGATTCGAGGGACCCACAGGAGCACAAAGCTTTGGGGGACCCCGGTGCGCAGTGTACCCCAGTGCTATCGGGGTACAGGGGTGGAACCCGTAGAAAGCGTTTGAGAAAGGAAAAGAATAATCCAGACCCTTCCGAAGGCTGGTTTTGCCATAAACCAAATCAAGATCAAAGGATCTGCAAAAGAGATAGATGTGGTTCTTGGGACTGAAGTGGAAAGATGGACGTGGCCATCTGTGGATGTGGTCAGTAGTGGAACAGCCACGTCCCCACCAGCTAACAGAAAAGAAACAGAATCCCAGAATCCTTCAGGTTGGAAAAGCCCCTCGGGATCATCGAGTCCAACCCTCAGCCCGACTCTACAAAGTTCTCCCCTACCCCACATCCCCCCACAGCTCATCCCAACGGCCCTTAAACACACCCAGGGGTGGGGACTCCACCCCTCCCTGGGCAGCCTATTCCACTCTCTGACCACTCTTGCTGGGAAACATTTTTCCCTCATGTCCAGTCTGACCCTCCCCTGTTGCAGTTTAAAGCCGTTCCCTCTTGTTCTGTCACTAATCACCTGTGAGAAGAGACCAGCACCAACCTCTCTACAACGTCCTTTCAGGGAGCTGTAGAGTGATGAGGTCTCCCCTCACCTTCTCCTCCTCACATTGAACAGTCCCAGCTCCTTCCATCGCTCCTCACAGGATTTATTCTCCAGGCCCTTCCCCAGCCTTGTTGCCTTTCGTTCGAAACAGCAGCTTTCCGAAGTGTCAGGGCTCTCTGGAGAACACTTGCAGCCAGCTTGCGCGTCCTTGCTCTCTTCCAGAGAGCTGTTTGAGTGGGGCCTTGTGGTGACCCTTCGGGTACGGCCTCCCCGGGAAGAAAACCCCTGGGGAGACCCGAGGCCACCTCCGGGGTTTGGGAATATTTCCGTGGCTGGTGGTGCTCAGCAGTCCTGGGTTGGGCTGGGATGGAGCACGCTGCGGGGCTCTGGGGGTGAGCCCCGGTGTTTGGGCTCTTGCTGGGCAGTGCTTGCGCATCGAGGCTTTCTTCCCTGGCCCCCCCCCAAGCAGGGGACACAGCTGGGACAGCCACCCAGACTGGCTGCGGTGTAATGTCACGCTTGGCAATAAAAATGGGGTAGAGAAAGAAGAAAAAGGTGGGTTTTTTTCACTTCCAAGGTTGTGTTTTTTGAGCCTGGCTGAGTGTGCCTGTGGGAGGAGGTTAGTGGTTGCCTTTGCTTCACTCCCGATTGTTGCTCCTGGGTTGTTTCCCTTCTGGGCCAGGGTCTAAAGACCTCTTAGACTGTCTTTATTTTAACCTGTGGGTTTTCTTGCTTTTGCTCTTCTATTCTCTCCCTGTCCGGGCAGGGTGGGGAGGTGGTGGGGTGTGAGCGAGAGGCTGAATGCTGGGCTGCTGGCTGAGGTCAGCCCACCACATAAATATACATCATAGTTTATTTACATGTAGGAAACTTTAGCTTCTGTTAATTTTTTCCGGGTGCTTTCATGTCTGAGATGGCTGTGTAATGGTTTCTGTCAGTGTCTTGTGCTTGACAACATTAATTTTAGGTTTAGCTCACGCAGTTGCTCATTTTGTGCATCAGCTTTATGTAATCAGTTCCCACACATGTGTCCGTAGAGCTCAGTTCTGATTTTCGCTGGAGTTAGCAGTGGGGCAGAACCTGGGGGGCAGTTGCTTGGAACTGGGGTGCTCTCAGTGACCTGCCTGCTGGTGGCCGTGTAGGTTTGGAGGTCAGAAATGGTGCAGTTCCTCCCAGTCAGCAAATTCAGTCTGGGCAGCAGGAACAAGTATTACTGACTGTGAGGAGGGCAAGCATTCAGTAGTGCTTTTGTAGCCAGGCAGTGATAAACATCTTCATTAACTGCCTTTTAACAGTGGTCTGCTCCAGCTTTAGGGCTTTTTTTTATCCCATATTGCCAGAATGCAAAATACAGCAGCAGGAGTGAATTACAAGTTAACACTTCAGATTCTTCAGCCCTGTTCCTGAATTGTTCTGTTGATTTTGCTTTTTGGAAGGTGCTTGTTATTGTATTGATAGGGTGTGTAATAGGACGCACATAATAAAATCGTATTTTTTTCAGGTGGAGCAGTCTGTTGAATAAGTTTTTGTAGGTTGGAAGGAAAGCAAGGAACAAATCATCTGGTTTGATGTTCAAGCTGTCATACTGTGTGTAGCTGATTTGGTATTTCTAGGGAGGAAGTCTGACTCGTATCAAACTCGAATTTCACATTTTTGGTGTCTGCAGCATTTTGCTTCTTCCGCTGTAGCTGGACCAGTCGTTACGGAGCAGTCAGGTTTAGACACAGTTTGTTTAATTCTCCATGTCCTTCTGAGCTGGACTTTCAGGGAGATCACAGAATTCTGGTAGTGGCTTGCTTTAGTTTATTTTCGTTCTGTTGGTGTCTTGCTGGGACGGGGTTAACTCTCTTCACTAAACCGGGCTTGGTCACGCACCTGCGCTTTGGCTGGTGCTTGCCCAGTGTCCAGGCTTTTTCTTTTTCCTGCTCTGGGCAAGAGGCTGGGAGGGGGCACAGCTGGGACAGCCAACCTGAAGGGGTGTTCCCTACTGTGTACTGTCACACTCGGCGGTATAAATGGGGTGGAGGAAGAAAAAGGAGGGTTTTGGCTACCAAGGTGGCCGTTGCTTGGAGCCCGGCTGGACCGTGGTCTGTCTGTGGGATCTGGCAAGTGATAGCCTTCGCTTGGCTCCCCCCATTTCACGTTTCATACTGCCTCTATCTCATCCCCTGAGCTTTATCACTTTTCCTGTCCTGCTGGGGAAGGGGGTGTGTGAGCGAGTGGCTGGGGGGGTGCTTGGCTACTGACTGGGCTCAGCCCCCAGTTTGAAGTCACCTTGCTGTCTCTGCAGGCAGCGAGATCCTTCTGGGGCTCCTGGGCTCGCCATTGCTCCGGCTTTGTGGCCCCAGGATGTTGGCTGGGGGGTGAATATTTGATTAGCAATAGTGTTGGGCTCTGCAGAATGCCTGGGTTCCCAAAGGGGCGTTATATTGAAATGAAGTCTTTGATTGCTCAATCATTAGCACATACATGGAAAATTCAATACCATTATAGAGACAAATCAGCAGAAAATTATCCTTTCAATGACCGTACAAGAGCTGATCTTCAGATAAAGTCTCTCTCCTTGCCAGTAGAGAAAGCAGCTTCCACGTTCTTATGAGGTCTCACTGCCAGACCTGTAACTTAAGCCCCGTTGGGGTTTTTTGGTTGATTTTTGTATTGCACTGCTGACTTAAAAGTGTATGTTGTTGACAGACAGCTGACCACTAAACAGTGCAGCTTCAGGTTGTAGGTACCACTTTTTTTCACCTTCAACACGAAGAGCTTGAGCTCGGTGGTATTGCTGGTCAGTGCTGCATTTTGCTTTTTCTGCTTGCAGGACTTTTCATGTTTGGTTCAGATCTGCTGCTACCCGCTGCTTTTGTACCTCTAAGAGGAGTTTTCTACATCGTTTTCTTGGCTTGCCTCCAGGTTGGTTTAGCGACTTGTCAGCTTTGTTAACACCTCTCTTGGGGTCGCTTTGGTTCGGTGGCTTTAGCTTTGCACAGAGAGACTCTGCAAGCAGGCTAGAGAAAAGTTTGAAAAAGCAAACCAATTATTTATTGCTGAACGTCCCCTCAGGCTGGTAGAGTTTAGCAGACTGCTAGTCTAAACACTATCCTGCTCGCTGCCCCTGTGTTGGGTGTTTGCTGACCAGATGGGAGGAGAAGGCCTTGCTGTTCCCTGAAATGGCTCCTCAGTGGTGTTGGGTTGCTCTCATCCACTGATGTCATCCATCCATCAACACCGCCTCCATGCTTTGTTTTGGGGGTTTTTTTTGGATTTTTTTCTACCGTTCTCAGTTGGTGTTTTTCCTATAGAATCCTTGAGCTGCAAATGGCATTTGTCTGTCTCTGCCTGTAATCCTCCCCCACCCCCTGCCTTTTTTTAACTCTCTCTACAGACTTTATCAGGCCTCTTCCCTACAGCTCTAGTGGTTTCCTCAGCAGCCTGGCCAAGGTTATGCAGCTGGGCTGCACCAGAACTGGACCTTGGATCCTTGAAACACGGGCAGCAGGAGCTCAGGGAGGGAGGAAGGTTATAGGGAGGGAGGGTAAAAGCTTATTCTAGCTGTATCCTCGAACCAGGGAAGGTGCAAGACCATCCTGTACTTGCTACCTGGGCAAATGTTGTCATAAAGGCCCTCCAGCGTGTAAGCAGGTAGCCAGAACTTTTAATTTATTTGTCTGTATTGGGAAGCTTTGCAAAATGGACTGATGAAGTTGAAGGGGAAGCAAGAAGGGTGTCGTTTGCCTTTTCTGTGATACTCTGAAAGGTTTAAGTTTGAAGGCCTGCCTTTTCCAGGAGTCGGGTGAAGACCAGGGGTCTTTGGGGAGTTCTGCTTAGTTT
The DNA here is from genome assembly GCF_031877795.1 of Strix aluco. Taxonomy (NCBI): domain Eukaryota; kingdom Metazoa; phylum Chordata; class Aves; order Strigiformes; family Strigidae; genus Strix; species Strix aluco. The sequence continues at coordinate 663,462 of NC_133934.1, forward strand.
TCATTTGCTTAGGATGAAGCCTCAGGAAGGTGCTTTGCTGCTGTAAGACTAGTCAGGCTGTCACTGCACTGGCAAAAGCAGCCAGGGGATCCCAGACACAGCCCCCAGCAAGCTGCTTTTGAAGAGGAAGGTGAGAATCTAGCCTTAAACCTCCTGAGTCTTGGCATTGCTTTATCTTTCAACTGTCCTTTCCAGCAGTTCTTTTGGAAAGCTCAGTCAGGAGGCTGGGCTGATGAAGGCTTCATCGAACGCTTGCTGCTGCACACCGCCTGACTGGCTGTCAGAAGAGAATTTGAGCACAGCCTCCCCCCAGGAGGTGTGCAGTTTGAATGGTTTGGCCTCTATTTCCTGCTGCTTCAGATGTAGATAGGGCCAGGTGACAAACTTAACATCCTAGATGTGCTCAGATATATTTGCAATGTTGTGGGTCTGAGGAGAGGCCTTGCTGTTTCACTGCAGATGGGTTTCAGAGCCATTGAGGGCTGTACAGCACAAATACAGATGTCTTTAAAACCTCAGCTTTAAGGTTACTTCATACTTAGGTTTTGAATTCTTCTGTGAAATAGCCTTTTGATCGCAGAAATCCCAGAATCATTGAGGTTGGAAAAGCCCTTGAAGCTCCTCCAGCCCAACCATGAACCTCACCCTGACCGTTCCCAACTCCACCAGATCCCTCAGCGCTGGGTCAGCCCGACTCTTCAACCCCTCCAGGGATGGGGACTCCCCCCCTGCCCTGGGCAGCCCATTCCAACGCCCAACAACCCCTTCTGCAAAGAAATCCTTCCTAAGAGCCAGTCTGACCCGGCCCTGGCGCAGCTTGAGGCCATTCCCTCTTGTCCTGGCGCTGGTTCCTTGGCTCAAGAGACTCATCCCCCCTCTCTGCACCCTCCTTTCAGGCAGTTGCAGAGGGCCATGAGGTCTCCCCTCAGCCTCCTCTTCTCCACACTAAACCCCCCCAGTTCCCTCAGCCGCTCCCCATCAGACCTGTGCTCCAGACCCTGCACCAGCTCCGTTGCCCTTCTCTGGACACGCTCGAGTCATTCAATGGCCTTTTTGGAGTGAGGGGCCCAAAACTGAACCCACTCATCGAGGGGCGGCCTCACCAGTGCCAAGCACAGGGGTAAGATCCCTTCCCTGTCCCTGCTGGCCACGCTAGTGCTGATACAAGCCAGGATGCCATTGGCCTCCTTGGCCTCCTGGGCACACTGCTGGCTCCTGTTCAACTACTGTCAAACAAATCTGTCTTTTGTATTTCTCCAATAATTAATATTGATGGAGAACCTAACAGTTTTAGATCAAGAGAGAAAGCCTTAATACCTGTTCTCTTATTTTCCTGACCCAGGCAGGCAGTTTTAAACACTAGTGCCACGTCTCTCTGTTCACCCAAAGAGATTGGTTTTGGTCTGTGTCTTCCAACACCATGGAGGCTGAGAAAGGGCTCCTCACGGTCCTGTTTAAGGAGCATCCTCTTTGGAGGGGGTTTGTTTTTTAACATTTTTTGAGGGTAAGTTAGCAGGCCCAGTATCACCATGTTCTGACCAGACTGCAGCATTTTATTCGTTGATTCTGAGAAAAGTCTCTTGATTATTTTGTTTAATTAACATCTTGGGTAAAATGACATTACAGCCTTTAGACTGTTAACTGAAGAAAGTTTCAGGACTTGGGAGAAAGTCCGTTAACTTACAGCATGGTCTGTGGCATCGGGTATTGGTTACTGTTGAACACAGGATGTTGGGCCTCTGTTCTCCTTCAGTGAGGCTACTTTTCTGGTTTTAGTATCCAAACTGGAAGGTGTGTTTTCCTCATTTTGGAGTACTGTTGCTAAAACTGTTGTGGTTTAAGCCCAGCTGGCAGCTCAGCCCCACGCAGCCACTCACTCACTCCCCTCCCGATGGGATGGGGGAGAGAGTCACAAGAGTAAAAGTGAGAAAACCTGTGGGTTGAGGTAAAGACAGTTTAACAGGGAAAGCAAAAGCCACACGAGCAAAACAAGACAGGGAATTAATTCGCTGCTTCCCATGGGCAGGCAGGGGCTCAATGTCCCCAGGAAAGCTGGGCTCTGTTGCGCATGGGCGTGGTTTGGGAAGACAAACTCCATCTCCTGAACATTCGCCCCCCCCTTCCTCCATTTTCCCCCAGCTCTGTGTGGTGACCATGACGCCATTTGGTGTGGGACACCCCCCTGGGTCAGCCGTCCCCCTGTGTCCTCTCCCCGCTCCTTGTGCCCCCCCAGCCTCCTCGCTGGCGGGGTGGGGTGAGGAGCAGAGAAGTCTTTGCCTCTTTGTAAACACTGCTCAGGGATAACTCAAACATCCCTGTGTTATCAACATTCTCATCCCAAAGCCAAACACAGCACTGCTGCACCAGCTGCTAGGAAGAAAATTAACTCTATCCCAGGCGAAACCAGGACGCTCCTGAACAGATCCCCCGGGAGATTCCTCATCCACCGAATTAAGGTTCAGTTTGCAAACCAGCGTGTTTATTTTTAAAATGTGCTCTACTAATGTATTCATACTTGTAACGAGTGGCTTTGATATTGTTCTCTCCCTGACCACTTTCCAAACTCATGTGCTGAGAGGGGTTTTTTTTTCCCTCTGGGGCTGAGAGTTCCAGGGAACTGAAAGGCAAGAGATCACTTTGTGGATGTTTGCTTCATAGTCTGTTTTGAAACTTGTCTTGAACAATCTTGGCCTAACATGCAGTTACCATCTAAATATGATTGAATTTGTTGAGGGAGGAGGGCTATTGGGTGAGGAGTCCTGGATGAGAGGCCAGAATTCTGGGGCTGTTGTCTGGTGGGGATCTTTTCTTTATTACGGCTTCCCATGTTTTTGTGGCGGGGAAGAGATCTGCTTAATGTTTCTGTAGCTACTGTTTCTCCTTGGCCTGACATCAGTTTGTGCTTAGGTACAATTAAATGATTGCTAATAGAACTTGGAAAGAACACTTAACATACAGATAGTAACAAGTTACAGAAATTCAGCTGTAAGATCTGAGTCTCCTGCAGCTTGTTCGTGGTTCACCCCTCTCAAGCTAAGCTGTGTGTAGTTTTTTAAGTTGGGGTTCTCAAGCTTCACAACTTCAGTCCTTACAGACCACAAACATGAGAGACACACCTCCTTTCACATGAAAAACTTTGTTTGGAGACAGCTTAAGGGGGATTTGAAAAGAAAACCTGTGATGGAGTTAGTGTGGGTGAGGCGAGAACCTCAGCACTGCAGAAATACAGCGTGCGAGTTCAGACACAACTAGGCCTGTCTGCGAGCCCTGTTAGAGTTACGCTTAGCAAAAATGTGATAGTAAAACTCATGCAGACCTAATGTATTTGCTGCAAGAAGAATGAAAACGGCAGGTTATCCAGTTTCGGGAGACGGGTGGAGTGAGGACCTCTGGGACTCCTCCTGTCTGTGCTGACCCTGCAGGTTTGGAGGGCAGGCAGAAGCGGGCAGACGCCCAGCGCTTGCTTTGCGTGTGCTACACGAACGCGTTTCCAAAACCCTGTGGTATTTCGTTGGTTTTGTTAGTGCGAGCATCGCTTTGTCTTACTCTGCCTGTATTTGTACATTTGTTTACTGCCTTGGAGGGCTGGGTTCTCAGTGCCTTCAGCTGAAATAAGATGGCATTTCCATTGCCGTTGTGCTTTTTTTATGCTTGTATGTAGATGGCTTCAGTTCCTGTACGATTTGACACGTCTCTGTTTAAAGCTGTTTCAATGTGAGATCTTGCCTTTAACATCTGAGAACTGGAAATTTTCTGGCCGCAGAATTCAAATATTGTCGTCACACCCTTTGAATACTTTCAGGGTGTAGTAGTTTACCCGTGAGAGCGGTTGTGGGAGTGTCCCTCCTGAAAACTGCTCTGCTGTCTTCAGATCAATTCCACGGTGACTTGACATCCAAGTTGTAACTGTTTTGAATTCTCTGCACAATGGTTTCGCTTACAGTTCACACCTCACAAACATTTGGAGAGGCTTTTTAATACTTTGCCTTATTGCTCATAAAATAGCTGTAATTGTAAACAAATCCAAACTATGTTGTCATTAAGAACTGAAATACCAAGTTTTAGAAAATGCTGTCGAGTGTCATCGCTAGTTATCTGTGACATTGAACTTGTTGGGTAAAGCTCATTTATTAATTATCTGTTATCTATTCACTGCATATTAAGATTTTATGCAGTGAAAGAAACTGTTTTTGTTCGACAGAGTTTTGAATTCAAAAGTACCATTTAAACTGTCATTAAAAATTCTGTTTTGTGACTTCAGTTGTTTTTCTCACCGGTTATAGAACCCACTGCGTGAAGTAGGTGAAACGATAAAATAATCTAATACTTGTCTTTTAACTTTCAGCTTTGTGTTATTCTTGGAAAGTTTCGCACCACTTGTGAATTCCTTGAACCTTGGCATTGCGAGCCCACTTCTGTTGGGCCCTCCTCCTTTACAGCTTGCACAAATTAAGACCCACTTGGCTCTTCAGCAATTGACCTCAGTTGCTACCAACAGTTCTGCACCTCCCTATGCTTGGTTCAATCAGGCATTTCTGAAAAGCGCAATGTTTAGCCCGAGAGGAACTTTACCTCAGAGGCCGAGAGGACCGAATCCGTCTGGCACCAAACCCCCGGGATCCTTTAGGGGAGGAGGTGCGGGAGGGCTTCAGCGAAAGCCGGCACCCGGAACGCCGCAAGGGACCTCACAAAGATTTTCGGGCCAGGAAACGTTTCAGTGGACGGGTTCCCAGAGGATAAATGTTCGGGTAACTCTGCACAGGCCTGATCCGAGGAAGGTGAAAGAGAAGACGAACCTACACCAGGAGCAGAAGGCAGAGCCTCGCACGAGTCACTGGGATAGCAGCCCCTGCGCAACTGGGACAACTGGGCAAAAACCACCTGCCTCGGCGCGGATCTCGGAGCAGAATTCAAACGCCCAGAACCGCTACACGCCAGAAAGCGCTTCCAGCATTTTAGCGAGTTTTGGGCTGTCGAATGAAGATTTGGAGGAACTCAGTCGCTATCCAGATGATCAGTTAACGCCTGAGAACATGCCGCTGATCTTGCGAGAGATACGGATCCGTAAGATGGGTCAGTCCTTGTCTGGTTTGCACACTCAGAGCCGAGGAGAAGACACGATCGGTGGCACGAGCGGTGCAGCAGTCAAGAGCAAAGTGATTGATTACGGACACGCAAGCAAATACAGTTACGCTGAAGATCCTCTTGAAGTGCACGCGTATAATCCTGAAGCGCTGCCTGAAGAGCCTCTCGAAACACGTGTCTACAATCCCGAAGCATCGAGCAGCGAGAACAGGGAAGACTTCCAACGGGAACAGAACATATCAGTGAGCGTCCCGCCGTCTAGCGTGACGTGTAATCCAGTGTTTCCAGTTGAAGATTTGATAAAACCCACAGGGTTCCAGAATGATTCCTCAAACACTCGATCGTTTTTTCCAGCTGAGGCGACGGGAAAGGTGTCCGGATTGTGCGCGGCACCCGCTGGACTCCCCGTGGTGAAACCCGTGTCCCAGGCTGCGATCCCGCCCGTCCTGCCGCCCATGCTGCCGCCCATGCTGCCGCCCTTGGCGCAGCCCCTGATGCCTCCTGTTATGCCACCTCTTGTCCAGCAGTCGATGACCCAGCACGTGATGCCACCCATCACCCAGCCGCCCTTTTCAGCTGAGCTCCTTGCAGCCATCAGCCAGCATGAAAGAACCCAGCGGGAAGCAGGGACGAGCCAGCCCAGCGCCCAGAGCGGCTCGGGAGCAGGACAAAAGCCCTTCCAGCCGCAGGCTGAGGGGCCTATTAAATCTCCTTTCGGTGTTGTGAAAGCACCGTGTCTGCCGGTGTTTCCCCAGGCTGACGCCCAGCACATGATGCCATCTATGACCCAGCCACCTTTTTCAGCTGAGCTCCTTGCAGCCATCAGCCAGCATGAAAGAACCCAGCGGGAAGCGGGGACGAGCCAGCCCAGCGCCCAGAGCGGCTCGGGAGCGGGACAGAAGCCCTTCCAGACACAGGCTGAGGGGCCTATTAAATCTCCTTTTGGTGTTGTGAAAGCGTCGTGGCTGCCGGTGTTTCCCCAGTCTGATGCCCAGAAGATAAAAAGATTGCCCACTCCGTCAATGATGAATGACTACTATGCTACATCTCCGAGAATATTTCCACATATGTGTTCTCTGTGTAACATTGAATGCACTCATATGAAGGTGAGTGTCTTTCAAAGATTATTGCATAAACTTGTAATCGGCATCTTACCTGCTGCACTGTTTTATGAACTAATTTTTTTACTGTGCATTAAATGAGTTGTGATGCTGGTCGCCAGTTTGATGCTTACATGCAAATTTCCAAACCCTAGAAACGGTGCTAGTAAATTATTGTAACTGCTGCACAGTGTGTTCTGTTCCAAATTGCATTTCAGAATTGCCATGCACGTTGATTTTTAATTTTTTAAAAAATATTAAAAATTATGTCTTCTGCAGTGGATTTCAAATGACAAACCAAACCCTTTATCAGTGGAGTATAATACTAATGTCATCTGGGTGACTAAAATATGTGCAAAAATTGTGTGCTGAATCTCAGTAGAGTAGATGAGATGTTCATGTATTCAGCCCCCCTCCTGCAAAGTCTGCATTAAGACAAAGCAGCCTATTGATCTGCAAAAATTATCTTCCAAATGTGGTCTGGGTGACATTGACTATTCCAGAGACTGAAGACTAGCTCTGAGGGACACACAAAATGCTCTCATTCATCTGACCGAGCTTTCAGCTACGAAGCAAATTACAGTTTCAGCTCTTGAAGGAAGAAAAGGAAGGAACTGGTGAATACTGGGAGAGAGAAAAGCATTCTGAAAGCTGTGGATTTTTCTTGAAAGACCTAGGCTTGATACGTCAAAAATACAGGGGAATGTAATTTAAAAAAAAAAAAATTGAATAATTCATTATTAGTTTCGTGTGTTTTAAATTTTAAATAGTCTTCAGCAAACGTGTGGAGAGCCTGTGGGGGAGTGTTTTTTTGCAGTTTGGCAAAATGACGCAAGATTGCGAGGCCCTATTTATGCTGTGTGGTAAAAAAGCTGACTGAATAGCGAAGGTGGTGACAGCTGCATTAGGGGGTTCAGAGCAAAAATAAATTTTCAAGTACTTTTACACTGGAAGCACTGAAGGCCAGGGGGAAGCGCAGCTGTTTGGGCAGACTTGAAGACTTAAAGGGAAGTCTGATTTAAAATAAAACTGTGTAAAATTGAGCAGGGCATCAAATTTGGGTTTGTGGTAATAAATGGACGAAGCGCTTTGCAAAAGTGTAATCTGTTTACATGTGAATTATTCAGTAGCTGGCTTACTGGTGCTTTCAGAAACGAAGCAAATGTTATTACTAAAAATACTGCTTGACAAATTAGCTGTGAAGTTTTCTGGGGAGATGAAGGGTTGTAACTTCTTGTCCTAATGGCACTACCACGTAGGATGTGTTCTCCAGACAGCCTCATCCGAACCTTTTCTCCCCATCACGGCTGCTTCTGGCATATATTCACTTTATTCTGTATAGTATTTTTTCTTTATGTACACCTGCTGTTGCGTAGGCAGCTCAGACTGTTTTGAGGCCTCATGGGGCAAGCCATGTTTAGACAACAGTGTTGCGAAATAACCAGAAGAGTTAGGGTTTTTTTTTTCTTGCTGCAAAAAATAAAAGTTTGTTCAAGAAATGTTAGTCTTGCGTATTTGTGAATTCTAAAGAATGAAGAAATGCTCTGACTTTCAGTTTTACAAATAAAGTTGTCTTGTTTGTCCCAGTTGGGTGGTTAAAGATGACCTAGACGTGCAGTTGTTTGTCTTTAAAGTTGTGCTGAGTGTTCTAGAGGAAGCCTATGAACCAGCACCTTCAAACTGAGAGAGGAGCGATGGGGAAGCGGTGTGGTAGAATCTGATAGTCATGGGTGGTGTGACTTCACTAGGAAATGGTCGTTTCACGCAGAGCGTAGATACTGTTTGCTGCGATGTTGTGAAATCTTAATTGAAAAAATGACAAGTTCATGGAATAAAATCCTTCGGAGGCCGGGCAGAGACCCGCTGATGGCTCCTCGAGGAGCAGAGGGCAGGAGCTGTGGGTTTTGTTACACGCCTCCCTGGCCGTCCCCGGCTACGTGCCAGGGGAGAAGAGGGGCTGGGTGGCCCTCTGCTCTCCCCACAAGACCTGTAGCTGAACTGGATCTTCAGAGCTGGTTTTAGGTCAGAGTGATGAGACGTGATGATTTCTGGTGTGTAGTGCCCAGTTGTAACAAGGTTTAAGAAGGCCGTGTTGTAAACGGGTGTCTTTGTAACGTGGCACATTGGAGAGAAAGTAGGCGAGCAAGGCGGGTAACGTGAAACGAGAATGGGTGAAGATGATGAAGGATACTGAATGAGGAAACCTTCTGTTTATCCAACGCTTGAAGATGCTGGATACCTGAAAATCAAAGTTTCAATGATGTCAAAATGATGGATTTCAAGATCAGATTATTCATGGTGCCGAGCAGGTTTTTTTCATACATTCTTTTAATCCAATCTTGTACTGAAGTACAAACTCATCCAGGATTCATTTTCTTGGCAGGCTTGAAGCAGAAGCTGTGTTGCCTATCGGAAGAGAATTCAAGTGTGTTACCTGGCATTAGTTTATTAAAATGACAGGATTAGGGCTGGGTGTGAGACCCAGCCCCTGCTCCTGGAGTCAGTCTGCCCCTGAAGTGACTGGTGGTGGCTAAAACTTTGTATTTGCATCATCTGAACCATATTCCCCTTGTTTTTTCGACTTGGCTCTCCCATAACCGCAGGGAGACGCTGACTGAGTTTTGGCTGGAGTGAAAAATGCTTCTGCTGTTCCCCGAAGCATCTGATCAAGTCCTCCCCGTAGGTCTTCTTAAGTATTTAACTTGCTTAATTAATGAGGTCTGATGAAATCAAAGCTGAAGATGGCTGTGAGATGTCTGCAGTACACCAGAATAGAGAATTGTTTTGAGTGTCACACAGCTAAGCAAATAAATACATTTTCTAGGATTTTTGTAATCTGAAAAGATTCCTGAACACCTCTTCTACAGAACTATTTATATATATTTGAAGGAGGGTTTTTTCTTGCAGTATACTGTTCAGAAGTCAGAAGTTGAAATATCTGCCATCTGCATGGCGTAGCTGTTGTAGATGTGTCTGAAAAATACGTATTTTTTTTAAGCTTTGAAACTTTTTAAGGCATGTGGATAATCCTCGTGTGCAGTGATACACGGCAGGTCAGCAGCTGCGTGATAAGCTGCCTACAGTCCAGGGCTGAATGTGAAGGATACTTCAGCTGTTTCATGCACTAGACTTTGGAAAGACTCCGTTCGGCATTTCTTTTCCTATCAAAACCATTCAGTGGATCTTTAGCAATAGGTGGCAGGAGCCTCGGTTATTTGGCGATGCCTCCAGCTTCTTCGTTTGGGTCTTGCTGAGGGATTTGTTCAGAGGCGAACTGGGAGAGGTCCTGCCTTTTGAACCAACAGCGCAACTTCGTACTTGGCTATCTGTGGTCCTTCAGTCAGGTATCGACTCTAACGGACTGTTTAGCTTTCTAAAATATTCTGGGTTTGTGGTAAATGGGGGTTACCATGGTCTTGAAAGCTGGTTGTAACTGGAGCAGCAACAGAAATGTGTGACATTTGTCCTTATTTTTCTCTTGTGTGAGGAAGGTGTTTGTGGCGTTGTCAGGGCTGTACACAGTACTGTGTTGTAAGACTTGAGCAAGATGGGCTTTCTGAGCTTTCAAAAATGAATTTGGAAAATTAATTGACGCTAAGGTGACTTGTTAATCTAGAAGGTGTTCTCAAAAATTTGTGCATTTCTGTCCTGCGGCACTTTTTCACAGAAGAGTGCCCAATTTTGCCCTTGGTTAGATGGAATCCCCCCCCAGTGTTGTCTTCTTTCAAACATATTTACAACTCCCCAACATACTGAAACATTTTATGAATACTTCACAGAGCAGCTTTGTTTTCAACTTGAAATGGTGGATGTATTGAAATAACAAAGCGTGATTTCTCTGCCTTCAAACACGTCACTTTTGGAACAAAGTGGCTTTGCAATATTGCCAGCACAAGGGATCGTATTTACTCTGTATTACAAATTTTGTTTTCTAGCTTAAATAGATTTAAAGTGAGGGTGATGTCTGCTTGGGCTGTAAATTGCGTGAGGTCATGGGGACTCCTGGTTTTCCACAGAGGATTGCGCTTGTGATTCCTGAGGTAAGGGGACAAAAAGGCGTCTACTCCATTTTCCTCCTAGTTTCCCTACATAACACCTGGCTGTGAAACCAGCACAAACACGTGCAGGTACTATCCCTGTGTGTGACTGTTACCTTCCTACTGGCAGAAGAGATGAGTTTGGAGACCGGAGACACCATGTGCTGTCAGCTTCTGCTTCAGGGCTTTTTTGGGGGTGATCCACAAGTACAGGAGGTTTGTAGGTGGCGCAGGATGGGGTAACGCAGCGATGAAGGTGCTCGTCCCTGGGAGGTGTTGGGTCGTGGAGCAGCGATGCTGCTGCTGTAAGAAACTGGCTGGAACTTGCCATTCAAACTGGGATGTGATGGATGGAGCATTTGTGCTGGGAAGGGACCCTGTCCTTTGGGGGAAGGATCCGTCTTTGGGGACAGACATGCCAGAGGAAGTGGAATATTTCTGAAGACTGAGAAGGGCAAGGAATTAATCGGAGGAGGAATATGCATAAATCGAGACTCCTGTAATTCTATGAAACGCAAGAGGGCTTTGGCATAACGAAGACTTGAAGAAGAGAAGAATGTTGCGTTTGTTAGGGAGGAGAATATCTCTTTGTAGGCCTGCCAGTCTCGTTAACGCTCGTTGGACCGGTAGCTAAAGACACTTGGAAGCAAAATGGCCTCCCTGGGCCCTCGCAGACACTGTGCACGCTTTCTTCGCTCGGGACCACGGAAGTGGGATACTTGAAGCCTTATTTCCTTTCCACGAGCTAATTTGCTTTAGCCCTTGAGTAATAGTTTTTCTTTTTCCTGTCTAACTTGAAGACTCCAAAAAAATAGCATTCCTAAGAATGGGATTACTTCATAATGTCATGTTATTAGGAAAAAACAGTGTATAATGGTGAATTGCTTGCTCTTTGCGTGTGTGCGTGCTGTGTACTCACTGTGCGTGCAGTTCTACAGCTGCGAGTTGTTTTTATCAGTCTGTTCTTCAACTCTTAACATGCTTTGGTTCAGCTAGTGAGACTAAGGCGGTGTCCTCTGAGTAATATTTTTCTGACTTTGAACAGTTAGAACGTTTTTATGAACACGGCTAGTAAAATGTTTCAGTGCCTTTCTAAGATTGGTTAACCAGTCTATCTGTTTCTTCAGGAAATTGTAAGAAGTCTTGTGCTTAAAATGTATTTTAATTTCCTTAAACCCCATGCTTTTTACACGTGGAGTATAAATAGTTTGGGTAGCTGTCTTGTAGCGCATTTTACTATCGATAGGCTGATAGCGTAAGTGCAAGGACCAGCTGTTTTCACCACGTTCTCTCTGCTGCCAAAATGCACAAAACTAACTGGGCCCTGGTCACATTAATTCTTCCACCTCATAGGCTTTGAGTAAACCATCACGAGCTTTTCTTTTAGCCAGCGTGTTCAGCATTTTTGTCAATAAACAAGAGGGTTTGATACTGCCAACTACGCATTCTATAATCTTTTGTGTTACAAACCAGCATGCGCTTAGAAAAAGTGATATGTAATTTCACAACTGCAAATTATTTTATGAAGCCTTGCCTGTCAGTTGCATTATTCAGCCGTTGTTATCTATTTTAAAATAATAAAGCAGCTAAAAGTAGGGGTTTTTTATGGATGCTTAACAATTATCGTTGATGACATATGATGCCTCATGGCTTTAGACCATGCAATATTTCTTCTCCGTAGCAAACTGACTACAGCAGTTGCTTTCGCTAGCAGGTCAGTTTACTTTCATCACCATGACAATAACACTACTAGAATAAAGTCTTCAGGCATAGTTTCCCATGCTGGGGACTGATTCTGTGTTTACAGTTAAACCTGGGCTTAAGTATTTCTCAAGATTGAGGGCTTGCATTGTACGTCTGGATTTGTCTCATGCTTAACCCATCAGTTATTCCCAAGTAAAACTTTTGTTAAGGATTTTTCAATATTAAAAAAAGTCAGTGTGTGTGTGAAAAATTTCATCAGACTTTTGGATTGACCTTTAGTTGTAACAATATTAGGAGTGAACGTTCGTGAATTTAAGGCATGAAAAGTCATGCCTCCGTAGTAATGATATTTGACTTAAAGATACCGTGTTGTGTCAGGTTCTCTGATTTATTCAACTTAATTTGCTGCCTGTGTGTTCATCAGTCTGACAATCTGTGAAGACTGCTAATAGTTTTCTTTCTTCTAATATAGCCGGCTGTTGGATCAACCTTTTGTGTTAGAAGCACGGTGACAACAGCCCAGTGTGTTGCTGGAAGTAACAGATCCATTTCACATGATGCATTTTGTTCAACTTTGCCTTAGATTCCTTTGTGTTCTTTAACAGCTTTTGATAATCAATAAGTGTTTTAGTCTTCTGTATGAAGAGTAATAATTTGAAGTGAGAAATCTGACCTTGACGTCAGATCATTCGTTAAGTAAAATTTGGTGGAGAGTGAAGTATGACAACACGTGACTAGAAATTGTGGTCAAAGGCTGACATTTTGCATGCTAATGAGACTTCTCTGGATGTCTTTTCTCCAATTAGGACTGGATTCTGCACCAGAACACTCCTTCTCACATTGAAAGCTGCCGCCAGTTACGTCAACAGTAAGAAATCTGTTTAAAAAGTTCACTTAGTGTAAAAAATGTTTTCGGTGCATGCACGTAGTCTGTGAGAGTGTGTCAGGTTTCCTTAACGAGGATTGTCGGTATCTGACTGCTCTTCTAAATTGGCTTTGGATCGTTAAGGGTAAAAAATGAGCTGACACTTGGTGCTTCTGGAGTCCTGAACGGGAACGTTTATCTGTAAAAGCTACTGCATGTAAGCAAAAATTGTGTTCAGATGGCAAATTTAGCTTTTTCACTGACGGTTGTGTTTTTAACATTTAACAGATACCCTGACTGGAATCCTGAGTCTCATTCCTCAAAGAGGTAACTGCTTTTTGATTACAGGTTGTTTTTAATTTGGTGCTATTATAAACAGGTGGTAATTAATACACTTAATTATCCCGTTTCGCTCACTGGCAAGCTCTATTAGTGGTGTCATATTTTCATTATAAAATTCCGTGGAGTGCTTTTGTGGGTTTTGTCCTAAGTTCAGTAATAATGTAAGTGGTAAGTTCAATATAAGTGGCATAATATCTATAATTTTTTTCATGAGGATGAGAGTAAACTCTGTAAAAATGTCTGAAGACTGATGTTGTCAGCAGCCTCATCCTGAACCTTTCTTCTATCTGTGCCTCAGTTAGTCGTTAAGTTATTGGATGTCACAGAACAGTAACTGAGTGACACTGACCAGCGTTAGATCGCTGATTAAACTGCGCGAGTGATTTCTGACTTTTAGACTTAATCTTTTTTCCAGTTAAACCACTCGTTTGCAACTTGAAACCTGTTTGACAATAGGCGTGCTGGTGTTAGCTCTTATTTCACAGGCTGTTCAGTCCATAGATCCCTTGGGGAGCTGCGTGATCACAAGTTGAAAAAACACTGGAATTCATGAACTCATGTCTCTTCTGTCCTTTAAAATTATGCTGTTTATATTAATTTTTTTAAAAACACACCCCGTGGACTAACTCTGCTTGGATCTCAGCAAGACTGGATTATTTTACTGGTTCAGTGTTTGTATGTATTTCGACTTGCATACAAATAGGAACGATAGGACTTCAATTTGTGCTAGATTTTCCTGTGACTTTGCATTAATTAGTTTGACATACTTCCTGGGAAGCTAACGATTCAGTTTAGGAAAAAAAAAAAGTGTTACAAAGCTGAATATGTAGGTCAGGTTAATTTGCCGAGTGCATCTGGGGTCTCTCCATGTTGTAAACAAGGAGAAATAAAACTTTAAAGAGAGAAATAAAGCAAATAAACATTCATGAAACTTTCATGAGGAGAATAATTATATTTTAAAACCTCAAACTGAAATTGCTGGTGAGTGCTGTGGGTGTTCCATGCAACCCAGGCACAGGAAGCTGCTCTTAGCTGGAGGAACTTAATAAACCAGAGAACTGTTTACTAGCACTTTTTGTGAGTGAGGGCTCTTCTGTACTTGCAGGTGGGGCAAGAGTTGTCTTTTAGGGTGGTGCTTTCTTAAATCCTTGCTGCTGACAGCACGTCTCCAGCTGGGAGAGAACACAGCCAGAGGCTCCCGGCGATCGCCGATGGCTACGGCTGCTGGGTGCAGTCTCGGGACAAGGGCCATGAGCTTGTGATGTGCTGTTACCACCCTGGTAAATCCCTTCACAGGCTCTGCTTTTTATAAATTGCGCTGGTTTGTTCATACATTCAGGCATTCTTACTGGGCACAGGAATAATGGGATTTATATGGATTTTTAATGATGTTTGACATTTGCTAATTAAGTAACACTGGGGGACGTTGGTAGGTGGGGTGGGTTGGAACATTGTTTAGGAGACCTGAGGGTTGTGTCCTCATCTAGCTGCTGGCCACAAAGGTCAGGCAGCAGCTGCCTCAGCTGCTTGTCATCCCCTTCTCCTGTCTGCCAGCTGTCAGTCCTCTCTCCTCAACCTATTTCGTCTCGGAGGAGCTTTGTCTATTCAAATAAACAGTAATAACAGGGCTCGGCGTGGGGATTCATTAAGTGCTGATGCCCTAGATTAGCAAACTCAGACACTTTTCAGTTGACACGTGAATTCCTCTCCCATGTTAAGAGACTTGTGTATTTTAGTTGCCCAGCATAGTCTTCCCCGTGACTCTAGTCGTACTGGGCGTGCATGCCGTGTCACTAATTTCCCTATGTTTCTGTTAGTTTTGCTACTATAATTACTGGGGAGATGCTGCTTTCTGTGTTAAACTAAAGGATGTGCTACATCAGAGGCTTCTTCCAGTCTCAGATCTCAAAGGTGCTGGGTCTGCTGTTGTTTGGCCACAACAACCCCCAGCAGCACTACAGGCCTGGGGAGAGTGGCTGGAGAGCTGCCAGTCAGAGAGGGACCTGGGGGGGATTGATAATGAGCCAGCAGTGTGCCCAGGGGGCCAAGAAGGCCAATGGCATCCTGGCTTGTATCAGCACTAGCGTGGCCAGCAGGGACAGGGGAGGGCTCTTACCCCTGTGCTCGGCACTGGTGAGGCCGCCCCTTGATCCCTGGGTTCAGTTTTGGGCCCCTCACTCCAAAAAGGCCCTTGAATGACTCGAGTGTGTCCAGAGAAGGGCAACGGAGCTGGTGCAGGGTCTGGAGCACAGGTGTGATGGGGAGCGGCTGAGGGAACTGGGGGGGTTTAGTGTGGAGAAGAGGAGGCTGAGGGGAGACCTCCTGGCCCTCTGCAACTGCCTGAAAGGAGGGTGCAGAGAGGGGGGAGGAGTCTCTTGAGCCAAGGAACCAGCGGCAGGTCAAGAGGGAATGGCCTCAAGCTGCGCCAGGGCAGGGTCAGACTGGCTCTTAGGAAGGATTTCTTTGCAGAAGGGGTTGTTGGGCGTTGGAATGGGCTGCCCAGGGCAGGGGGGGAGTCCCCATCCCTGGAGGGGTTGAAGAGTCGGGTTGACCCAGCGCTGAGGGATCTGGTGGAGTTGGGAACGGTCAGGGTGAGGTTCATGGTTGGGCTGGAGGAGCTTCAAGGGCTTTTCCAACCTCCATGATTCTGGGATTCTGCTCTACCCAGTTTTGAGTACTGATGCAGTATATCTTTGGCATCAAAGAATTTGGTATGGCCTAAAAAATCGGACAGTTGTTTGGCTGTAACACACTGGCCTGCCACCTGACAGGCTCATTAAAAAATGTTTTGGATATTTAGCCATATGCTCTATGCATTTTCCAAGGTTTTCCCTCTTACTCTGGTTATCTGTCCTGTCAGGGTTTTCCTACGTCTGACTATTTTCCGTGTCTCTAAGAGGGACTGTTTCCCTCATGGATCTCTTCACTGTTACACCTTTCCATGTTCTTCATCAGTTTGACATCTCCAGGTAGCATTAAGTATGCACTGGATGTATATTTATGTAGTCCTCTCAGATCTCTCTTTCAGTCTCAGTCAGTCTTTTAGACATAATGTCTGGAGGTTGCTTACTTCCAAGCTAAATTTGGAAGAAGCAAGGAAAGTATCTTAATTCATTACTCTTTCGTGATTCCTTTTTGTATTATTTTTTCAGACCACTGCAGCTTGTAACTTCAGAGTTTTCTTTGCAACCTTCTCTTGTTCCGTGCAGGTTGTTCTCTCCTACTTGTTGCTTTTCAGTTCTGTTTATCTATCCTAAATTCATACAGCAAATGTGTTACCAGTACATAAAGTATGTTTGTTAACAAATTTAGACTCTAAACTTTGTCAGTTTGGGGAGTTCTTTGCAGAAAACCAGACTCGGGTTAATTATTCTTTTCCACCTTGTCAAAGCTCGTTATATGCCTTTATTCTGTTAGAAATGCTGGTGACAGAAAAGAAAACCAGACCCCAAAGCGTCGTTCCAACTCTGCCAGTCCCAGTCCTCGCCGTTCGAGGGTCACAGGCTCCAGCTATGTTCTTCGCCGGTCACGGTCGAGATCCAGGAGCCCTGGTCGCTTCAGGCCGACAAGGCCAAGGAGTCGAAGCCCGCGGCAGATGCGACGGCTTAGCCCCAGACACAGGTCAAGGTCACCACAGCGATCGAGAAACCTGCTGAGAGGTAGTCCGCGACCTCCAAGATCTTCCAGTAATGACTGGTCATCGAGGAGGTCAACCCGATCTCAAGGTAAAGGGTGGATACGCACTGCCAAATGGAAACTTCCTTTAATTTCAGGAAAACTGAGTTGATTTCGAGAGGTTTATCTGTCCGGGTGTCACCTGAGCATTTTTCATAGCAAAATTCTATTTTTAAAAACAACTTTTCCTTTTGCTGTTGCTTTGTGAGAAGTATGCTTAGAAGAAAATGGGCGTTCTGAAAGGTCTGAAGTCTTCCTCCCCTAGTGTCAGGGATTGGTTAATCGTATCGAATACCTGCTGAACAAGTGTCTCCTCCAAGCGTGCTCAGTTTTTAAGTAAGGACAGTCAGAGATCCATGAGGATAGTCAAGAATGGCAGCTGGTCACAGGTGGTGTTCCTCAGGGCTCGGTGTTGGACCATTTCTGTTCAACATCTTTATTGATGATCTTGATAAGGACACAGAGTGTCATCAGTGAGCTCGCAGGTGACGCCAAGTGAAGCGGGAGTGTCGATCTGCGTGAGGACAGGGAGGCTCTGCAGAGAGGCTTGGATAGATTGGATCGGTGGCCAACGTCAACGGGATGGGCTTCAACAAGGCCAAGTGCCAGGTCCTGCACTTGGGCCACAACAACCCCCTGCATGGCTACAGGCTTGGGGAGGGGTGGCTGGAGCTGTCTGGAAGAGAAGGGTCTGGGGGTTCTCATTGACCAGCAGCTGAACAGGAGCCAGCAGGGTGCCCAGGTGGCCAAGAAAGCCACCGGCATCCTGGCTTGGATTAGAAATAGTGTGACCAGCAGAAGTAGGGAGGTGACAGTCCCCCTGTGCTCTGCACTGGTGAGGCCACACCTGGAGTGTTGTGTCCAGTTTTGGGCACCTCAATACCAGAGAGATCTCGAGGGGCTGGGGCGAGTGCAGAGGAGGGCAACGAGCTGGGGAAGGGCCTGGAGAATAAATCCTGTGAGGAGCGATGGAAGGAGCTGGGACTGTTCAGTGTGAGGAGGAGAAGGTGAGGGGAGACCTCATCACTCTACAGCTCCCTGAAAGGACGTTGTAGAGAGGTTGGTGCTGGTCTCTTCTCACAGGTGATTAGTGACAGAACAAGAGGGAACGGCTTTAAACTGCAACAGGGGAGGGTCAGACTGGACATGAGGAAAAAATGTTTCCCAGCAAGAGTGGTCAGAGAGTGGAATAGGCTGCCCAGGGAGGGGTGGAGTCCCCACCCCTGGGTGTGTTTAAGGGCCGTTGGGATGAGCTGTGGGGGGATGTGGGGTAGGGGAGAACTTTGTAGAGTCGGGCTGAGGGTTGGACTCGATGATCCCGAGGGGCTTTTCCAGCCTGAATGATTCTGGGATTCCGTGAATTGAAAAATTGAAAACAACGGAAGGTTCTTCCTTCTACATGAAAAAAAGTAGTTCTGTAAAGGCAGTATAGATGAGGAGAAAGAAAACATGATGTGCAGAAACGGCGTTGAATGGAGGTGTGATTTCCAAGGAAAGCAGAGTGTTCTGAACTAATTTTATTGAGAAGAGCGTGGTACGTGGAGGGCTGTCAGTGAAACATCCTTCGTACCAGTGAAGTGCGGTGCAGCGTTTTGTGACTCTCCGTTCAGTTTACTTCCTCCAGTTTGCAGTTCTAGCAGATTTTATGTAAACTCAGTCAGTTCCGTGTAGTTCATTTTGAGGTCAGTCTCTGGCTGAAATACCAGTTTGTTTGGAGTTTTTGTTTCTTTAAAATCCTGAAGAGGAGAAGATAGAGGAAATTTTTATTGTCTGTATACTGTGGCTGTGTTGTCTGTATGCTTTCAGAAAATTAAAGAGGTACTGAGCTCTTGTGGGAAAGAAGTCTAGGTGAAAATTTGTAAAGGGGCAGGCAGTTTCAAAGAGATCTTCCTAAGGGTAAAGTGCAAGCTAGTTTGACGTAGGAGAGGGGAAGAAGCAATTAATAACTAAAATATAAATTTTCCACATAAAGAAAGCATACAGGAAGTTAATGTTGTATGAGATTGTTAAAGACTGGTTTAAAACAAGTCTGTAGGACAAAGAGCAAGAGAAGGACTGAGAATTTAGCAGAAGGCACCAAGGCAGTAAGTGCTGCTGGGCATCCTTATGTGAGAGGAAGATCCAAGTCTGGAAAACGTCTTTTCTTATATTCCCTGACATCCAAAATTGAGCAATCATTCTTTTGCTCCAGCCATTAGATTTTTGTAGATGTCGTTACCAGTGTCACTTTGCCAGTTTAAAGCAGCACAGTGAAAATAGTACAGAGGTTTATCATTATTTATTGGCCATCTCTGCTGGAGTGTGAGTAAGGTTCTCCTAACTTTGAATCGGGAGCAGGAGGTGAAAGTGAAACTGTACAAAACCAGACAGCAATGGATGTAAGTTTTCTTTTAAAAACAAACCAACCCACCCCAGTTTGTTTCCCTTCTGCTCACAGACAGAAAGGCAGCTCTGGAGGCAGTGGTGAAAAGTTTGGGACCTGGCTTTGTAGCAGAGTTCAATAAACATAAGTCGCTTCAGGCAGCCGGGCAAGGATCGTCGGGATCGGGAAAGTCCCCCTCTCATGGACTCTTGAGGAAGATGCCTGGAAATACGAAGAAGCCATTGAAAACAAGTGTTTCTCCAAAGTCTTCAAGGAAAGACGTGTCTTCTTTTCCTGGGTCGAGTTCTTCATCTCCTGAAAGTGATGATTTACCCCAAAGCAAAGACACGGAAGAGGATGAGGAAGACGGATCCACAGGAACCAGCGGACCTCGTCCTACTTCTTATAATAGGGTGAGTTTGTTAATGTTCTTCTCTGTGATTTTAAGAATTGGGTTAGTATCTCATTTCAGGGGGATCACTTGCAGAAAGATGAACCGTTCTGCTGGTTCTGTCCCATAGATGCTGCCATCTTAATGCAAAGATTTGCTGGCTGCAAGTGTGCTAACTTACCCAGCAAGGGTTCTTTAACAGATGGGAAGAAAACCTCGAGTGCTTTCCAACAGCAGAAGCAATGTGCGTTAAATTTGGGTCGTCATTCTCCTGGGCACTTGTTTGGATAAAGTGTGAGCCATGAGCTCTGTTTGCAGGAGCTTCTTGTGTAAATAAAAGTAAAGGATAGGAGGCAGAAAGTGTTTGTTTTGCCTTGTGAGGCGAGAAGATGAGGCAGAGAAGTTTACTACTGTGGTAGGAAGGATCTTAAGCCAGGTTTGTCTTAGTGCATCATACCAATCTTTTGGATCTCTTAGGAACAACCTATAAACCAGGTTGTGTTGTAGTTACGGTAGATGCAGTCGTCCTTGGGAGTTTCCAGCCTCTAAATGATAAGCAAAGAGAACGTTGCCTAGTGCTGTTGAAAGCTAATAGGTATTACTGAAATGAAAGTAGTGGAGTTGTGCAGCCTCTCACCCTCTCAGCCCAGACAGCTGGAATGATGTCGATCTATAGTACTTGATAAAAACAAAAAGGTTGTGTTGTGTGTTACTTGGTAATCTAATAACTAATGTCTTCTAATAACTGAAGATTGAGACGGAGTCGTAGAACAACATAATGATGGCTCTGTCCTGGTGTTAAAAAGCAAAAACCTCAAAACACCACAGTGAACTAAGCAGTCTGTCTCCTTTGCAGTAATTTTTACTGCAGATCCTTTCTTCTTCCTTTTACTGGACTTACAAAGTATTTATTTTTGTTCTGTTTTCCATTTGTAGCTGTTGAGAGAGGAATTGCTGAGTTGTGGGACAGTCCTTCAAATATCGGATTTACCGGATGATGGCTTTTCAGATCAAGATATTAAAAAAATTGTTCAGCCATTTGGCAAAGTTAGTGATCTCATTGTACTTCGCTCTAGAAATGAGGTAAGTTTTCCTGTAGAGTGGTTTTGTGTCAGAACGCAAAAAAAAATAAATATCAAGCAATAAAATAAAGGGTAGTATTTGGATCCTCAGCTGAACATAGGATAAGGCTTCCTGAATTGTCACAGTCATAATTTTGGAATAGCTGGAAATGTTAACTTTAGAAATTCAGTCTTGCTTGCTACCTAAGTCATAAATGCTAATGGAAGTAGGATGTCTTCTGCAGAATACTGAAATCCGGACTTTTTCATCAAACTCCACATGAACGTAGAGAGAGGTGCACGTGCAATTCTGTCATGAGCAGATTTTCTAAGGAAAAATTGCAGCAAATTGTATCTTGTGTCTGTAATAGAAATCAAGCCTGAAAGTGCCATTTATTTCAGGCTTTCTTGGAAATGAACTACAAAGAAGCAGTGATAGCAGCTGTGAAATACGGTGAAACTGTGCCAGTGCTGGTAAATGGGAAACGGGTGAAAATTAGTGTAGCAGAGAAGCCAAAAGCGTCTGCTGGCCAGGTGAGCAGCATCGTAAGTTGTGTGTAGCTTGGTGTTTTGTGCCAAAACTCGATGTACTGCAGGAAAATAGATTTCGTAGTTTTAATATCTTTTAAATTTCCTTTTTATGAACAGTGGTCTAAAATAAATAATATGAAAACACGCTCCCTAATTCCAGTTTTCCATTTTTCTTAAATTTGCTATTTGTGAATAGTATCAGTTTAGCAGACAGTGAAAGATAACCCGTATGTTAATATATATACTTCATGCTATTTACATATGCACACATGCATTTGATATAAAGTGTAAATTATGCAGTGAAAGTTCTTCTTTCTGTCCATTTCAGGCCAAAATGACTGTCAAAAAAAGACCTCAGAATATTAAGAAGGTTACATCAAGTACGAAGTAAGTGTTGCCATTGCATATGTGGGTGATAACCATTGCAAACCAAATGGCTTCATATCTGTTTGGTTTCTTGTGTTTTACTGTTTTTGAGCTTTTTTAGCTGTTTTGATATTCATCAGTTGTCTTTGAACCTGATTTTTCTTTATTTTTTTTCCCCCCCTTGCTCATAATAGAAAGGATCAGACCACGACCACTAAGAGAACTAAATCCATTCCAGGTAAAGTTTTGGTTGCCTTTTCTCTGATGCTGCCTCTGTTAGTGCCTTCCTGCTTTGTTCCCATTTCTTTGTTTTTATGTGAGTGCTTTTGATAGTGACTGAAAGCAAGTTCAGAGCGCTACAAGAAAATGTCTGGTTTATACTTTCAAATGTCTTCCTTTTCGTGTGACCCTTTCTTTTTTTCTTTAAAAAAACCCAACCCTCAAGTAGCAATAAAAAAACCCCTGCCTTGACCTGTAATTAATCTGTAATTTTAAATGTTTGCCCCAACTGTTGAAGATAAGTGTGGCACTTCGGGTCTGTAAAATAAGTGTAATTCTTCAAGTTGACTTTAAACCTTATGTATAATATATTTCAGATTATTTTTTATGGTTAGTGCTCGTGCTTCCACGTGTCTCATGTTCCCTGTACGTTCATGTTCCCTGTATGTTCCAGATGCTTTTAAATTTCTGCCCTGGTTTCCTATTGATCCTGACAGAAATTATTTCAATTACTATTATTAATTGGTCTGGCAGAAAAACTTGTCTGTCATACTGGTAGGGAAAAACTTTTTTTTTTAGTACTTCAGTGAAAACAGGACACACTGCAGTAAATACATCAAAAGCCAATGAAACTACAAATACCTGGTATTATTAAGACATTGGAATTAACAGCCCTTTTTTGTTGCTGGTTTTATTGGCTTTCATGAGCAATTTTTCTGAGTAAAGTTAGGGATTAGACATTATTTTGATAGGAAATTGTGCTTTTTAACGATGTATTGGTCTTGATTCATTCGTCAGCACGGTCACTCCTGAAACCAGTGTCCAGAATGGAGTTAAGGTTCACGCAGCCATGCGATTCAGAGCTGTCCCACAGATGGGAACCACCGATTGTTTGCTGTCAGTTAAGAGAAAGAGAACACACACTTTTTTTGCAGGAGTAAGGGTTTGTCACCAGAATCCTAAACAAATTCACAGAAGATACTTTGCTTCATGGCTTTCATTCTGGAGTTTGTTGGAATTAACTTAGGTTTTGGGGTTTTTTTATTGTATCAGTTGAATTGCTGCAGATTAAACTGGCTTTGTATGTGTTTTTATCCTCTTACTTCACAAATGTAAGACTTAAGAAATAAGCATTTCTACTGACTTTCTTGGTTTTGGATATTTTACGTAGGTAAAAAAGAAAGGACTAAGAAATCGACAATGACAGGAGATAGTAAAATCAAGAAAACTTCAAAAATGGCGGGTAAGATGAATGAGAACTTTTACTCTTTATTTGGAAAACACAGGCAAGTGCTTTTCCATCCTCCTACCCCGCCACTTCCCCCCTTTCCAGAATGGATTTCAGGTAGCAAGTCCAAGCTTTTCCCACCTTCAGCTGGGCTTGCCAGCGCTGGAGGTCGCTGGGCAGGGAGCACCCTTCTCGCACCCTCCGGCCTGGCCGATGCCGGTTATCGGTGCTGTTTGTAGGGCCAGAACAGCAGAGAACCAGGAGGGGGGATGAGTTTGGGGTTTGGGGAAGCTCAACCTTTCACGTAGCCACAGGCAGACACTTGGTGAAGCTTTTCCTATTGTGTGTGTTCTGCCCGTTTGTAAGGAGGGGCAGGGATTTATGTGGTAGGAAGCCTCTGAAGATGTGGCAGAAAAATGCGTAGTGCCATTAATTCTTTTGCAAACTGATTAATTTAACGTAATGAAACAAAGAATGCTTTTTTTCTGTTGATACCTACCAGCCAAATCCATAGATGAAGACCTTCAGCTCTCAACAGAAGCTGAAATAGAAGTTGGGGAATCCAAGCTGTCAGAGCCAAAGAGCGTAACGGAAGGGGACGGAGCTCCAGAGCCTGTGAAGGCAGCAGAGACTCAGGTCAAAGGAGTGACTAATCCTGCACCTCTACTAGGTAATTCTGGTACGATAATGCCATTTTTAAGTTGCTTTGCTAATTGCAAGTGATGTGAAGTTTAACATTGTGATGTCTTCTTGAATTCATTTGTTTTTTAGAGAAACTTGCACAGATGCCTCAGGTGGCGGCGTTGGACTTGGTTAAGTTTAATGAAGCTTTAGTTGATCAAGGTAAATGACAAACTGACAGGGTCTTTCTCATTTCTGTCCTAAACCTCTCTGCTATTGTGAACTAAACGAGAATGTTTTTGGGGCCAGGAAATGAAGATGACACAGGATATGAGAAAATCTATTAGGATAGGTTCACTGACTGAAACATAAAACAAATTCATCGTGATGACTGAAGTGGCTAAAAACCTCCAAGAATTACATCTTTCAGCAGACATAATTTTTTTTACCTAGACCTTTTCAGTACGTCATGGGGACTTTTATTTACAGCTCATTAGAGCAAAGGATTCAGGCTTTCTGTACGTTGTTTGCAGCTCCACTACTAATTCTTTTAATCTCACTGCTTTCCATTGCCTGCTAGAGCTGGTTCAGTAGCTGCTCTTTTCCCTGTATTTTATAACTGATTAATAACAGACTTTGTTTTAAACACAGCACGTGTGTATTTTAATTCTCAGTTACTGTGTGTGTGACAGTGGAGATAGGGCAAGGTCGTAGCTGCTGAACCTGTTAGAGGTAGATACAAACGTTTTACAGTAGAAGTGTAAAACTCTCCTTTTCCTGCACGTGCCTGTCCTGGGTGATTGCTGTTTTCCTGTTTCCTGCTGTCTTTATTTTTGGAGCCTCTCACTTACCACTGTGGATTTGTCCCAGGAAAAAAGAAGGAAAAAGGTTGTGTGGGCACATACTGGGCACCTACAGTCCCCGTGTGCCTGCAGGAAAGTCTGGTGGTTGTGATTATTCAGCTGATAAGGTCTCAATGTCAGCAGAGCGTGTGCGTGCTAATCAAGGGATTTTAGTTAATTTTTTATCCCTACTTAAAACTGTTCTTTCTGGAAGTGTTTACATAACGCTGTGTCTCACCAATGTCATTTGTCGCTGTAAGTTAAGGAATATTATTTCATTTTTCACAGTGGCAGTGGTGGTAGAATGTAGTGCAAGTTCTTAAATCTGCTGACTACTAAACGAGTCCCCCACCCCCTTTTTTTTTTTTTTTTTTCTTTAGAAGCTACGATAACAACTACAAAGAGCGAAGAATCAACAGAACCTGCTGGCAAGGTCAGTCTAAAGGTGGTTGATTTTGTGGAAGTTGTAAGTACACGCTCGGTGCTATTTCCAGCTCCTGGTGTGCTGTTGGAAAACCTCCAATTTAAATCCCCTGCCTGTTAATTTCTTGGGAGAAATAGCGAAGGGTTTGTTTTCTCCTCGCTGTTTGCAATTTGTTAGACATCTGCCACGTCACCTTCTGGCTTTTTATTTTTCCCTTGGAGTTTCTTAGTTTCTAAGGTTTGTTTAGGATTAGCTTCAATGTAGATACAGCCTTGATTAAGCAGTGACATAATTAAGGAAAAGGGTTAAAAAATTGTTTCATATGCTTTGCTACTAAATCCTAAAAAGGTTTAAATGATCTTTGGTTTTGGGGTAATTGCAAGTGTTCTAACAGGCTTTTAAGCAGGCGCTTTGTTCAGTTTAACGGTGGTTTTAGATAGTGGAAATAAATTCTCCCTTCAGCAACGGGTCCGTTTTGATTTAGAGTTGAAGAGATATCGGTAATACTTACTTTTGTGTGATTGCAGGAACCTGATGATGTATGTGTGGTTCTTATTTCAAACTTGCCTGAGAAAGGATATTCTGTGGAGGAAGTTTCCAACCTAGCAAAGCCCTTTGGAGGACTGAGGGATGTGCTAATTTTATCATCTCATAAAAAGGTACTTAACTGGTAGTCAGTCGTGTTTCTACCTGGAAAAGCAGCAAATGAGTTTTTAACAAATGCAAATGTGATAATGTGGTGCGAGATGCTTTTGGTAAATGCCAATTTTTTTTTAAAAAAATTTGTTTTATTTTAAAAGGCATATCTCGAAATAAATAGGAAATCTGCGGATTCCATGGTTAAATTTTACACCTGCTTTCCAATGTCCCTGGATGGAAATCAGCTCTGCATCAACATGGTGCCTCAGTATAAGACTGTAAAAGATGAAGTAAGTCATAAAAGATGCTGAAATTCTAGGACGCGTGGTAACGTTTCAGTGCAGAGCAGGATTTTGTATTTAAGCTGACCTTTATACGCTGCCAGTTTTATACATTCTGATGGTGTGTCCTGTTAAATGTCTTCTGGGGTCCTGGTCAGAAGTCAGAAGTGCTGATCCTGTTGATTTTATTAAGAAAGCAGAAACTGAAAAGTTGCGGGGAGTCAGTGAGTGCCAGTTAGCTGCTGGTAGTGAAGCTGTATTTTACAGTTCAAATTTTATAATGCTTTTTTTTTTTTCTTTTTTTCAAGGAAGCAATATTTACTGCTATAATTAAAGCTTCTGACCCTAAGGTAAGTTGCTCACAGTCTAACTTCTCCTCTGTATGCTATCAAAATATGCTACTTTAAATTGGAATTAGTGTCCTTCATACTGAAATATTAGCTAATTGAACTGTTCTCTGGGCTTTCTCTAGAATTAAATGTTTATATGTGTTTTCATGGGCGAAGGAGCAGGGAATGGAATGAGTAAATGTTCACTTAGCTTAGCTCCATGATGCGTGAAGTGCAAGGAATTAAACATTCAATAGGAGTCCTTTGAGACACTCTCCTTCTGTTACCTTATTTTCATCTTCTAACAACAAGCTGCTGACCGCTGTAGCGCGGAGAATCTGCCGAGTTTGCCTGTATATAGTGCCACCCATTTTCCCACATATTTTATATTTTATAGCTAGATATTTTAGTTTAATTATCAAAACTACCTCTATGCTTTGTTCAGCGTAGTGTGTCTCCCTGATTGTCCCTCCCGTTCCTCCACTGTACTCCGTGCAAGCTGGCAGTTGTACAAAGTGTTTTTAGAC
Organism: Strix aluco; assembly: GCF_031877795.1. Taxonomy (NCBI): domain Eukaryota; kingdom Metazoa; phylum Chordata; class Aves; order Strigiformes; family Strigidae; genus Strix; species Strix aluco. The sequence goes on from NC_133934.1 coordinate 690,091, forward strand.
AGAGTAGGTGGGTAGAGGTTAATGAAATTACAGCTTTTATGTCTTCTGTGAGAAACATTTTCAGGATATTCTTGATGGAGGGTCAGTCGCTGGTTCTGAATGTGTGTCTCTGGGCTTAAACAGCTGGCACAGGAACTTCTCAAGAGTGACTTTAAGCCCGGCAGTGTCAGAAGCTAATTGTATTGGGTTAAAAAGCATATTGCAAAGAGCCCTCTAACCATGAATCACTTTCCAAGAAACCCCCAAAGGCTTGAATTTTCAATTGCAAATGCCTCTGGGGGAGATCTGCTTTCTCCTTACGATCCTTGTTTGGCACTGACAGAAACATCTGAGTGCTTAGTGCCAGCGCCCCTGCTGCCGTATCCTACTCATGCTTCTGATCTGCTGCTGGTGAAATATTTCTTTTGTGCTCGTGGTAAAGTGATGAATAATGGAAGAAAAACATACCGGACCTGGAGAGGGGGGGGAAAAATCATCTTGCTTCTTGGGAGTGACTGTTGTGTTTCTAAAGACACACAGCTTTTGAGTATTTAAAGATAAGACTTCTTTAAGATCTCAAAAGTCTACTGACACCTTTGGACTTTGTGTCTTGGCATGACAAGAAATTATGTTTGACCAAGGAGCTTTATGTTATTACAAACTGATCAAGCAAAACAGACTCCAACTTAAAAAGCAGGATTGGAGCCTTTTGGATAAGTTTCTATGCCTTGAACAGTTCATAATCTGATTAGATAGTATCTGCTTATCAAAATACCAAATTTTATTTAAACTTCAGCTGTATTTTGCAGTGTTCCTTAAAAAAACTTTTACTAGTTAAAAAAACCCCGCTTTTACTAGTTAAAAAACAAGATTGGAGCCTTTTGGATAGGTTTCTACGCCTTGACCAGTTTATAATCTGATTAGACAGTGTCTGCTTATCAAAATACTGAATTTTATTGAAACTTCAGCTATATTTTGCAGTGTTCCTTAAAAAAACTTTTACTAGTTAAAAAAAAAAAAAAGATAATTTAAAACACTCGATCCTTTTAAGTTTGTTACTCTTTACTGCGAAGTATAGTTGGTTCTCGTGATACACTGCATAGAAAATTGGAAATCTGATGTGAATCTGGAAATGTGAACGTCGGATGTATGTGAATGCTCTTTTTTGGTAAGATCTGAGCGATATAGAAGCTTTCTGTGGGCCTTTTCTAACCTAGTTCAGTAGTTGCTAATAAAGTGTGTTACACAGTTAAAGCAAGTTTTGTCATCAATTTTCTTTAGGTAAATACTGAAACTCTTCACAATCAGTTTGTGCATCTCGGGAATTTGCCAGATGATGGATACAGAGAGCTCGAAGCAGTTTGTGTGGGACTTCGGTTTGGAAAAGTAGATCATTATGTTGTACTGAAGAATAAAAACAAGGTAAGTATTTTTTTTTTCCTATGGTGCAAAGTACAATATTAGGAAACAAAAATTAAAAAAAAAAGATAGGTTTTTCATCTCCCAGTACCAGGAATGAGCGATCAAAGTTTCTGACTTTCTTACTTATCCTGAACAGGAAAATAGTTTGTTTTATTTGTTGAGGGCAGTGGGGAAGTAAAAAAACCAACCAGTCAAAACAAACTTTGGGCTTTTATCTAGGCTGCAGTATACAAGAACAGTTTGGTAAGCTCTGAAAGTAAAGCTTCCCAGTGGCTGGAAAAGTTACGAACCTTTGACATTAGAGTGTAAGTGGAGGGAGAACGAGTTCCCATCTTGTAGGAAGCTGGGGGGGGGAAAAAATTGATGAGAAGTGAAAATGTCAGAATGACTGTAATTGCTTTTTGTTTTGGGACAATTCAAAATGTAGTGACTTGATTTTCAATTTTCTAAAATTTTGTTCTTTTAATTTTTAATGTTGCTAGTTTTACACTTAATCCTGGATTTTTATGAACTAGATTTAATTTACTGTATGTGTATATGTATTTTAACAATTAAAAAGCAATTGTGTTCCCATTGTTATGAGCTATTTTAAGTGTCCATCTGCTAATAAACCACAAAACAGATGAAGATCCTTGTAAGAAGATTATAGTATTTTTCTTTTTTGAAACTGAAACTGCTTTTTAAAAAATGTTCAAATGTAATAAAGAGAACTTGGCAGTCAGTAAAACATCTAGGGCCAATTTCTACTTCTTCAACTAATTTTGTTGAATTGAACATCAAATGCTTTAATTCCATTGAATCAAATGTGAATGCACTTTGTGGTGGAAAGCCGCTCCATCAAATACTTTTCAACAGCCAGAGTTGTAGCAAAGATCCCAGAAAGGCAGAGGTGGCTTTTTAAGGAAAAAGAAAAAAGGGGGCTGGCTTAGCTAAGGCTTGCTTTAAAATTTAAAAAAGGAAAGAGAGAGGAGTAATGTAGTTAATATCAGCTTTAGAATGCAACTGGAATAGCTGGAAGATTTTAAAGGTGACATAAAACTTGTGTTATTTTACTTGATAGCTAAAAGGTAAAGAAGTGAGAGATTTCTAGTAGAGAGATGAACATTTGTGTGTAGGTCGTTTTGCTGTTTCCCTGGTAGAGGTTATCTTGCAGTTTTTTTTGCGGGCACGCGCTTCCCCTCGCCCTCACGGGAAGGTTCTCGTGAGTTACAGCACAACCGAAGCTGGACGTGTCCAGAAGCCCGAAGGTTGGACACACGTGGGTAGGGAAGCTCCAGGCTCCACTGTTTCGTGATATTGTTACTTAATTGGTTCTAAAGATAATTCCAAACAGGAGGGATTTCTTTCTTCAGCCTCTCAGAAAGAAGAGAGGCCGCTGGTCTCTATATCCAGACCACAGGATTTAATCAAAAAATGCTGCTTATAGTAAGCTAATTCAAAATTAAGATGTTGGCACCTTTCAGGAACACTAGCTGTCACATGCTCTACCAACTTAATTTATTAAACTTGTTCTGCAATATAGAAATATTTTGGGTGTGCTCGGCCGGGATGCTGGTGATCAGAGGTTTTGTTCACAGAATCCCAGAATCACGGAGGTTGGAAAAGCCCTCGAAGCTCCTCCAGCCCAACCATGAACCTCACCCTGACCGTTCCCAACTCCACCAGATCCCTCAGCGCTGGGTCAGCCCGACTCTTCAACCCCTCCAGGGATGGGGACTCCCCCCCTGCCCTGGGCAGCCCATTCCAACGCCCAACAACCCCTTCTGCAAAGAAATCCTTCCTAAGAGCCAGTCTAAAATAAGATAAAAGGAATAAAATAAGATGACGGAACAATTATTTGAAGCTTATGCTTTTTTTTTTCTTCCTTTCAGGCAATTCTGCAGCTGGACAGTGCCAAGTCAGCGCGCGCCATGTACAGCTTCCTGAAGCAATACCCGTACAACATGGGTGAGCATACCTTGACCTGTACGTTGTCACCCCATGGAGACTCTGCCGAGGTAAGATTTCTTCTTTGCAATAACACGTTATTTTTGTGGAAAAGCAGCACCTTTCCCCGAAGAGCAGCTCATGGTGACAGTGTCAGTATTTCCTCCAGTATTTGCTGTCGCTGCGGGTGAGAGTGAAAACTGCAGCAGCTGGGAACTGGATCAGCTCGTCTGTATTCTGGGATGTGGCACGGGTGGGAAAGTATGTGTTGCTGTTTTGTCTTTTGTCTCTCTGTATTTTGCAAACACCTATGGAATCTCCACCGATGAAAGTATTTCTTAACGAAGGATGAAGAGAAGAAGAGGAAGGCAGTTGTTAAGTACTGGTTGGAAAAGGAGTGATAATTGGAATTAGTAAAGTTTTTTCCTGATCTGGTTTGATTCATCCTGAGCAGTTCATCTGCTTTAGTCCTCTTGATTCCAGACCCAGTCGCTGTGTCAGCGTTGGTCTGTGCGCCCACAGCTGCTTCCATCTCCTCTCTCCAGAAATTAAATGACTCCCAGTACCAGCAACTCCCAGTTGTCTTCTGGTGATTTGCTGACAGAACAGCAACCTGTGGCAGCTGAGCGCTGGAGAGGAAGGAGCTTGGTGCATGTTGCATTGGATAGATAAAGAGCTTTACGCAAGAAACGCACACACTAGCCACGTGCTAATAGTCTTCTGGCTCCCAGAGTGGAGAATGTAAAACCAGACGTGGTCCCTCTCACGGTGTGGAGGGAAACTGCTGTTTACTCTGTGCTCGAACGTCAGGGTTTTTTATTTCCCTCGTTCAGCATGCCCTGCCTTCTCGTTTTTCAGCTCCTTTTTCATGTCCTGACCCAACAAAATAAATTTAATCACTTGTCCGCTGATTGACTCTCCATCTCTTGCCAAATCTTCCAAACTATGTTTATTTTAGGGGGATAGAGGTTGGCTTTTATGCCTCTGAATTCCAGCTAGATTTGTTGTCCAAACTTCATATATAGCTGAGAGAACAGGGACCAACTAACCAGTTCAGCGTGAACTGTAGACTGTCAAGATTGAGACCAAAATGTGTATAAGGATTTTTTGGTTTGTTGTGATTTTTTTTTTTTTTTAATTTTTAAAAAATTTTTCCCACTGATTATCCATGTGAATTCCATTCTTGGAGCTCTCATCCCCTGTGTGTTGCTGTTCCCTTTTCAGTGGCAGGACTTTGGGATACCACCCAAACAAGAGGAGGTGCAGGGCATCATAGTTTTTTCCTTTGACTTTTATTCAGCACAAGAGAAAGTTTTAACTTCGGGTGCTTAATGATAACAAGGGCATCGGTCTGTTACTTCAACAGGGAGGGAAGAATAAGTCATCCAGATGTGGACTTGGCAAGCTGACACAGCTGTCAGTATTTGCACTGAGCAGTGGAATGAATTTCAGGGTTTTTAAATAATAGGTTGTGTACTGATCATTGGCTTTATATCCTGGTCTGTTTTCTATTGTCTTGGCAATTTCTTCTGCTTTATTGAAAAGCGTCCTCATTTATGAAGTCTGTGGGGTGGCTGTACGGTGTTTAGGATTCACGTTTTTAAGGACTCTCTGTGTCAGTAGAGGATTTAGGTGTATGCTTTTGGTGGGGCTCTCCTGCAGTAGTTGTCGAGTTGCCTCTGTGCCGGTTTAGGACACACGGCGATACACGACCAGGTGTGATTTGGGCACATGTGTTTTTGGAGCAGAGTCATCGTGCCCCTTTCCAAGTAAACCAGCTGTTGCTGTGCACGCACAGAGCCTGGCCTGTGGCTTCTCTCTTCTGCTGGAGGCAAGAGCCTGGATTAGATGTTCCAAGAGTTTTCCCCTCTCCTCTTCCCCACTGCAGGGATGATTCTCCCTGTTGCTGACTCTCTTTGTATGGGACAAAATATGCTCTTCTCCCCAGCCACTTCAGTTTGTATTTCAGTTCACATAGTGAACTTCAGCTTATTTTAAAGAACGGAAATTATAATTGTTAGATGATGTCAGATACATTTAAAAGTAATGTCTTTTATTAGACTAATTTTGTAGCCGAAGAAAATAAGGAAATCTTCAGGCTTAGGAGCTTTTTCTCCATTTTAAAGAACGTAAATTATAATTGTGCTAAATGATGTCAGATACATTTAAGAGTAATATCTTTTATTTATAGTTGTGTTAGATGACGTCAGATACACTTAAGGATAATATCTTTTTTTAGACTAATTTTCTAGCTGAAGAAACCAAGTAAATCTTCAGGCTTTATGGGCTTTTTCTCAAGTCTAGAAAACGTAAGTAATAAGGTCCCTCAGCACTGAAAAACAAGCAAAATATTCATTGAAGTGCTCGTGCTAAGGAACGGCTGTCAGGGATGCATTGTGGGACCACTGTGATTCAAATCTCCTTTTTATAGCTGATGCCTATATCTTGTGTAGCAACAGAATAACGTGCCTTTGTCACTGTGTTTCGTCAGAGCAGGGTTCAGTGCCAACAAAGAATGGCATTCACGCTCTGTTTTCAAAATAATATTTCTTCCCAGCTGCCCACTTTGGGCGGTACAGAGTGCTTGTCTGATTTAGAGAGGTTGCCCAGCCAGATGTGGTGCCAGGGTACAATAACAGCAGTAACGTAAGTGCTCGCTTCGTCCCATGAAAGTTTTGCTTCTGTAATTTTGCCGATAACGTCTGAATACTGCTGAAATAACGAAAGTGGGGGGAAACTCCCCTACCAGTGCAGGAGGATGTGCGACTGGAGTACAGAGCTGCAGAGCGGCGCTGTGACGGGTGGCATTCCGGTCTTTGTCACTGTGACTGTCGCAGCTTTTGCACAAATGCTAAAATAAATCTGTGCTTTGGAGATACGCTCCTAAGCTTTATTTTTATCTGTAGCTGAGGTGGAGAGAAAAAGGCCTGGTCACACTGATAAGAAGGGAAAACTGAATTTTTTTCCATCTGTTGTTTTTCACTGCGTTTTGAGTCTGTTCCCTCTCGTCCATCTTCTTGCTTATGTTGCCAGAATCTGGCTGACATGCCTAGGTACCATAGGCACGTTAAACTTGTAGCTCCGTTGGCCGTAAGCTATTTTCTCTAGAAGCTCTTCAATCAGAAGCCAGTCTGAAGGAAAAACAAAATGATTTAAAATTCATTATAACATGTTCAAATTACTTCTGGCACTTAGTTCTGGAATAAATGTTCTTAGAAAGGGAGAACTGAAGGCTTTGGAGTTATGTGCATAAATAAAAGATTAAAGTGAATTCTACGTGCGCTGAATTTATCTGATGTTCTTTCTAATAGTGCTAGTCTTCAAATTAGTTTGTGGAACGCCTTCAGAAAAGAGGTTGAGATTTCAACACTGAGTTTTTAAAGCTCTTTTTTTTTTTCGCTTCCTTGGGCCTACGCTACTAACTGATAGCTGCAGAGCTTGGCTGGTTTGTGGTTGTCTTTTTTTCAGAAGACTTCATTTCATTTAACATTCATTCCACGAGTTTATTCTACATAAAGTAGAAGCACGTCGTCATCCTACAAGAAACGAATGCAGGTTTTAAGGAAGAGAAACTGGCCCTGGGTTTTCTGCAGATACTTGCTCGACGTGGAATGTAATTTGTCTTTAGAAAAGGTGTGCTGCTTTTTTCTGTAAAATACTGTCAAGCTGCCTGCGTTCGCCCTGAGCTCTGCAGCCGTTGGCATCCTCACCAGTACAGGAAAGAAGTTGCTGTCTGGGAAAAGATGTGTTTAACGTCCCTCTCCCCCAAATATATCACAGACTAAAAGCTAATTCTGCTCAAAAACCTGACAGCTTTGGAGATGAACAAAACAGTGGTGTGCCACGTGTTCTGTCTAGTAACTTCTAGTAAAATCTCTTACGCTGCCACACACTTTTATTTGCCATCTTATGAAATACATGTTCTGTGGGGAACAATTGTAGAACAAACAGTTTTAGAATAGTTTACTGTCGTTTGGTCTTTCTGGTGATACATGCCTCAATTTGGGTTCATGGTGGTGTTAATTAGTTGGGTTATGCAAATTTGGTGCTGATGCTTCTGAAAGTTGTAGATACTGAACCCTGACTTTTGCATTTCAGGCTGAAGTTGTGAAAAAAGAAGTGAAGAAAGAGGAACCAAGCAAAGGAAGGTATGCTTTTTGTGTATTTAAGGTTTTTTTTATATATCTCTTGTTCGTGGAATGCATATCCAAGATGGAGCAGGTTGCTGAGCCACCTCTCTAAGGCAGCCTGATGGAAAGGCCGCTGGGAGATCCATCAGCTTTACCCTGTTACTCTTTCAAGCTTCTGTGTGTTCTGTGTGTGCAGGACCTGTAGTGTATTGCTGTAATGTGGGTGATTTCTCTGAAATCCGGGGCTTTCACAGAACATGGACAAAGGGGGTAAAATCCTGTTTTCTGTGTAGCTCGTTGAGTTATTGCTTTACTAATTTGGCCAGGATTTTACCACAGGTCCTGGAAAGTATGTTTGGATTTACATGTTGGTAAGACAATTTTTTTGTTGTATTTAACCAGGAAGTGAATGCTTTATTTCGTCCTACAGCGCTTTCCTCTGTCAGAGCACCTGGCTCTATTGTTTCTGTTTCCAAATGCTAAAAATAAACTGAAACTTCCTTGTTTAACTTATTAACATTAACTTCATGCTGTAATACAGGTCCCTGAATTGATTTGCAAAAATGTTTAGGTGCTATATTAACACCAGAACCTAGAAATGGTGGTTTTGGTATGTTCCTTTTAAAATTGTTTTACAGTCATGGCTTGTAGTGAAATTTCTAATTGTGGAGTGACTATTTGTTGGTTTTAGTCTTGATTATGTTTTTTTTATAAACGGATAGATCATTCTAAGAGTTCTTGTTAACAAATACAACTTAAAACACCTTCTGTGATTCAAATCCATATTTCTGGATAAGTTTTATCATTAAAAAAAAACCAAAACAAAACTGTGTAATAATGGTCCTAAACTTCAATTCCAGGTAATGCCATTATACTATTATGGACTGTTACTATATTTCCAAAACCTGTTTCTTTCAAAAGTAAAATTAGGCACTCCTAATTTCATGAAATGTCTGCTCAGACCCCAGTCAGTTTTGGAAGCGTTTAGGTTCTCAGCTGTCTGGGCCTCGCATGCAGGCAGACACACAGGTGACCTTCCTGATCCCACACTGGTGGGCTGCAGCTACCGGTGGTCGTTAATCAAAACAAGTGACTCTTCCATGAATCCCAGCTCCGCTGGGGCTGTTGAACAGATGGGAAAAGCGACGTTTTGCCCTACAAGTACCACTACACACATTCTCCTTGTCTGAGGCAACTGTCTTCTCCTTGTAAGCCTTCGTGACTTGACTGATATTTTTTTTTTTTTAAGTTCCATTTAATAAGAAGCAGAAAATATCTGAAATATTATTATATATATGAAGACCTTCTCACATGTTTCTGGGGAGGGAAGGAGTAGCAAAATTTGGGGAGCAGAAGGGGCCGCCCTCTAGGTTGCCTGGGATGAGGAGATGAGAAAAGCCCTTGGCACGCTCTGGGAGCTCGGTGGTTGTGCAGCCCGAGGAGGTCGCTCATCTGACCCTTTTGTTGGGATTTGTTTTCCTCAGCTAAAATAGCTGAAACTTTTCTAGGCCAGGTTAAGCCGCAGGGACCATCCCGCTGCTCCTCTGAACGCTGAGCTGACGCGTAGGAAGCAGGTTGTGTCTCCACTGGGACGCGGGCTCTGTGCTGGCCTTTCTAGGGCTGAACTCCCCGCTCAGGCACTCGTGGCTGCGTCTGGCAGCTGATGCAGGGACGTCCTGCGCAGAAACCGAGCCCCAGCTAGTGTTGGTTTCACCCTTTACCCTAACTTCTGTGCAGGAGATCTGGCAGGACTACGTGCTCGCTCTTTCCCAGTGCCTAACAGGTCTTTTAAACGTTACTTCAGGCATCTCGATGCTTCCTCAGACTCACTCATCTTTATCTCTGCACATTGCTGCCTCTGCAGAGCTCTCCTTCCACTGTTTGCAGCCTGGTTTCAATCTATCAGTGTTTTTTGGAGACCATGAGAGAGAGCTTTGTGGAAGGCACGGGGTGGGTGTTGGCGTGAAAGGAGACATTAAAGTCCCGAAAATTCAGAGACAATTCATTGGAATTGTGTAGAGGATAATACACATGTGCTGCGTGCTCTAAGCTTTGTAATTAGTGTATGGTTCTAGCGTTCAGGGACGTTTTTCCATTCCCTGCAAAAAAAGTATAAACAGAGGCTGTGGGGTACAGTTTAGCAAGGTGTTGCAGCTTGTATTTATTTAAGCTTTCCACGTGTCAGTGGCATCCCGGCCTTTCAGACCCGTGCTTCTGGCCTTTGTGCTCTGACTTAGCCAGGTAGGGTTTTACCCATGCAGGCATGTCAGGCGTAAATCTCAGTGGATGCTCAAATAGAAGAGAAAATTAACCAAAAATGTTCTGGCTTTTGGAACACGAACAACGTTCAGATATACCTTCTGAGTTGTGACTGAGTAAACCCTGACATAAAAAGCAGCCCAGGCCTGACAGCGTAGCTGCTCATGGGGCACACTCAGCCCAAAACATTTTCAGGTAACAAATTTAAATCGATTACAGGTTTAAGAAACCTGTTAGAGATGAGCGGGGTGTTGGGACGAGTGAAGCTGCTTTTCTTTCATAAGACTTCAGCTACTGCGAGTTGAGTCGCTCGGGCTCTGACGGAGACTTCCCGCCATTTTGTTGGGAGCGGGCGCGCTGTGTCGCTGCCTGCTGAGCCGCGGGACGCCGCTTTGCTGGGGGAGGAGTGCCCTCTGGCATCCCCCTGGCCCTCGGTCAGGGCGTAGTACACCTACACCCATTTTAAATCAATGTTGGGAATGATTTTGAAGCAGAATTCATAGCCTTTCTTCTCTCTCCTCTCGTGTTATGTAGCGGCAGAGGACAGTGCCCTCAGGTCTGGAGGAAACCTTCAAGATGGGTGTTTTTGTTGTGCTTGCCTTAGCACAGATGTTAACTGAGTTTGCCTGTTCTCATCTTTCTTTTGACTCCATGTATTGTGTCTTCGTCTCGTTAACCCTCGCATCTGGCCACTTCAAGACTTAACATCTTTGTCAGCGCTGAGTTCCATTTGATCTGGCCTTCCATTTCCTCACTGTCATCATGCTGGGAGTATTCCCCAAGCAGCAGGCTTCTCTGCTCTTTTTTATTTTCACGAGGGTTTATACAAACGTGCACCCTTTATTCATACACGTAGGCCCTGAGAAACCATAGCTCAGGCTGCTCCATTGTGCATAACCACTGAGGAATGATGTGTGTTTGCTGCTTTTGTGTTTGTTCTGACACTTAGCGAGGTTGGCAGCGTTGGTATTCCGGCACCTCTCCATCTAGAGATGCATGAGGTGGTGGGACGCTCGTTTTCTCGAGCTTGGTGGGAAAAGGGGCACAGACATCTCTAATTTCAGTGTCTCCCAAGATCATCTACGGAGGATTCTTTCTTTCAGAGAAGAATAATGCACTTACTGTAACTGAAGTTCTCTGAAAAGCGCTATCCTCTGCATTGTCATCTTGGGCTTTATTATCCAGGGAGCTGACAGAGGGATTATACTGTGAAAACAGAGCCTGGCCCAAAGGAGCCTCTGTGCACGTATTGTGTTCCCCGCTACAGTGCAGTTTAAAACCAAAGCAACCCCTCCCTTCCCCAAACCTGAACCAAAAAAAAAAAAAAAAAGCAAACTTCAGACTCGTAGCTACTGGAAGAGGCCTCTAGGTTGGTGACTGCAGACTCTGCTGTCTTCAAACAGAGCAAAACTCTGGTAAATCCTTTATAGAGGGAGACTGAAGCTTTATTTTCGCTGCATTTGCGCTTTCACAGTCTGCCTTGCATCAGAGCTTCTAAATTGCAGGAGTTTGTGTCAGCGCTGAGGCCGCATCTGTAGTGAGTGCTACCTTGAGAGGTCTGACTACAAGTAATGTAATTCGAAGTGTGAGAGGCTTGCGGTGCTGAGGTGGATTAAACAGAAGCATAAAACTAATCAGCTGTTCGCCTCAATATTTTTAACCATTTTAACCCTGGTAGGCTAGATTTCCAAATGCTAAGCACTAATGCGTCAGGAAAGCCCCCACCATTGGCGTCAAGAGGTTTCTGGTAACTGTAGAATTCTCAACATAGTTTGATTTCTTCTGTTTTTTTTAAATGCATTTAGCTCTGGCTTGAAAAAATATCCAGAGGGATCAGGAGTGGTGCAAACAGCAGCTGCTAATCCTCCAGTAGAGCCTAGTGTGGCAAAGAAAGAACCCATTTCCATCTCTCATGTCAAAGACGAGATGTCAGCAGGACAGATAGAGCCCTCTGAGTCCCAGCTGGGAAGAGCAGTAAGGGAGTCTGCTGCAAGACTGGCAGAAACGTCTGCGGAGAAAGGGGAAGCTGGAGTTGAAGTTACTGTGGCACCTCTCAAATCCGCTGAGAGCGAATCATCCAGAGTGAAGTCAGAAGAGCTGCCGCCTTCCCACGTGGAGAAAGAAGAGGCGGTTAGAGATAATACCGCGTCAACGTTGTTTGAATCTGCTGTTGTATCTGCTCCAGAGAAGGAAATTAAAGAGAAAGATGAAGAGTTGTCTGCTCCTGCCGTTGAACCTGCAGAAGAAGTGGTGCCCGACGTGGGCAAGGCAGAGGCTGGGCCATCAGGGTGTGCCGAGGAGCCGGCAGCGGGGGATGCGGCAGGGCCCGTCCCCAAAGCGGTGCCTGTCCCCGAAGCCGTGCCCCCTGATTCTGCTGCAGCTTCAGTGGAGACAGCGTCACCTGCTGTCACACAACCAACCAACCCATTGGATGCTCCTGAAAAAAATCCCGTTTCTGATGCTGTGAAAACCGAACGTGAAATGCCTGTAACGCAGATAACGGGGAAGAAACCTGTACTTAAAACTGGGGCGGCCATGGAGAAGAATGTGAATGACCTAGAGATGAAACCAGAAGAGTCTGCACTCAAAGTTGGAAGAGCTGCGGAGGAGAACCCTGAAAAGTTTTTGGTCAAGACTGGGGCAGAGATGGAGGAGAAACTTGAAAAATCTGCGGCCAGCGTTGAGGCTGCTGTGGAAAACGCTGCAAATGCTGTCAGTGCGAACAACGAGGGAAGTTTGATCAAAGCCCATCTAAATAAAGGAACGGGACCAGCAGAAACTGATGAGACCTGCCAAGCAGATACGTTAAGCTCCTCTTTATCTGCCAAGGAATCTTCCTCTGTTGGTAAAACGATTTTAAAGGCAGTGGTGTCTCTTCCAGATATCTCAAAGTCAAGGGTTCCAGTACAGAGAAATGAGCCTTCCCTGTGTAAAGGAGGGGAGCAGAAAGCTCCCTCGAAACCTGAGACCCAAGGCCAAGCATCAGCGGAGAAGAAAATGGCATCAAAAGAAGTGGCTCATCCGAGAGCGGGTAGCGGCCGATCGAGCCTGGGAGATGGCGGCGACAAATGTAAAGTGAGCAGAAGTGCTGTTGTTGATGGAAAGGGAGGCAATGGGAGGAATTCATCTCTGCAAGAGAAGGACTCGCGAGTGGAATCTAGGGCTAGTTCAAAACAGTCTCAAGAGGGAGAGAGTAGATCATCCAGCACGAAGACAGACAACAGCAGCAATAAGGTGAGGAGGGCAGGAAGGCCGGTTCAGTGTGCCTGATCAGTAACTAACTCCATGCTTCTCTCAGATGTTGAGTATGGGACGATGAGATTATGTTCCCCTTCCCTTTTCCATAAATCAGCTGGTCTGGGCCAGCAGACAAGTTGGAATAGCGAGATGCGGGCAACCAGTTGCTTTTAGATGCAGTGTGTGCAACGCAAGTACGTAACTGGTTCGAAAATGCTGCTTGGAAAAAGTTGCAGGAAGGTATTTTTGAAGCGAGTCTTTATTGAGTGTCATAACTTTACGTTCTTGGATTAGTTCTGAATGGGAATTAATAAGCTTTCTGTCCTTTTGTGAGCTGATATTTGCACTGTCAAGGCCTGCACAGACACTGGTTACTGAAAAGAGGCTGCTAAGCAAGGTGTTACCTGTGACTTGATGCTAGAGACTCTATGCCTGGACTCTACCGCTGACGGTTGGCTTAGTTCTGTATTTGCCAAGCATGTGATCAGAAGCAGCAATCTGGACAACTTAAAAAAAAGTTCATTAAGGGAAAAAATAGCGGAATTTTTTTATTATTTTTTCTCTTGTGAACAGGTTAGTTGGCTTAACTGACTTCATGTGAACTTTTGTCTAATTTTGCAGGCTTCTGTCGGTGGCAATACTAAAACTTCAAAAAGTGGCACTAGCAGCAGCGCAAAACAGAAGGAGGTAAGGATGGAACCGTAAATGAACTTAAAGTACAGATTGTCTGGAAGATGTGTGTGCGTGTGCTACGAATCTTCAGCGTCCTTCCCGAGGGGATTTTTTGTGTTACTAGTCGTTACAGACTATGGGCCTAAAGCTGGAAAGTCAAGTTGGAAGAGAAACTTAATTCAAGAAGTGAGTGTTAAGAGGATGTTTTTTTGCTCTCGGATATCATTTGCGCGAGAAAATTAATTGATTGGATCCCCAATTGCCTGCATGAGCTCTTTATTAGTCGTCGCGCTTGTGAGAGGAGGAAGGGAGGCCGAAGTCTTGTAGCTCTTTAGAAGTGATTTCGTACAACAGGAGGTAGTCAGAACTTCCCCATCCATGGCACCTCTCCCGTGGAAAGGTGTTTCCAGGGATTGTCCTGCGGAGCACGGATTGCCGTGAGTTTTTGGTGCAGTGTTGGTTGGAAGAAGAGCTTGGGAGCCTCTACGCTCAGCTGCTCCGTCGGCATTTTTACAGGAAGGTGAAGAGATACCCTCTCTCTCTTAGGTAGCTTGGGCTTTTGGAAAGAAAAGCAGAAAGAAGGTAATAAAACCCCGTATTGATAAGTTTGTAGAAGTAGATAAGTTTGTAGAAGTACGGGATCAAATCAGAGATCTACCAGGTAGAGTAGTGGGTCCCTACAGAAAAGGGATTTCTGCGCTAAAAACCTGAATCCTTTTATTGATCTTAATCCACGTAAACTCCTCCCGTCACCAGCACAGTCTGTTTGTGCAGTTGATGGCAGCGATGGTAATAGAGAACGCTTTCATATCTCATGTTCCAGATGTGTGTGTTAATCCCCGAGAGGAAACTGTGCACCCTCTGAAAAACGATTTTGTAATGTTGGTTCTTACTGCTTTGTTCTTCGCTGCTACACAGCTGATAAGAGCCAAGCTCTGTGTTCTCCTTTTCATGGAAGAAAGAATACAGTATTGTTTGATTTCAGGTGAAACGTAACCAGATGCTTTCTTCCTTTTTCTTCACTGTGCCCACCTTGCATTAAATATTCCTCAGGTTTCCGCATCAGAATGCGGGTGGGGACACACATCACTCCTAGTATGTGTCAGCTTTTTAAGAAAGAAAGGGAAGAAAAGGCATATAGCCTCCGAATTTCACATTACTTTTTCTGCTGAAGGACTGTTTTTAGTAATTTTTGGCTGCAGCCGTACTCTAACAGAGGACGGTTCATCTTGCCTTCGCCTTAAAGTTCTGCTTTGACAGGAGGTTTTTTCACTCTTCTTGTGTTAGATACCGACTGGTATTTGATGGTTGGATGGGATATTTTGGAAAAAAAATAACTTCAGAATTGTTCGTTGAAGACATTGGCTGCATAATTTGGGGTGGAATGGATATTTGGATGCATTTTACTGGCTGAAATGAATTTATTAATTGACTTCAAGTACCCGTTTTACCTTATCCTACCACCCTGATTATAAAAGCGTAGCTGCTTTACAGTGAACAAAGTGCAGTGCTCTGTTCCAGAAACATCACTGCTGTCTATTCAAATAACCTACAAGTAATTTGAGTTAATTCAGTCTTTTATTAAACTCAACATCTATCCGTATATCCTCTCCCAGATGCTCTCGGCTTCGTATGCCATTAAATTGCTGCTAATTGTTTCCAGTGGTCCTGGAATCAATTGTGTGAGCCCTGATGGAAGCTGGCATGGTCACACTGCAGGGCAGGAGGGGTTTGAGGTGCCAGACTTCAGGAAGAGCTTGTCACTGACCGAGGAGAATTAGAAAAGGTCAGGCTCTGTCATCTTAAACATAAAAATACAGCGAGGCGTTTGCCGGAAAGCTGGAGCTTGCCCCCTGGCCCCTAACAACAGACGCTGGCCCAGCAGGAGCAGCAAGTCTGCTGGAGCGTCTGTGGGGCTGGGTCAGACCTTAACAGAGAGGAGAAAACGATCTTCTCGTGCGTGGTGGTTATAGAGGAACAAAGGGAGGTTCCGGTGCTGGCAGCCCTTTCCTGGGGTAGGGCCAGCAGAGAACCGCTCCGAAACCCAGAGGGTCGTTAGGAGGTGGAAACCAGAGAGGAGAGAGAAAGCAGTGAGTGCTCATCAGGACACGGACTGGTTTGCTGGGGCAGCACGACTAATGCAGCCTCCTGTTTTGCAGCAGCAGCCAGCAGCATGTGCTTCGGGAAGGGGGTGAGATAGGGCAGAAGACAGTAATCTTTTTGAAGGATGCTCTGGAGGTATTCAGATTTTCCCTGATTTTCCTGCAAGCAAGTGCAAAACCACACATGAGTATTCATGGTGTCAGCCCAGTTCTTGTGATGGACATAAATTTTGTCTATTCATCCGCTGTGTTCTTGAAAAAATGCTTTGGGTTTCTGAATTAAATCTGTTCACTTAACACAAATGCTGATAGTGAAAGCTCCTCCACTAAATGAGACTAAAGGCCTGAAAATTTTTTTTCTACCCTCTACTCAAGTTGTGGTTTTTTTTCCCCACCTTGAGCCAGCTTTAGCATGTAGATATTTTTCCTTAGGCCCCCTGGATGGAGGTGTTTGTGTCCCTGGGTGAACGTTCAATTTGTTACATTCACATTTTTACACTTCCTAGGAAGAAGAGCTCTTTCCATTTAACCTGGATGAATTCGTTACTGTGGATGAGGTCGTAGAGGAAATCGAGTCTCCCGTTAAAATACGGCAAAACCCCCCTAGGGGAAAGAGAAAAGATGGTCCTAAAACCAACTCCTCTTCTGAGCCTAGTTCCAAGAGAAGGAAAGGGAAGAGCTCCGTAGCACGCGTCGCTGAAAGCGAGCTCTCTTTTGTCACTTTGGATGAAATCGGGGAGGAGGAGGATGTGACTGCACAGCTCATGGGAGTTGCTAATTTAGAAGCCCTCAGTGACCCGCAGGGCCTGGTTGTGGTGGATGAAGTGATGGAAGAGGAGGAACTTCTGTCAGAAGCAGTAAAGGATCCGCAGGCGCTCGTTACTTTGGATGAGATAGCGGAACAGGAGGACCTCCGTTCTCAGAAAGGCCTCCCCGGGTCTGTTTTTGAGGAGCAGGATTTGAAAGCCGAACCCTTGGTGACGGTAGATGAAATCGGTGAAGTTGAGGAGCTGCCTCTGAACGAGCCCACGGACCTGAACGCTGAGGATGTGCTGAAACACAAGGAGGGGGATAAAGTGGCTGCTGAGGATGCTGGGGATGGTGCCTCCTCCCAGGTGCCCGATGATCCCAGCGCTCTCGTGACGGTCGATGAAATCCAAGAGGACAATGAAGATAACCCTCTAGTGACCTTGGATGAAGTTAACGAAGATGAAGATGATTTTCTGGCTGATTTCAATCGTCTGAAAGAGGAACTAAACTTTGTTACAGTAGATGAAGTTGGAGAGGAGGATGAGGAAGAAGAAAATACTTTCCCGGGGAAAAATCTGAACAAGGATGAAGACGATGAAGATATTGTTGCTGTTGCAGGACCAGAAGAAGAAGAAATTGCTGCTATTGCAGGACCAGAAGAGGAGGATATTGTTGCTGTTGCAGGACCAGAAGAAATGGAAATTCTAGGAGATATGAGTCCAGAAGAAGAAATTATTGCAGTCTCAAAGTCAAAAGGTAAGAAACCTCTCATAGTTTCTAGAGGGGAAATAGAAAAGAAGATGCTTGTAATCAGTGCCACGCAGAGACCATTGCAGCAAGTAGAGGAAACTGAAAAACCCCAAATCTTTGCCAAAGTTAATGAAAGAGGTGCTGAGAAAGAAACGGAGACTGAGAGTGAGCAGCGGCCTGAAGGTACCCTATTTTATGAACGTGTTTTACAATGCAGCTTTCTTTTGAGGTAAAATTAAGCAGCGTGTTGATTTAAAGTGTTCATTTGGTGTTTATGATGGCTAAAATTGGGGAAGATAGTTTCTTTTCTCGCCTTTAATGCAAGGCCTGGTAAACTACCTAACACCGTACAGATTATTTATAGTCTGTAATTACAGGGCCAAACTTCATTAAACCAAGTGAGTTAAATGTTTGAGTTTAAACTGTGTAGTGTGAGGAGGAGAAGGTGAGGGGAGACCTCATCACTCTACAGCTCCCTGAAAGGACGTTGTAGAGAGGTTGGTGCTGGTCTCTTCTCACAGGTGATTAGTGACAGAACAAGAGGGAACGGCTTTAAACTGCAACAGGGGAGGGTCAGACTGGACATGAGGAAAAAATGTTTCCCAGCAAGAGTGGTCAGAGAGTGGAATAGGCTGCCCAGGGAGGGGTGGAGTCCCCACCCCTGGGTGTGTTTAAGGGCCGTTGGGATGAGCTGTGGGGGGATGTGGGGTAGGGGAGAACTTTGTAGAGTCGGGCTGAGGGTTGGACTCGATGATCCCGAGGGGCTTTTCCAACCTGAAGGATTCTGGGATTCCGTGAAACAGAGCAGGCACACAGATACAAAGATGTAACAGCTTCCAAGCTGGATCTAGAGGAAAAAATGTAGAACAACATCTGTAGTGTGGGATTAGCAAAGGGTTAAAAAGTCATAGCGCCGAGGCAGGCGGGCAGGGCTATATATAACCGACACACAAGGAGGGTTTTGGCCAGAGCATGGGTGAAGGCTGGAGGTGGTGCAGCCCCCTGGGATCGAGTTGTCGGTCTGTCTGTGCCGGTGCAGCGCGGCGCTGACACGGCGCTCTGCTCTGGGGCTGCGGAAAAGCTTTGCTCCGTCTCACGCGCGTTGCGAGGCGGAGGCGAGGGTGCAGGTCTGGAGCAGCTGCAGAAATCTTGCTTAAAACAGAGTATTTGGAACTTCAGTTTCCGTAAACATTAGGAAAGGGATTAGTTGACTGTATACACCCCCTAAAATATTTAAATGTTAGATATTGTTTTAATCTTGCTGTTACAGAACAGGGGTTCTCAACCTTTCCTTCACCACAGACCCTCTTTAAATACCTTTTGTGGCCACGGACCACCAAGGCTTAATTAAAGATTTAAAGCACTAGACTGCATCCAATATTTATTTCAGTTTTCTCATGAAGGGTCTTCAGATCTGAAGAGAAGGGGAGATTAGTTAATCTGCTAATGCACACACTCATAATATCTTTATTGCAATGATTCCATATGAATTTAAAATAATAGCATCAACACTTTTCTTGCTCAAATGGTCCATTTTATATTTTAACGCGCTAATTCCGAATATGATGCCAATTTTTCCGTTAAAATTTGATGAAAAGTTTTTACAGTTCTTCTCACCTCTCATACTTGAGTATTGGAGGAGCATTGAGGAGGCTGTGGGAAAGGAGGCGCAGTGCTTGCCACGGGCCAGACCAAATGTTTCCAGGCTGGACATTCCCCAGCCCTGCTTTAAGCCTCCACGGACCCCTGTGACAACATCGCAGCCCCCCACAGGTCTGCAGAGCACAGGGTGAGAACCACAGCTCTAGAACATCGTGTTATAGAACGTGAGCTTCCCCGTGAGTAACAGAGACATTTACTGAAAATACAAAGTGAGATAACTATGCTCTGTTAGAAGTAAATAGACACCTTAAAATATCCAAGCCCTTGAGTTGATTTCTGATCTAACTGGGAGTGACAAATGATAATAAATATATTTGATACACATTAAGTTTCTCTCTATATTGTAAAAATCTCAAGCAAAAAAGCTGGACTTTGGGAAAGAAATAGTTCCTCCTAAATTTGAGGAGTGGAACAGGAAAACTGGGAAGGAGAGGTTAAAGTGGGTAAAATCCTGTTACTCAAGTCATAAAATCTGAATCCAACAGCAAAATAGGAAGTGGTTTATTGATTGCCCCGGGCCAGCAGTTGGGAGGGTGACAGTCCGACCGCAGCTGGTACAGAGCCACGTGGCAAATGGGAACTTGGTGTGTTGCGGAGAATCCCAGACTGGTTTGGGTGGGAAGGGACCTTAGAGGTCATCCAGTCCCACCCCCCTGCCACGGGGGCACCTTCCACTAGCCCAGGTTGCCCAAAGCCCCGTCCAACCTGGCCTTGAACCCTTCCAGGGAGGGGGCAGCCACAGCTTCTCTGGGCAACCTGTGCCAGGGCCTCACCACCCTCACAGGGAACAATTTCTTCCTTAGATCTCATCTAAATCTGCCCTCTGTCAGTTTAAAACCGTTACCCCTCGTCCTATCCTTACCCCCCTGATCAGGAGTCCCTCCCCCCTTTCCTGTAGCCCCTTTAAGCCCTGGGAGGCCGCTCTAAGGTCTCCCCGGAGCCTTCTCTTCTCCAGCTGAACCCCCCAACTCTCTCAGCCTGTCCTCACAGGGGGGTGCTCCAGCCCCCTGAGCATCTTCGTTGGCCTCCTCTGGCCCCGCTCGAGCAGGTCCGTGTCCTTCTGCTGTTGGTGCCCCCAGAGCTGGACCCAGCACTGCAGGGGGGTCTCACAAGAGTGGAGCAGAGGGGGAGAATCCCCCCCTCGCCCTGCTGCCCACACTGCTCTGGGTGCAGCCCAGCACACGGGTGACTTTCTGGGCATGATGTGGTGAGATAGAACCGCGCGGTGCAGGAGGGCAGTGCTGTCTCTTGTGTTCCTTTGACAGCTTCCTGGGTTTTGTTGTTAAGGCAAAGGATTTACTGCATTAACCTTGTTTAGGACAAGTTGGTGTCTAGTTTATTTGAACATAGAATTAGAAGGAAACCAGATATTTTTGATGTCTGTCCCCTGCCTGCTGGACTGCTTTGATAGTTTAAAACCCAAAGACCTTGTTTATCTTGGAACAGAGGAGGCTCTGTCAAACTCCTTGTCTCCAGACAAATCTTAAAATGTTGATTTTGATCTTTGTTAATCCAATAACGTTGGTTTTGGCTGGTTCTGCAGCACTGCTGTTGGACCTCGATTCAGGTTAATTCATGAAAGCTTGGTAGCTTGTATCATAAAAAGTTGAGATTTCTGTGATCATCATCACGAAGTTGGGTTGAAGCTGCTGCTAAGAGCTGTAGAGGAAGGCAGCCGGGAGCGGCGGTGGCACGTCCAAGAGCGCTGTGGGGTCAGGAGCGCTTTGGGAGTCCTTCACCGCGGCACCGGGCGGGATTTGGAAGTTTTGCCCGTAGGATTGATGTCAGGAGTCCCTGAAAATTGTTCTGTGGAAAGACCAAGCCAAGTAGCATAAACCGCAAGGCCTGAATGGGTGGTGGTTGTTCCGAGCAGTAAGGAGCCATTACAGCTAGATGCAGAATACCTTTATTTAACTTACACCTTTATTTAATTTATTCTGTATTTAAGAATATCGTTATTTATTTAGCCTTTACCTTTGTTTAACGTGCATTTCTGGCCTCCAGTAGATCAGCTGGGATCAGCAGATAAAGAATCGGAGCCTAAGCGGAAGAAAATGGCTTCTTCAGATGTTTCAAAGCCACAGAGCGCTCCGAGAGGTAAAACCAAAAAAACCCACCCCAAATTCTCCGCTTTTCTTGCCTGTTTGAAAATGCCTCCTTTGCCTCAGTACCACATTGAACTTCAAAGTCATGGCCCATAATCTGTGTTTTTATCTTGGCTCTACAAGTGCACGTTTAACTAAAGTTTATGCTGTTGTCTTAACAGCAGCACAATGGAAAGTTCTTTTTTCCTAAAATTTACAAATATAGGCTAATTTATGTATAATTAGCACAATGCAGTGTTATATTTACTGACTGTTGTAATCTTGATATGAGTTTTATTACCAGCTTTCAATGTGTAGAAATGAAGGAGCTGTTTACATAGTTTTAAAAATATATGTGTGTGTATATATATATTTTTTTTCCAAGATCCTCGTCTAAAATACTTTTCTATAAAACTACTGCTAACACTTGAACTGTGAAAGAAGTTGCTAGGAAAATATGGATTCTTTCCTTGCCTGATGGCTTGTGTAATGTTCTCTGTGACAGAAAATGCTGCATAACACGCTGCAGAACAGAGGCTGGCAAATGAGTCGTATGTAAAATACTTTTTAAGGCCAAAAGATGCTGAGGTAGTCCCAGGGGGCTTCAGCTCCAGAAGGTCAGTTGCCCTGTACCGCAGAAAAGTACATGTCCTCCTCTGTTTATTGAAACAGGGCAGCTGGCCAACTCAGATTAGAAGCCTAATTTTTTAAATACTGAAAAAATATAACTAAATTCCTTCCAGTAATAACAAATTGTACAGATTTGGCTAAAGGAATCTGATCTTTTTAAAAAATTACTCCTTTTTGAAGCTGTGCTTTGTTCCTGGGATGTTTTAAAGCTGTGTTTTGTTCATGTTGTGTGCTGTCTCTCCAGATTTGGATTACCTAGTTCCAAAGGCTGGCTTTTTCTGTCAGATCTGCTCGCTGTTCTACGCAGATGAAACCTCTGTCAAAAATCACTGCAAGACGCTGCTTCATCAGCAAAACATGGAGGTAACGCTGAAACTTCTCCACACACACTGGGGGGAAGAGAAAAAATGTTTGCTTTAATGAGTGCTGATAATTTCCTAGTGGCATAGCGAGCTCGTGTTAATACTTCAAGGGGGTTTTTTTAGTTTTAAACTGGGACGTGGATATTGTTAAATGACTCAAGCTCGTCACCTGCGTAAAGCCTTCCTTACCGAGGAGGCCGAGGGGATAGCTGTTGTCTTCCCTCAGTTTTTGAGAAGTGATTTTAAAAAAAACTACGCAGTGTTGTGTTGGAAAGCACAGTTTTGTCAGATTCCCTGACAAAAAGTGGCAGCTTCTTCCCCTGTGAGGTGCTGAGGTGAGGGATGGAAAAACTGGGAAGATATTTATCGACGTAGACTTTTGTAAGGTGGCTGCAACAAATCCCCAGCCTGTGGTGAATACTGAATTAGTGGTTTATACCTCCTGACCGGTCACAGGCCCCTGTCATTGTGTGAACTCCCAATACTGAGTATTTTGCCATATGCCATGTAAAAATTCCACTCGGGAGCTTCACCGCTTGGTGATTGTGTGTGTGTCAGTTTGTGAGCAAAACTTCGGAGAGTTTTTTGGTGCGGATCCCTCATTATCAGTATCCGGAGTAGGTTGATGTTTGGATGATGTTTATGAAACCTGCGCTGTGTTTAGAGTGGGATCTTGTCACGGATTAAGGAATAACAGTGACATCTTTTCACTGGCTGCCCTTATTTCTACAGAAATTCATGGCCCAGCAGAAGGAGGAGGATAACGATGGGGAAGAGCAGAGTTCAAGGTGATTGGAGGAAAGAAGGATTCTTCCAGTGAATTAAACTTAGGGTCCAGTCAATTTTGTGTATTTTGTTATGATTTAATTTGTAATTTTGTTTCAGAAACAAGCATTCATGTTGTATAAATTTGAGCTCAGTATAGACAGACTGAAAACAAACCATATGGTGGCTTTGATTTGTATATCAAATCATCAGACTTGGAAGAGACTTCTTTTACAAGTGTCGACATAAAATAAATGTTCTTACTGTATAGTTAACACTGGGGGATTGTGTGTGGTGTGATTTATTGTGTTCTCTTACCTCGGGATCACGGCAGAGACTGGGAGGGAGTTCATTCACCCCCGAGATCTCTCTCTGCTGCTGCTCAGCAGGTGAAATTTCCCCTCCTGCGGATGCTGCCCCAAAGCCACGACCCTCGGGGTAAAGATTTTGGTGATCCTGTGGATGGTTACGCTCCTTCGGCCGCCTTGTTCCTGCGGGCTCTGCAGCCTCACGAGAATCTCATGAGAATCTTGGGGAGATAAAGCCAACGAGGGGAGCAAAGCCCACTCTGGCCAGCCAGGGAGGTCACTGTCCCTTGCTGTTTCTCCTTGGGGGCCAAGTTTGCTGGTTTATTTTGGGTTGTTTTTCCCTAGTTTGTTCCAGTCTGTAGGTCAGAGCCTGTGGAGCACTTGGCACTGTGGCTTGGAATCTGCTCTTGAATGTTGCCCTCTGCGAAGTCCGGGCCTCTGGCTGACACGGTCTGTGGCAGGTGCATGCGCCCCATGACAGCAGCTTCTTGGGTGCTGAAGTGCAACAGCTCCTGGCTGCCTTTGTTCTCAGGGCTCCGTGGTAATTGGGGCCTTTGGCCAAATGGAGCCGCCATTGACTACAGGTCAGATTGGGCCTGGGTGTCAGTGGAGTCCCCTGGGGGAGCTGTTTGGAGCTCGTCCCCTGGAGCAGCAGCTGCGGTCGAGGACTCTCCCCTTGGGTCAGGACGCTGCCCAAGGAAACTCCTCGAGGTGCCTTGGGTCGGGACGCTGCCCTGAGCAGGTCCTCAAGGTTGAGAGCCCTCACTTGTCAGGTGAGTGATAAAGCGTTTTGGGTTGCTGTTAAACCCTAGAAAGTTGTTGTGTTCTCCTCTCACAGACACTGGAACCTGTAATTTATGGAGAACTAGTTAACTGTGTTAATAATTAATTTTTTATGTTGAGAGCATCCGTAACAATTGGCAGGACGTCGACAGAGGAGTTATTACAGAAATATAGTTGTGCCCCTTCTCCCCCAGATGTACAATGGGCGAAGGAGACGTGGTTTGATCCGGTGGAAGTTGCGAGAAAGTTGGAACAAAGCCGGGGGAGTTGGTGGAACAGCGGACGAGAAGGACAAATGTGTGCCATGTTAGGTGCCTGCTTGGTTCAGGCACAGGATCACTTTGTGGTAGCGGAGAGAGATGCCTTAGAGGAGCGGTTGGAAATTGATCATTTAAAGGCAGAATTATTGCAAGAAAGAGAGAGAAGACAGTTATTAGAAAAAAAATTGAAATTATGCTGGCACGGGCAAAAAAGCCCCCTAGTGTTGTTCAGATTGGAAAGTTAATTACCAGTGTAGATCTTGAGGAGGGGGATGGAGATATTTGGGGAGAGTCTGATGAAAGTGGCTCGGAGGAAATAAAGGAATTGGAGGAAAGAAATGTGCGACCTCTCATTAAAACAGAAAGGCATACAGGTCCACAAGGGGGGAACCCCCGAACCTCCGTCCGTACAACCCCCTGGACGGGACCTGAGCTTGGTGAGCTTCAGGTTAAATATTTGTGTAAACTGGGTGAAACTGAAACCGAGTGTTTGTGGAGAGTTTCTTTAACGGGGGGGGGGATCGAATTCTGTTGAGTGATGCCGAGGCGGGAGGTTTCTGGGGTCCCGGAGTGTTTTTAAGTGACGGACCAGCGGGTTACGGAGCTGGCAGGAGGACAAAAGGCGGCTGGCATTGGGGGGGTGAGGGGGGCGGTGGATCCCAGCCCCCTTAGAGCTCTCATCAGAGGGCTCCCGGGTGCCTTAAAGATCCATGTCCAGTCCCTCAGAGAAAGGGTGCAAAGAGCAGCTGAATGCGACCAGCGAAACCCCCCGGCCCTGCGTGCGGGTGTTAACGTGGGCAGGAGTGGGACAGGAGCTGGTCACCGATGGGCCAGAGATGGGCTGGGCTGAGCCGGGGGGGGCGAAGGTGGAAGCCGGAGGGTTCGGCCAGTCAGTCGGAAACTGCCCCCGAGCAGCCTCCTGGTAGAGAGTTTAAACCGCCCCGGGATAAATCGGGTGGGTTTAGATTGAGGAAGGAATGATCTCTGGGGGAGGCCTTGGCACTGCGGGTACCCCGGGCAGTGTGACATGGGCAATCTGCTGGTAACATCTCCGAGCTGGTGCCGTGGCTGGAGGGCAGAGCTCGAGAACAAAGGAAAAATATTCGGGTTTGATGTTTTGGCAGGTGAACAGTGGTGTTTGCCACACGGCAGGGTGGAGTTTTGGAGTTAGGGGGACGGCAGTTCCCTGTGTCTCCCAATATCCGCTGCCAACTGCTGCCAAACGGTATTTCTGAGGTGATTCATGCTACTGAAAAAAGATTCGAAATCGCACACATTCCCCCTAGAATTCTGCGGTGCGGCCAGTCCCAAACCAAACAAAAGGTGGCAATTAGCAGCCCATGACGGGCGGCTGAATGCCCACCCCGGCCTTTGTCAGCCGCAGGGCCCGGCTGGGCGGGGCGCGGCCTGCAGGAGCCGCCATGGCTGGGCCCGGCTCGTTGTGGGGCCTTTGTCAGAGCAGAGATGGCTTTGCCCCCCGGGACGGGGCAGGTGACATTTGCATGTCCTGGCCGGGGACAGCGGCACTCGCCCACACTTGCTTGCTGTGCACTGGCTCCAAAGCTCGCTAAAACCACGCCCGGAGAAGGGGTTAAGAGCTCTGGAAACCGCCCCCCCCTCCTGTGGGAGTCCGGCAGTTCCTCCCTGCAGGAGGCCTGTGTGCATTTAGATCATTATTGCCACCCACGGCAGGGAGAGAAGGAAACACCCAAATCAATTTAATGAGGTAACAGGAGCCACTTCACTGCCGGGTGTCCGGGAGTGGGCACACACGGCATCAAGCGGGTGTTTCATACACCATATTACCCTCAAGCTAACGGCATGGTTGAGCGAATTAATGGCTTGATCAAGAGACATGCCAATGTTTCACGCCCTGACTGGGATATAAGGTTGGCACAAGTGGGTTTTGTTGTTAATAACCGCTGGGGACATTATGGGAACCCAAAAATAGGAGCATTTTGTCCTACGGGATTATCAGGAGATGATGCTCCTGTATTTGACAATCATAAGGGCCAGTTCCCCCTGAGATATGCCGGCCAACCTGTCATGGTGAGGTTGCCCGCAGTTGGCATTGTGCCTGTGACCTTGGCAAAGTCTAGGGGGTTTGCACACCCCATCCTATCCTCAGGCTAATGGACATA
This sequence comes from Strix aluco, assembly GCF_031877795.1. Lineage (NCBI taxonomy): Eukaryota > Metazoa > Chordata > Aves > Strigiformes > Strigidae > Strix > Strix aluco. The sequence continues at coordinate 716,313 of NC_133934.1, forward strand.
GTTGACATGCTTGGGAAGCCTTAGGGAAAGGTGGAAAAACTCACCATATTAGTGCCCAATAGATAATTAATAATTTTTAACTTGATGCCCAGGTTCTGATCCGAGGCCTAGTTCTGGTTTTTGTTAGGATCTTGGAGGAACAGATGACTTCGGCATCCTGCTTGGCCATGGGGATCCATATGGACAGTCAAGACTTGGATGACAACGTGGTGGCGACTGAATCTTGTGCAATTGGCAGCGTTCAGAAGAATGTGATTGGACTTGGTGCTATTGTGTTAATGTCACTTTAGGTCAACAAATAAAGAAAGTGGCAAGAGACTTGAGGCAATTGTTGCTATATTAAGCATTAATTGGATATGTTTGAATCTTCCTTGTTAGAATGGTTAATCAGCTTCCTTCAATTTTGATTGTAACACATTGTATGGTTGGAGGGTTGGGTTTTTTTAAGGTTTGATTGTATAATCATCTAGGGATGACAACCCACAAGGAGTATGGAGACTCACCAGGACCACACTCCCTTTTAACCTTGGACGCAAGAGGTGACTGCACCACCACTTCAAGGAAACCAGCCGAATCATGGCTGTAGTCACGGGGTGGATTGTGGCAGGTGCATCCCCCCAATGAAGGCAGCTTCTTGGGTGCTGAAGTGCAGCAGCTCCTGGCTGCCTTTGTTCTCAGGGCTCCGTGGTAATTGGGGCCTTTGGCCAAATGGAGCCGCCATTGACTACAGGTCAGATTGGGCCTGGGTGTCAGTGGAGTCCCCTGGGGGAGCCGTTTGGAGCTCGTCCCCTGGAGCAGCAGCTGCGGTCGAGGACTCTCCCCTTGGGTCAGGACGCTGCCCAAGGAAACTCCTCGAGGTGCCTTGGGTCGGGACGCTGCCCTGAGCAGGTCCTCCAGGTTGAGAGCCCTCACTTGTCAGGTGAGTGATAAAGCGTTTTGGGTTGCTGTTAAACCCTAGAAAGTTGTTCTGTTCTCCTCTCACAGACATTGGAACCTGTAATTTAAGGAGAGCTAGTTAACTGTGTTAATAATTAATTTTTTATGTTGAGAGCATCCGTAACATGGTCTTACCAGCAGATCACAGTCGGATCATGACTTTGAGCTGTGATTTTTTTTCACTGAGCTGCTTGAGATTGATTTAAAAGACTGGTTTTCAAAATCCACCATTGTCTGCCACTCCTTCAAACTTCGGGTAGTTGAATTTGACTGCATTATGTACGAGTAGGTAGGAGAGGAGGAGTAAAGCGTCCTCTGTGTCCAAGGAGAATGAGAGACTTTGTGGTTCTGCCTGGTGAGGATATGAGGAAGTATTTCTTTGCAGAAGGGGTTGTTGGGCGTTGGAATGGGCTGCCCAGGGCAGGGGGGGAGTCCCCATCCCTGGAGGGGTTGAAGAGTCGGGTTGACCCAGCGCTGAGGGATCTGGTGGAGTTGGGATCTGTCAGTGCTGGGTTAACGGTTGGACTAGATGATCTTCAAGGTCCTTTCCAACCTGGATGATTCTGTGATATTCCAAGTCAAACCTGTGCCCTAGCTCCTACAAAAATCCTGGTGTCTTCAGCCAGCTGGTTACTAAAGCACCAAAATAAACTGAATTTGGGGTTTAGCAAAGGAAGGACCTTCATGTTGCTGTGGGGAAACATCTTCCTTGGTGGGGGATGATCCTGTGAAGTCCCTCAGACTCACAGGACCTTGCTGTGCCGAGAGCCTGCAGCTGTGAGAGCACTACTTGTGTTTCACGTGTTGAAGTTGTCAGACGATTCCGAGCTGGGAAATGTCTTTAAATTTGTGTTTTTACTTTAAACACAATGCTGGGTACATTCCGGGAGGACAGAGCCTGCTCCAAAGGCTCGGAAACAAAGGCCTTGCCTTGGGCTGTTTGTGTAGCTGACAGAGCAGTCCTGCTGTCAGGCTGGTGACAAAACTTGATCAATTAATTGTTGTTTGGGCTTTGAATTTTCTTTGCTCGGATCCCTCAGCGAGGAGCGCTGCTGTGGGGGAGCTCGCTGCCCGCCTGTTGCTGCTCGGGCCTGGCCTGGCCAACCCCCCGGGAGCAGAGAAATGTCTCAAAAAAACACGCCCGAGGGATTTAGAGCAGCAAATACTTGGTGAGTATGATTCAGGGTAAGAGTATGTGCGTGTGCGTCCGTCCGTCCCCCTCCTCTTCCCTCACTGCTCCCAGGAGCAGAACCCTGCTCAGTACTAGGGCTGAGATTGGGGCCGTGTCATTTAACTGCTTAATTACTCTCAGTTATCCACTCACTGTTGGGTTAGGAGCGAATTTAAAGAATTTAGAGAATTCTTGAAGAGAATTTAGAGAATTCTTGCAGAGAATTTAAAAATTCTGTCTAGAATAAGGGGGTGCCAACTGAATTTAGCGCCAGGAGCGCGCGGCAGAGCTCGGCCTCGTCGCGGCGGTTTTTCCCTTGTCTCCTGACAATGCAGCTTTCTGTGTGTGTGTTTCTGAGTTTCCAGAGCCCCTCGGTGAAGTCGGGAAGGCGATTTCTCCCCATGGTTTCTCTTTGTCGCTTTATCTGCACCGAGGATGAGAAAACAGCACCGTGCCTTATTCCCGCTGCCGCCGCCCAAGCGTGGTGCCGGGCTGCAGAAGAGGTGAGCGTCTGGCATCCCCCCGCCCCGGCTGCTCCCGAGGTCCAGGGATGGGGATCGGTCCCTAAATCCCGTTCCTGCTCCACATCCGCTTCCCCGGAGCCGCTTTAGGCCTGGCCTTTCCCTTTGAGACACCGCAACAACCTCGGGTAAAACCAGGAGCTGCCGCAGCGCTCGCAGGGAGAGAGGCAGGAGCTGTGAGGGCTAAAGGGGGATTTTGGAGGGAAAAAAAAATCCTCTCCCAGCATGATGTGGAAAAATAAAAAGAAATCTAGGAAAAATGAGGTAAAAAAACCCCCAAACATCATTACAGAATGAGCTGTTACTGGTTTTCTGAACATTGCTCCCCAAAATATACAGTGCTTGCACTTCATCCTGTGCCTAACGCTGCTGCAAATTGAGTTTATTTTGGAGCTGTTGATAATTAAAATGGCCCTGGGCCCGGCCGCAGGGACGCTGCCCCCGCTCCCGTCCGCCTCTGCCAGCAAATGGGGTGATTTCAGTAAAATCCACCAAGCTTTTGCAACAGCTTTTCCGCTGCCCTTGCAGGAGTTTTGCCTCTCCCCGGTTTGATCTGGTGCCTCCGGGGGGGAGAGCCCGGTGAGGCGGCAGCGATGCCCCAGCTCCTCTTTAAGGGTTTTTTTTAAAAAAAAGATGTCGCGATCGTGGGGTCTGGAGGCCTCTTGGTGCAACGGGAGGGATGGACGAGGGACAAACGGGCTCTGCCAAGGGGACTCGTGCTCAATATCGGGGGGACAGGGGGGGATGGGGGTGCTGGGGGACCCCGGGGCTGGGCCCCGCTGTCCCCTGTGTGTGCCCTCAGTTTTAATTTCACCGCTAATTAGATGTGATGACGCTGCTGCTTCCGCAGTTTCCCCTTTGGTGGCTGACCCGGCGCTGGTCCAGGGTTTTGGGGTGAAGGGGGGGGGGTCAGTATCCAGCAGGAGGAGAGGGAAATGGGTTTAGATAAAGCCAGAAAGGGTAAAAGGGGGGTGAGTGTGGGCGCGGGGGGGTGGGGGTGCAGGGAGGGAGGGACCTCACTGAGCCACTTGCTGGGAAACCCAGGGGTAAAAATAACGTCCCCAAAATAGCCCTGACTGTCCCCACCTGTCTCCAACGGAGGGGAGACGTGTGTGTGTGTGTGTGTGTGTGTGTGTGTGTCCGCCCCAGCTGGGGAAACTGAGGCAGGGGAAGGAACACTGGAGGGGGGGGGGGGGCGCGCACACACACACACACACACACACACACACACACAGAGTCCCCCTCTGGTGCTGCTGGGCTGGTGGGACCCCCAGGATGGGGGGTTGTTCACACCCAGCTCTTGGTGGGAGGGGGACACCCTGCTTTGTGATGTGCCCGGGGGGGTCACACCGTGTGTTTCTCAACCCCCCCCCAGCCCCCCAGTTCCCACCCCCAAGGTGATGTTGCCCCCCCCCCCCCCGGCCTGGCCCTGGTGAGGGGCTGCACGCCAGGGCTCCCCAGCCCCTTCCCAGCTCTGAACCCCCCCCCCGTCATGGGCCAAACCCCATTTGGGGTTTTTGGGGGGTTCTCACCCCTGCAGCCCCCCCGCCGTGGGAAGCGAGCAGAACCCCCTTACCTACCGAGTTTGGGGGGTTCACACCCCCCCCTCCCTCCTGCGGGGTTCTGGGGGGGGGGGGCACTCACCTGCCCTTGCTGCGGGGGGGGTGCCAGCCCTCAGCCCCCCCATCCATCCTTCTGGGGGTCCCCCAGCCGCCTCCAACTTGGGGGGGAGGGTTGTGTCTCCCACCCCCCTGCGAGGCCGCATCCAGCGGCGGCCGCGGTCCTTCCCCTTTAAGAGAGGCGGGTACCGGGCGGGGGGGGCGACGGGTACCGGGAGGTTGGGGGGGGGGGTTGGGGGGGGCCCAGCGGGGCGGCGGGAGGCGGCGGGACCGGGGCGATGCTCCGTGTTTTCATCCTCCACGCGGAAAATGTCCGCACGCCCGACACGGACATCAGCGATGCCTATTGCTCCGCCGGCTTCGGAGGTACGGGGGCGGGGGGGTTAAACCGGGGGGGGGTAAACCGGGGGAGGGTGTTAAACCGGGGCGGGGGGGTGGTGTTGTACTGGGGTGGGGGTTGCACCAGGCTCTGGCCGGGTGGCGGGGACGCTGCTGAAAGCGATGGCGGGGGGTTCCTGCATCCCATCCATCCCCTGAGCGCCCCCCTCGATGTGATGTGCCCCCCCCCGCCGGGCGATGCGCATTGTCCACGGAGCCCCCCCCTCACCCCGTGGGTCCCGTTGTCCCCCCACATTCCGCGGGGAGTGGATGTGTGGGGAGCCCCCCCCGCCCTCCCAGCTCCAGGCTCCATTCTGATGCGGGGGGGGGGCATAGCTGAGCGGTGACAGCACCAGCGCCCGGCCGGGCTATTTCTGGCCTCTGCTCCGCTCCGGGGAGGGGGGGGCGGGGATCGCGGGGGGCCCCCGCAGCAGGGGACAGAGTGGGGGGGGCCGGGATGCCGCCCCCCTTCCCCGTGACCCCCGTGGGTGGGGTGCCCCCCCCCCCATATCCCCAGGGGTGATGGTGGCCACGGGGCAACCAGCCTCCCAGGACCCCTCCAGTGCCAACCTGGGGCCCAAATCCCCCCCCCGCCACGGGGTGACAGAGGACACGAGGCAGCGTGGGACGTGTCACAGCTCGGGGCGGCCTTGGGATGAAAAAGCAGCTTTTTGGGGCTGGTCGGGGGAGGGGGCGACACGTGATAAGTGGGATTACCCTGCAGCCCTGCCAGGCTCTGCAGCTCGTGGGGGGGGAGGCACGGAAGTCCCCGTCCCACTGTCCCCGTGTCCCCATGCGTCCCCACGCGTCCCCTCACCCCTGGGCCCTGAGCTTCTCCTTCCCACGGTGACCTCGGCAGCCCATGGGGGGGCTGTGACACGGGGTCAGCCGCCACCTCTGCGCCAGGGGGACAGGGAAGGGGCTGGTAGCAGGGACGTGCCCCCCCCCCCAGCTCACCCAGGGGTTTGGGGGGGCCCAGCCGGCATTCTGGTGCTTTGGGGGGCTCAGAGGCACCCCCCCCCCCCCCATGCTGGTGTGTCCCCAGTGCTGTGACATCCCCGGGTCTGGGGTGCTGATGCTCTGCAGCCCCCTGGGGTGTCACCCCTGGGGTGTCACCAGGCTCCCGGGGGTGCCTCACCCCCGGGTTCCACTGCTCGGGCACCCCCGACTTGCAGCACCCCCAGACGCTCGCGCTTCCTCACCCTCGGGGCTTGCAGCATCCCCCAGTCCGGGTGATTTGCCATCCCTAGGGCTTGCGGCAGCCCCGGGGTCACAGGCGGGGGCCCCCCCAGGGCCTGCAGCACCCCCGGTCCTGGTGATTTAATTACCATCCTGGGCCTTGCAGCACTCCCGGATCCCCGTGACTTAATTTATCATCCTGGGCCTTGCGACCACCCCAGTTCCAGGTGCTTGGGCATCCTCAGGGTTCGCAGCACCCCCAGATCCTGGTGATTTAATTTGCCACTCCTGGGGTTCGTGGCATCCCCAGTCCTGATGATTTAATTTACCATCTCTGGGGTTTGCAGCATCTCTGGATCCTGGTGCTCGGGCATCCTCAGAGCCTGCAGTATCCCTGGATCCTGGTGATTTATTTACCATCCCCAGGCCTTGTAACATCCGCAGATCCCTGTGCTTGGGCATCTTTGGGGTTCGCAGCACCCCCAAGTCCCAGTGATTTTAATTTACTCTACCTGAGGTTCGCAGCACCCCTGAGTTGAGTCCTGATGATTTAATTTACCATCCCTGGGCCTTGCAGCATCCCCGGATCCCGGTGCTTGGGCATCCTTGGGGATTGCAGCACCCCTGGGTGTTGGTGAGTTATTGACCATCCTGGGTTTCACAGCACCCCCAGTCGTGGTGATTTACCATCCCCAGGGCACTCCTGGGTCCCGGTGATTTAATTTACCACCCCTGGGCCTTGCAACAACCCCAGATCCTGGTGCTCAGGCATCCTCGGGATTCACAGCATCCCTGGGTGTCGGTGAGTTATTTACCATCCCCGGGGTTTGCAGCACCCCCGGATCCCAGTGATTTAATTTACCATTCCTGGGGTTCACAGCACCCCTGAGTCCTGGTGATTTATTTACTGTCTGGGGTTTGCAGCATCCCTGGATCCTGGTGATTTATTTACCATCCCTCGGCCTTGTAACATCCCCAGATCCCTGTGCTTGGGCATCTTCGGGGTTCGCAGCACCCCCAAGTCCTGGTAATTTAATTTGCCATTCCTGGGGTTCGCAGCACCCCTGAGTTGAGTCCCAATGATTTATTTACTATTTCTGGGCCTTGCAGCATTCCTGAATCCTGGTGCTTGGGCATCCTCGGGGTTCGCAGCACCCCTGGGTGTCAGTGATTTTATTTACCATTCCTGGGGTTCGCAGCACCCCCAGTTCTGGCGATTTAATTTCTCATCTCCGGGCGTTGTAACATCCCCAGATCCTGCTGCTCTGGTGATTTAATTTACCATCCCTGGGCCTTCCAACATTCCTGGTTCCTGGTGCTCGGGCATCCTTGGGTTTCGCAGCTCCTGGTGATTTAATTTACCTTCTCTGGGGTTCGCAGCACCCCCAGGTTCCAGTGCTTGGGCATCCTTGGGGACGCTGCAACATCCCTGGGTGTCATTAATTTATTTCCCCTCCCTGGAGCCCGCAGCATCCCTCACTCCCGGCGATTTAATTCCCCGCCCCCGGGGCTCGCAGCATCCCCGCTCCCCAGCTTTTCGGTAGCCCCAGGGCTCGCAGCATCCCCGTTCCGCGCCTTTTCGGTAGCCCCGGGGCTCTCAGCATCCCGGTTCCTGCAACCTCCGGACCTGCCGCGCCGAGGCGCTTCGTGTCACCTCCCGGGCAGCTCCTCCGCCCGCCGGGGAGGGCCGGGCCGGGCCGGGGCGGGGGGTGGCGATGGGGGGACCGGATCCTGCCCCGGGCTAAGCCCAGTTTGGCCTCCTCGTGCCCTATTCCCTCGCCCAGCCATGCTGCGCTGCTTGCTCCAACGAGCCAGCCACCTCCCCAACTTGGAGAAGGGGGACAAGCAAAGCGACCCGGTGGCCAGCTTGACTTTCCGAGGTGAGGGGACCCCAAATCTGGGCTGGGGTGGGCAGGATTAATCCTTTCCCAGACTCTTGTCTTGCTTTTACAGCCCCCTCCAGCAAAGCCCGGTTTCTGCGGGGCGCCCGGCCAGGACGTACGTCCTGGCCGGGCGCCCCGCAGAAGCCAGGCTTTGCTAAGCTCCATCCTTGTCCTAAATTGTCACAAAATTCCCCCCCTGCACCCCGCTATCAACCGCACCGCAGCCCCCTCCATCCCCACCCTGTCCAAGGCTCCCTGGGGTGGGCTGTGGGTTTTATCGCCCTTCCTCCATCATTTTGGGGCATGAAGGGTTGTGGGGAACAGGGAGAAATTTTTCCCTGGGAGATTTTTCCCGGGGGGGGGTGGGACGGGACACGACACTTGGGGACAGTCATTTAGCGCTGCCACCCAGTGCTACGACATCTAGAAGTGGTGGGGTGGCAGGGGTGAGCCCCGACAAGGAACAAGACCCTTGGGTGCTCTCAGTTGCTTTTGTGCTTTGCTCTCATGAAGATATTTTAATTATTAATGCAAAATTGATAAAAATAATCCCTCATCTGGGGGGGTTTCCCCTTGCCCTGGGTACCGGAGGATGGAGGTCCTGGGAAGGGTGTGTTGCCTTTGCACCTCGAAAGCGCTCGCTGGAGGATGTCACTTTTTTTTTTTTTTTTTTTTTTTTAGCAGACGTTTCCCGGTGGTGGAAAATGTCCATTTTTAGAAAAAAAAAAAAAAAAAATAAGGAAAGGAAAGGGATGAGTGGCTTCTGACCCAGCCTTTCCTGTGCTGCACGGGGTGGGTTAGGGGGGACTGTGCTGCTGCCGGCCCCTCCCCAGCCACCTCCGTCCCCGTCGGCTCAGGGGACCCCCGGCTTCATCCCGTGGTGGGTGCTGGGCGCTCGCCCAGGGTGGCCCCCGTCCACCCGTGGCCAAGGTGGGAAGTGTCTCCCAAATCACACTCCCCAGAGTGCAGGGAGCGGGGGGAATTCCAGACCTCTACATCCCAGGAAAACGAGGCATAAGCAGGCGACGCACCTTAAATCGAGGGTGTCTGACGTCTCCCCGGCTCGGTGACCATGTCCTGGGGTGCCGTGTCAGGGCGATGGCAGCTCTGGGTCCCCCCCCCTGCCCTGGCCCCAGCCGGGCTCCCGGGAGATTTAACAGAGACTCTTTAAAACCTGAAATAGGAAAAGATTCATTGAGCGACACTAAAACAACCAAAAAAAGGAGCATATTTTGAGCGACGGCTCGGGCTCCCTGCCAGCCCGGGGTACCTATATATATCTATAGGGCCCCGCAGGGCGCCCGGCTGGTGTCCCCTGGGGTTTGAGTCACCGCTATTGTTTGGCTCTTCCTTTTCCTCTTCCCCCGGTCCCTCCCGTGACGCGGCCCCTTGGGGCCCAGCGGGGCGTTTGGCCAATTTTCGGTGTGACATGAGGGTCGTGGTTTTGGGGTGCAGCCAGACCCCCCCCTCAGGCAGGGCTGGAGACCCCCACCCGTCCCCAACCTTCACAGCGGCTCCTCGGGACGTTGCCCTGGGGGCTGCTTTGAACTGCTGCTGCCCGACTCGGCTCCCTGCCACGGCTGTGGTTCCACCCTTGGGGAGCAGGTGCCACCATCCCCACCCGCATCTTTTGGGGGTGTCCGTGGGTCACCCCCACCCTGCCCCACTCAGTGTGCAGGCATCCGACTGCTCGCACTGGGGCTGTGGGTCCTGTCTGGGTTGGGGTGGAAGGAGGAGGATGTCTGGGTCCCCCGTGGCACCTTCCAGCCCAAAATCCCCCCCAGAGGCCGTTGGGAGCCTCCTCCCTGCCCTGCTCGTGGGGAAACTGAGGCACGACACACCCAGATGACTTCCCCGGGGTTTTCCAGCAACACCTGTAGCAGGGTCGGGGCTCAAGGAGGGATCCTGAAGCCCGTCTGAGCACAGAGCAGGGCCTGATCCTGCTCCCGGGAGCTACGGGTGTCGCTGGAGTCTCCCAAGCCCTCCTGTGCATGGCAGGGGGGGACACCGGAATTTTGGGGTCTTCCACCCGAAGCAACTGGTCTGACCCATGTGTGTTGCTCCCTGCAGGTGTGAAGAAGAGGACTAAAGTCATCAAGAACAACGTGAACCCCGTATGGAACGAGGTGAGGGTGTCCCCGTCCCCGTCCCTGTCCCTGTCCCCGCGGGGCACAGCCCTGGCACGGGTGGTGTGCTGGGACCCAGGTGCAAGCCCAGAAGGGTGCCCCAAGCACAAGGGGCTTGCGGGGGCCCTGGGGTGGTCACCCCATGGGGGGTTTGGGGCTGGTCCCCATCATGAGCAGCCTCGTATCCAAAATTCTGAAATTCTGGGCAGCGGCAGCGGAGAGAGGGAGGGAGCCAGCGCCACTCGAGCCTCTTCCTCTTCCATCAAGATCTTATCAGGGCTAAGCACGCACATTATAAGAAGCTGTTTAAAAATATTGCAGCTCGAGGGGAAAACAAGGGTGTTTTACTCATCAGCCTGGCCCAGGGGAGGATATTTTTGTCAGCAGCTTCTTCCTTCTAACCTGAGCTGTGCTTTCGTGGGTCAAAATTAAAAAAAAAAGGGTTTTGGTGAGCAAACTAACACTGTTTCGGTGCAGAAACGCTGCGTGCCAGCTCCCATTGTTTTCTCCTTCACTTTTAATCCATGAGGAGGGGGAGGCCTTTGCCTGGGGCATGTTTTTTTTCTGTGGGTCTGCCGGGAAATTTCGCTCAGGGCACACAAGGTGCCAAGGGTTGGAGCTGTCAGCGCCACGATGGTGAAGCGGTTCTGGCATTTTGGAGCCAGGCGATGCCTTCGTGAGCATCGTGGTCCCTGCTGGGCGCTGAGCCGGGCTCCCCTCTCCTCCCCTCCAGGGCTTCGAGTGGGACCTGAAGGGAGCCCCCCTGGACCCGGGCGCGGAGCTCACCGTCGTCGTCAAAGACCATGAGACCGTGGGGAGAAATAGGTGGGAGACGTGTCAGGTGCCGATTGCGACCCCCCTGCCCGGCTCCTATCGCCAGCACAGCCCGTGCACGCACGTGTGCACGGCCCAGGCTTTGCACGAGGGGGCTGGGGAGGGTGGCGAGGGGGGGGTCGGGTTCTCCCCAACATTGCTCCCGGCGCTTTGCTGGTGGGAGGCAAGAGCCACATTTTTGGGCTGCTTGGCTCAACAACCAGGGAGAGAAACTGATGTTTGAGGGCGGGAAGAGCACAAGGGACCCTTGTGCCCGCTGCCACCCCCGGGGCTGCCGCAGCAGCTTGGCTGCCGCCGCCGCGAGGCCTCAGTGATGGGCGCTTGGCCCGGGAGGTGCGAGACGGCAGCCAAGCTCCTTTCCCGGCCGGCGGAGCTGGGAAGGGCGGCGTTTGCAAAACAAACAGCCCAGGGTGGTTTCCTTCCTCACAGCAGCTCCTGGTGCCCCTCACTCCAGGGGTTGGGGTCTTCCTCCCTGCAGTGGTTGCGTGAGGAAGAAGAGTGAGAGCAGGTGGCGATGCCAAACCCAGCCCCGGGACACCCCACCTGGCCACCCCCCAGAAACCCATGTCTGCTCACGGGGCTCCTTTGGCCCCGATCGCTGCTTGCACGGGGAAAAAAAATATAGGAAGTAATTTATTTTTGGGCAGCGGAGGGTGGGAACCCGCTGCCCTGCTCCGGCTGGGACGGGGAGGATGGCCCTGGTGTGAAGGATCCTGTTTCCAGGGCTGGAGCCGATGCTGGATTTGCTCTTGGGCCGGAGGCCAAGGGAGGTGGAAATTGGGTCCGATCCAGCTCGGTGGCGTCGTGCGATTTTATAAATAGAGGAGGACGGGAGAAGGGTCCTGGCTCCTGGCGCAGGGAGATTTCGTCTGCCTGTGTGGGGAGCAGCAGGGACCGCGATGTTCTCGTGAAGGGTCCCTTCTCCATCGCGAAGGTCATGGTGGAGTTTTGCTTTTCCTTCCTTGGAGAAACTACCAACCTGGACAGGTTGTCCCGGACCTTGCACTTGGCCTTGTTGAACCTCATAAAGTTCACATGGTCCCACTTCTCGGGCTTGTCCAGGGTCCCCCTGGACGACATCGCGTCCCTCGAGCGAATCACTTGCACCTCTCAGCTCGGTGTCATCTCCAAAGTTGCTGGGGGCACGTTCAGTCTCACTGTGGGTGGGTTTGCACCAGTCACGGCTCCTTGGCCCCTTCCCCTCCTGACCCCCCTGTTGCTCTTCACCCGCAGGTTTTTGGGAGAAGCCCGAGTGCCCCTGCGCGATGTCCTCTCCTCCCCCAGCCTGGCGGCCTCCTACAACCTCCCCTTGCTGGACACCAAGAAGCAGAGCACCGGGGTGAGTCCCTGTGCGGGGACCAGTGAGACCAGTTTAGGTAATGTCCCTGCCAGCTGCAGCTCCCAGTTAGAGACCAGTGTGAGCAACATCCCTGCCAGTTGCAGCTCCCAGTTAGAGACCAGTTTGAGCACAGTCCCTGCCAGTTGCAGCTCCCAGTTCGAGACCAGTTTGAGCACTGTCCCTCTCAGCTGCAGCTCCCAGTTTGAGACCAGTTTAAGCAATGTCCATACCAGTTGCAGCTCCCAGTTCAAGACCAGTTTGAGCAACATCCTTACCAGTTGTAGCTCCCAGTTGGACACCAATTGTCCCATCCTGGACTCTTTGCCTTTGAGCTTTACCTTTCAGGGACCAAAATCAGCAGCTCGGGGAGGGGGCCAGCAGGAAGCGGCGAGGTCTGTGCTGGGGGACTCACCTCCTCCACCCCGTGTCCCCCTCTTCTCCCTGTCTTGGAGGTTGGGGAGAGCTTTGCTGGGGACACCCAGGTCCTTTGCTGGGGACACCCCAGCAGCAGATGGGTCAAACCTCTTCTCAGGGCAGACATTGGCAGTGGCTGGAGCCCCTTCACCTCTGGGACAGGGGTGTCTGTGCTGGGGGCCAGGGGGCTCACCACACCTTGTAACCCATTAAATCTCACACCTCCCTTCCCACAGCTCCCCTCTTCTTGAGCCTTTCCCTGGCTCTGCCTCGGCATCTCCCTCCCTCCCGCTCCCTTCCTGGATGATGCAGCGTCCGGCCCTGGCTCAGCCTGGCCTGGGGCTGCCATCTAGTGGGACGGGGACCAGGTGATCACCCCGCTGGGTCCCCGCACGTCCCTGCTGCCCCCATGGGCCCTGGGATCCCCCTCCCTGCCATCTCCCTGCTCTGTCCTTTTTTTCGGCCACATCCCCCACACCTGGGCAGAACATCGCCAGTGGCATCTGGCACCGAGGCTCAGACCCCGGGAGAGTGTTTCTGGACACCCATATATTTATTATTTCTTTTTTTTCCAGGCTTTCCTCATCCTACAAGTGTCCTACATTCCCCCGCCAGGAGCTGCCCCCCTCTTCCCCCCTCCAGCCCCCCCTGAGCCAGTGCCAGCTGCTTCTGAGCCTGACACAGTCACCGGTAACCAGAAATCTTCACGTGCAGCACCAGGGGGGACGTGTCCCCTGGTAGCATCACGTTTGTCCCACTCAGATCCCTCACCCTACGGTCCCACAGCGCCCAGTCCCACGTTGCCGCATCCTCCATCTCCTTCCTCGCCCCGCGCAGAGACGGCTGGAGAGGAGGAGACGGAGGATCAGGCAGCAACGGGGGATGAGACGGAGCCCTCCTCCTCCTCTGGGCCGCCGGGGTCTGAGCCCCCCTCGCTGCCCCGCAAGCCCCCCGTGCACCACGTCCAGGGGTTGAAGCGGAGGAGGAGCTCACCCAAAAAGCCTCTTTCCAACAAGCCGCAGGATTTCCAGGTGAGACGAGGCTGGTGGGGATGAGCTGCTCCCCTTGAACCCACCTCCCCAAAGCCCCCCAACCCGTCGCTACAGGGGGTTCATCACCTGAGAAGTGTCTGTCCCAGGGTAGGACTGACCCCACTGACCCCCTGCCCTGTCCCCCCTCCCTTTCTAGATCAGGGTGAGGGTCATCGAGGGCCGGCAGCTCCCCGGGGTCAACATCAGGCCCGTGGTGAAGGTGACGGCCGCTGGGCAGACCAAGAGGACCAGGATACGCAAAGGCAACAGCCCCTTCTTTGACGAGGTGAGAGGGGGTGTCTCTGCTCCAGGTGTGCCCAGGGGTGTCAAGGAAGTCTCGGGAGCATTATGGGTTGGGGTCCTGAGTGATGGGAACCCTGGTGCAGCTCAGAGGCTGGGATGTGTGGCGATGGGGACTGCAATAGGGGGGAAGCTGAGGCAGCGGCAGGGAGCCCTTTGGCAGGTCCAGCATCCTCTGCCTTCGTGCAGGGCCCACCTCGGTCACCTTCCGGAGGTGACACACACATCCCAGAGCCACCAGTAGCATCCCAGTGGCATGTCCTGGGCAGGGGTGGGCGACGTGGCTGGGTGTGCAGGATGGGTACGCTCAGACAGCCACAGGTGATGTCCCCAGCCCTGACCCCGAAGTGTCCTTCAAGCCTGACTCTTGGGATGTCCCCAAAGTCGCCTTCAACCCACCCTGTGCTTATTTAGAGACCCCCAGGAGAGTCCCTTGGGATGTCTTTTGCAAAGTAGCCCAGCAAAAGCCAACTGGAGGATGTTGCTCATCGGGGTGCACCAGCTTCACTCAGCACAGCCCTTTTGGGGGGCTGTTGCTATTAATGGGGTGGGGTCCCTCCTAACAGGAGGCTTCAGCCTATGGGGTCGGGGGCACGGGAGAGGCTGGGAGGTGCGAACATGCCCTGGGGGGAGGCTGGGGCAGACAGCAGCCTTGCACCCTCACCCCTCTTTCCTACAGACCTTCTTCTTCAACGTCTTCGAGTCACCGGCTGAGCTGTTCGACGCACCCATCTTCATCACGGTGAGCTTCAGCAAATGTCCACCCTGCCCCAAACATCCCCCCTTCCCCTCCCCACAGTGCCCTGGGAAACGTCCCCCCTATTTCCCACACTGGCATGCAGCGGGGTCCTCCAAGCTGCCAGGATTTGTTGCTGGATTTACCACTTTTCCTTATTTTCATCCCGCAGGTTGTGGACTCTCGGTCTTTCCGGACAGACTCAGTGATCGGGGAGTTTCGGGTAAGGCCACCCCACCCTCTCTCCTCTTCCCCCCTGTTTTCTGCCACGCTGGCCCATGGGGTGAACGCTGGCATTTCTTTTTTATTTTATTACACAGATGGATGTGGAGACCATTTACTCCGAGCCAAGTGAGCCCAACGGGTGGTTGGGGTCTGGGCCAAGGTCACCTCCTGTGGCTGGGGGCGGGGGTCACTCTGGGGAACCCTTTTTTTAGGACCAAACATAGGGAAAATGCACACACACATTGCAGCTCTCCCATATATGACCCCAGACGTGTCCCTATATCCATCATCACCTCCCATTTCTCTTCCCTTTCCCAAGACATGTGTCCTTGAGGCTTTCAAGTCATCGCGCCACCGGCTCGCCGGCAGAAAACCCCACCAGCACAGCCCAGCTTGCTTTTTTTCCTCTTGAGTCTGGCTCATTATTTTTTTATCTATTATTTAATCTCGAAGAAGGTAAAATAATGTTTAGAAAAAAATTCCTACCCTGATCACTGCAGGGAAAAGCCTCCTAATTTTAGCTGCAAAGAGTTAAGACTTACAAGGCAAATCCCTTCATACGATGATTTGCCTTTTGGTCAGCCCTGAAGTGGTCAGGCTCTTGGACTAGATGATCATTGTAGGTCCCTTCCAACTGAATCATAGAATCATTTAGATTGGAAAAGACCTTTAAGATTGTCGAGTCCAACCATAAACCTATTCTATTCTATTCTACTCTACTCTATGTAAAAGGAACATAGTATTTATTATAAAAACCCCACCCAACAGCATCCTTGAGGCCATCTCTCTGTGTGTTTGAGGACCAGCAAATGGGTCTCAAGTCTCTTTTCTCCCCTAGAACATGCTTTCCTCAGAAAATGGCTGCTGCTCTCTGACCCGGAGGACTTCTCCGCGGGGGCCAAGGGCTATCTGAAAGTCAGCCTGTTTGTGCTGGGGCCTGGAGATGAAGCTCCTGTGAGTATCACCCCGGCTGCGATGGGGGGACCTTCCAACCATGCTGCCTCACCACCCTGGGCCATCAAACCCCATGCCTGTTCCCAGCTGCAGCTTCGATTTTCCTCCATTTTGGGGGCAAGGTGCTGGATTTTGGGGTCTTGCTGCTCATTTCAGGACTTTTGAGAAGCTTGGTTGTGTTCTCCTCTTGTCCTGTTGTCCTGCAGCTGGAGAAGAAGGAGGTCTCTGAAGACAAGGAAGACATCGAGGGCAACCTCCTGCGCCCTACGGGGGTCACCTTGAGAGGGGCTCACTTCTGCCTGAAAATCTTCAAAGCTGAAGACTTACCCCAGAGTAAGTGTTGCCTTTGCTGGGCTGGAGTGCACTGGATCCGGCCCTTGGTGTTGCAGCAGGTTGCAACGTGCCGGAGAAGACTAAGGGCACAGATAAGGAAACTTTATCCATTGCCTTGGTCCGAAGACCTTGTAGATTCTGGTCAGTCGTAATGTACTGGGAGATAAGTGTTTTACTAGTGCAAACTGGTTTTACCCTCCTGCTCCTCCCCACCTGGCTCAATGGAGATGCACAGCCTGTCTGGAGAGCTGGAGCCATCGGACAACGTGTGATTCCGTGAGCTTTCAGCATCTCCTTCTCCTCGCAGTGGATGACGCCGTCATGGACAACGTCAGGCAGATCTTCGGCTTCGAGAGCAACAAGAAGAACCTGGTCGATCCCTTCGTGGAAGTCAGCTTCGCAGGCAAGACGGTGAGTGGCTGAGGCAGGGCAGCACCCCCCTGGACCCTGGGCTGGGACGGCAGCTGCGCACAGGGAAAATTTGGTCCTGGAATGGGGAAAATTTGGTCCTTTGCTTTGCTGGAGTGTTTGCAACAGTCCCATCAGCCCTTGTCACACCTTGTCCTCTTCCCCAGTGTCCTGAAGCTGGGGGCTGAGGGCAGCCCGGCCGATGTCCCCAGGCCTGTCCCCGTGTGCATGGCACGCTTGGAGCCGAGCGATGCCACTGGACACGGCGTGCCGGCCCGCACCGCAGCAATTTCTTCACTGGGCTCTTCGTGGTGCTGTTGCATTAAAAATGGGGATGGAGAGGCTGAGCTCCCAGGGAAGGGAGATAGTGCAGCAGCGGAGGGTTGTGCTGCTCTTCTTGGCGCTGCCTGCAGCCAGCAGCTGGCTGTCCCCACGCCACCGAATGTCCCCCCATGACCAGCCAGGGTGTGGAGGTGGCTCTGGTGGCTTTGCGGAGCCCTATCCCACTCCTGTTGCTGCCGGGTCTCCTTTGCCAAGCGATACACCCACGAGCTGCCGCTTGTCTTTTGATCCGCAGCGACATGAAAGGGCTGAAAGTTTCCTCTGCCCATAAATCTTCCCCTGGGGACAGTGCACGGTGGGGGCAGAGGGTCAGGGCATTATTCTGAGCAACGATAGGGAGAAGAGGGGGGGTTCTGGTGGTCCCGGGAGGGTAAGATCCCCGAGCAGCCCACAGCATCCTCTGCCTCATGCACAGAGGGGTTTACCCACACGATGTGGAGCCCCACAGGGTCACCCATCGAACAGGGTCTGTATTTTGGGGATCTGAGAGCTCCCAGCTCCGTGGACTTGCTGAAGGCAAAGTGCGGCGCTGACTCTTCACCCTGCCCCTTCTCCCACCTCCAGCTCTACTCTAGGATCCTGGAGAAGAACGCCAACCCGCAGTGGAACCAGCGCCTGACGCTGCCGGCGATGGTGAGCGCGGGTCCCCCCGCAGCCCCCCACCCGCCCAACCCCACCACCACTCACCCGTCCTCTCCCTGCCTCTTTTCCCAGTTCCCTTCCATGTGCGAGAAGATGAGGATCCGGGTGACTGACTGGTGAGCAGGGAGGGGGCTCGCTGTGGGGGCTGCCTGTGGGGTAAACTGAGCTGGAGGAGCGGGACGGGGAGGGTGAGACCCCCAGGCAAACCCCTCCCAGGTTCACGGTGTGACAGCATCGCGGGTTGTGTTGCAGGGACCGTCTGACGCACAACGATATCATCGGCACCGCCTACCTCTGCATGTCCAAGATTTCCGCCCCTGGCGGGGAGCTGGAGGGTAAGGGGGGGGCAGCAGGATGGGATTTGGGGTGCATGGCTGTGGAAGAGCACCGCATGCTCATGGCTGGAGGTTGGTGTTGGCTTGGAGAGGGTGTCACGGCCGCCATGGTCCCTGCCCGGTCGCCGGCGCTGGGGGAGACGTGGGATGGGGTGCTGGGGGTTGCTCCGTCCTGTCGTCTGTTTTCTGGTTGGACCTCACCCCTCCTGGTTTGTGGTTTTGAAGATCTTCAGGGCTTCCCAGGGGCATTGGGATGGGGTTGGTGCAGGGTTGGGAGATTTTGCTTCCTCTTTTCCTTGCTGAGCGGAGGTGGCTGCAGTCCCCTGTGCAGTTGGTGACAGGCAGCAGCGTCACCGGTGCCGGCAGATGCCACGACCCACCCGTGTGTGCCCCTCCTTAGGTGGCTGTCACGGGGTGGGGGTTCAGCTCCAGCTTGTGCTGAGGGTGCTGTTTCAACTCCCAGGGGTTTTCCAAAGAGAAGGCTGAGGGGAGACCTCATCACTCTACAGCTCCCTGAAAGGACGTTGTAGAGAGGTTGGTGCTGGTCTCTTCTCACAGGTGATTAGTGACAGAACAAGAGGGAACGGCTTTAAACTGCAACAGGGGAGGGTCAGACTGGACATGAGGAAAAAATGTTTCCCAGCAAGAGTGGTCAGAGAGTGGAATAGGCTGCCCAGGGAGGGGTGGAGTCCCCACCCCTGGGTGTGTTTAAGGGCCGTTGGGATGAGCTGTGGGGGGATGTGGGGTAGGGGAGAACTTTGTAGAGTCGGGCTGAGGGTTGGACTCGATGATCCTGAGGGGCTTTTCCAACCTGAAGGATTCTGGGATTCTGATTCTGTAAAAGAAAGGACCACTGCGGCGGTGCTGGCAGGGATGAGCTGGGTGACACTGCCTGTGTCACCTGTGCCAAGCAGGGACCTGGGACACGACTAGGGGGCTACTGAGAGCCAGAGCAGGGCCAGGAGCAGTGCCTGCCCTAACCTGCATGAGCATTTCCTGCTGCTAATGAGCTTCGGTGGCATCTGCAGCCCCATCGGGGCTCCCCTCGCTCTGCTCCCTTTGCTTTGTGCATCTTACAGACTCTCGGGTACCCTTCAACCCCCTGCCCCATCACGAGCATCTCCGTGCCTTACGGACGCAGGACAGGGCTAGCAGCAGCCCTCTGGACATCAGCCTGGTGCAAAGCTGTAGCCACACGTCCTGCTGCCCGTGTCCCCCGCCCAGTGCTGCCCGGCTGTGCATGCAGGCATGGAGTTGGGGTGCAGCACTGTTCTTCACCAAGGTGCTTGTGTCCAGCCCCCATCTTCCCCAGTTAAAGTGCAGCTCCTGGGCTGGTCTGGGGAGAGAGAGAGAGGCTGGGGAGGGAGGAGGAGGAGGCTGCCAGGGGTCTGCCCTGGGCACACCCCACCCCACCGCTCAGACCTGCTGGATCTCGAGGAGGTGCCGGGCAACTGCAGCTCCATCCAGCTTTTGCAGCCCACGGAGCATCCTCCAGGGATTCTCAAATCCTTCTGTTTCACACCAATCCCACAGCCTCTGGAAGGGTGATCGGGCTACATAACTACCTCCCCCTTTCTCTCTCTGTCTCTCCAGTGTCTGTTGGCACCAAAAGCCCATGAGAGCATCCACCCTTGTTTCCCATAACCCTCCATCCTTCCTCCACTCTCCCCTGCCAGCCTTTCCTAACCTCTCTCCATTTCTTTGTGCCTCAGATGAGTTTCCTGCTCTCGCGAAGCCTCTGAAAGCCGCAGACCGTACGTCCCCTTAGCCTCTCAGTTTGCAGTCGCCGCTTGGTAACTGTTTTGTGCTGGTTCAGCTCCAGTCAGGGCCAGAGCCTGGGCTGCGTCATGCCTGGGCACCTTGGTGGGAAGAGGGGACGTCTCCAGCACGGCCTCTCCCTGCCCTGAGGGAACGGGGAAAGGGCTCCGCTGCCCTTCCCCACAGCGGGTTTGGGGTGTCTGTGTTGGGCAGCGGTGGCTTTGTGGTCTGGTGGGTGCTGAGCCCGCTGTGCACAGCGAGCAGCTGGCTCGGGAGCTCAGAGCAGGACCCTGCGAATGATTTCTGCCCCTTCACCACTCCTTCTGCTCAAGGTTTCATAAAAATGAGTCATCCTCTTCCGAGCACTCTCTTCCTGCTTGAAGGGGAGCATGGGGCCAGCTCCTTGGCTGGTGTAAATCCGGTACACTGGTTCACACCAGCAAAGCGATGCTCTCCTTCTCTGGGGACCCTTCCTGGGACTGGGAAGCTCTGTGCCCCCCGCTCAGCCCCACACCCCCCTTGTCTTTCTCCGGCAAAAAGGTAAGCTGTCGTAGGACTCAAAGAGGGTGAAAAACTGCAGCATTTTGGTGGCCTCCAGCCGCATGCGTGTGGACTCCATGGTCCTGCAGTGAAGCCCCATGGGACATGTCCCCAAGGTGCCTTCGGGACTCTCTAACGGCTCTTTTCCCCTGCGGTCCCCAGCGGACGATGGGCTCGGGTTCCTGCCGACCTTCGGTCCCTGCTATATCAACCTCTACGGCAGCCCCCGGGAGTTCACCGGCTTCCCTGACCCTTACGAGACGCTCAATTTGGGAAAGGTGATGTCAGCTTCTTTCCAGCACAACCTAAACTAAACTACCACCCCTCCTTGGCAAAAAAAAGCTGCTATTAACCCAAACTGGCTTTGTTATTAGGAGCCTGCGCTGTGTTTTCTCCCCCTGGCTATTCCCGCTGGCTAAACACCTCCTGATACTGCTCTGCTGCCCAAACGCTCTCTACCTTCGAAGTGCTTGCAGAAATACTTTGCCCGATCTCGCTCCTCCGCGACGAAGCCCACTGAAAGCAAGGCAGAGCTCGCCTGCGGGGAGGGGGCACCAAGGTCCTGACGCCTGTCCCTGGTCTCCCCCAAGGGCGAGGGTGTCGCGTATCGCGGCAGGATGCTGGTGGAGCTGGAGACCAAACTGGTGGAGCACGTGGAGCAGAAGGTGGAGGACATTTCCGCGGATGACATCCTGCGGGTGGAGGTAACGCGGTCTCTGTGGGGCACCTGACCCTGCAGGCTGTGGGGTCAGCCCTCTGGTGGCATGGCATGTGGGGCACTGGGAAAGGGACAGGAGTGTTGGTCCTGGGTGGGTGATGTCCCATGAGTGGCGGGGTGGTCGGTGAGCTCCTGGAGGGTGTCTCCTGCAGCGTTTCCACCCCAAGGTGTCCAATTTGCTCTGTCTGAGCTGCTGTACGGTAGCGAGCAGGCCACAGTGAACAAGATGTGCCAGGGCAGGGTCAGACTGGCTCTTAGGAAGGATTTCTTTGCAGAAGGGGTTGTTGGGCATTGGAATGGGCTGCCCAGGGCAGGGGGGGAGTCCCCATCCCTGGAGGGGTTGAAGAGTCGGGTTGACCCAGCGCTGAGGGATCTGGTGGAGTTGGGAATGGTCAGGGTGAGGTTCATGGTTGGGCTGGAGGAGCTTCAAGGGCTTTTCCAACCTCCATGATTCTGGGATTCTGTGGAGAGGCAGGAGATTTGCTTCAACTCAGGCACTGTCACAGATATTCTCCTTTTGCTCATTTCTTCAGGTTTAAACTGCGTTTTTTATGGAAAGTTCTAGCCTTCTCCTTCATCAGGTTTCTTCTAAATATCTCACCCCAAATTCCCTCGCTACAATTTATGCTTTTCTTCCCTGCAATAAACTTTTCCATCTTGGAGGCCTCGCTGAGCTGGCGTGTGCCGCGGTACCAGAGGGTCTGTGTGTAGGAGAGTGGTGCTGGTGTCTCCTCTACGGACACAGTCCCGTGCCTGTTGCAGAAGTACCTGCGCCGTCGGAAGTATTCCCTCTTCGCTGCCTTCTACTCAGCCACCATGCTCCAAGATGTGGATGACGCCATCCAGTTTGAGGTCAGCATCGGCAACTACGGCAACAAATTTGACAACACGTGCCTGCCCTTGGCCTCCACCACACAGTACAGCCGGGCCGTGTTTGATGGTGAGCATCACGGGGGTGACTGAGCACTGGGCCGGGCTGCCCGGGGAGGGTGTGGAGATATTCAAAACCCAACTGGATGTGGTCCTGGACAACCTGCTCCAGGTGATCCTGCTTGGAGCAGATGACCTCCAGAAGTCCTTGGTACCTCAATCATGCTGTGAAGGAGTAATATGTGGCTGGGGGAAGCCAGGACTAATTCTCTCAGCTCTGTGCTGGCTTGAAGTGGTTTTTGGGCAGCACGTCGGTGCTAATGGTGCCCATTTCTCTTCAAGGGAGAGACGGTGCTTTGGGGTGGCCTTTCCCTGGCTCCTGTGGGGCTCTCGCTCTGGTGTGAGATGTCCTCACCCCACTCGGGTGGTTCTGCTGGTTTCTGGCCTCAGTGCTCTGCAGGACTGCTGCGGCTATGGAGGTTGACGCACATCCCTTAGGACCTTGGTGTGCATTGCTCTGTTGCACGTGGGTTTGGGGAGCATAATTCCCATCCTCTTGCTCCAAAAGAGACCCAGAGATGAGCTTCTGCCCAAGGCAAAATGCTGCACTGTCCCCCTTCATCTCTGCTCTGGCCCTGAGGAGTGGGGTCCCCCGTCACCCCAATATCACGAGCTCACCAGCGTGCTGTGCCCTCCAGGTTGCCAGTATTACTACCTGCCCTGGGGCAATGTGAAGCCCGTGGTGGTGTTGTCATCCTACTGGGAGGATATCAGCTACCGGACGGATGCTCAGAATCTGCTCCACTCTGCGGCTGACAGGCTGGTGAGTGCCGTGGTGGCAAGGAGCATCATCCACCTCCTTTCTGCATCCTGCCTGGGGGGACAGGGAGGGGACAACTACCTGAAAGGAGGGTGCAGAGAGGGGGGATGAGTCTCTTGAGCCAAGGAACCAGCGGCAGGCCAAGAGGGAATGGCCTCAAGCTGCGCCAGGGCAGGGTCAGACTGGCTCTTAGGAAGGATTTCTTTGCAGAAGGGGTTGTTGGGCGTTGGAATGGGCTGCCCAGGGCAGGGGGGGAGTCCCCATCCCTGGAGGGGTTGAAGAGTCGGGTTGAGCCAGCGCTGAGGGATCTGGTGGAGTTGGGAACGGTCAGGGTGAGGTTCATGGTTGGGCTGGAGGAGCTTCAAGGGCTTTTCCAACCTCAATGATTCTGGGATTCTGGGATTCTGTGACAGGGGCCATCTCCAGGCTGGGTCAGGTTTGGGGTTTGGTGACTCTTGTGCTGTGGAGGGGAAATCTGTCAGCGTCCTGGGTGCCCCGCTCAGCCTGTGGGGTGGTGGAGGGAAAGGGACCACCCTCATCCTTGCTGGGGTGACAGGGGTGTGTGAACACAGTGCTTTGCCGTGCCCCCCACCTGCCTACTGGTGCAGGCGCAGGAGGCGAGGACCTTCCTTCAGCTCCTGAGCTATTTATGGAATTTCTTGCTGTATTTCATTGTTGTTTCCCCTGGAGCTCCAAGAGGAGCAAAACCAGAGGTGCAGAACGCTGGTGGGACCCAGGCCGGTATTTCTGATCATGGGGAGCAGCCCCAGGAGCTCGCTAGGAGGCTCCTGTATGTGGGGTGGAGTGGGGAGCCCCGGGGGCCCTGCTGTGCAGCTCCTCTTCCCCATTTATCATACAGGAAGAAAACCTGGAGAAGATCCACCTTGCTCTCAAGGCCAACCACTTGCCGAGTGAGCTGGATGCCCTGGGTGCCCAGCTGATGGATGACATCATCGCCGACTGCAGGTATTTTCTGCTGGTTTTGACTGTGAGCCTTTTCATGCTGTTTATTGCGAGAGCACTTATTTATCTTGGAAGGGACCACTTCTTTTTTTTTTTAATTATTTTTATTTTCTCTGAAAAATGCCGGTCCTTTGCTAATGTTTGCTTCAAACGTTGCTGAGCCAAGGCACGGAGTTGAAAAGGTGACATTTAAGGCAAGTCATAAATTTCCAGCCTTTATGCGAGGGCAGCAGCGTGGCTCACCTGAATGAGCATCATTGTGTCAGGGCAGGAGCTGGAGCCAGCCCAGCCGGAGGGACGGTGGGACTTGTGGATTGAGGAGCCACCGATGGGGCTTCCCCGTTGAGTCTGCATAGGAGGCACCCATGCGGAGCCCCCAAAGGGGTGGTTTGGCTGTGCAATGGGTGTTGTGTGTTTGATGGCTGGACTGGGGGATGGGGATGTCGCGGGGCTGGATAGCACAGCCAACCCACCATCCCCGTGGGCAGCACCACCAGTACCTGCTGCTGCTTTGCCTTTCTAAACACTTGAACATTGGTTCAAGGGGGGCTGGCATGGTGCCACGAGCTTTCCCTCCATGAAGCCTCTTTTTTCGGGCTGGATTGCGCTTTGTGGGGGCGAAGAGCCATTCCAGGGAGCATCGCTGTGGTATGACCACAGTGTTTTATCCCACAGCTCAGCCCTCAGGAAGGTGTTTCAGGGAACTGACCTCACCAGGGTCTTTGGGCCGTGGTTCCCCTTCAAGTATGTCTGTGAAGATGATCTCCAACCCCCATCCCATGCCCATGCCCATGCCTGGCCACACGTCCTGCAGCAGCCCCATGCCATCATTTGGGGAAGGGCAGTAGCAGGATCTCTGATGTATTTTTAGCCCTGGCAAGCCCTTGCCAAGGGGAATTAAGAGACCTGCCTTGTCTCTTGGAGCTTTCTTGCCTCGGGAGGTAGGTGGAGAACAGCTGAGCTGTGGAGAGAGCCCTGCACTGGGCTGGGACACCACAATGGTGGCAACTGGTGGCTGTGGCGGGTGGACCTCCGTGGCCACTGAGCTCATGTGGTGGCTCTTGGTGCTTTACCTCAGCAAGAAGGGAGAATTTGGCCTTCTTGATTGTCCCTGAGGCCACCAAACCTGCTGGGACAGGTTGTCCCCCACCTCTTCCACCATAGCCACCAGCCTGCAGGACCATGCGCACTGTCCACCTGGGCTTGTGCCAGTCACCTAAGCTTGGGGAGATGGTGCTGAGCTTGCTGCCAAGCCCTAGGTCCCTTTCGGTCCCCGCTGCTCTTTGAAAGGCCCAAGGAGAGGTTGTGGAGGTGATGGGGTGCAGTGGGCATGGGCCTGCAGCCTCTCTGGAGTCTCCTGTGACACCTGTGTGGCACCAGACACCTCTTCCCTTTGGGCAAGGAGACCTTGAACAAGCTGACCCTGCTCTGCAGCCCTCCTGGAGGACATGCTTGAGAAAACACACACATACTTACAACCTCCCTATTTATTTGCTTTTGAGCCTCACAAAGGAGATGTGTTTCACTGCCCTCCCCCTCCGTGCACGCTGGCTCTGCTGGAAAGGTCAGAGCCATCCATCAGGCTGTTGATACCCCCCTGCTCCTGGGCACGTAGGATGGGACCTGAGGGATGAACCATGGCTTTGGGTTTTCCAGGGATGCTGTGCCCTCCAAAACAAATTCAATTAACCAGGAGAGGAGGGGAAAAATGTGGCCGCAGGATGTGCCAAGCCCGTGGTTCCCGCTGGCTCCTGGCCCTGCTCTGTGCTCGGCTCCCGCGGGATGCGGCTCCTCCGTCTTTGCGAGGGGTTGGTGCAGGGACTGGGGCTGACTGGCAAGGGTGGTACCCAGGGTGGGGGCAGCTGCAACAACTCCGATGGCTTTTTGGGGGGTTTTTCACCCCTCCGTGTGCTCTGCCCTGGGGGGATGAGCTGAGCTGTGCAACTGGACCTGCTTGTGGCTCCCCAAGCCTGGTCTCTCCACCCAGCCAGGGCAGAGCTCCTTTCCATCCGGATTTTAGAGGGATGGGACAACACCCTGCTGCTCTCCAGTGCTTTCCCATCCTCCTCCGGGTCTGGAAACCCACCTCCTGTTCCCAGTAGGAAAACAGTGACGTGCTGCCGGCATCGCCTTGCCCACATCTTTTCCAGACCTTTGCATGAAGAGATGGAAGACGACAGCTCTCTGGAAAAGAAAAGAATTGGAAGTAGCATACAAATGGGCAAAATTAGGGAAAGATGAGTCGTAGCAGAACCAAGTCCCCAAAATGTTGAATTGCAGCCGGATCACAGAATCCCAGAATCCTTCAGGTTGGAAAAGCCCCTCGGGATCATCGAGTCCAACCCTCAGCCCGACTCTACAAAGTTCTCCCCTACCCCACATCCCCCCACAGCTCATCCAAACGGCCCTTAAACACACCCAGGGGTGGGGACTCCACCCCCTCCCTGGGCAGCCTATTCCACTCTCTGACCACTCTTGCTGGGAAACATTTTTTCCTCATGTCCATTTTCCTAATGTCCAGGCGGCTCCCGCAGCTCCTTCGTGCCGGTGAGCCACAGAGCTGACCTGAAGGGTGGGGTTTGTCCTTCTGCTCCTGGGCCTGTCCCCCGTGGCACGAGGATTGCTCTGTGCTGGAGCTGGGAAGAGCTGCCCATGAGTCAACCCCTCCACCATTCCCTGTCGGGGCTGGGAGCGTGGTGAAATATGCAGGGGGGGGCCAGAGAGTCCCTCTGCAGAAGAGACTCCATGTTTTTGATTGTCCTTGTGCTCTTCCTCATACTTTGTCCAATTCTGTCGCATCTTTCCCCAGCTGGAAGCACAATGTTCACACGAGGATGCACCACACGTTTATGTGCTGGCATGCTGATGTTCTCAGTTTTTTTCTTCTGCTTTTTTTTTGCTTTTGCTTTTTCTTAATAATCCATACCTGGAGCGGTAACAGCCAGCACAGGACCCATCACCGCGGATGAACTCAACGCTCCCACCTTTTGCCACCTGCCTCATAAGCACTCTTTGGTCATCTCAACCATTCTCTTGGCCCAGGGTGGCAGAGCCCTTGGGGATGGATGGTGCTGTGGGCTCTCGGGTCCAGGTTGTCCACCTCTCTGCTCGTCTCTTCTTCTTTGTGGTTTTTGCTAGTTTGTCAGATGCGATAGTGTGACTTTGACCTCAGGTTCCCCCAGATCCTCCCAGATCTCTTTGAGGTTGTCATCACGTTGATCCTTTCAGTCCTCTAATCATATTAATCTTAAGCAATATTAAGCACAACCCAACCCAACCATCCAGACCTTTCCTACCTGAAACTGTGTGTGTCTGTCCGTGGCACATCTCAATGAGCACGAGAGTTGTTGTCCTGCTTATTTGTCATGCAATGAAAATGGGGTTTATGGAGCCCAGTCCCAGCCCGAAGGGGGAATGCTGTGACTGGTGGGGGGCTGCTGGTTGGGAACCGGGAGCAAGAAGAGCATTTATAACAGCAGGACTGTAAATCACTGCATTTTACAGGAAAACCTCTAAACAGCTCAGCGCAGCGATGATCCTCCCGGACTCCTGAAGCATTTATCCAGCAGCTTGAATCAATTTGTATTAAAATGTGTGTGTGTGTGTGTGTGTGCGTGGTGTGTATGTCTCAGCCAGGGCCTCATCCTGGCTGCTGTGGGTGATATGTTGGGGCTGCAAGTGAAGTTTGAAGCTCCTTTGCTCTTGGCATTGCCGTGTTCCCCAAATGTATCTTTGGTGGCTTGTTAATTCTTTGGAAACTTGCTGAAAAGGAGGAAAAAAAAAATTTAAAAAGACAGCAAAACCCCATGAGACAGTGAGTGAGCTGCTAACACTGCATCTCTGCCCGTCCCCACAGCCTGAGCCTGCCTGACGTCCTGGGGAAGCCGGCCAGCACCCACCTGGACCAGAACATGTACCGCTTTCGCAGCACCAACCTGGAGCAGATAGTGAAGGCAGCCCTGAAGCTCAAGCATGAGGACTCGAGCCTGTCGGCAGCCCTGGAGCAGGCAGAGGACTGGCTCTCGAGGCTGAAGGCCATGGCAGAGGAGGTAATGCTGCAGGAGCTGCTTTTGACCTTGAGGGGTCTTTTTCTTCCCAAGCCCTCCATCACGGTGCAACGGCTGTGAGCGATCACCCGGTGACGTGGGGGGAAGCAACGAGACAACACTGCTCTCACAGGCAGAGTCCTGTCCCCCCGTGCAAGTGTTGCACCCATGTCCCCACCGCAGTGATGGGAACCGAGTTAGGAAGGGGCCATATTTGGCACTGAGCTGTTGAGGTTCATGGCAGAGCTTTACCACACGGCCAGTGAACCCCCAACCAAAACTGGCCTGGCCTGGCTGAGGAGGGCAGGGATGGGAGAAATGAGGGGCTGCTCTGCCCTGGCGAGACCCAACTGGGATCTGGAGCTGCTGAGATGGGGTTTGGGTCAACTGGTCTCACTCCATGGGCTTGGGTTGGCAGTTGGACTCGGGATACGGCTGCTCTCCAGCCTCCCGCATCCCTCTGCAGCTGCTGTGCTTGTTTGGAGCCCCCTGGTTGGACACTATGGCTTTTGTGTTTTCCAGCCCCAAAACAGCCTGCCTGATATAGTGATCTGGATGCTGCAGGGAGACAAGCGCGTAGCATACGCCCGTGTGCCGGCCCATGAGGTCCTTTTCTCCAGGAACATCTCCAGCTGCTGTGGCAAGAACTGCGGGAAGCTGCAGACCATCTTCCTGAAGGTACCTTGGCTTCAGATGTACGTGCATGCGTGGTGCTAATTTTTAAAACATTTTTCTCTAAAAATAAAGAGAGAGAAATCAAGCAGGGGAACCTGAAATCCCAACACAACATTAACCCAAGAGGGCCCAGGGCTCCGAGGACCCCCAGCCCCAATTTCGACCCTGTTGAAGCTTGTTCCTGCCCAGTGAGAGCCTGGTTGTGCGTCTGGTGGAGTTCAGCTCCTCTTACGTGGGTCTGCAGCAGATCCCCATGAATATCTTCATATTTTCTGCAAGTTCCTGGGCAGTGAAGATGGGTGCACTTTGGCCCAGACAGTGCTTTTTTAAAAAATATGTTTTATTTTTTAATTCTTTAACGTTATTTTATGTTTTTCAAAATTCCTGACGCTCTGCCACCCCAGGAAATTCAAGCTGCGGCCTCTCTGCCAGGCACTTACCAAGCTTCTCACATCTCAAATGATATTTCTTTGGCCTTTTGCTGCGTGCCAGCTTGGGAGCAGACAATCAGTGCTGAACAAGCTTTGAAAAAATAAAGCGAAATAAAATAAACTGAATAAACCCCAAAACCCCAAGCCCAGCTGGCAGCAAAAGACGAACTAAAATATATTGTTTTTTTCTGTACTTTAGCTCTGGATGGAAAACTAGCATCACTTGAAGGGGAAAAAAAGTAACTGAGGGAGAGAAAAAAGGGCAATGAGACATCTCCCTGTTTATTCTTTCTATTTTTGCTGAATTATGTTGGCTGGGTTCGGTGTCCTGCCCTGAAGGGTTTCTCACCAAGGCGCAGAAGCCCTGACCACCGGGGCTTTGAAGCTCCTCAAGGTCATCCCCAAAGTGCTCTACACACTGTTGATGTTGTCCCAATTCCCAGGGACGCTCCATGTCCCACTTACCCCCCGGCTGGGGCTATGGCAACGTCGTTCCCACCTCCCCCAGCTTCGTGTCCCGAGCATCCCCCCTTAATATCTTCCTCGGGGTTATTAATGGGGCTCTGCACTTGGCAGTACCCCCAGGAGGAGGCGATGGGGCCGAGGATCCCAGCTCAGATCCGGGTCCAGCTCTGGTTCGGGCTGTCAGTCGATGAGAAGGAGTTTAACCAGTATGCCGAGGGGAAGCTCTCCGTCTTCGCCGAAACCGTGAGCATCTCTCAGGGACCACCAGAAAGGGTTTTTTTTTCCCTTTCCGGGGTGGGTAGCAACTCCACCATGGAGGGGAGAGGGTGGGCTGGACCATGGGTGAGAGCACTGCCGGGTGAGGGCCGCATCAGCCCCTACAAACTGTGAGAAGAAAGAGCTGTTTCCACCAACATCCAGCCCAAAAGGCCGGGGAGAAGGTTGGTAATGAGCCGTAAAGCCACGTCGCAGCTTCACATCTCCTTCCACCTGCAGGGGGAGGAAATCATGGGGTGCCCATGGGGCCGGGGGCTGGTGGGGGGGTTAGGCTCTTCCCAGGAGGTCTGTGCTCAGGCTGGGGCTCTCCAGGAAAGAAGGGATTATTGACAGGATTTCAAAAGGTTTATTCATGGGATTTTGTGCCTCCAATGCAAAAACCTCTCTGCTTTTGCTCCCCCAGTATGAGAACCAGACCAAGCTGGCGCTGGTGGGGAACTGGGGCACAACTGGCCTGACCTACCCCAAATACTCAGATGTCACCGGCAAGATCAAGCTGCCCAAGGACAGCTTCCGCCCCTCCACGGGCTGGACCTGGGCCGGGGACTGGTTCATCTGCCCGGAGAAAACGTGAGTGATGGTTTTCTGCCAAGAGCAGAGCCTGGGTGGGCTGTCCCAGGCACCCCAAAAACCTGAGCAGATGCTAAGTTGGTGGCAAGGTCACCCAGAAAGCTGGATGGAGGGCTGGGGTGCCACAGGGGTTCCTCGTCTGCTTTCCCCATCCTTGGTAGGCAACAACATTAATGTAAAACACATCATCTCTGCGTTGGGTGATGTCCCTGGGGTGGTTGGTGCTGCACAGGTGCTCACAGACATGATGGCCCCAGCACCCAGGGGAGCCCCTGACGCCATACATCTCCCTATGGTGCAGGTTGCTGCACGACGCGGATGCTGGGCACCTGAGCTTTGTGGAGGAGGTGTTTGAGAACCAGGTCCGTCTGCCTGGAGGCCAGTGGATCCACATGACCGATGCCTACACTGATGTGGTAAGGGCAGAGCGGGCAGCCGGGGGCTAAGCACCACCCCAGGTTGCAGTGGCAGGAAGCCCCCGGCTGCTCAGGAGAGGTTTAGGCATCTGCTGGGCATCGTTTTATTGAAAACACCCCTGCGTCCCACAGAACGGGGAGAAGGTCCTACATAAAGATGAAATTGAGTGTCCTCCAGGCTGGAAGTGGGAAGATGTGGAGTGGGACACAGATCTCAACAGAGCTGTGGATGAGAAAGGTATCAGAAAGCAGTTTTGGGCATCTGTCCTGTTTTCATTCCCTTTGCCCATCGTGGTGTTTCCTTCCACGGTCCCATCCAGCACCGGGGATGATAACATCCCCTTCGTGGCTGTGTGAGCTGCCCCACTGGCTTCAGGAGAAGGGGGTCAGGCCCTGGGGGTACCCTCTTCCCCTTGTTCTGGCTGAGACTGGGGCTGTGGGGTGGGCAGCCACAAAGGCAGCACTTTCCTTGCTGCTGGGGTTAGTCCAGGCTGCTCTTCTGGAGGATCTTACCTGGCTTCTGGTGAAAGAGAAATGGGCCATCAGGCCAGAGAACATCCGAGAGGGTCACAAGGGTTGGGGTTGCCTAAGGAAGGAAGGACAGAGAGGAGCAGACCCCAGGCTGTGACTTTGAGCCAAGGGCTGGTGGGACACCAGGAATCCACCACCTGGGCATCCCCTGAGGGCCACCTCCATTGGGTAGCAGCATGAGTAGGTCATCATCTGCATGGAACAGCAAACTGGGAAAGCGCATTGTATCTGGACAAACCTTTGCGCTTAAAGCTGCTCCAGTCTGGATAGGTGTGAGGAGAGGTCCCTGGTGGGAGGCGAGGTGGGGGGGGCTCTTCTCCTGCCTTCACCCAGGTGTCTCCTTCTCTCCAAGGCTGGGAGTACGGCATCACCATCCCGCCCGACCGCAAGCCCAAGGCCTGGGTGCCAGCTGAGAAGATGTACCACACCAATCGGCGGCGGCGCTGGGTGCGGCTTCGCCGGAGGGACCTGGCGCAGATGGAGGCCATGAGGAAGGTAGGATGGGGGCTGGGGAGAAGTGGGTGGGAGTGGGCTGGGGCTGTGTCCCTGTCTCTCCGTGCAAAGGTGGAGGTGCTTGGCCTTCTGCAGAGACCTGCTGTGCTTTGGAGCCTGGCGGCCCAGGTCTCCGTGTTGAAGCAGGCAGCAGCCTCTTTGGTTTCCACCATGGGGGTCAACATCTCCCAGAGGTGGAGACCACTCTGGGCGTGCTTGGTTGGACTGTGGGGTGGGACAGAGACCTCCACCAGTGCCACGAAGCAGCTCGGGGGACTGGGACTGGCAGCGGTTCCCAGTCTGTCCCCTGTCCCAGTCCCGCTTCCCTCTAGGTGGTGCAATTGGACTGCAAATGCCACCTCAGCGCTGCCGCTCGTCCCTCCCCCCAGCCAGTTCCCCAAGACACTTGCCTCCCTTTCCAGCACTTCTACATAATTGCGGCTGGAAAGCACGGGGAGGCCCTGCCACCCCATCTGCCAAAGGGCTGCAAGTGTCACAGGGAGGTGACAGAGCTCTGGGGAGAAAAAGTCTTCATGAGCTTGTGACTGATGCCCGGGGAGAAGTTCTGGTGGTGGCAGAGCCATGGTGGCCCTGGGAGGGATCAGAGGTGGTGGCAAAGTGGAGGGCAGGCTGGGAAGATGGAGGCATTGGTGCTCCACAGGCCTGGGCAGGATGCAGCCCCCTCCTTGCTCAGCAGGGGCAGCCCCCAGTCCAGCGACCCTTCTCCAAGTGGGGTTTACCCCAGGGACTGGATGAAGGGCTGAATCCCCAGGGTGGGGCTTGGCAGTGTTGGATTGACGCTTGGGCTCGATGATCTTAAGGGTCTTTTCCAACCTGAATGATCCTGTGATGCTCCTCCGTGATTCTAAGGTGGAGAGATACAGGGAGGACACGGGGTGGGACAACTGTAGCAGGCAACAGCTTGAAGAGGCTGGACCCGGGTTTGGGTGGCACAGCCTTGGCCCTGGAGAGCCCCCCACACAAGTGGCTTTGCCATTTGGCTGTGCCAGGGTCCCACCACTGTCACCTGCAGAGGGGCTGTGGGGTGGTGGGACTGAGCCCCACCCTGAGCCCTGGCGTGTCCCTGCCTGGCAGCACAAGCAGGAGGAGCTGGACGGGGAGGGCTGGGAGTACGCCTCGCTCTTCGGCTGGCGCTTCCACCTGAAGTATCGCCGGACCGACACCTTCCGTCGCCGTCGCTGGAGGCGCAGGATGGAGCCCCTGGAGCGCACCGGGGCTGCCGCTGTCTTCGCCTTGGAGGGGGCCCTGGTAGGTACACACCTTTCTCCCCAAAAATTGCTGCCTGGGAGGGGGAGCCTGGTTGGGTCTGCTCCCACCCTTCGTCCCATCCCAGGGAATGGACCTGGAGCAAAGCTCATTATCTGCCGCTCGTTATCAGCCGCCTGCACCCGCCACTGTTTGTTTAGCTAATATTCTGGCTTTCTTAATACACTGGATTTCATAATCCTTTGGCTTTTCCAATAACTAAATAAGAACCAACTACAGCAGCACAAAGCCCCTATTATAGGACTTTTTTTTTTTCCCCCCTCATTTGGCTTTTTTTTCCTCCTGCCCTGCTCTGTCCTTCCCTCCATCCAGCGTTCAAACCCAGAAGCCCCTTTGGGACACAGGCGGCTCCACGGCGTTCGCATGTATCGGCCCTGAGCTCACAGTGGCCCCATCCGGGGGGGTCCTGGCACCCCCAGGGCTGCTGGTGGGACCTTGGCTTCTCTCCCCACTTCACCTTGGGGCCCATTGATGTGATTTTCAGCCAGATGCTTCACTCCTCTGCATCTCCGCAGAGGCAATCAAGGAGGATTTAGCTGGAAAACCCTACAACATGGGGTGTGTGTCCACCCGTGGGGCTGTGCAGGAACCCCCCCGTGCCCTTCCGTGGCTCTGGGGATGAGGGGAGGTTGGTGGGGGGGTGTCTGATGGGGCTGCCTTGGGACTCTGCTCAGCCATGTGGTTTTCCAAGGGACTTGGCCATGCCCTCTCTTCGCCGTTGTTAGCCCACAAATGAAATGGGTTTGTGAGTTTGGCTGCTGATGGACCCATCTGCTGGGGGTGCCAGGGGATGTGGGGGAGGCCTGGGGGAGGAAAATCTGCCCCTCCTGCATGTGGAGCAGAGGCTGAAGCAAAGGGGAAGAGAAGAAAAAAGCCTCATGAAAGTGGCAACGTGCCCGGGAGCTGCTGCTTGCTTCGCTCCTGGTGATGCTGACGTGGTGGCAGGGAGTCCCCAGTTAATTTAATTCTCCCCTGGTGTCACTGGTGTGCTGCTGAACCCCCACCTGCCCCAGGCTGCCAGGGGCTGCCCCTTCCAGGTGTTATCTACTTTGCATATTTATTTTCTGAGCATTTCTTAGCTGTGTCAGTTAGAGTTGGAGTGCCCAGTTCTTAAGAGCCTCCCACATCTCTCATTTATCTTTATGCCAAAGTTACATGTATAACTTTCATTATATTATCATGTAACAAAGCCAGTTTCTTATTTTACTTATTTTCTAACTGAAAACAATCCTAGCAAAACAAGCAGTCATTCTGCCTTGCCTTGCTGTGCCTTGCCTTGTCCTGCCATGCCTTGCTTTTCCTTGCCGTGCCATGCTATGCCATGCCTTGCCATGTCTTGCGTTGCCTTTCCTTGCTGTGCCTTGCCATGCTATGACATGCCATGCCGTGCCTTGCTTTGCTTTGCCATGCCTTGCCTTGCCTTACTGTGCCATGCCATGCCATGCCATGCCGTGCCTTACCTTGCCTTGCCTTGCTGTGCCATGCCATGCTGTGCCTTGCCACGTTTTTCTCTCTCCCCCACCCCCAGCAAAGACTTCCGTAAAGGTCACGGCTGCTCCAGTGCAAATATCCAGTTCCCTTGTGTCAGGCAAATGCCTGAGCCATAAATTTCCCCTGCTTGAATGTCAGCGAGAGACAAGCAGAACCCTCAGCACTGTCCTGGGTGACCACAGGGTCCCGTTGCTGTAGGACCGTGCTGCTCCTGGGAGCTGAACCATCGCCCGGGCAGGGTGATGCCGGCTGACAAGAACTAGTATTTACTTCAGGTGCAGAGATTTTGGGGGATGCTGTCCCCAGTTCAGGAGGGAGAAGCCTGGGAGAGCGGCAGGTGAATCCCTCCCCGGCCCTGGCTCTGGCTCCCAGCAGCCCGTGGGCGCAGGACCAGACCGCCCGCCCTTTGGGCTCTGCTCTCTGAATTCCCCTCCGCAGTAGGTCATTCTGGCTTGCCCTGGTGCCCTCATATTTTGGGGTTACTGGCCACATTTTCTGTGGTTGCTTGGTTTTCTGCGGATTGCTTTATAAATGATCTTGCCATACTTTCTGGTTTTGCAGCTTCATGCCTTTCCAGCTCTCCTCTCTCGCTTGAATGACTTACGTATTTTTCCAGGATGCTCCATCCCAAAATAATACCTAAATTTACATAGTGTCTCCTACCCAGCAACCCCAGACCCTGCGGACCTTCACAGGGCCGACCCCTCCATCCACTGGAACTGCAAGCGGGAGGAGGGATCAAGGGTGGTGGAGTGAAGTGGTGCTCAGAATGGGAAAATACAAGTGGGTGCTGAGGGCTGGGAAGGGTGGGCACTGATTTTTCCGCTGTATCTATTTCTAAAGCTTTTTTAACGTGGGCTGAGGGAGGTGACTTTCACAGGCTGAGGTGTCAGAGCTGAGCAGGGCCCCCAGATGGACTTGGAGCTTCTGCCGCTGGCTCCGATCACACTGAAGCAGAATCAAGATACTGTCAGGAGAGGGAGCTTGGATTTTAGCCTGGAGCCAGGGCTGCCACTGGCTGCTGGAGCCTCCCGAAGCCCCTCCTGTCTGCTCCATCCCGCTCCTGTTATCTGCTGCCTTCTCCGTGAAAGGCATTTGTGCAATTTTGTGGTTGTGGCATGGGTTGCCGTCCAGCAAAGGAGCCGTACGGTGGGGCAGGGAAACCGAAGTGGAGGGAGGATTAAAGTGCAAAGTCAGACAGAACAAGCCAACACCCCAAGCGCTAATTCCCTGAGCTATTCGAAAGGGTTGGTTTCCAACAGGAAGATAATACCAAACATGAGCAGCAGGAATGTGTCTTGGATGCAGGAATGTGCGGACGGTGCTCGGGGCCTCCCTCTTCCCGGGGATGCTCAGCCCGCAGAGCTCAGCTTTACTAAACCGAGTGGTCCTTGCTGTTCAGACCTGCTGAACCCCCACACCTCGGGCTCAGGGTGACCCAGAGCCGTGAGCAGCTGGAAAGTGGAGCCTCAGCGGGTTGCCCAGCTGCTGACGGGAGTTTTGTAGGAGCTGGGGACTCCTCGGCAGAGGTTTTCCCAAAAAACCCCACTCCGGCGGTGCTGCCCCCACGGAGCTGAGCAGGGTGAGCTCAGCGTCTCTTCAGATGGACCCCACGGGGTGCGAGTGTCTGCTCCCAGCTGGCCCAACTCCCAGCAGCGGGCAGAGCTGGGGGGGCTGCTGGGTGACTGGGTGATCCCAGGTCCTGCCCCTTGCCCAGCCCCACTGCGTGATGACCATCCCCCAGACCCACACATACTTGCACGCACACGTGTGCCTGAGTTTTTTTGCATGGTCGCTCTCCCCAAGCACGTGCTCACTCCTGCTTTTGCTCAGAGACTTTTATTTTGCTGCTCACACATTCTCCATCCTTCCACTGACCCCAAACTATAGGGAGAGGGGGGATGCCCTCCAACACCCCATCCCACGCGGAGCAGTGTCAGGGTCAGGCAGCGTGGCTGCTCGCAGGATGGTGCTGCCCGAAGCTGGGCCACACGCTGCTACAAGGGCTCGTGGTGCTGCCATGTGGCACCGGGTTTTGGCTGCCTTGGGTGCAATTCGCCTGATGGATTTGGGGTGCCCGTTGGGGCGGGTTGAGCTGCCTCAGATGTTGCGTCCTACTGGTTCACCTGCTCCCTCCTGCCGCTCCCAGCCGTGGGCTCTCCGCTGCAGAAGGATGGTGGCTCTTCCCTTTGTGGTGGGCCATTTTTTTTGGCAGCCCTTGGAGCCTTCCTGCAGCCACCCATTCCTTGGGACGGTCTCCGGGTGGCTCAGGGAAGACTCTGCTTAGCAAAGTAGGCCCATGGTGAGTCCATGAGTGTTCTGGGCAAAGCACCCCATCCCCCGGGCCACCCCCTTTACCCCTGCCATGACCACTCTGCCCCCCTCTCCATTGCCTGGGACTTGACATCCCCCTCCACCCCCGGGGACACCCCCAACGTGCCTGGTGCTTATTGCTTCTTGTGACGGGTCCCAGCTGACTAATGGGGAGCTTGAGGCCCAGAAGTTGGTGTTGCAGAAGGCTTTTAGCTCTCCCACCCATACCCAAAACACAGAGCCAGTGTAACACCACTGCTCGCAGCACTATCCTGGCATTTCCTCTCTTTCTGCCTGTATTTTGCTCGTGCACCGCCCCCATATAAGCCAGGCAGCCTTCCTCTGCCTTGGGCTTGCTGGCTTGGCCATCACCTCCATCATATCAGCTTGTTCCTGGGTTTCCCTCTCTGTGACAACGTGTCCCAGCTTTTTTGGGATCTGCCATTTGGCATCTCGCTCGTCACTGATGGTCATTAAAAGACAAGGACTGCAGGACACGGTGTGGCCCCCAGGCACGTCTCTGCCCTCAGTTCCATTTCTGGGAAGCCCAGAGCTGAGCTCTGCGGCTTGAGGCCGTCTCTGATTTCTGACGGAAAGCCCAGGGGCCCTGCCCTGGACCTGCAAGCAGCCCTCCCACCCTGAAAACCCCATTCCCTCCCATCCTCCTCCAAAAATCAGCTGAGGGAAACCTTTGGCTGACAGAGAACTTTGGGTTTCCATGCCAGGCTGGAAAATCTTGCCTGTTTCTGCTGGTACTTATGCCCCAACTTTGGCTCTGCACCAAGCGTGATTGAACCACCGTTCCCCAGGCAGGAGAAGAGCAGGGACGTGACTTAAATCAGGGGGCTGACAGCCAGGGTGGGCACGTGGTGCCACCGGAATTGGGCCAGGGTGGAGAGCACCGGTGCTACAGCTTAGTGCCCCAAATGCCAACCGGCTGCACCAAGCGTGGGGGTCCTGGTGGGAAAAGCCAGCTGCAGAGGAGCCCTGCTCGGGGCAGAGGGGTGGGATGCCACCAGGAGGAGGAGGAGGAGGATACCTCTGTCCCCTGGTGCTCCTACACCCAAGGCATGTGGCTGCTACCTTGCACCGTGCCCTGTGAACAGGGTCCTGTTGCAGGACCCCACACCCAGGAACCCCGTGGGGAGAGGGTGGAGGGAGGTCATTGGGGTACCCCAAAGGGTAAATCATAGTCCTGAGCAAGGGTGTTTTCCAGCTTTCCCTCTCCAAGATGTGCTTTCCATGGTGTTTTGGGGTGTGAGGAGGCCCCCTTCCCCGTGATGGACAGACTGGGGGGGTCCTCAAGCCCTTGCTGTGGGCTTCAGAGAGCAATCCCTGCCTGCCTCAGCTCCTGGCTTCCTCCACTTGCCCTTCCCCAGGCTGGCAGCGGGTGCAGATCGGGGTGGGGGGACTGGCGGTTCGCCGGGCAGAAAGGTCATAAAAATAACTGAGGAGCTATTCAGCTCCTGCGGGGAGGGGGGGTGAGGAAGGGAAGGCAGCGCTGGCGGTTGCCTTGCAAACCCTCGGCGCGACCTCAGTGCCGTAAACACAGCGCAAACCCCAGGGCTTCCTCCACAGACAATGTCGCGGTAATTGCGATTCCTGCCTGGAAAGGCATCGAGGGCTCTGCAGACCACCTCAGCTCCGGACACATTTTTGGGACCAGGCAGCTCCGGGCTCTGGAAACTCCATCCTGGACCTGCTTTTTTTTTTCCTTTTTTCCTTCTTTCTTTTCCTTTTTTTCTTTAAACACCCCTCCTGTCTCTCCCTAGTATTTGATAATTGAAAAATATTTAAAGATCAGATTTACACCCACCGGGAAGTTACCTTTATGCTCCTTTTCCTGCAACTAAATATTTTGAGCCGAATGGGGCAGTGAGGAGGTGATAAAAGGCCACTCTCACAGGTCAACACAAGAAGAGGGAAAAGTGATGGCCGATGGCCGAGGTTGGCGGAGGCTCCCCCTGGGCAATGAATGGGGCATTTGGCTGCATTTGACACCATCCATATCACTGTTCACAAACTTTATACTCCATTAATTTTGCTTGCAAAGGGACTTTGTGAAATTACTTTAACTATTAACTACTGCCCCAAGAATGGTGAACTTTGTGGAGAGGTTTTTCCATGCTGGTGAGGTGCTGGGAGGCGGGAGGGGATATGTCGGTGGCCCTTGGGCTGCTTTTGTTGTCGTGTCCTGTTCCCTCTGGCATCCTCTCAACCCTCCTGGGGCAGAAGAGCCTGAGGGTCCCTCCGTGGGCTGCCAGGAGGCACTGGGAGCCCCAAGTGCTCTTGGACACCCATGGGGATGATACCCCAGAGGACCCCACCCCATGGGGAGCCCTGGCTGTGGAGGGGGTGCCAGCATGACTGACCTTCCCTTGTTTTGTCTTACAGGGGGGAGTGACAGATGACAAGAGCGATGATGGCAAATCCGTCTCCACCCTCAGTTTTGGTGTCAACAGACCCACCATTTCGTGCATATTTGACTGTAAGGCCCCGAGGGTTGGGGGGGAAGGTGAAATTCCCCTGCAGTGAGAGCTGGATTGGGGTCTCTGCTGTGGGGACCCCATAGCCAAGCATTGCCCATCCTCTTCCTCTCGCCCCCCCCCTTGAGTGCAGATGGATGGAAAGGGGGGTCTGGGCAAGGATGGGGCACGGCTCATCCCCCTGGGAATGTTGACATGCTCAGGGCTTGGTGCTCTCTTGGGAAGCCAAGCTGCCCTCAGAACGAGCCTGGGGCTGGTTAAAACCCCTCATGCCCTCCACTCATCCCAGGACTCATCTCTTAAATGTTTCTCATTCCGCTATCCAGATGGGAACAGATACCACCTCCGCTGCTACATGTACCAGGCACGGGATCTGATCGCCATGGATAAGGACAGCTTCTCAGGTAAGCCCAAATGCTCACGTTCGCTTGTTTGTGCTTGTAATTCGTAACTGCTTGTAACTTGTGCTTGTAACTGCTGTAACGAATGCTGGGGAGTAGTGGGGTCTGTAAAGCAAATTTTGGGGTATTTATTGACTTGAAATGAAGGGTGTTTGGCAGCCAAACAACAAAAGACAGCAGCATGAGGCTTTCCCAAGGCAACCAGCCTGGTAGCTTGATTTCCCATCAGCAAAAAGAAGCAGAGTTTCAAGAACTGTTATGTGAGAAACCAACCAGAAACCACAAGTTACCCAGGTCAGCCGTGAGTCAGAGCTGTTTGCTTTGCTAATAGCTCCTTCTCCCCGACTGAGGTGAAGCTGAAAGCTGGTGGCAAGTCTGGGTAACAGACTGCTCAGAGGCATGACAAATAAAAACAGAGTGGAGGGCAGGGATGTTTACTGTGGCACATCACCTTGAGCCCCCCCTCTGTGCAGTGTGCGAGCTGTGGGGGTTGCAGGGAGGATGGAGGGCTCTGGGCTGATGTTAAGATGGTGGAACACAGGGCAGAAACCTCCATGAGACCTGCTCAGAAAAATTAAAAGGTGTGCAAAGGTGTAATTAGGATGTTGGAGCAGACAGGCACCTTCTTCTCTGGCTTCCTCATGAAGTTTCTGGTTGGATTTATGTGCCCTCCGCATCCAGCTTGCTCCCAGCTGGTTAAGTCCTGGCCAGCCTCTTGCCCACCTTTGCAGGGCAGGGGGGCAGCAGGTCTCCTGGGTCTGGGGTTTGTGGAGGGGATTTGTCCTATGGTAGGGCTGAAGAAGTAGAGACCCCATTTATTAGGAATGAAAGAATTGATTGAAAATACGGTTGGAAAGGAAAATAACCTAACAGCGGCAAATCTGTAAAACGGTTCGTATTTGTTTTCATGACCGAACATTAAATTGAGCTGCTGCTCCTCCGCTCTCCATCCTGGAAACTTTGCAAGGGGGCTGGGAGGCAATGGCTGGGGGGTTTCCTTGATGGAGCCGATGCCTGAACCGGGCATCCTTCAGACTGGAGTGCAAAAAATGCCCCTTCATGGAAAAAAGTGTAGTCCCAGGTGGAGAAAAGGGTGTCCTGGGCTTTGAGCAAGAAGCTTTCTGTGTCCTGCTGCTCAACATGCCCCCAGCACAGCTTCAGGCACTTCTGAAACTGCCGGGCTTGAGCTGCTGTGGTCAGGATGTCCCGTGCTGAGCTCATGTTTTCTGGGTTAGGAAATCAAGTCAGAATAAGATATGGCACTTTATCTGTTGGGCAGCTCTGTTGTCTTCTGATGCTGAAGGGTGCTTGGGTGTAGGTGGTTTGGTTTTAGGATTGCTCCGTTTGCAGCGTGGCTGTGGAGGTGGGAGGATGTGCCAGGAGTGGTCCTTCATGTTTGACGCGAGCAGGGACCAGCCTGGAGGGTCCCACATCCTCTTCCTCATGGCTGGGCCATCCCAGCCAGGTGGTCCCACAGCTCTTTGATGACTGTGACAAAAGATGCCTTTGCCCACACCCGCTAATGCTTTGGAGGGTCATCTGGAGGTGGGAAAGCAGGACAGGGGGGATGTTGCTGTCTACCTCCGAGTCAGAGCTGGAGTGGGGGAAATGCAAAAAGTCCCCTGTCAGTTCGTTGCTCTGTGATGGGGGTCACACCTGAGATGTGAGCAGGTCCCGGGGCAGGTATCCCCGGAGCACCCACACCCCTCTGCAGTGATGTCCACAGGGAAGAGGCACCCAACATCCCTCCAAGACTGTCACCGCCCATCTGCCACGGGTATTTGCAGAGGGGCTGGGTGTGGGAATGCCCACCAGTGTTGGCACAGGGGCGACGGATCTCGGATGGAATCCAGGGACAGCCCTGCAGTGGGGAGCAGCCTGCAGGGACCGCTGGGCATCACCATGCCAGGCAGCAGGACCACAGTCCCAAGGGGCTCCTGCTTCCCCCAGTATTTTGAAGTAGAAGGACTTGATGGGGGGCGGGCAGAAATGCCCCACAGAGGTGCAGAGCACCCAAACAATCACCCAGTGTCTGCGCCCACTGAGGTCCCGTCTCCCCTCCACCTCCACAAAGGGTTTGTTGTTCGAAGTAGTGGGGACCGAGGTGATCTCATGGCCCCGATCGGCGGAGCGGGGAGGGGAGTCCCTTCCTTCGGAAAAACCCAGCCAAGGACAACATGAGTAACAACATGCCACAATGTGGAATTGTGATCTCCGCTGCCTTAACAAAGCATAAAGGAGTTCATTAAGGGGGCTTTACACAGTTATAAAAATAAACCTTCTGTGCACACGAGGGTCTAAACAAAGGGGCTTTATAGAGGCCTCCTTTAAAAAGAAGAAGAGGGGGGGAAAAAAAAAAGAGCAAAAAAGCAAATCCAAATCCATGGTTTTTTTGTTTATTGTAACGCATTCTGCTTTCCTCTTACTGGAAAAAAGCGCGTAAGTGGAAAAGGTTCTTCCCAGCGTGAATAGTGCTCTCTCCAGCCGGCCACCTCGCAAACAGCCCCGGCTCATTAAACACGTCTGCTGAGGTCTGGACGCCAAGAAAGAAAATACACCCCCCCCCTTGAGCCCCCCATCCCTGGAAGAGGTGAGGGAGGGTGGGGGACGCCGCCCTGCTCAGCCGACCCTGCGTTCAGGTGTCTGGGGGATGCTCCTCCATCTCCAGGGTAGGCAGGACATGTTTTACTCCCAGCATGAGCTCACAGTCTCAGGCCAGTGCTGGTGTGGGGGTGTTTGTGTTGTTCTGCAGGGTGGGGGCACCTCCTGGGACTGGGGGCAGGGGTGCAGCACTGGGTTGCATTTGTAGGGTCTATCTGTAAGCCACTGGCAGGTCTCTTGGAAGTGGCTTTGGGGTGAGCTGGGTGGTACCCCCCGGGTGCTGCTGGATCCCCACACACTGTCTGGTGTATCTGTGTCTTGTGGTGACACGTCATGCTGGGTGCCGGGTGGGGGACGTAACCTGTGTCCTCCCATAAAGGCCTGTGGTGCCTCCTGCCACCGTGGAGGTTGGGCTTTGCAGGCAACCAGAGCTCCAGGGTCCACCTGGGGCCACTCAGGTGGGATGCGGCGGCCATGGGGGTCTCGTCCCTGACAAGGCCCCGTAGTTGCTGTCAGGTTATGAAGGGTGTTCAGTCTCCATAGGGTCTTGCAGCGTCATCCCCTGGCATGTTTCAAACGTCTCACCCAGCCCTTGGTCCTGGTTCTGCCACCACCTGTCCCGTCCCTGTGCCCAGTGCCACTGCTGGCGCAGGCTGGATGTCCACAGCAGGTTTGGGCCACACGCTCTTTGAAGCTGTCTGGAAGGGAAGGTGTTAGAGAGGGCTCAGGTTTCATGTTTCTATTGTTAATTGATCTCAGGCTTCCTGTGTTAATTGCTTTGGTTGTTAAGGGAGGCTACTCCTCACTCTTAGCTGCTATCTGGCCATGAAAACCTCTGGCTTTGTCCCAGATTAGGGGTCAGACACCTTGGTCCCAGCTCAGTGCCTAAGTACAGGGTCTGCCGAGACCCTGGAGTACCTGAGACGTCTGCGTGGGGCTGGCAGATGTGGTGCAGCAGCCCCGAGGGAGACACAGAGCCACCTGGTGTGGCAGCTGGGGAGTGGCTGGGGTAACCCAGAGTGCTGGGAGCCCAAAACCCTCCCCAAGACATGAAGGTTACCAAAGCTCGTGCAAGGGGATGAGAGGATGACTCTGGCCGCTTGCTGGCTGCATCATCAGCTCCTGTCCCTTCTGGAGATGTTAAAGACCCCAGGAAGGAGGCAGTAACACCCCAGCCACCTTCTTCATGGTCTGGTCTTCACGGCAAGGGTTGACCTGAAATCACTGCGCACCCACATGTGCAGTGCTGGTACCTCCTGCATCTCCCCAGGAAAGACTGGGTGCATCATGGACACAGTCTGTGGTCTCTGCTGAGCTGGGAGATGACCGTGTTATCACCATGGAAACGCTCATCCTTTTGGGAGAAAACCCCACACCTTAGGGCAAGAGGTGAACCGTTTGTGCTACCTCACTGCTGGTGGACAGGGTGAGGAGTCATGACGATAACCTGGACCAGGACAGATCAAGTCAGACAGCGATGAAATTTCTGATGTGCTGGGAGATGTGGCCAGGGAAGGTCACGGTGTCTGCACCAGCTGGAGCTATCACAAGCCAGAGGTTGCTCGAGTTAACATGGTCTCATTGGATGTCCAAAAGGTTTTTGGCAAAAATATCCTTCATCAGAGGTTTTTAAGGAAAGGAGGCTGCTGTGGGATAAGGAGGAAGGTCTCTGCATAGATAGACAGCTAAGTTGTGTGGGCCGTTGTGGTTGTCTTGTCCCAAAAAGAGTGGATCGAGCAGGGATCTGCATTGGACCTTTATGAGGAATAACTCCATAGGCTGAGACTCTTCAGCTTGAAAAAGAGATGTTTTAGGGTTGGCGTCATAGAAACCTGCAGAACCCTCAGTGTCAGTGCAGGTGGACGGGGTGGACTGTTCCTCCTCTCCTAATGCAAGAGATGGGGAGCCTCAGAGACAGAGGGAGCTAGGTACTGCAAAAAAACTTGAGAAGATGGTTCTTCATGCAGTTTTGAGTCCTCACTGGAGGATGTGGTGGGTTCAAGGGAGCCAGGGCAAGTCACTGGAAGACAACTGGGGTAAGTGTGGGAGAACTTGACCTCATTCTCTTCTCTGCTGGAGTTGCCAGGGTTAGGATTGGAATGTCATTGCTGTTTCTAAGAGACCCACAGCTCCTTTAGCCTGTCCACAGCCTTCCCTGCACAGCCTGCTGGCCCTTGAATGACTATGAATTACTTTCTCCTTCCTAGACCCATAGCTCTAATTCATCCTTTGCCTCTTGTCTAACATCCCTTACAGATCCTTATGCCATTGTCTCCTTCCTCCACCAAAGCCAGAAGACGGTAGTGATCAAGAACACCTTGAACCCCACCTGGGACCAGACGCTCATCTTCTATGAGATAGAGATCTTTGGGGACCCCCAGAACGTATCTGACTCCCCTCCCAACATCGTGGTGGAAATATATGACCATGACACCTACGTAAGTCAACACACCATGAGCTAGGCCTTCATGGTGTGAGTGTGCTGGGGTGGATGGGACAAGCACATGGCATAGCTCCTGCTTTTTGGAATGCAATGCTGTAACATCTTGGGGTGGCTCAGACATTGAGCTGGACACTCAGAAGACAAAAATTCAGCAAACAGCTCTGCTAGTGATGTCCTTGGTGGCCCCACTCTAGTTACCAAAGATGCATTTACATCATGTTCTGCAGAGTGGCCAAATTAACTGTATTTCCTTGTGGAAAAAGCTTGGGACAAGATTTAAAGCAGTCACGCAAGTAGGGGAACATCCACTGTTGTTTGCTGAGCTGCCCAAAGGTATCCAAA
The DNA here is from genome assembly GCF_031877795.1 of Strix aluco. Classification (NCBI taxonomy): domain Eukaryota; kingdom Metazoa; phylum Chordata; class Aves; order Strigiformes; family Strigidae; genus Strix; species Strix aluco. The sequence goes on from NC_133934.1 coordinate 760,954, forward strand.
GGTAGTGATGGCATCTGGGGGGGCTGGTGAGAGAACCTCGAGTCCTTCCTAGGAAAACTGGGCTGTAGCTTGTCCCAAGAGCAAGTAAGAGCAGTGTGTAAGTGAAAAGCATGTAGAATACGTCTCAGGAACTTCTTGTGAAATTTCTGCCCTCCCTCCTCCAAAAGACACCATCAGGAAGCAGCAAAGGCAACTGAAGACCCCGTGGCAGACCAGTAAATGGGCTTTTTAAGAGCTGCTGATACTTAATGCTGTACTTGGAGCTCCTGCTCTGGAAATCGTGTGATACCGTAGCAATTTCACCTCCTGTTTAAGCCAAAATGCATAAGAAAGAGTGTATTTCTAGTTCTAGTAGTTACAGGGAGGAGTTTGAAAGCTTGAGTCTATATGGGCATCAAAACCATCTTTTTTTCTGAACTGGTCCCATAATGGTTCAGACATTGAGCCTGATTTTTGAGTGACGGGTTTCAGATGAGATGCGGGTGCGGGGTGACGGACTCCACCGGGAAGTGGGGTGTGAGGAAAGCTCTCCATGCCTGTGATTGCCTTTCAGGGTGCGGATGAGTTCATGGGGCGTTGCATTTGCAAGCCCAGCCTGGCACGCTCGCCGCGGCTCTCCTGGCACCCGGTCATCAAGGCGAACAGAAATGTCGGGGAGCTGCTGGCTGCCTTCGAGCTGATTCAGAGGGAGAAGGTGAGCTGCCTGTCCGGACCTGATCCTGTCTCTAATTGCAACGCTGACTTCTTCCCTTGGAGCCTCTCAGCACCCGTCAGGATCCAACCTTTGCTCAGCACTGAGTTATGCCCGCCTGGGCTCAGCAGCTCTGCGACTGCCTGGCCTCAGTTTCACGAAGACGACTGCTCCGAGCAGACCTGGCTGCGATGCTCAGCACTGGCTGCACCCCTGCCGTGTGATGGGAGGCTTTAGCAAGGCCAAGGGAAAGAGGCTCGGGGCCAGACCGAAGCCTGGGCTGCTGGGTACCAGCTCAGGAGGCACCACTCATGCCCTGCCAGCCTGGCCAGCTGTGGTGCCGAGCTCCAAGCCTCAGCATCTTTGCACCGCGGGAAGAACCTGGTGCATTTGGCCCCAGATCATTGCTCTTTGCTCCGAGTTAAATTCCAGAGGGGGTTTAGGAGAGCCAAAGCGGGCTGCTGCGCTCAGTGCTGGCCGTTCATGTAACGAGCCACGGGGGAAGGAGGCTGTGCTTTGAGCCAGCGTGGGCAGGAGAGACTCCTCATCATGCCCCAGCGTGCTCTCCTGTGCTTTCCCATCCTCCCTCTCCCCCTGCATGCACCACCCCCTCACCTCTCTCATCTCTGGCTTTTCCACTGGCCGCGGTGTCCGGCTGCAGCCCAGATGTGTGTCTATTCCAGGGAAAGTGGATGGACTGGGAGGCTAAATCTCCCTGCCCTGTTCCTCCCTCCCAGCCCCGAGGTGCTAATTGGGAACGAGGGTCCTGCAGCTCCCTCCTCCCTCTCTCCGCTGTAGGTCCCAGCTCTGCTCCCGGAGGGATGCTGTGCAACGCTGCTGCAGCTGCCGGGGTGGGTGCAAGGGGTGCAAACCTTGCTGCACCAGCGAGTGCTGCTGGGTGGGGGTCAGGAGCCGTCTCTGCTGTTGGGATGGGGCACCGAGTCACTTGCACACAGCCTCTTCTTCCTCCTCACCTTGCTCAGATGTTACTGAACCGGGTGGGGAAGACCTTGGAGAGGGGAGTTCTCTCCAAGGACCTTGTTTGGTTCTAGCAGAAAGCAGCCGCGTGGATTTGAGGTTCTGCTCATGCCTCCTTGTTGGAGGGAGAGCCCTGCCCTCATGCCCAGGCTTTTTGGAGCCCAACACTGGGCATGGAGGGGGGCAGCGTGCAGCTATGAGAGGGCTGATGTGTCTCTGCCAGATAAAGCTGAGTTGGCACCAGGAGTGCAAATGGAAAGTGTGTGTTTTTTTTCTCCACAGCCAGCTGTCCACCACATCCCCGGCTTCGAGGTAATGCCATGACCCTGTTCGCAGCTCCTAGGCCCTGTGTCCCTCAAACCATTCCCTCCTGTACCCCTACAGAGCTGTGGGGTCCCAGCTCCATCAGCTGCTCTTGCAGAGATTTGCAGTGGATTCTGTTTGCAGCCCTGCTTCTGCAGGCAATGTGTCCATCCTGTCTTAGGGACTTATTTTAGGGTGAAGGAATCCCCATGTAGAGATGCCAGTTTCCTTCAGCGGATGGTAAAGAGAGCTGGAGGGAGTGGGGCAGCTCACTTTTGACCTCTAAAACAGGGCAGATGTACTCCATTTCAGATATAATTCCTCAGGTGTCAAACACACCATAACCCTCCTGCCCTGCGATAATTTCAGCGTTCCCATTGCAAAGGGCTGTGCTTCCCAACTGCTCCAGCATGGTTCCTACCCTGCAGCCTGGCTTAACAAAGCCATTAACTGATGCTGGATTTTAAATGGTTTTAAGTCACCTGCACTGATTTCTTCTCAAGCTTGGGGGTGGTGGTGTGCAGGAACATGGAAAACATCCTTGGATGCCTTAGGATGGGCTTATGGATGAGAATTGCTCTGACTCTGTACTTTCCTTCTCTCCTCCAGAGTGAGCTGTCCTCCAGTCTGGATGAGGTGAGTCTGTAAGATTTAGTTGTCTCTTCATCTTGGAAATTGTTAAAATTGTGCCTCTGTGGGGCAGCCACTTCTTTTCAGATGAGTCAAGCCAGTGACATCAGGATTTTAGTCACATGAGCGATCACCAGCAGGACAGGGGAGATGGGCTCCGTGCTTAACCCAGCAAGTGTTCCCAATTGCAGGGCATGTCGGGTAATATTTAACCTTTGTGGGATGTGTGTGCATGAGGTCTACTAGTGTTCAACCCTTCCAAACAAAGCATGCCAAAACCGAAATGCTGGGCTGATCCTTGGCTGGACCTCAACTGAAATCCCAGTTGAAAAGTTTGCAACTTTTCATGGGGAATTTGCCCCTGATGAACCAGGGCACGTGCTGGACTGTTCCAGTTGCTCTGAAGGAAATAAATAATCTCATCAGGATCCCAAGCTGCTGCTTGGGCAACATGTCAGAGTTGCTATCCAGACCTTGTGTGTCCTACAGGGCAGATCACAGGCTGAACCAAGCGGTGCCAGGGCTGGCTGGTATCTTGGACAACACAAGGCAGGGAGTGGAACAAGGGGCACGTCTACCTGAGTGTTGTGGTGGCCCTAGGAGCCAGTTAACCCCAAAGCCAGGGAGATGAGCTAGGAGGGACCTGGGACATGCAAAGACCCTGGCCACATTTCCATGAAAGGTTGGATGGGATTTCTTCCACCCAAGCAGCCTTTCCTGATGGTGTGGGGCTCATCTTTGTGCTCAGCTCCTGCTGAGCTGGATTAGCTTGTATAAACATAACCATCTCTCTGCTCTTTCTCCTCCATTTCTTGGCACTGCCATTTCTGGATGGGGCACTCCACAGCTCTGCACCCCTGCCTTGTTCTACGAGGGGCTCCTCCAATGGGTACCTTTTATGCTCAAACACTTGACTCTCCTCTTCTCCTCTGCCTTTGCCAACCAACCAAAGTCCTAACAGAGACTCAGAGAGACCAGCTCCTTCAGACATGGCCTGGCCTGACCCACCTGCCCTGCAGGACCCCCCTCCAGACCAACCCACTGAGGCTGCATCCAAAGGAGTGATGCCAGCCCAGGGCCTCCAGTGCCCTTAGCAGGAGATAACAGGCTTTATGGTGAACCTGGCTCACACGTGCATCGTTCAGGCTCATGATGCATCTGAACGACCCAGGCTGGCACCAGACTTCCTTCTGCTGCATTTCTGTTTGGTGCAAATGGGAGTAGCCTTCTGGGGCTAGACCCCTTCCAGGCACTGGGGTTTAAGCCCCTCTTGAAACAACGTGACCCAGCTGCTCACTCAAACTGGGAGGTGTTTCCAGCCACTGCTTTGACTGGGCTGATCTGTGCTGACTTTCACTCATCTCTCTTCCAACCCTGTATCAAAGCCAGGGTTGGACTAGACGATCTCCAGAGCTCCCTTCCACCCCAAATCCCTCTGACTTGCCCTTGTTCAAACCATCCCAGCTGCCAGCAGACCCCACAGGTCTTTTCATGGATGTCTCCTCCATCCCGCCTGCTATGTCTGGGTTGAGAGCTGTGTCTGGGAATTGCTTGTTCTCCACTACCACCCCGAACCCTCCCTTGCTTCTGCCTTATCCCCAGGACTCACTGCTCATTTCTGTCCCATCTGGTGAAACATTTAATGCTCATACAATCAGGTGAGACCCAGGAGAATGACTGCAAAACAACAGAGATTGAGAAGGTCTTAGAAATGGCTAGTGCTCACTGAAGACGTGGCAGTGTTAGAAGCCAAGTGTGCACTGTTGGCTTTCAAAGCCGCTGTTGAACCTGGAGAGGACGAGGGGCAGGCAGGAACTCTTGGAGAGGATGGGGGGCAGGCAGGAGCTCTTTCCTCAAGGCTTTCCCCTTTTCCCATACAGATTTGTCAGAAGACAGAAGGATTGAAATGATCTTTAGTCCAATGACAATAAATAAATGCAACACATGATATTTGCATTGGTGAAGATTTAGGTGCCCTGTTAGGGAAAAAACCTCTCGTTTTGGGAACGGACTGTGCAGCCATCTCACAGGGACTGCGTGGAGTTTGAGCCTGCCTTGGGGTTTGGAGATGGGCTAGGTGACTTCTAAATTGCATAATCTCTATAAACTAAGTTATGTAATCTCTATTATGCAACTTAAATGCAATTTAAGCACATTTAAAGCTTGAAATGAACATATGCCACTGTACAAGGACAGACTGAGGCTCTTCTTGGTTCGGTCCATGCTTAGACACCTTGGTGTTCTCTAAGTGTTATGGGTCACAAAGAAAAGCTCTTCAAGGGCCATTTGGTCTATTCCTCTACCCCAAGGAAGGACCAGCTCATGCTGATGGTGCAGTGTCTGAGCAGCCTGACGTTAAGGCTCTCGGAAAGTAGCTGGGTTACCAGGAATGCTGAGCACCCAAGCAATGCTGGGGATGCTCTGCCCCTCTCCCTTCTCCTTAGGCACTTCCCCCCCCAGAGAACCTTCCCTTTCCCTGCTAGCACTAACCACTTCTGTGAGCATGTGGTCCATGGGAGGGAGGACTGCCTGCCCCAGATTTACCGGCTGCCCCGTGGGGGAACCCAGACATCTGCCCCCAAATGGAGTTACCGAAAGTCTTCAGCTAACAAGCAGCTTGATTCGCCAGCCACCAGCAATTGCCAATGAAAATTAAAGCTTAGCATCTAGTATAGCTAACATGCCACCATGAAAAATCCCTTTGTAGAGCATTTATATACATACATATATAAACCTGAACCAATCCTATAATTGAAATGCGTATACACACTTAATTTAATGCAATAATACTCCAGCCTGAAAAGAATGCCGGTCTCCTAAATTGGTTCCAACTGCCCTTGGATGAGGGTTGCATTTTTAGAGGTTTTGCTTTCATTCCTGCCTTTTTGGTGACTCTGAACTCGAAGGTGCAGGTCAAGAAGAACCCGAATGCTGGGAGGGCTCAAAGCCTGTCCTCTGCGAGGGGCCGGGGAGGCTTGGCTCCCTGATTTCCTCCTCTGTGAAGGCAAATTTTGAATCCCTCACCTGCCATCCAGATTTGGTCTTGCCCTGAGGGAAATCTGTGTGCACTGTGCATGGACGGCTTTATCTGAGCCCTGTCCTGTGGCTGGCAGCTTGGCAGATGCCGGTTATGGTTTATAGAGCTATAAGCAGCTATAAGTAGGAACAACAGCCCCTTCCTGCAGCCGGGGGCAATGCCAACTCTCCGTCCCACGGTGCTGCTACCACTAAATTCCTAATTTTTGGGAGTTGGTCACAGCATCTCACTCTGTCCAACTCTAGGAGCTGTATTTCACTAATTCACCCCCTGCTGCTGCTTTGTCCCCTCTCATCGCTCTGCATAACTGTCTCACCGTGGTCCTGGTGTGGGATAGATGCGATTTCATCCCCTCAACCCCTAAAGGAGGCTGAACCTTGATGGAGGGCAGATCCCTCTTAGGTCCCTTGGAAAGGCTCAGGGGTTGCTCTCAGCAGTAGATGTTTGTCTTTTCCAGGGTCAGATTAAAGGGAGAGAAGCAGTTTGCAAGCACATTCACCCCCCCAGCCCTCATCTCCTCTCAGGCTGTCCTGGACTTCTGGGAGAAGATGAGTTTTGTAGAGAGAAGGAGACTCTGGGGGGATGCAGCATGGGGACGGGGAGGCAATAGGGTTAGTGTTCCATTGTGCCATGACCTGATGTGCCCTTGGCATCTCTGCTCCCCGCAGTCTGCCGACTCTGACCTGCCGTACCCCCCGCCCCAGCGGGAGGCCAACATTTACATGGTGCCCCAAGGAATCAAACCGGTCCTGCAGCGCACAGCCATCGAGGTGAGTGACGGGGAGTGCACGAGGCTGCTCGCCTCCTCGCAGAATAACACCCTGAATGTGTGTCCCTAATGGGGGGATGAGACTCAGAAATGAGATCCAAGCCAGACTCTGTGGATGCAGAGTCCCACCAGTGCTGAGAGCTGGTGCTGCTCTTGGGTTGTCTATCAAAAGATATTATCTTGCTGGGAAAACAAGTCTCACCAAGCAGTTGAGTTCTAGGGCAGAGCACAGCCCTGGACCACACTTGTTTTTTAGAAGGACAATCTTCGTCACACCAGGATGATATTTGCCCAAACCAGAGATGCTCCATTAATAGATAAGCAGTTGTGGACCTGGTGTATTGGTGCATACAGAGAAATGTTTGCTGTACAACATGGCTTCTCCCAGCACCGGCTGTCCCACATGGTTGATTCATCTCTCCTTCATGGTGGGCCAACCTTCAGGTTTACCTCCGTTGCTTAGAATCTCAGTGAGAGACCTGGAGGCAGACCTTTGGCTCAGTCTTTGCTGTCTGTTCCCCTCACCCTTCAGGTCCTGGCCTGGGGGCTGAGGAACCTCAAGAGCTACCAGCTGGCCAGTGTCACCTCGCCCAGCCTGCTGGTAGAGTGTGGAGGCCAGCTCGTGCAGTCCTGCGTCATCAAGAATGTCAAGAAGAACCCCAACTTTGACATCTGCGTGCTCTTCATGGAAGTGGTGAGGACCTGGTCCCCACCCTGCAGTGATGGGATCATAGCAGAGCTGGGTGGGAAGGACATCTGGAGGTCCCATAAAAAAATGCATCTGATGGTGAAGCTAATTCTGTTCTGCTCAGCCTTTGGGGGGGTGCAGAGCAGCTGCCCTCCCTGCTCTGTGTAGTTACGTGGTCCCTCCCCTCTGCCCACAGCGTTTACCCAAGGAGAGCCTGTACAGCCCCCCCATCATCATCAAAATCATCGACAACAGGCCATTCGGCCGAAGGCCCGTGGTGGGGCAGTGCACCATCCGCTCGCTGGAGGATTTCTACTGTGACCCCTACCAAGAGGAGACGGACGGTCCCCAGGAGCACTCGGGTACGTGCTGCCACGAGGACCATGCTGACTGCACACCCCTGCCTGTCTCTGGGAGGAGCTGTGGGTGGCTCTATGCATCACTTTTAGCTCACCCCAGCTGTAGGTCTGATACAAAAAGCCCAGGAGGTGCCAAGGAGGAGTCCAGCTCTGGGGTTGGTTGGTGAGATGGGTTGTCCCTTGGCCAAGCTGTTCAACCTGCATGAGCATGAGCTTTGGCTGGTGTGAAGGCTCTGGGCGAGGTTGAGATTGGTCCTGGAGGTTGATCCCAAGGTGGTTTGGCTTTGGGGTTTCCGACAGCTGGATGTCCTGGTCATGCTCGTGCTTGCTCTGGTTGCAGATGATGTGAGCCTCACGCCCAGGGATGATGTCCTCATTGACATCGACGACAAAGAGCCTCTTATTCCTGTCCAGGTAGGGAAAAACATCACTTGTTTCTTACTTTGTGTGATATGGGGGAACTTGTGCAGGTACAGGGCGGGGGTAGAGAGCGATGCGGATGTGGGGTCATGTCTGGTTGTACCCTTCCTTTTGCAGCTTCCACCTCTGTTTTCACCCCCTCTCCTCCACCACACCACAAGGAACAACCACAAACTCACCCTTCTCCCCCATGTTTAATATGAGGTGTCAGATTTGCTTTTCTGGGGGGGGAAACACCAGACTCCCCATGCCAGGCTCTTCCCTTCAGCATCTCTTCCTCAAATGTGTGGTTTGGTGTGAGACTGAAGAAGGTTTGTGCATCTCCATAGGGCTCTGCTGTGCGGGATGGTCTCTGGGAATGACAAGAGCTGACAGCCTTGAGGGGACTTACCCCAGCACTGGAGAGGGTGAACTGGTGCTGGCAGATGGGACGGTTTGCCCACGGCCACACTGGAGGCGAAGGTTCCCTGTGGCTCTGTTGTCCTTACCACAACCACACGGCCAGGTCTCCTTTCCCCGGGTTTCTCTTTGTTTGCAGGATGCTTTGCTGCTCCCAAACTCACTCGCTGCTTTCAGCAGCTCCAGTTACTCTGCAGAGGGTCATGGTGGGGACCGTGACTGCAGAATATCCCCTACGGGCTTTAGCAGGGAGGGAGGGATGTGCTGCTCCTGTTGCAGGAAGCAAGCTCATCGGTGCCATGAGTTTGAGGGGTCTCAGCTGTCCCTTGTAGGTGGGTCAGGCCACACCGGTGACACTGGCCCTGCTGGTGCTTCACATTTCTATAACACCTCGGGTTTCTTCGCCAGCAGATGTGTCCTCTCTGAGGCAGAGACCTGCCAGTGCTGACATGTGCGTGTGTGATGCACAAGTCTGTAGGTGAGCCTGACTGCTCAGGAGCAGCTGGAAGTGTTGTCAGAGGCATTTGGTGAAGCTTTTCATGGTCTCCCATTCCCTTTGGTGTATTTAACATGCGCTGGCATTTCCTTGCTCCCTGTTTTAAAGGTTGTGGGTGCTGCATGGCACCCCGGGCTAGAAAAGCCTGAGCTTTCTGTAAGAGCTCTGCCCTTCAGGTAAGCCTCTTGCCTGGTCTTTCACATAAAAGCAAGATGGAGAATTTGGGCATCAATGCTTCTGCTCTTTATTCTTCTCCTTGGTGGCACCTCAGTGTTTCTATTCACGAGGACTTTATGATCCACGGATCTGTGCTGTCAGATATCTGCGGTCGTGTCCCAGGGTGGGCTCAGACTGGGCTCCCAGTATTGGGCTGTCCCCAGAGATTCAGAGCTGGAGATTCAGAGCTGGAGCTGCACCTCTCTCCTTGCTAGATTGTCTGCTTTAGGTTTGTGCTGTGCAAGTCCTCCCTGCGGCTGAGCAGGCATTGCTTAAGCAGGAGTGCGCGTTGCATGCTGCAACCTCTGCCCAGTTCAAGGCTTTCAGGCTTTGGATTAAGGAAAAATCAAGATTTTGGCCAGCGCTTGGCAAAAGCTGTGGGTGTGGGACTCCAGCCTGTTGTGGTCTTGCCTGCAGCTGGCCCTGCTCATGCCTACCTATCCCAAACACTGATGAGATCCAGGTTGGTGCTCTCTGGCAAGGTCACCCCGCAGTCCTTGCAGTGAGGCAGGTCAAAAGAGCTGGCTTTTCGGGTTCCCCACCAGCCAAGAGGAGGGACGTTGGGATGCTCAGCTCCCTGGGACGCTGGCGGCTTGTCCTGAGGTGCTTCAGTATCAATTAGGAACTGGACAGTGGAGTTTAAAAATATTGGCCCAAGTGAAATAGTGTCGTCGAAAGGAAAAAGTGACTCCAGACAGAAAATACTACTGACAACCTAATCGGCTTTCTGTTTGCTTGCCATTTGCGGATTTGTCTTAATAATTTACAATTGTGCTTCATCTTGTATCAGTAAAGTAACTGGAGCGTGTCTGTACAAAACTCACCAAAATGAGTCTTGGAAGAGGAACCTTCACTTCTGCAAATAAAAAAAACCCCTTTTTCTAGCCTAGTTCAGAAAACAGTTGGGAGAAAAGTAAGGGGATCAGGGAATAATGTGCATAGGAGGGCTGGGGTGCAGGTCGTGCCTTTACCTCTGATTTATCTCATGATGCTGGGCAAGTGATGTCCCTTTGCTGCAAGACCCTCTGCAGAGACGGTGGGCTAAGACCCCCAACAGAGGGTTTTTCTGGCCCCCTCCTGACCCACAGCCACAGATGGGGCAGTGATGGGTGGACTGGTTTTGCATCTGCAATGCCAGCAAGCTGCGAAGGGATCATTTCTTATTTTTTAATAGAAAAATCTACCCAACTTTCAAATTGGTTTGACTAATTTTGGTTTTTTTTGGACATATTCAGAAATCTACAGTTTAGACTCTCCCCCTTTTTTTGTTTTTTGGTCAGTTTTCAGTCAAAACGGTGTTGTGTAGCAAAACAACAACCTGCAGCACTTCCAATGCGCAATACTGCTCTTCAAAAGCATCAGAACAACTGCCCCCACGCTGGCCCTCTGCTGCCTTTTTCTGATGGCAAAACCATTTGTTAAATGCAACTGATTTTATAAAACATTTCCTTTCCTCTGACCTTCATCTGCCAGCGCCCTTTCCCACCCCTGATTTTTCTGCGCCTTCAGCAGGGTTCAGACCTGCAGTCGCTTCTGCTTCTTCTCCCGTGACTTTGGTGGAGATAACAAGAGGGAAATGCAGTTCCCTCTGGGAACACAGTGTTTTGACCCAAATTTGCTTTCTCGCTGGGAGCCAGGATGGCCGGGGCTTGTGCTTAGAACCGGCCCTGGCTGCGTGGTGCAGGGTGCTTTCAGCCCCGGTCGCTAATTACCCTTTTACTCTGCTTAATGGAAATTCCCCTGCTTTTTTTTGCCAGTGGTTTATTAACCCGGTAGCTGCTTTTTTGAGGGAGGTGAGGGGAGGAAAGTTTCCTCCCATAAATATCCTTTACGAGAGCTGCAGGCAAATGCTCTGCTGGGTGCAGTGAGGGGGCTGCGGCCACCATGGGACCTCAGCTCAGGGCTGGCGTGGAGTTGGGGTCCTCAATGAACCGGTGCTGAAGGTGCCTGGCCAAGGCTGTGTTGGACATTCATGCTCTATGGGGCTGGTGGGGCTCCCAGTTTGCACCATTTCCTCTGTTTTTGCTGTACAGACAGGATGGAGGGAGCACCCTGGGGTGCCCCCACCCTGCGGTGCAGGTTGGGGGGACTTCCTACCTGGCCTCTGCCTGTGCCTGCTGTTGCTTGAAGTGCTCTGATCAGATTGCCATGGCTTTTTAATGAAAAGGCATCTTTTTTACAATTTTTTCTTTTCTTTGGGCACTTTGTAGTGGTGAAAAAACAAGACTGTTTTTCATGTTAATTTTGCAGCACTTCATTCACTTTCTGTGCTTCCCCCCGAGACCCATTCACCGTTTCCCTGTTTTCCCCAGGTTTTGTTGCACCTGGAGGTGAGGGCAAGGCAAGAAAGAGAAACCCAGGGCTCTTCTTCTTATATTTGCATGCCAAAAATGGCAGAATTTCAAATTTCTTTTAGCTTCCACCTTTTTTATTGCAGTTAGTTTGGAAAAGAAAATGAAAAATTGTCCTTCAAAGCTTTTTTTTCCCCCCATCTTTTGACCAGCGTTAACTGTGAAAGTGCTTGTTGCTGGCATGGGGTGTGCAAGCCAGAGATCATAGGTGCTGGGTAGATGTGTGTGCACCTACATTTAAGGAACCTCCATCAGTGCTGAGGTGGTGTTTTGGCCCCATCCATCACTGGGGAACCTCTTGGAGATGCTGGCCCAGAGGTGAAGGCAGCTGGGCAGGGTGTTTTGGGGTAGTTTAGGAGGCAGAGCAGGATCGTGGTGTGCAGGGACCTCTTGCACACGCAGCTCAGCACCGTGCTGGGTGTTGATCACGTCTGCAGAGTGGTCAGAAGTGGCAGAAGGTGACAGGAGAGGTGGGAGGAGAGGGGCAACCCGCTTCTCCTCCGAGCCTGTCCCGAAACCTGCTCCTCATTAGGCTAATTTGGAGCGAGGCCGGAGGCTCTGTTATTGTGTGTACACAGTGCCCTGGCACGGTGGGGCTGTTTAAATTGCAAACAAGAATTAATCCCCTCCTCAGATGTGGTGGTGCATCGTGGGGAAAGCGTTGCTTCGTGAGCCGCACCCCGTCACCGCAGGCGCCACAGGATCTGGCCCTGCTCCTCCATCTCCTCCCACCCCGGCACAGGCAGCTCCAGGCAGGAGCAGGGTGAGGGAGAGCCACACCAAGGGCCAAAGGGACCCATTTCAGCTGCCTGCACTCACTCAGGGCTGGGCTGGTGGATTCCCTGTGAGCAGGTTGTGATGGGAGGAAGGAAAGTAGCAGTCCCTGACCCTCCTCCAGCTCCCATCCTTTCCAAAGCTTTGCTCTGGATGCTCTTGTCCAAACACACTTTGTGCTCGTTACCAGTTTTTAAAGTCAGCGCAATATCCGAGTGCTCCGGCAGAAGCTGCAGGTACTTCTGAGGACATGCCAGATGCAGGTCTGTCTATCTTTTGTCTGAATTACACCCTGCCACTCACCCTTCTTCAGAAATTTGTGCGCTTTCTATCCAAATTCATGGAAAAATGCTCTTTCCCTGGCTCTGAAGTTCTTCCTTGAGACTTTGGGGTGCTCCTTGTCCCGACGGAGACCCATACACCATGAGGGGTACACGGATCAATGTTTCATCTTTGGTACAGCTGGCTCTCCACTACTTGCTTTGAAAATCAGGCCCGCTGTCATGTCCACAGCAGGTTGGGATCCATCACAGGAACCTCGTGTGCCCCCAGCAGCAGGGACATGACTCTGCTAGAGTTAGAGGTCTGCAACTTAGAGATGGCCCTTAGTGGCCCTGGTGGCCAGGCTCTCTTCTGACAGGAGGAAATGAGGTTTCCTACTGATCTGGAGGAAAAAGAAGCATTTTTGGAAGGTGACAACTAGAAAATGGGGCCCCTGTCAGGGAACAGAGGGTTGTTGGCAGCCAGATCCTCAGCGTTTCTCTGCCACTGCTTCTCGGTGGAGGACCTGTCACCACCCTGGAGATGCTGCAGAGCAAGGAGAGCAGTTACTGGGTTTGGGGCTGCAGGTGGGGGAAGACACATCTTCCTGCAGCATTGGTCCCTCTCTTGGTGCTGCCGGAACCATGGGCACGGAGCATCCTGGGCTGAGTCCCGGCGGGGAGGAAGCTGTGGTCCTGGTTGGTGCTGGTTTGGAGAAGTTGGTGACAGCTGATCCTCTGCGAGATCCCCAAGGCTTCTCCCATGGGCTGCCTGTTCAAAAGCGCTTTCTGAGCGTTGCCTGCAGGGGATCCTCGGTTTCTTTTCCTTCTTGATACTTGCTTCTGGGGCAGCTTTTGGCTGGGATGTGCAGAAGTAGGTCTGTCTGTAAGAAAACACACCTCCCCGGCTGCAGACCTCATCCTTAGGGGACTCAGGCTTGGTCCAACAATTAGCAAAACATTCAGGAAGGCATTTATGGGCAGTGGCTACAGAGGACAGAGGTGAAAACCTTCTGGCCTCTGATGGTGCCTGTGAGGAAGAGGAGGGTTGTGGCAATGAGTGATGGAGGTGAAGGTAAAGGGAGGCACCTCAGGGGTCCCTCAGCCTTAGGTTGCAAAGTGAAGTGAGGTGAGCTTTTTCTCATGTTTGACTTTCCTTTAAGCAAAATAAATGACACCACATGTTGAATTAAGTAATTTTTATTTATTTTAAAACATCCACCAAAGGTCAGAAAAATATTTCCCTAGCAATGTCCTCAGACCTGAAGGCAGGGCCTTCTTTCCCAAAAATAGTTGCGGGCAACAAGTTATGAGCCGGGTTTCCTGCGATGCTCCCGCGGCTGGTACGTGTGGAGCAGCTCAGGTCTTTCCCCCCAGGGAAACACGGAGGTCGACGGAGCTCTGCGGGGCTGCGTCTCTCCCAGTCCTTACAGGGACTTCATCATGATGTTACCAAACCTGCTCAGATCAGCCTTTTGGGGACAAAAAGCTCTGGATGGGGACACACACACTTTTAGGCAGGTATACACAGCGTTTGCTGCTCGGGGGGCAGCGGTGGTGGATTGGCACGGGGGCTGCAGAGGTCCCAAAGGAAGGAGTGAGACAGAGAACCCCACCTCTGCGATACTTTGTTCCCTGGGGCAGTTGAAAACCTATTGAAAGCATCTACAAACTCAGAGCAAACTTGGGGAACAGTTTAAATGGGTGGTGAAAGGACGAGAAGGGGGAGAAGGACGTTCCAAAAGCCAAAACACTTCGCTGCGGCAGTTTTAAAGTGGAAGACTTTGACATTTCTTTACTGAAACAAACATTTCGCAAACAAAACACCCTGCAATGAATTGAGTTATTCAGTCTGACCCCAGATTAATTCTTCTCTGTTTCTTTGTTTGTCTTTCACTTTTGCCCTTTGTTTGGGGAGCAGAGGGAGGAGGGAGGTTGTTCATGGATAGCCAAACCAAAATTCCCACCATCTCCCTCCCTAATCTCTAAAGTTTGGCCCTGAATGCTGTTCCTCCCATGCCCAGCCTCTCCTGGTGACAGACATGGGGTTGGGGTGACTTTTTCTGACACCCCGCAGCCATCGGGGTCCCTCCACCCCTCTCTGCTCCCCTCTGGGGCCAGATTTGGAGGGTGAAGGAGGAGTCCCAGTCTGCAGAGTCCATCCTACCCCTTCTCCCTGGGAAAGGCGAGGGATCCCAGGCCAGGAGCTTGTGCCCGGGGCCGCAGACTCCGTACCACTTGCTCTTCCCGTGGTGACCTTGGAAGCAGGAGCCAGGATTGTTCCTGCCCGTGCATGTGTGCATGGGTGTGTTTCATTGTGTGGCTCCAAAGCCTTTCTCCTTCCTTGCCAAGCCTGGCTTTGGTCCCTCCTCTGATGGATGACTGGAACAAAGGATCACTTTGTTGTCCTCATCTGAAATAGAGAAAACAAACAGACACGAAACCCCTCTGCTCTGAGGTTGCTGAGCGTGTTGTCCATCTTGTTCAAGTGGGGTGAGAAGTTCAGCCTGAGGCCCGTTTAAAACAAGTCTATGTGCACATGAACTGGAAACATCATGGTTACTGAGTGTGAGGAAAGAAGCTCCTAAAACTCATAGAAAAGCAATTTTTCTGTAGCAAGGTCTCCTTGGCTAAGCCCTTTTAGTTTGCTTCTCTGGGAGATGCACCCGGAGTAGGGATTTGCAGGGGCTGAGCACATGTAAGTGGCTGCTGGCTCAGCCCTTATTCCTGCCCACTCTGCCCCCGCAGCCTCCTCTTGTTCTCCACACTCTTTCCTGGGTCCTCATCCCCATGGGAAGCAGATTGGGAAGGACAACCATGAGGCCCAACTGCAGTCCCAAGGGATGAGCAGATATTTGTTCCTTCTGCTTGTTGATAAAACAGTCGCAGAGGAGCTGTCTCCCACTACCCTCCCAGAGTTGCATGGGTGTCCTAGTGGGAACTGAGCCCGGGGGAATCCTCCCCCCATGAAGCAGCTGTAAATTCAGTGTTTTCAGCTTGACCCGAGGTCTGTTGCAGGTCTGGTTCGATGGGGTCAAAAGCAGCATGTTCAGGGCCCAGCCCGAGCTGGTGAGCAGGGGGAGCGCTGTCAGGCTTGGCCTGATGCTCAAAACCAGCTATTTTCTGGTGAGAATATCTTATTTCTCCCCCTTCTCCATCTCGAAGGAAACACACTTTGCAAGGCAGAAGCAGAGCTGCCGCTTGCTGCCCAGGGCAGGGGTAGGTGACAGCAGCTCTTGGTTTGCCATCGACAAGCTTGTGCTCAGCGTTTCATTTGTACCAGACCTTGGTCCTGAGCTCTCCTAATCCCTTTCTGTCAAAAACCACCCTGGGTCAGATCCCTCCCTGGCTTCTGCGATGAACTTGACTCGCTGCGTTTGCAAGCGCCCAGTGCCCACAGGAGATCCCGTCCTGCGCTGAGAAATGTTAACAGCTTTTCAGTAACGTGGATTTTTGCTGCAGTTTCCCTTTAATACCCCATTTATTCTCTGCGACCATTCAAACCCTGTCCCATTTGATGAACATCAGTGAAAACCCAAACCCTGCTCTCGCGCCAAGGGTGCCTTGACTGGGGAGACCCCAACCTTATAACCCAGGGGAGGGGGAAGGTGGCACTGTTCGGGTTCATTCATTTTATTTCTCCTAAATTGTGCTTTTGCTGATGTATGTTAAACATTGTTTCTCTAACCCCATTGACAACCAATCATTTTAATTTGTAGCTTGCAGAGGGTATGACCAGCTCAGCATTAATTAACATACCAGCTTCTCGGGCCCAGCCTCATGTATGTATTGCTTAATTTCTAACTTACTTGCTTGATTAATGGGTTTTATGAATGATAGATGTGCATATATATATATATATATATAAAGATCTGCAGAAATGGAGGCATTTCTTGTTGTGAAAGATCCCCCTGCTGTCCTAGAAAAATGGAAATTTCATCTCACTACAGATGTGTGTGCACTTCAGCGATCATTTTCGTTCATGCCAAAGAAATGACGGTCTGTTTTGGGAGGAGGGATGAGGAAGCTTCCTCCCTCTTGTCCTTGCAGAGTCAGCAGAATTCTGTACATGCTTGAGGTCAGGTGTCTCCCCGACAGCTTCTGGCTCCTCTGTGCACACCAGCAGAGCCTGGTACT
Source organism: Strix aluco (assembly GCF_031877795.1). Taxonomy (NCBI): domain Eukaryota; kingdom Metazoa; phylum Chordata; class Aves; order Strigiformes; family Strigidae; genus Strix; species Strix aluco. The sequence continues at coordinate 777,462 of NC_133934.1, forward strand.
CAGTGGAGATGGTGTGTCCTGGGTGACTGCAGTGGCATAATTAAGGACTTGATGGGACTTCTGTGTTCCTCTGTGTTCTAGCTCAGGGACCGTGACAAGTCCTAGGCATCGTGTTGGTCTAGGTTGAACTGAGGGGGTGTTGACCTTCCACGAGGAGAAGGGTTTCACCCCAGGGAAGGTTTCATCTCATCAGCAGGACTTTGCACAGTCCTGTTTTTTGCAGGCGTACAGCCTGGTGCCCTCAAAGCGCGGGGATGAGGGAGATGCCCAAGCAGTGACAGATCCCTCCTTGCAAAGTGTCTCCTGCTCCCTTCGTGCACTTTTCATAAGAAAAATCAGATGTTTGGGATGTTCCTGACTTTTGTAAGAAGGGCAGTGAATCTGCTTTGCTTTCTGAGGGCTGACACTCCAGAGGAGCAATTCTTCTTCATGCCCCAAATTCAGGGTTGTGACCCTGGGGCTCTTCACCCCTCTTAGATCCCTCTTGATACCAGCCCATGAGTTACAGGACAGTTCCTGCTGAGAGCCATGCACATCCCTCCTGCGTGTTTCAGGCCAGAATTAGTTGCGTTGCTTTCCACTTCTTCGCTGCAATAAACAGCGATTCCTTCCCACTGGTCAAACCCGGAGCAGTGCCCGCGTGCTTCCGCCCTGGGATGTAAACCACCGGTGAGTCGGCCCAGAGTTTTGGAAGAAGGTCAACTTGAAGGTGTTATTTATACTGTGCCGTTGGGAGGAACAGTCTCCCCTCGAGGTCTGACCATGCAGGATGGAAGGGAAGATAAATTTGGCTTTCATTGCTGAAAACAACGTAAAAATCGAGCAAGCAGAGCATGTGAGTAAGAGATGGGTTGCAGCTTCATGACAGCTGTAAATTTTGCATGCAGAAGCCCCTGATGGGCATCTTTGTAGGTCTTGGCATAGGGTTGGAGGCACGTTTAATGTCCAACCTTTCTCTCCGTAACATAGATATGTGCTTTGTTGGGCCTACACACATCTCTCCAGTACCCCATTTATCCTCTGTACCCACATAATATTGTTCACTGATGCGGCTTCCTCTGTCGCCCAGAGAAGACAGATGGGTGGCTGCGCTGGGATGTGGAGTATGGAAACAAAAGCTCCATAAATAGCCTCCCTCTTCCCTCTGTTCATCAGCATTTTTAATTTACGTGAATATGTTTTTGTTTTAGTTCAAATAAAATTTAGGGGGAAAAAAAAAGACAGAAAAAAGCTGCAAACCATTAATTTAAAATAAAAGGAACAGAATATTAGACAGTAATAAACCCATTCTCCTGGCCTTCACCAAGACCCTACAAGAATGTGATTAAATGTAATAAACCTCACGTCGCAGAGAGCTGCTGACGCCTCCTGGGGGAAACCATCCTGTTTTGGAAAGGAGGTCACCGAGATGGCCTGTGCACGTCTTCCTTCCCGTCTCCTTCTCCTTTATAGCTGTGGAGCTTTGCACGAAAGCAGGAGCTGTGGAATGAGGCATAGGGGCTGCAGCTGGTTAAATATTAGGAAAAAAGCTTTTACAGCCAAAAATATCCAGCCCGGTGTGGAGTGTGTGAGGGAGCTCCTGAACTTCGCTGGGTTCTGCCTCCGACTGTGGCATTAATGACCTGGAGGAAGGGGGATGTGGTGGGAGACTGTGGGCTTGCCCCTCATGGAGACTTGAGCTTATAGATCTACCCATCTCCTCAGTGGACTCCACAAGACGTGTTTTTTTTTTTTTTCTCTTCATCTGGAACTTGTGGGTTTTCTGCCTCCCCAGCAGTGTGGCCTCAGTGTGCTGTGAAAACCTCGAAAATCCTCAGAACTACAAACAGCTCTGGAAAATGGGGCAGGCATTGCCAGGGGTACCTGGGGAGCCATTGAGGAGGGCAATGGGCATCATCTCTGCTCCCTGTGGCATCAATCCCCTACCCTCACCCGGGAGGTAAAGGCTGGGGAGATGTGATAGTGTGGTGGGGATGTCAGGTCAGGGTGGCCAGAGCTGATGCTTCAGGCTCTGCCTGGAGCCTGCACAAATCCGAGCCTTTAATCTGCAATTGTTTATAACCTAGTTCATAAACCCTTCCTAATCTGGCCTCTCTTTACACTCCTCTGGTTCTGCTGTTGCCAAAGTCCTCCTAGACAAAGTCAGGAGTTGGCCCTTTGTCCCTCTCTTGTCCCTGCTGAGAATCTTTGGCACAAGCAAAATGAGACAGTTTTGCAACTCCGATGTCTCATAGACCCACCTCTCTGCTCCAGATCTGTCCCCTTCCCACCAGCTGAAATCCTGGCTCATCCCTCAGGAGTTCAAGTGATTCAATCATGTTCAGAGGGTGAAAGAGAGCCTCACAACTTCTTCAAATGTCAAAATAAGCTCTTTCATGAGCCATTTCCCCCTCCCTGCTTGGGAGAAGCACTCTGTAATTATCCACACAATCCCCTCTGTAATTATCCACAGGATCCATTCTTTGTTGTCCTGCAAATCCCCCTTTCAAACTGTTAAACCATCCTGAGAGCCCCACCTGGGCTTGGCGGTGTCCCCTCGAAGCTCTCCGAGGATGGAGGTGCCATCGCCCTCCGTGTCTCTGCCACAATACCCACCAAAGCCGGCCTGAGAGTGTTCAGGATGAGATCCTGGTGACCCTAAGGGTCTTAATTTGTGAAAGCGCAGGGGACTGCAAGACAGAGGAGAGCCCATAGACGTGGTCAGCAGAAGGTGCAATGCACCTCTTGCTAAGCTCAAGGAGATGCAGTATAGATGCCACCACCAGAGCTGGTCACACCGGGATCCCTTTACAAACAAGGGACTGTAAAACTCTCTATGCCTTTGGCCTGGTTTTGGTACCTGCCTTAAGAGCAATATTTAAATGGAAACTGTTTGGGGCAGTTTTCCATCCTTCTCCTTTTCTACAGAGCACAGCACAACGCGATCCCAATCCTGAGGGGGATTACTGCATGCCAGGGTAGTATTAGTGATAAATTGTTATTGATTTATTGTTCAGGGCAAGAGGAAAATGCAGAAATGCTTCTGAAGAATCAGAATGTTTAAAACATCAACAGATACAACTGGGAATTACCAGAAAGCTGCTTATGCAAGCAAAGAATAAGGATGGTATATTTGGGAAGGATACACTGCCTTTTGCAAAGCACCTGTCTGCCACCAGGAGGCTTTGAGGGCCCTAATCCCCCTTGGCAGGGTGTTCCTGTCCCTGTCTCCCCACCCTGCTCAGGATCGACAGGGCACACAGGCCCCTCCTCCTGAGAAGTACAAATGAGCTTCCGAGCCCTGATGAGTGAAAATGGGGGGTTAGTGTGAAGGCCCTGGCGTGGGTGGGAGTGGAGGGACCCAGGTTTCCAGGAGAGCTGTCCCTTTGCAGAGGACCCCCCCCCCGCGTGGTTAATGCCCACGCAGGCCCTACATTCCCAGCTGTGAAATGGTCTGGCAAGATCTCCTCTCCACCAGCCTTAGCTTGTTGGAGCAGTAGCAGAAGACAGGAGGTTCCTGGGCATCTCCAGAGGAGAGGAACTCACCAGGAGCCCTCAGACACCTCTGAGCTGTGAAACTGCAGCGAGGAGCCTCTGTTCTCCCCCGAGAAGCACTATAAGGTGCTTTCTATGCAGTTATTCATACCATTATTTTGGCTTGCGATGCTTTGGTTGTAAGAAATACAAATAACCCATCAAATGACAAGTTAGCAAAGCCAACCCAAGCCAAAAACAAAAAGTCAAAATCTGTAAACTATTTGGAATAATTGGTTATTTGCTGTGTTTGCTAGTTCCAAATCAGAGCACATATTTTATGGCTTATCCTGTTACTGTTAGTTGGAAGAGCTCTTGGTGTTGGATATCTCCTGCTGAAAACGGTCGCCAACCCGCTCTGCAGCCCGGTGTTGCCCCCCGGCACGTTCTTGCTGTTTTTTTTTTTTTTTTTTCTCCTGGTGTTTTGTGGACGCTTGGGGGATGGACCATGGCACTGCCATGGGCGCTGGGGGAAAGCCCCCGCAGACCAATCTGCATGGCAAGCTGGCTTTCTACCAGCCAAGGTTTCAGGGGAAAGCATCCCCAAATACAAGCCATGGGACAGAGGAAAAGTGGTGGCAAGAAGGTGTGCAGGTGGCTGCCTTCGAGTGAACGTGGCTAAATGTAGGCTGATTGAACAGGGTGGAAAAAACCCACTGAAAACAAAGAGTTTTGTCCACTTCTGAGCAAAATTAATAGTATGGTGAAAAAAAGGAGAGGTGACACAGCCATAAATGTATGATTTCTCTTTATGAACAGCTGACAGTTCACACCTTGGGGGTTCATGGAAGGATAAGCCAAGTCCTCTTGTAGCCTCCCTGTGTGGGAGTGTGGGGTTTTTCTCCTCCCTCCAGCCCTGTTCAGAGCTGCTGCAGGACCCTGGCACAGCTTGAGGGAAGCAGGTGGAAGGACCAGGTTAACCCAAGGCTAACGCAAAGACAAGTCCCTCTTAGGGAAGCAGTTGGAGTTTAAGGGCATGGGGAGGTTGATAACATGGAAAAAGCTTCCTCCAGCTCCCAAGGTCTGGCAGGTGCCAGGTCCCAAGCCCCGTTGGTGACACCTCCACCCCACTGTCTTGGCCTCCCAGCAGGAAAATCTGATTTTTCCTGCCTCCCGGGCACTTTTGCAACTGCTCCTGGGCTGCATTTGTAGGTGATGGAGCCCCTTGGGCAGCAGAAGCTGACATGCCTCCCTGGCGTGGGGATAGCTGGCACCTTGCTTGGGTGCTGGGTGGCTGGTGGGCCTGGCTGCAGCCGTTTCATTGCAGAACCGTCGTGAGGATCTGTCCTGCAGCAACGAGCCGCTCGGTTTCCTGCCTGGGCGTGCCGACCTCTGGAGCGATGCTAGACAGAGCAGCCGAGGGATTTAGGATGTGGTCAGAAAACCCCAAGGAGCGCAGCTGCAGTGTTTAAAGACATTTTTGCGTTCCCCAGCTGTTTGCCATGGCCTCTCCGCTGGAGTTTTCTGCGCCCGCAGGAGGACAGGGCTGGGCTGGGTTAGTTTAGTCGGGTAATGAGCTGAGCTGACCAGGCTGCCTTTGCACTGGAGCTAACACCACCCTCTCCAAGGCTGAGATGCAGGGTGTCATCTCCCACAAAAGCGTGGTAACAAACAGCTGGGGAGCTGCATCTATAAATGTCCAGGCTGTTTCTAGAAGGATCTTCTCACCCCAGCTGCAGAGCTTCCCCATAGCAGGAAATCTGCCTCCCAGATGTGAGGTGCGAGTGCATTTGAGACTGAAGCAGTGGCTTAGCTTCTTTAGAGGCAGTATTTATTATTGCTATAATTATCTATATTCCCACAGGGAGTAGTGTGTAATCACTAGGAGAGCAAGTATTAAGGCTTCAGTTGGCTCATGCCTGCTCTGCTCTCCTGGCTTTGCTGTCTGGACCTTAACCTCTCCCTGCCTCAGTTTCCCCCACCTGTAAGCTGATGATGATAAGGACTAAGTTTCACCAGAAGCCACTATGTCCGTTGTGTGGCAGCTTCTCAGGTTTCCACACCTCCTTTTGCTCCAGACCCAAATGGCCATTTCAACATGTTTTGTGAAAATTAGATTGTGCTGGACAAGCCCAGACTCCTGCTATCCCCATCTGGGAATGCATCTGATGGGACAGGCAGTGGGGAGAAAATCGCTCTGGCTCAGCCTCCCTGACAAAAACGAGGTTAAATCTGGTGCATTCGCCTCCGGGTGAAACAAAATGAGATTGAAAACATCCCAAGAGCGGGCAGGAGGACACAGGTCTGCATTCTGGGGTCCAGGGGAGGGAAAAATTTCAATACCCTCAACAGCAATGTGCATAGCCCTGGGTGAAAGTCCTACATGGAGATCAGGCTCAGCTTAAACCTCCTTCCCTATTATCTGAAGGTGGTAAGTAAACGGCGGCTGCTGGCTCTGCTGAACCGAAGGCCTGATCCAGAATGCCCTTAAGGCTGCGTCTGAAGAGCCTCATTGACTTCAGAGGGATTTGCACACTCGATTGAAGTTAAGCATGTGTCTAAGTGCTTTTGCTGTGTCCAAGCCATAATCCCAGAAATGTTTCAAGTGGGAAGTTGCAGCCTGCTGGTGAAATTCTGGTTTTAAAGGCTTTTTTTTAAAAAAAATTGAATTTCTTTATTTTTGGAAATGCCATGCTTTTGGCCATAAGACATTCCTCTCTTCTGGCATGCCCCCCCTGGAAGGGGGTCTCCTGCTGCCCTTCCTGGATGCTCCCAGAGCTTCTGGAAAACTGATGAAGTGGTTCCATTCAGGCTCTTGCCTGGTGAAATGGTCCTGGACCCTCTTCCATTGCTCCTGTGATAAGTGTTGACCATTTTAGCAGAAAATGCCAAAGCTGGGCACTCTGGAGCTTAAAAGGTCTTGACCTTAGGTCAGTGTGGAATGGGAGAGTTGTTTGCAATCCTGACTCCAGTCTTGGGGAATTTGGGATGCAGGTGCCAGCCCATGTTATGGTGGTCCCTACTCTGGGAGCGGTGGTCGTGAGGGAAGAGGGAGTGAACGGGGATGGGGAGACAGCAAATAACTCTGACAGCAGCTCACCGCATCTGAGTGAGCTTGTCCCTAAGCTAAAATTTTAGGCTTCAGTCACTTGATGTGAGATTTATCCACAAGTGATGCTCACCCGTGGGTGTGTGCCCCACGGCAGCCCCGGCTTGCAGGATGCCCACGGCATGCAGGATGCTTGAGGTCCCTCAGCCATCTTCGTCAAGGCTCAGGGCACAGACCCCGACTCCGAGGACCCTCCTGTGCTGTGTCCAAGATAAAACTCTGAAGGTGATTTTACTATCGCCTGGTTGCTAAATGAATTCCCCAAATCCAGTTGCTTGTGTGGGGGGAGCCGTTGCTTTCCCTGGCTTTCCCATTTGCAAGCAAATGGATTAATACCCCTCACTATTAACATTCCAGCTGCTCCCCTTGCCTCCTTTTTTTTTTCTTCCCCCCCCTTTTCTTTTTGTAACATCAGTAGAAATCAGCAAAAATTATCTAACCAAATTCTTTGTCTTGGGGCTGCAGAAGATACCATGGGTAAGTCGTCAGATTAGTTTAAGTGCTTTCTTTGTAACTCAGTACCTGTGGAATGTCGTAATAAAGCCATGATGGTCAGAGTGTAGCTTTTTAAACAATAAAACAGGGGAAGCGATGAAAGGCAATTTTTTTTTTTTTTTTCAAAAAAAAAGGGAGGCAGCAGAGGCCTCAGAGTTAATTTATGTAATATTTCTATTAAAAACAATGTCTATTCAAGACAGCAATTTAAAGCCTGCACCGTTGGCTTAAAATATAAATCCAATAAACCTCTATTATGATTCCTCCATTAGGTCAGTGTGATGGAATTTTGTGGACTTCTAAAATAAGACATCATTATTTTTCAGGAATGTTTCATGAATCACAGTCAAAGCCCCTTCATCTTTGCTTGTATAAATTTCAAAAATGGTGCTCTTATAAAATATATACATTTGCTGAAGCCGGCAGCCGGCTTTCTTCTTGGAACAGCATCCTTGGAGCTGAAATCCAGTTTGCATAGCAGATGAGGCAAATGCTCCTTAATGGTGTTGTGGCTGTGGGCTGTGGGCTGTGAGGCTGAGGTTGTACAAATTTTGCCCATTTCTGTGTTTAATATCCACGAGAAAAGAGTTATGCTCTTCCCAAGAGAGGTGTAGCACCTGAGGACCATTTTTTTTTAGTGGAAGTATCTGCATTTTATGCATTTATTTGTTTGCCCATGTGATTTCTTTGGATGGGGAGGTTGGATGGTGCCAGGACACAAACCAGAAAGCCAATCCCCAACCCACAAACCCCAAAACCTTCCAGGCAAAGCCTAAAGCAGGGGCTGAGTTTAAGAGTGGCCCTCACATTCTGCTTGAATTTCAGGCTGTCAGGACCACGTTAGCACGAGAGTTAATTTGTCTCATCCCCTGTGTGGTCCTGCACGGACATCCTGGGAAGACCATGACCCAAATGGCCAAAATCTGCCCCTGGCCTAAAAATGCTCCAAGTTTCTTGTGAGCTCTGCCTCATCCTCCCATGGAGAATCATCCTCTCTGCTGACAGGTCCAGATCCACGGTGTTGCTGTGGCTGTAACAGCTGGATTTGGGCTGGAAGCATCCCAAAAGCACCTTGAAACCAGGGAGTGATTTGCTGCAGGTTGGGTTCATGACAACTTCATCACCTCTGCGGGATGGAAACCCGCCGAACCCAGGCTGTGCCGTGGGGTGGGTGCACAGGGCAGAAGTTCTCCTCTAGCAATTACGGGAGATGCTGCTGTTGTTGATCGCTGGGGTCTGCTGGTGGAGATGTGTAATGCTGGTATCCCTTGCTGCAGGAGGAAGAATTCATTGACTGGTGGAGCAAATTCTATGCTTCCACAGGAGAGAGGGAAAAATGTGGCTGCTATTTAGAGAAGGGCTTTGACACCCTGAAGGTAAGTGACCTCAGTTGGTTCTGGCTCATTGGACCTGCACTCTCCATGATGTTTTTCCACAAGCTTTGATTTTTTTAAGTGTTTAGGCTGTTTTTCTTCCAGGGGAAAAAAAAAAAAAAAGATAGTTTTTCCCAGAGAGCAGGTACTTTTGTTTTAAAAATAACTATTCTGAAAACTCAATTTTCTTTGCAAAATCCTTTCTGGTAACTTTCCACTTTGCAGCCTTCAAGAAATTGTCACTTTTCTAAGTGGCAGGGGAGATGGGGAACTGCCACCCTGAAAAGTGTTTAGGAGCAACAAGGAAAACCAGAGATTGTGTAGGGACAGGGAAGATTTAGGTACCCGGTTACAAGAAGTGCTAAAATTAATGTAGAGGCCCAAATAGGACTAAAATGGGGAAGACCTTGTCTGGTCTTAAGGAAACCGTTCCCAGAAGGAAGGTCTCTTTGGCTGATGAAAAACCCTCTGCAAGACCTTGGCTCAGTCTGGGTCTTCTGTGATGTGCTGTTATTTATTGTAGGGTTGCCAAAGGTCATTTTTTCAGCATACTCCTGGGGGACAACAAGGGTTACAGCTCCCAGGACTCTGTGGTATTTCCTCAGGACCGAGGAGCTTGGGTCAAGCCTTGTCCCAGATCGGTGGGGACACGCTGCTGGTCCCCTTCTGCCGGGAGCAGTCCCTGCCCTCGCCCCTCTGTCTCTCCCAGGTCTACGAGACGGAGCTGGAGAACGTGGAGGACTTTGAGCATCTCTCCGACTTCTGCCACACCTTCAAGCTGTATCGTGGCCGGTCGCAGGACTCGAATGATGACCCCTCAGTGGTGGGGGAGTTCAAGGTGTGATGGTTTCTCTTTCTACCTGTACCCGGGAACACACGCTGCTGGGAGGAAGGTCTTGCTGCTGAGTGGGATGATGTCAATTGACTATTTTTGGGTAGGACATCAGTGAGAAATGGGCTACAAAATCAGATCACTGGCCCCAGTCTGAACAACCTGCCTGTGCAGATCTGGCTGCTGTATTCCCAGCAGTGAGTGCTTTGTGTGCTTCAAACTCAGTCTAGGCCCAAACTAGGCTGTGCCATCATCCTGGAGCAAAACCCCATCTGAAATCAACCCTGGATGTAAGCAATGGAACATCTTTTTCCTCCAGGGCGGTGGTGGGAGCATGTGTGAGCACTGATGGTGCTCAGAGCTCTCTCTTTGGGGGTGTCTGTCCAGTGCAGAGGAACGATGCATCCTTTGCTCTTTTTAACCTTTAGCCTATTTGCAAGAGAAGAAGGATTAAATTTTTCTAGCTTTTTCTTTTTTTTTATACCTGCTCTTATTCAGCAGTCTCCTCCCTCAAACAATACCCAGAGACTGATTCCTGCCACTTCACTGGGAGGAAATAAGCTCTGGTGAATAAAACACTTGTAAATTTTTGCATTTTCTCTCTCCTCCTCCAGTCCCCCTCTCAGAAATCAGCTGCTTTGTTCAGGAACCCTTAAAATTGTCCCTGCAGCTAAAATCCCAGCCTAAACCTTTGAGGGGGGCTAGTTCTCATTATCAGCAAGGCTGCTTCTCACCTATTTAATAAATTGAAGGGTCAAATGAGAGTGAAGTAGAAGAGGTAATGGATGAACAGGCTGGAGGGGCTCTGCGCAGAGATATAGCACAGTTTGCATTGATGTTCAAGCAAGGGCTGAATGATACAGGCAGCTCATCTCACCACCCCGCTCCTGGCTCCCTCGACCATGGAGAGCCTGGTGGGACATGGTCTGGTCTAGTAGACCGGGGTCTGGGCTCTGTCCTCAGCACTGTTGTAGTTGTAGATGCTCCATCCCTGGAAACATTCAAAGCCAGGTTGGACGGGGCTCTGAGCAACCTGATCTTGTTGAAGATGTCCCTGCTCACTGGAGGAGGTTGGACTAGATGACCCTGAAAAGTCCCTTCCAACCCAAACCATTCTGTGATTCTGTGACCCTCTGCAACCACGCAGATTGTTGTTGCAAGCCTGCTCACACGAGACCCATTTGCACGTGTGGGTGTGCAAGTGCAGCTGAACTTGTCCCTCCTTTACAGGGTTCGTTCAAAATTTACCCTCTCCCGGATGACCCGCGAGTCCCAGTGCCACCTCGGCAGTTCCACCAGCTGCCGGCCAGAGGACCCCAGGAGTGTCTCGTCAGGGTCTACATCATCCGGGCCTTCAATCTCCAACCCAAGGATGCCAATGGGAAGGTATCCTGCTGGGGAAAGCTCTGATGGATCTCAGTGCTGGCTCATGGGGTGGGCTCTTTCAGCGGGTCAGCCCTAATTGATCAAAATTTGCATATATGGCTTAAAATTTAGAAATAATGGTGACAGCAAAAAGGAGAAAATTTACCCCTTCTTTCTGCCTCCATTACAACATCTGTGACTCCCAGGAGCCAACTCTTCCTCCATCCTGAGGGATTTTTCAGTAGGGCTAGTTAAAACAGCTAAATAAGTGGTTTGGTTTTTTTTTTTTTCTTTTCTATTTTGGTTCCAGATGAAACAAAATTATGTCTTTCACATGACTGCTTTTTGCAAAGCTTTGCCAGTCTGGAAGAAAAATTCAGTGTTGGTTCAAAAAGAAAATGTTCATTTTGTTTCACTTTGCAAAAAAATTCAGGGAAAAATCCTTCTTAACTCTTTGTTCCACTGTAAAATAAGGAAAAAGTTAAAAAAAAGTGTGGGAAATATTTAGACATGAACAAAAAACCCCTGCTTTTTTAGTCTGCCCAGTTTTTGAAAATGAACTTGGAATGAAAGTTTTCAATTTCTTAGAAATCTGTCATCAGAGACTCCTGCAGATCCAAAAGGAGTAGAAAAAATGCTTTTTCTACACTGAAAACCAAAACTAATCCAAGTTTGACCCGCAGTCTTCCCCCCTGTGCTGTGATGTCTCCTAAAGCTCATCACAGTCAAAGGGAGACAAAAGGAGAGCCCTGGGTGCCCAGTCCATCCTCACCTTCCCTGAGCACTGCTTTTCCATCCTTTGCTTCTTAAAAAAATCTGCAGGTCAAGGAAAAGTGATGAGGATCTTGGCCTGCGTGTTTTTCCCAGGGAGCATAACTAGCCAATATCTTTGCCTTTTTTTTATTTTAATGTGAGCCAGGATGGTGGGTCTGGGTGACATCTTTTAGGTGAAGCTGGTTTTTTTCTTTTTTTTTTTTTCCCCCTAGCAAAAATGCTGACTTGAGTTAATTTAACCACTTTTCAAATTTATGCTGGTTTCCCTGAATAGTTTCAGTTGTGAGAGAGAAGCTTAAAAACTTGCTAAAAATGTAAAAATATCTGATACAAGTTTTAGATGCACAATGAGGCTTTATGTTAAAGTATGCTTCCTTTTTTTTTTTTTTTAAATTTGTTGCAACATCTTGGAAATAAATGGTTTGAGCCACATTTTTTGAAACAAAATGTTTTTCCTTTGACATTTTAGTCCCCTGCATTTGTAAATCTATTTTTGAGTAGACCTCAAACTTAAAAAATTATGTCCTTGATGGAAGCCCAAAATAGGTGACTCAGCTGAGAACGGGAACATCCTGAGGACTTCAGAGCAAGCCCAGTCCATTCAAGAAGCCATAAGTAGCTTTTTTCATGCTCTTTTATTGCTTTTCCATCCCCTTGGCCTCAGAAGGGCTTGGACTCTTGTCCTGCACTGCTAACTGGTCCCTTGGTCACCCTCAAAACAGAATTGCAGTGCAGGTAGCTCTTGCTGATAGACACAGGTTTGTAGTTAGTGGTCAGACTGTCCTATCCTTGAAAACAGGCATTAGTCAAGGGCGGGGGAAGATCCTGCTTGCTGATGGTCACAGATCTGTAGTTAGTGGGACAGGGAGAGGCAGAGTTATTCCTTCACCATCAATATTACTGTGCAATGACTCTTTCTTGCGTTTATTTTCATGCCCATCTTCAGTGTGATCCCTATGTGAAGATTTCAGTGGGAAAGAAATCCATTAATGACCAAGAAAATTACCTCCCGTGTACGCTGGAGCCTGTCTTTGGAAAGTAAGTTTTGGTTCTATCTGGAGTCCATGGGAGTTTTTAATGTCATATTGAGGGAATAGGGCTGGGCCACCCTACATTCCCATGCCACCCTACATTCAGGGCCAGGTTGGATGGGGCTCAGAGCAACCTGATCTAGTTGAAGATGTCCCTGCTCATGGCAGCAGGGTTGGACTAGATGACCTTTAAAGGTCCCTGCCAACCCAAACCATGCTATGATTCCCTTGGTGTGCTCTTGGCTCATGCTCAACATTGCTGAAGTGAGTCTGGCCTTGCGTTGACCATCGTCCTTCCCACCATGGCTTGTGCTCATCTTCTCTCTGGGACTTATGAGCTGTGGAGTATGGACTGGGCCTGCTCTATCATCAATGGAGACATCGGGAGGGTCGTTTAGACCTGAGATTCCCCTGTGGAGGCATCTACCTCATCCCACTGATGGTAGAGAGTCTGGGGAAACTCTGCTCCTCATTTAGGCACTTTGGTTAAATGTATGAAGAAAAGACATGATGAATGGAGACCTGTTTGATTAGGCTGTGGCATGGGAAGCCCCAAAATCAGATGCTTTGAAAAAGAATTATCTATAAACGTGATATGGACTGGTTGTGTTGTTTGCTTCGCAGTAGGGCCACAAACTTGTGATAAAGGGCAAAAGATAATGTTGTTTTCAGAAAAGTGTATTCATCAAAGCTGGAAAGCACCACAGGGACCAGGCAAAGTGGAGGGGGATGGAGGAAAACCTGGTGCTCAGGCTCCACGTGTCAATAGGACTTTGGTCTCCCAGGAGAGCTGGCATTAGACATAGGGGGTTATGCTTCAGCCCAAACAGGGGACAAGCCCTGCTCCACATGATGTCCAGCTGGTTTTCTTAGGTGGCTCTCACCAGCTCAGGCTGTCAATGCCATGATACCTTCCCAACAAAGCAAGATGGAGAGGAAGATACACCATCTGCAAGGATGGAGGAAGGAGAGGGGTGGCGAGGGTGACACTGATGAGGCCTCAGAGGACAGTGTGCATCAGAGGAGGCCTTTACTCCTCTTCTGCCAAATGGAGAGGCCAGCTCTGCCTTTCCTATGGAGAACGCAAAGTGGTTGCCTCCCATCTAGCATAAGGGAGCCCTGGTCCCTGGTGGGCCAGGACCTACTGCCCTGTTGCAGAGCCCACAGCCAGACCCCGGTGAGCTCTGCTAGGCTGAGCAAGTCCTCCTTTGCCAAGCCTGGCTCCCAGCCAGAGGCCGTCTAGACAGCCTGCTGCACCTCCCACCCGGTCTTTAAAGCAAGATGTAAAACCGAGGTCCTGGCTGCTGGCGGCTATTAAACCTCCCATTTCACGAGCTTTTCCCTGGGCGGCTGGCTGCTGTCCAGCTTTAGCTAATTACTTTCTGCTGACCCCAGTTCCTCCTGCACTCTTAATTGGTGGCATAATCACTCACTTCCCCTCCTTAAAAGCTGCTGCGGGGTGGGTGCTGGCGGTGGGAATGGGCATCGTGTTTCTCCCCAGCATTGCCTGCCTTTCAGCAGCAGGTGGAGGGGCTCCTTGTAGGGCTCGGCCAGACCCAGACCGTCCTGCTCACCCAATCGTACCACCTTCCACGTGGCAGCATCCACGAGCACCGGCTCGGTCTGGATCGGGGTGTTGTGTTTTGGCAGGGTCTTGGTGCTTTGTCTCTTGCTGACCTTGATTTGAGGAGGGAGAGGAAGGTTTGCTCTTGCTTTATTTTATGTCAGTATGTGGACTGTGGTGTAATGATGGCAGAGGAGACAGCACAGAAGAAAGGTGTTTAGGGCCAGGAGGACAGGACAAGGAGTCTTTGAGGGTCAGTCTCTGACCACAGGCTTGGCTCAGGCAGGCTTGATTCCTGTTTTAGACTTTTGCTCTTTGGGCTCAAAGAGCAGATGGTTTTCCAAAGCTGTCATTTCTCCCCCTTTCAAATTCCATGGCAATGATGATTCCTGACTCTCACCTGCTGCTCTTTTTCCCTGGATATTGCAGTGACCACCATCACGTCCAGTCAGCAGATGGAGAAACTAAGCAGGGGAAAAGTTTGTTTGAGAATAATTCAACCAGGCAAAAGTAAACCCAAGGCAGGCTTACTTAGTTGCATATCCACAAGCTAAGCCAGTACAACACAGCACAGATAGTACCGGACCAGTGTGACAAAGATGTGCAGTGGGTGTACGGTCCTTCCTGGCACTGGTGGGTTGAGATGGTCTGCGGGTCCATTCCCTGTGGGGCTCTCAGCAGAGTGAACCTCCATCTCATGGGTATTTCTTGGCCTCCCTTGTGCAGGATGTTCGAGCTGAGCTGCACTCTGCCCCTGGAGAAGGACCTGAAGATCACGCTCTACGACTACGACCTCCTGTCGAAGGATGAGAAGATTGGGGAGACCGTCATAGACCTGGAGAACCGGTTCCTGTCAAAATACGGGGCGCGCTGCGGCCTCCCCCAAACCTACTGCGTGTGCGTACCTCTGCGGGCTCGGGCAGTGGGTCTCTAGCTGCCAGGGCTGTGAGGTGCAGAGCTGGCCATGGGGACCAGGGCGATGTCTCAGCCCAGGGGTCTGCTGTCCCAGGGCTGTCCCGGAGGGACCTGAGCGGTGCTGTACTTCACCGCAGAGATATGTCTTAAGACACCAGGGAAGCCCCACATTTGAGCAACTTCCCTGAGCCCTGGTGCTCCTCCATGAAATGCTTCAAATAACATAAATGTCCTTGGGGAGATCCTGTTACATCCCTGATGCCTCTTGGGCCCACCGTGGTGAGGACACCCCCCATGCACAGGGCCAGCTGAAAGGTGATGTGGTGGGTCTGGGGGGGCTATCAGGGCACCCCAGCCCTGCAGGCGGGGGCTGAGTGGCCTGTGGGATGTGCAGCCCCATTCACCAGCGAACACAGACTCAGAGCGAGCTGCACCTTCCTTAGACCAGCCCTCTTCAGTACAACGCTGCTGCTGCCCTATGTTGAGGCTGGAAGATGTTTCCTCATGTGTTGAGCTGCTGTTTTCCCCCTCGTTTGGTTTCAGCTCTGGACCCAACCAATGGCGAGACCAACTCCGTCCTTCCCAGCTGCTTCACCTCTTCTCCCTGCAGCACAGCTACAAGGCTCCCACCTACAAGTCTGACCGGGTCATCTTCAGGGAGCAAGAGTACATCCTCTCTGAACTGGGTAAGGTAACGGGCTGCTTCGGGGTTCCAAATGGCTTTCCTTTATCCAGAGCAAGAGGTGGAGTTGGAGGTCATGAACATATCCGGGTGGGGGTTATCATGGAGGCCAGGACTGGGTGATGGGTATGTCCCCATCCTCCTTACTTTACTGTCCACATTGGCTCTGCACCTTTCCTAAGCCTGGCTCTGACCCAAAGGCTGCAGGTTGTGCCCAGCCCTGCAACCTATCCACATTAAGCTTGGCCTTGAGTGAGTGCCCTTTGCTGCTTGCAGCAAACCAAACACGTGCAGGCTGGGAGCAGCACAGTCCATCGCAGCCAGAGAGGCTCTGTCCTGACCTTCCAGCTGCTCCTTGGGCTGGAGGAGCAGTTGTGCTGGTTACATCTCTGCGGTTCGGGGCTGGAGTCACTAGAGGGAGACAATATCATACACACAGCGCCCAGCGTTTCGCACCACGGCTCACGCCTCGGCGGGCGAGGGGTGCTCCAGCTGGAAGTGCAAAATCAGCCTCTGCCAGCAAGGAGAAAATATCACTGAATGCTGGGGGAGGCATTTTCTTGTTTGTGCAAAAAGATCCCAATGCTGACACCTGCAATATCCTGGGCATCAACTTGTGCCTGTCTAACTGGCATCTTTGGGGGCAGAAGAGTGCTTTTTAGAGAAAACTCTGGTTTAAAGCATGGAAAGGGTGTTTTGGCCCAGGGAGGAGGTGATATCCCACTGTACATGGCCCAGGAGCTGCAGTTTGACTTTATTAAGGCCACTGCAGTATTGCAGAGTCACCAAGGAGGACTTGGCCTGCAGAGGCCCGAGACAAGGCACAACCCAGGACTGATCCTTCTCCCTGTTTTTGGGAATCAAGGCACAAATTCATGGTTCTCCCCTTAAGAGGAGGAGGAGGAGTGGGGAAGCAATGGCTCCTTCGCAGCCTCTTGTTATGTGAAAGGTTTTCAGCAAGGGCTGGAAAGGTGTTAAACTGAGCGGGGTCTTCCCCCCTCTCCCAGCCCCTGCCTTTCACCTTCCTCTGCTTTAATGGCAATCAGTTCAAAAAACAGAACAAAGTCTGATGCTTGACCTCAAGGAGATCTGGAAACCAGCTGTGTTCGCAGAGCAATGTCAGATCTGAACCTGGCGGTATAAAGTGAAGCTATTAAACACGAGAGCATGGGTTTTACAAGCACTGCACCCGGACCATTATTCCATAACCCCCACATTTGTTGTTTTCTGAGAGGGGCTTTTTCTTTTTCCTGTGCATACACACACACACACACACACACACGCACGCACACACGCCAGGTTTCCACTGCTTGGGAAATAGCCCATATGTCTGAAGTTAACCACTTCAAGATATTGCCAAGAAAGGAGCTGGGATATATCACCTGAAAGTTGCAGAGCTGTAATAATATTTATGGAGCGCATTTCATTTCAAAGGTCCTCGAAGGTGCACAGCCTTGAAACGCCGTGGCTGAAAGGCAACTGTCCCGGGGGTGATGTCCTCCACCAGCCCCGGCGTGGCATGAGGGATGGGGAGGCAGGAGCAGGCTCAGCCAAGGCCAGGTTGGCCATCCTCCATACCTGGATGGATGTAACAAGGATCCTGAATGCTGGGGCAGAGAAGGCAAAAATGTCCGTTATTGATTAGTCTTGTTTGATCTATTTGCGGAGGGATTAGGGTCTGGTGTGGAGCGGGTGAGGAGGTGGAGATGGTCTCATGTCTGCTCACGGATGGCTCGGTGTTCGCTGTGTGCTGGTCTGTTTTGATGAAAAACCACAAATCCCCCAGTGGGAGCAGTGAGGACCAGAGCAGGCACTGGGACCAGCCATCGAGCTGTGCTGGTGGTGTCTGCATGGCTCTCCTCTCCCTCTCATTTCTGGCTTTCACCCCGAACCCAGCAGAGAAGAAGTGGGACCCTGTAGAAAGTTCATTCCCACTGCACTCCCCTCTGCCCAGCTGCAGATCCTGGATGGTTTTAAATGATGGGATTTAAACAATATCCATTACACAAGTGCTTGAAAATGGCAGCAGAGCAGACCCTTTCATCTCCTCTCTCTGAAGAGCTTCGATCACGCATTAGATAAACCTTTGCTGGGGGTAGGAACGGCAGCGGAGCAGCAGCATGGGCTGGAGGGCTGCTGGGGACCCTGCAGCCCCAACCGCTATGATTTTAGGGGGCCTGAACCCTTGAACAGGATTAAAGACTGGACTCTCCTTTCTGTTGCTTCCACTTGGTCCTTGCAATGTTTCTCTTGCTGTGATTCGGGGAGGAGGGGACTTGCACAAGACTCCCCGCAGGTCCCTGTCCCATTGCATGGTGGCTTGCCCACATGTCCCACTGGGAGCGGGTCACCCTGTGCCCCAGAGGCTTTGTGACGATGATGGATTTGCAAACGGAGGCTGCTGCTCCTCCTGCTAGCTCCTGGCTGCAGCGAGGCTGGTGGGCTGGTGCTTGCTCCCACGGGGCGGTCAGGATCCGGCCCTGCACAGCCGCAGCCATGGCACGGTGTAACGCTGCTCTTTTTTTCTGCTCTGTGGCAGAAGATGGCAAACCCCTCAACCCCCACCTGGGGCCGGTGGAGGAGCGCCTTGCCTTGTACGCCCTGCGGAAACAAGGGCTGGTGCCGGAGCACGTGGAGACGAGACCACTTTACAGCCCTCTCCAGCCAGAAATCGAGCAGGTGGGTGATGTGACATGTCCGGGACAAGACCACGAGCATCATCTCCTTTGGATCCCATGCTGACCCAGGTGGCTGGCTGTTCTGCTGATCGAGGATGCCAATTAAACTCAGACACCAGAGTAAAAAGAGTAGGCTTATTTTACTGTTAATAATTAAAGAATATAACTAACTAATACAGAAAATAAGCAGTAAGAAAAATACAGAATAGTACACTTACTTATTACTACATACAGTTAAACAAGGCAATGCACCTAATCATTACTACATGATGGGGAGAATAGTAATTAAGAAAGATCCAACACCACTTGCATACATTACCAACATCCAGATCCACAGTCGCTGGGAGCTCTGGTCGCAGTGAGGATTTGGAGAACCTTTCCCTGCAAGTGGGAAATCCTATGCAATATGTCCACCCGTAGGTGAGGCTTCCAAAGTCTCTGTGAGTGGGTCCAGCCTTATATACCCAAAAATCAGCAAGCCAGAATAGCTGGCACCTTTGATTTGAGCGGAAATATCTGGTTTCATCCTCCTGTTGGATTCCACCCAAAGCCTGGCCAGGGCTCGGGGGGAGAACCAAGGGAGTTTCTAACAAGGCCGAACACTTGGGTTCTCAGCCTTGAACAAGGCTGAACAAGGGCAGTTGGATACATTCTCGCAGCGTTTCATCCTCACTACTGATTCTATTCTGTCCAGGCTACATCTTTCACTAGTGAGCATGCATATTTTGTTAATGATCAGATACTAATAACTAACGCTAATGGTACTACAGATTTTACTAATTAACAGATACTAATAATGGATAATGTTTAGTTGTAGGTTCATCTAAAGGTCAGCTTTGTTTCAGGACCTATTATTGAGGCCCTAGCACTACACTGGCTCGCTGCAGAGCTGTGCTGGGGATACCTGCCCTGGGAGATGGGCTTTTCCCAGGGAGGGGAGTCAGCTTGGGGGACCGAGCAGAGCACTGACTGTCAAACTCAGCAGCTGACTTGCCTGGGGAGATCAATTCCAGCCTCTTGTGTTCATTTTCATCAGCATTTGCTCATGATTTTTTATTTTTTATTATTTTGTGGGAAAGCCACTTCTGATCTGAAAGTCTTAATGCAGAATTCTTCTGTAATGGTAACGACACCGCAGGCTCCTCTGGCAACGCAGCAGATGATTGCTGCAGCATGAACCCACCCTTGGAGGTGCAAAGTGTTAGTACTGCTGCAGACTGGATGTTTTTAAGCCAAATGAAAACTAAACGGGCTTCCACCCAAAACCAATCAAAATCCAGGTATCTGTACTTAGCCTAACCCCTTTTCTTTGATTAACACATATGTGTGCTTTATGCATTTGGATCAAAAAATGCTGCTTCCTGAAGAACAAAATGATTAATTATCATCTCTCACACATGTTCCAGTTGCATTGCAAAGGCGGTTTCAGGAGACCGGCTCTGCAGCTGGTGTAAATGTGCACAGCTTCTGATCTGCACCACTTCAGCCCTTTCCCTTCCGTGGTTCATTTTTAACCAGCCCACCTCTCCAGCGGTGGGAGAGGAGAGTTGTCGGCAGAAGTAAATGCACTGACAATTGCTCTAACACCTTTTTGTGTTAATTCACCCAATCAAAATGATAATTAGAGGCAGGAGGTGGCTGCTATCGGTTGACAAGTGGGTCTGTGCTGTTCTTACAAGTGTCATGGTCTTGGACCAGCCGTGGAGATCGGAAAGGTTCTTCCTCTGTGACATGGGGTTGCGTATGGGCAGAGCAGTCGGGGTCTGCCCTGCACTGGTGCTTCTAGCCAAGAGTATCCGTGGGGGTGATGCTGGGGCCAGGGGATTAACCGGTGTGACGCAGTACGTGTTGCATTCGGGGCAGTTCCCAAAAGCACGGCTCTGCCCTGCTCCAAAGCCACAGAACAGGCTGGCTCTGTCGGGCTGTTTGTAGTGAGCTAAAAGCCAGGTTGGGCTTTTAAAGTTTTCTGCTGAAATGGAAGATTTGCTTGCCAAAAAGCAAGCAAACCACAAAGCCCTCTGTGATGGGCTGATTGTCAAAGGATGGCTTTTTTTTTTTTTCCTTTCAACCCTTGAGACTGCACAGTAAAATATTTTATTGGCACCCATTGGTGTTTTACAGGAAAAGAGACCACCTAAAAACACCCCCCCTGAGATTTCAGCTGCATTTCTGCTGCTCACTCCCTGGAAGGATTTTGTGAAAGTGGAATTAGATTCCCCTCTCCTCACTCCATCCTCCACTCCCATGGTCAGAAACCCATAAACCAGCTCTCCAGCTGGTGACAGCTAGTGACACCAAGGAAAACAAGAGAGCTGCCTGCTTCTCCAACACCTCCCATGGACCTAGTCTTTAGTCTGTCCCTATGTAAAGACAGCGTGGAGAGTAAAGCCAGAGTGCACCTTCAGCTTATCCAGACCAACCACTTATATACTGCAAGCCATTAACATATACCCAGCTATCACTAAAATAATTTTAGTATATTACTTAATGACACTTTTCCATTAAGGAAATCTTAGTTTTCAACTAAGGAACATTGGAGCACTTGATATTTTCTCTCTCCACTACTAGGTCTTACTGAGGAGGTGAAGGTAACCCAGTTAGGCTCACCAGGCTTCATGTGTCTTTCTTTCCATTCAGGGAAAGCTACAGATGTGGGTGGACCTGTTCCCAAAATCTCTGGGTCAGCCTGGCCCTCCTTTCAACATCACGCCACGCAAAGCCAAGAGGTGACTTGTTTTTCATTTCTTACTCAGTGTCGTGCTGGTTCCAGCATCTTCTGTTTGTGAGGGGAGAGGAGAGGGCTTGGAGATGTCAGATGGGGAGGGATTCACCTGCCCAGCTGAGAAACGTCTGTGTGGGCTCGTCTTCTGAGAAAGATGACTCACACCTTAACTCCTTCAGCTAAACAGCTGTGTAGCACAATCAGCCTGACTAGGTGGGCCTGGACCAAGATTTCCACCCTCTCATGTCACTTGTGTTCCTGGGGCTGTCCAGGTTCTTCTTGCGCTGCATCATCTGGAACACCAAGGACGTCATCCTCGATGACCTCAGCATCACTGGGGAGAAGATGAGTGACATCTACGTCAAAGGGTAAGCCACCCCCCTTCTGCGTCCTCCGGGTACCGTAGCCCAAAGGCGCAAGAGCAGCAGTGAAGGAGTTAACATGGCCCTTGCATCAACATTGCTGTGGTAGACATGAACCCCACGGGGATGAAGGGGCCCTTCATGCTTCTCCAGCTACGGATCCAGCTCCTTGGCAGACACGTCTCTGCTGGGCTCATAACTGCTGCATGATGTCAAGTTTTTCTTTGCATCTCTTGGATGTTTACATGACAATATTTACATTTAGAGAGATAAGATGTGGGGAAGCAGCCCGGCCATTGGAGAGAGGGGCACGTAGTCTCCATTTCCACTGCCAGCTCCTTCCCAGCGCCTCTCCCAGGACAGCCGTGGGCTTGTTCCAAATACATAGGTTGGCTTGTTTGAATAGCTGCTTTTTTTTTGGAATTCCCATTTTTGACTTGAAGCACACAAAAATGTGGCAACCAGCAGTAACTCCTCTGGCACATTCCCTTCTCTGCCTGACTCCATTTATGTTTTATCTTGTGTAAAATGGTGCAATCCCAGCCAAGGGACTTACTTATTTTGTGCGTTCTTCGGATTTATGGACAGGAAGAGGTAGGATTTTGAAACAGACTGTAAATCCCTTTTTTACAATCCCAATTTTCCTCCTGTAAATCCAGAATGCGTGCTGCTTACCTGGTATTCACATCAAGTGCATTGTTATCAGCTCCAGCTAAGCTGCTCTGGGCACTCTGGGGCTCTGAAATAGTAGTGCTTGCAAGGTGTTACCGGGAAAGCGAGAGCATCCAGCGCTTGCTGATATCCCTCGCCTGGCTTTCAGCATCCCCAATGACCAAGCAAATCTCCCAGTGCTGTAAATGAGTTAAAAATCTTGCTCAACTTCCTCATCTTCCCCCCCAAATGGCTGCATCACTAGCATCTCTGGATAAGGCCCAACCAATCCTACTGGGAGGGGACACAATGGTCCTTCTTGTGCTGAAGCATCTGCCCTACAGACAGGGGATCTGGTGGGCAAAGTGGCCTTCACCACTGTGACGTGGTGCCGCTTTGGTGGGGACTGATCCTTCCCTCCACTGCTGCCTCCTGAGAGGGGGCTGGAGCCTGCTTTAGGGTGAGCTCAGTGGATAAGGAGCTTTTACCTGTGGCTTTCCTTCGGAAGATCTCACAGCAGTTCTCCGAGGAGGCTGTTGCCAGTTTATTCTCCATTTTACCCATTAGCCAAGGCCAGGGCTGGAATCTCAGTCTCTTGGACATTATCTTCTACATAATATGTAGGTTATTGTTGAGTCAATTAGGCAGGTAAATGAAATAGGAGCTTTTCTATTATGCCTGAGGCAGTTGCCATTTATTTTATTTAATTTAATCAGTTATTTATTGATAGTCTTACAATAGCATGAAGAGGTCTCAACCCCGTTTAGGTTGTGCAAGGCTGAGTGCAGACAGCCCTTCCCTTCCTGAAGACTTGTGCTGTAGGCAGGCAAAAGAGTGACAGTGTAGGGAAATCATATTCTTTAGGAACTGAAGATTTTTTTCTGAGCTAACAGGCCTCTCTATCACTGTCATAGATGAAGGATTATTTTTGTATTTTTTTCATAATGAAATTTCCAATAAAAAATTTTACTTCACCAAGAGGATGGACCAACACTGAACAAGGTCACATGGGAGGTGGGAGGTTTTCATTCATTATCTTGCAAGTTTTTCAAGATATTTCAAAGTAAAAGCAGTACTGCTTTGAGCCAATTGGACTAGAAGTTTCCAGAGTCCCCATCCAACCAACCACCACTACTAAGGTTTATGTGCTATTATGTGACATCTTTAAAACCCATCTTCACCCCTTTTGGGTTCCTAAATAAAAGGGTGGCCTGGGTCCTCCTTTGCTCATGCTGAGCAAAGAGGGAGGCGTGCAAGGTTTGAGAACAAAGTCGCCTCTTGGATTTAGGAACCCAGCTTGGCCTTTGGATATTGCAGTTACCTTAAGATGCATGAATTGGAAAAATACTGAATGAATTAATGGGCTAAAAATCCACTCAGTCCTGTTAAGTACAAACCCATTATCTATAGCTCAGGAAATATCTTACCTGAAAATTATTGGAGTCTGGGGAGGTGTGTTGGGAAGGTATCAGGATGTGTTTGCCCCGATTCCATACTCTTGCCTGGACGTCTGCTGTCCCTGGTCAGGGGCAGGATACCAGGCAGGATGGGCCTTTGGTTGGTCACCATGGCCATTCCTACGTTATGTTTTTAATTCTGAGGCACTGTGACATGAATGCTTTTGATTTCTGGCATCTCCTTCCTGCAGTGGGGAGGGTGCAGCAAATTCTGCAAGAAAAAACCCCCTGTGCCAACGAGGCATCCAAATCAAACTATTTATTTGTCCTTTTGTTTGCCTGCAAGGAGAGGGCGCTCACACTGCATCTTCCAAGGGTCCCTGCCAAGTTTTGAACAATGTGGATAAACACACAGGCTTGCCATTTGCATCCTATCAGATCAAATCAAGTAATCCAACCACAATTTAAGTATTAGTGTAACCTCATCACACAATTCCCACTGCCACCAAGCCCTCGCTGTCCGTGTAGCACATGTGCATGTGATGTGTACCGTAGGATGAACTTGAGTAGACCTCCCTTCCCTGTCTCCCACAGCACATTTGGGGTGGGTCGTGTGCTCCTCTCAAGCACTGGAGAAGAGGGAATCGTTTGTATAGATGGGCAAAACCCCCTTATTTTCAATTTAAGAGGAAAACAGTCAAACGAGATAATTGTTTTCATTAGAGATTCTCTCTGAATCTTCTGGCTTTCGTCCAGAAGGGCTCTAAATACACAAATGGATGTGTTTTATTGTTTTGTTTTGTTTCGTTGATTGCTGAAGACTGAAAAATCTTGGACAGGGAAAGAGGGCAGAATGAAAATCTGACAGTTGCAAAACTCACAGCTGGAAAAAAGTAGTTGTTATGGAAAGTTTTCAGTTTGCCCCTGGACTGGTTGTGGAGTGACCGCAGCAAGCAATTTTAGACCAAGAGGGGAACTGTGCTGCAAGGAGCTGTCTCTAAGGGGAGCAGCTGGGGACCACCCTGGCTCCATCAGGGTCTGGCCATTCTGGGATTTTCCTGGGAAAGAACTTCTTTGCCATGTAGGACTTTAAAATAATAATCTTTGAGAAATTGACAGAGAATAGAGGGGAAAAAAATGGCCTTTTGGTCCTTTAGCATGGCGGCCTCCTGAAGAGGACTGGCTTTAGGGGCTAACTACAAGGTCAGTTTTTTTTGGGGTGGCTGCAAAGGGGAAAGGAGCTCTCACCAAGGCAAGTTAGGAGCTGCTGTGTGCTTATGGATGAGTAAGTGACAACTTCGAGCCAGAACTTAAGGTGGTGTTGAGTCTTTAAAACATCCATAAAACTCAGGGGAGGGAGGAGAAGAGATTGCAGAGCTGCTCAGGCTGCTACTGCCAGCACTCCTTCATCTCCCAGCGCTGCAGGGAGTATTGCATTCCCTCTCAAGTCTCCTACAGGCTCCAAGTTACCCCTACAGGTAGCAGCCCAAGGCATCTACAAGGGTGAGAGACATTTTATTACCTGCTCATGGCCTCTGTGACATTGAGTGAACTTCAAAACCCTTGGTGTGTTTCTAGTTTTTCATGCGAAGCATTTGCATTTTGCAGCTGGCTGGTTGGCCACGAGGAGAACAAGCAAAAGACAGATGTGCACTACAGGTCTATGGGAGGAGAGGGCAACTTCAACTGGAGATTCATCTTCCCCTTTAACTATCTCCCTGCTGAGCAAATGTGTTACATCGCAAAAAAGGTGAGTGTCCCTGGACAGACGTTTCTACCTCCTCATCGTAACTTTGCGGTAAAATGTGCTGCATGATCTAAGATCTGCACAACTGCAGCACGAATGGAGCTGTGGAAGGCTCAGCCTTACCTTTGTGTTATTTGAAACACAACGTTGTGGGCAGGTGAGGAAATCTGTTTAAAAAAATCCACATCCTGAATACAACATCTGTGGGGTCAGGATTAGAGGTGGCTTTGTATAAAGAGTCTGGAGAGACTGACCCTCCCTGGAAAGACTCCTCTGGACTGGAGGCAGCTGAGTATTGGTGCAATGGTGTCAAAGGACTCTATGCCTACTCCACAACAGGGTTACTCCAAAGATGGAGATGGCATTTCCATGGGGATGGTTAGGTACACACCTCTGGTTTCCAGCATAGCACAATGGGCTGTACAGAAAGTGCACAGAAGGGCTAAAGAGGGGTGAAAGGAAGGAGCTGCCTCCAAGTGCCTGAAGGTGTAAGCAGGAGAGACATGTAGGGGAACATGGGTTGGGATGTACCATTGATGCAGAGATGGGAAGAAAAGCTTTGGTTGGGGATTCAGGGGAAAGATGCCTTTGGTGTAACCTCCTACAACTGCCTGAAAGGAGGGTGCAGAGAAGGGGGATGAGTCTCTTGAGCCAAGGAACCAGCGCCAGGACAAGAGGGAATGGCCTCAAGCTGCGCCAGGGCAGGGTCAGACTGGCTCTTAGGAAGTATTTCTTTCCAGCTGGGGTTGTTGGGCGTTGGAATGGGCTGCCCAGGGCAGGGGGGGAGTCCCCATCCCTGGAGGGGTTGAAGAGTCGGGTTGACCCAGCGCTGAGGGATCTGGTGGAGTTGGGAACGGTGAGGGTGAGGTTCATGGTTGGGCTGGAGGAGCTTCAAGGGCTTTTCCAACCTCCATGATTCTGGGATTCTGTAGTAAGAGAGCTGTGCACTTGGTTGGGGAGTGAAAAGTGGATGTGATTTTGGCCTCCTCATTCCTACATCTCTGGTTGGCTGTTGCTTCTGGTGTTCCCGAGATAAGTTGGTGATGTGATGATCAGATGTGGAGTGGGAGTTGTACAGAGGGAAGGAAACAGGGGTGGACCTGGGGTGCATACATGGGAAAACTGGTGAAAATGGGACTGGCTCTCATGGAATGCTTTAGGGGAGGGACATCTTTTCACTTAAATATCCTGCTCATCACCTGGAGATTAAGAGGAGTACTGTCGGGTCTGAGTGGGCAGCAGGGACAACCCTGCTTTTGAGACTCGCTCCTGTCCTGTGACACCTCCTTGAAAGCCCAAACCCCTTCAGCCACCCAACCCCGAGTCTTCATCCCTGCTCCCTGCCTTGCTGCTGTACACTCAACCTCGGTGTCCGTTTGAATTCAAAGACACCTCGTTGCAGTGGGACCATCTGCATCCACAAATCTCAACTGGGACCCCCCATCCCAGCTTGTTTTGTGGGGCCAGCAAGGTCCCAGCACGGCCTGGGTTGGAACTGGCGCTTCGGCGGGGAAGATGTTGAGCGAATTCCTCATCCCTCGAGCCAGACGATCCCCGCGAGGAGGCCTAGCTTCAAAATGAATCGCTGGATAGTTAAACTGATTGACAGAATCATAGCTGTACCCATTTCACGCTTCATGTTAAACAAATCAAAAGTACAGTGTGTACTACATTCAATTATCCCCCTTTGAAAAAGCAAAGACCCCCCTATAAACCGTTTAAGAAAATACATCCCACTGTGCTGATATTGATTCTCCTCCGACCACATGTCTGCCAACACTGTATCAGAAAATAAACAGCTTGTAAAACCTCTCTGTAAAGGAAAAAATAATGAATGAAAAGCCATGCTTTGTATTTGTGGGACACATTCCGCTCTGGCAATTTTTGATCTCACCATGTGCTGTTTGAACTCCAGGTTCATTACTGCTGCTGTAAAAGCCCATGCACCGAACTTTAAACGCAGGCGATGGAAAGTGGAATTTAAATCAAAACGGTCAGATGGCAAATTCTGAGCTGCTAAAAGCCACCTGCGCCCAGCCTTGCTGGTGTTGGCCCTCGGAGAGAGCACTGCGGGGAGGAAAGCAGCTTTCAATTTGCTTTCCTTTGTTCGCTCCACTCGCCTCCTTGCAGGCTGGAGCTCCTTTTGGCTTTGCAGATGGGCTGCAGGAACGGGTCACCCCAACCCGGATTGCAAATAATCTCCCGAAAGAGCAAGAATTCCCCTGGGCAGGAGGGTCTCCATGATGTTTAGTTGTGGTGTGCAGATCTGGGGGGAGCTGGGAGGCTGCAAACATGGGGAAAAACCAGGTGCCACATGGTGGAACCCGATCCCGAAGCTCTGGGATGCCCAGCGCTAGCCAGGATTGTTTAATCCTTGCCACAGCACTGAAAGTTTTGGGAACTTTATCTCCAAAGCTTCAAAGTGCTGAGATTGCTTGGGGTTTTGAGGCTTCAATCTTCCCACGGGGCACTCAAGGGA
Organism: Strix aluco; assembly: GCF_031877795.1. Lineage (NCBI taxonomy): Eukaryota > Metazoa > Chordata > Aves > Strigiformes > Strigidae > Strix > Strix aluco. The sequence goes on from NC_133934.1 coordinate 805,091, forward strand.
AAGCAGGAGCCTGTAAATCCTGTGAACATCTATTCAACTTACAGATTGAAAGTGTAGGCTCTTATTCCTGCTTTTCTAAACATTTTAACCATTTCAGAATGTTTTTCCATCCATATCTTCTCTTGCTGCAGTAGTGTTACAAAGATTTTTCTTCTCCCTCTGAGAAAGGAATTTACCCCATTCTGAATTTCAAACAAATCCCCATGAAAGAGGAAGTCTGTCTGTGGGACGGCTCTTCTGAAAATATGGAAATGCATGTTTCTTTAACATCCTCCCTCAGCATTTATTCAGAATTTCCTTCTTCTCTTCTCGCTTCTTTCTGTGCCACCTTTCTCTAGCAGCCATGGACAAGTCAAGCCACGTCGTTTGCACGGCCACAGCACACTTGCAGCTTGCCAAGCCCTGCAAGAAGGCTGGTTTTTAGTTTGCAAATCATGGAGCCGTTTTGGTGCAGGGGTCAATACGCATTGCATGTTGGAGCGCCGTTATTTTGCAGGGGGAGCTGGGGCAGAAAGGCAGATTCATCGAGCCTGACACGTTTGCATGAAATTGCATATTGACTTCGGTAGGGGAGGAGCAGGCAGGTCCAGGTCCCAGATGAGTACAGTGCTCTGCTGCCAACCAGCAGAGAGAAGAGCAGATGTCTGCAGGGTTTAAACTTTAGATCCCCAGGTCTAAGCCTGGCAGGTCTTGACTCTTGCAGACAATGTTATCAGATGGTCATGGTAGAACCAGAGTCTGTCGAGAGCCATGCTGAGATAGGCTGGGCTGTGGATCACGTTTCACTGGGCACCCAGTCAGAGAGGCACTCAGCTCCCATGTCTCGCAGGCACTGTGGAGGTGGAAAATGCATGAAATTGATTTTGAAATGTTCAGCTTCAAGTGCCAGCTACAGCGGTAGCTGAATATAGCTGCCAAATCTGAATTCTAGATGTGTCCTCTAGGGCAGAAAAAGCTTGACACTGAATGTCTGAGCAAATTTCATCTGCAGAAATGAACATTCAGGGTAGAATTTCAAGAGCATCTCAATATACAAGTTAAAAACTATTGGTGCTTGAGTGGACCTGGAAATAAACCACTAGACTGGAGCTTCCAAGGCCTGGCTGGGTTGCTCATATACCATCTGAAAAGCGTTGCATAAAAGAAATTCCAGGAGATGAACATAATGAGTATGGGAGCATTGTTGGCGATTTCAAACCCATGTCATGCCATGTCATTGGCAGAAATCAGACCCAGGAACATAGCTGTTGTCTTCGTACTTGTTCTGCTACTAGACTTCGGTGTTAGGTGTCAGTAAGAAAGTGAAGTATGGATGCCAGAACACAAAATATTTCATTTTGCAAAGACAAAGAGAGCCTTTGGAAAAGGACCCGTCCCACTACTATAGAAGGAACTTGAAGCAACTGTCTGGTTTATTCAGCGGGAAGGTTGGGGCAGCTGTGGTGAGGCTCTTTGTCAAGGAGCTCTGACATTCATTTCGTTTCTTCCACTTTGTGCTCTCAACTACAGGGTCCCATCCAAGTTTTAAGCAGATTATTTGAAACCTACCTGGGCACAAACCCACACTGACTGTGAGTTGGAGGTCTTTGGACATCTGGCTAGAAGTAGGTGGTCCTATAGGATAACCCCAGGAATAACCCTCTGGCTGTGAGGTATCAGTGATGCTTGCACAGATCTCTTTGAATAATTGAGACCCTGTTTCTGCAAGGTGCAGCTGAAGTCTCCAATTTTGCTGGCTCTGGCATTGAATAGAACAACAAACCTGACATTCTGAAGGGGTTTTTCTATAACTGATCAGCTGGTGACATCCCAGAAATCGTACTAGAGTTAGGTCTTCAGGAGTGATATGAGAAAGAGGGAGGTTTGGGGTCTTAAACCTGCCTAGAGAGAAACGTACAAAGACATTTGAGGGAAAAGCAGGGAAGAAGGGCTGTAACTCACAGCTTGTTTTGTTCTATTGCTGAATGGAGCCGAGAATAAATTCCTCCCTCCCTGGCGCTGAGGCTTTCCCAGCTCCATCTGGTTTCATCGATTTTGGTTACTTTGCAAATTCATTCTAGTGTTCTGACATCTTCCTGGTACTGACAGCTCTGACCTGCAACGGGCCAGACCCTCACCTGGGGCAGATCAGCCCGTGCATTCCTCTGCGCCCAGCAGATCCGCACCAGCTGGGAACGAGGAGCTGCTGCCAGCGGTGGGGCACGCGGGGACGTCCCTGTTGTAATTGATTTTGCACGGGGGAGGCTCACACCGTGCAGTGACGGCTCGTAGTGCGATGCTCTCAATCAGCTGAGAGCTTGTGGGCAGCCTGGGCTCGGTGTAGTTGTCAGACAGGGTGAGAGTTTACCCTGGAGGTAAGTGTGCGGCCTCTCTGTTGTTTAATTTTTATAAAAAAAATAGCGAGGCATGTGAGGTTTCTGCAACTGGGTCCCTGTTTCATCCCCGTGTTCTGTTATGTTCACTGCTGAATCTCCTCAGTGTTCCAAGAAATCTCTGTGCTCTGGCTGGTTTTGGTTTGAAATTTTGAGTTTCGAGCACTGATTTTTGTTAAAAAGAGTTAATAATTTATCAGAATGAAAATGTAATTCCTTTTCGGTGTCAGAAAGCCAAAAAAAAGGCTATTGCCTTTTAGTTTTGGATTTTTTCCTCTCCTGTTTCCTGTCCTTTATCGTGTCCTTCCCTGTTTTTCTTGGTGACATCAGAAAGTAAAGCAAAACACAAAATGTTCCTTTTCCTTCCACATTTAGCCAAAATGCAACATTTTGAATGGTCTCCAAGTACATTTTTTTTTTTTTTTCCCAGAGGAAGGTTCGACAAGGCAGTCATATATTACGTATTTTAATGGGACTGCAACAAGTAGATCCAATGACACAACAGTCCTCTGTAGTAGGGCAGGGGCAGCCGTCATGGCCTGGGATGCGCTGGCAGCCTCTCTGATATTCAGACAGGAGTTACTGTTGTGAATTTTGCTTTCTGGATGCATGGAGAGGGATGAGCAAAGCACGGTTGTGTCGAGAACTGAAGGTTCAATGCTGTTCACAAACTGGCCTGAACTGGAGCACCCTAAATGGCAGTGGGATGGCCCCATGTCCCTGCAAAAGCCTGATAAACTCTGCCAGAAGGGAAGCATGGGAGGCTGAGAAAAAAGCATTGCAGGGAGTGATTCCAGGGACTGAAATAAGAGTATGTGCCCCAAAGCAAATATTATGACTATGTCACACTTATGGCATGGTGATGCCTGGAGTCCTTCTCCAGGTATTGGCAAGGCTGTGCCCAATGTACAGCAGATGCTCTACACTCGGGATTTTGCTCAGCTGCCATCCTGATCTGGGGAAGATGCAAAAAACCAAGTGCCATGGGAACTGCAATGCCACGGTCAGAGCTGGCAAGAGCAGGGAGATCAAAGAGGCAAGTTAGTCCAGTAAAGGTGCAATAACAAGTGCTCTCAGCCACCTGCTTGCTACGAAGACGTGAAATATCCCAACGGGATGAGGTTCAGAGAAGCAGTTTCTCAACACCTTGAAGGATGGTCCTGCAGGACAGACTGCAGGAGAGGAGGCTCTTCTGGGCTGACATCCAAGGGGGTCTCCTGCATGTCTGGGGCTACCCAGTTGCTGCAGGATGAGGGACCGGGTACTCCCCCACATGCTCACGCTGCAACAGGCCAGGCTTGCTTGGGCACCAACACGCTGGGGCTTCACTGCCTCCTCGAAAAAGCGGGGTTGCTCCTTACTTTGTATTCTGTAGCACATAAGCAACCCAGAAGAAATGCGGCCCTGTCAACACTTTTCTAGTGATATGAGCTTATTTTTTTTTCCTGCGTCCCCTGCTGCATTATTCACGACCGTAAAATATTCACCAGCCTCCCCTCTCTCCCCTACACTGCAAAACAAACCCCCAAACAATAATTCAAGCCCCCTTCCTTTCCATGTCTTGCAAAAGGCTAGGAAATAAATTTCTTGCCGTGGGTTGTTTTTATAGTGAACTTTCGTAGCTAGATTTAATCATGGAGGCAAATTTCACACTGCCTTGAAATGGACCCATAAACTTAGCTCAGCATCAAATTCCTCCTTCCCCAGCTTGCCCTTCCAGCTCTGCTCTGCCGTGTCCCCAGCTTCACGGGGCTCCAAGGAGGAAAGCTTCGCCACCAGCCAAACCACATTTACACTGTTTTTCCACAAGAAAGGCCAAAGCTGTACAGATCGTGCTAGCGTTGTACAAGCTCTGCATTGCCACCAGGAAAGGGTCAAATCCTGCCTGAGTCATCTTTCATCAGGCAGGGAGTCCCCGGCAAGCCAGGGTGTTGCTCTCAGGGGCAGAAGTGGTGCTGGGGAGGTGGGGGGATGCAGTGAACACCCACTGGACCAGGGTATGGGTTTTGTTGGCTTTGAGTGCAGGCAAGTCCTTGGGCATCACAGTGGGAAGGTGGAAACCCAAAGTCCTGCGTGTTTGCCAGCAATTGCACGGTCAGTCCCAGGGGACTCTTCTCCAGTTGTGTTTTATTGCGTGGGAGATGGCCATAAGGCACCGCAGCACCTGCTGGCTCTGACCTGGGTTCAGGGTGCTCTCCTCCTGTCCTGGGAGAAGAGGAAAGGAGCCCACCAAGGGCAGGGGGGAGATTGCTGCAGCAGCTCAGAGACTGCGGCAGTAATTTGGGTCTCAAAACAGCCTGCTCCTTTTCCTGGTTCGTCCTCTTTCTCCATCAGGGCACTCATGGGGTTGGGTCTTCCAGCAGGCAGGACCTTTGCCAGAGAGCAGAGCTGCCACCACCTCACCTCCCTTTCAGAGGGGCGGCTCAAGTGACAAATTTTGCCTGTGTTCAACTTCAGCTGGATGGGGTGGTGTAAAGAGAAGGTCCGACATGTGCTTGGAGAGGTACTTCAACCCACAAAGCAGCGTAGCGATGCTCTGGGAGCGTGGACACGTCTGATGAATGCAGATGTGGTGAAATCAGCCTCTGAGCCAGGGACCAGAGAGGAAGAGGCACCTGTAGGACAAGTTTCATCCTCTCCCAAGCTGAGCATAGATGGGGGTGCCTGGATTGCCCTGGCAAGGGGCAATAAGAAGGAGCCCGTGGTGTCTTGCTGTGGCTCTTCCTCCATCTCACAGGTCCCAGATGCACCTTTCCAACCCATGGTGAGGTCATCTGGCTGCCTTCTTTAGCCATGGGTATGTGGTTCCTGGGGGCTTTCTCCTCTGGATGACTAACAACCCTTCTGCAGTGCAGGACCTGGCCAATATATGGGAAAGGGAAGAATCACCATAAGCTCTTTCCCTTTTTAGCAGTTTTAATTTAAAATGACTTATTAGCTGGGAAAACACCCCCCCCTCCGCCTTGAATAAACATACATTTTAATACATTGCAATGAGCAGAGGGGGAGAGATGGAAGTTTCCATTGACTTTATTTTATTTTTCTAGATTATAAAATATTTAAAATGCATAAATAAAATGCTCCATTGCAAAAATGCTGGCGTGTTTTTCCAAAGCAAGGCGGGGAATGGAGCTAAATTGAAATATAACCGTCCAGGGTGATCTCTTAAAGTGAAACCAGTTTCGATGGGATTTAAGTGCCCACAGTCTCCCTGCTTGAATATTTATGTTCTTATGGAGTGTGACACATTCTTTTTTTCCCCCCTTTTTTTAATATTGCACGATATAATGAATCAGAGTCTTGTAGCCACCGCAGTGAATTTATGGTGCTACATATGTGTCATGAATAATGCTGAAGTTTCCTGGTTTTAATTAAATCTGTTCCGTTTATGATACTGCCATGTTGCAAGAGTGTGGCAGGAGGCATTGCCCACAGGACACACCTCTGAGCCTGTGCTGTCAGTAGACACCGGCCGTGACTCTGCCTCCTCTTTGCAAGCCCTGGCTGGAGCCAGAAATAACAAGACCTCGGCTTTTTGTGCTTCTCTGTCTCACTCCTTCTGTTCTAACACTTCTCAGTCCTAACTCTCAGGCATCTTGTGGCATCCCAAAAGTGGTATTAGATCCCTGTAGGGAAATATTACTGGTTGCAACCACATAAACAGCAAATTTTGTGGCATGGGCACATATCCACCATATATTGTAATGATGTGACCGCAAGCTCATTGTCACAGTAATGGGATTCCAACCCTCCTGGTTGGAGAAGTCTCATTTAAATGTTCCCCCTGACTGGCTTTTTGGGGAGTGTTGGTCTGACTATCCAGAAGACAGACCATCTGCCTTGCTGTTGACCTATTCACTGTAGTAACCAGACCACTGCAGTTGCAAACTTCTCAAGGGTGAGTGTTTTGGAAACCATCTCCTCCCCAGAAAGCAGAAATTGCTGCCTCCTTCTGTTGCTGATCCCATGCTCATCCCACACGGATGCTGTCTCCCAGGCAGTGGCTATTCCTTACTGCTGTGGCCGGGTTGCAGGACCGATGGATGATCAAGGTTTGCACAAGGGCTTGGTAAATGATGACAATCACAGGGGATGCTCACGGTGTGATTTTCATTCCTGGTGCTTTGCAAATAGGCTTCTGAGACTGCTGCAAAACCTTTCCACAGGTTGTCACAGCAGCTCCAGTGGCAGGGAATAGACAAAAAATTGCCCATTTAATAGAGATGAGACAGGCATATAGGCAGTGAGAGATCTCGCATTGTAAGGATTGAAATCAGCTGCCACAGTGCCACCACTTGATTGGTTGTACCGGGAGCCAGGCTCTGGACATCACGACTCACTGGTGCTCTGAATCTCTCCTTTCTTAAACTTAGACATAGTAATAAATATGGCAAACATGTATGCAGCTTGGCAGCAGCCCAATGTAGTATTGGCAGCAGATTGACTGGGGTACCATGTCCAACTCTAACATTCACCTGTCCTGGGAATGAAAACCTGGGAGATGTGCAGAAAAGATGAACAAAGTCATCTGAGAACTGAGGAACCCACCGCACAGTGAGCTGCTATGAAAGTACCAGCCTCTTTCTGTACATATTCATGTTTAGTAAGTAAACTCAGGAGCCACAGGCTGCCTACAGGTGGTAGAGGTGTTTGCTGGCCTTGAGTTGACCAACAGCACACAAACGGCTTCCGATAGACCTGGCAGCAGATCAGAGCAGTGATGGATCCCGACACATGCAGGGCTCTGGCTGCTGGCCGAGCTGGGGTTAGAGATGGGCAGAAGGGGAAGGGATGTAGTGAATTGCCTACCATAAGTGCTATTCCTCCATTTTTCCACTAATTAAGAGGAAGGTGAAGTTTGACGGCACCGGCACCCAACACTTGTTGTTCTCTTCACTTTGGAGAGTCACTCTCATCTAAATCATGTGAATATGATGCTGTCACTCCAAAAGATCCTATTTGCAAGCTTGTGGTGCCTGTTTGCTAAAATATTGTCAGTAAATTAAGGCACAAATTGATACCAACTCACATTCCAGAAGCATCTTGGGGTTTTCCACTGAGCATCCTTGTTCAAGAACTGGCCAGAGCAGGTGCTGTCCTCCTGTGGCTCTGGGCCTGCAGAACTGGAGCAGGACACAACAGGAGCATGGTGTTACAAGTCTTCCACTACTGAGACATGAGAGGAGCCAGGCTCTGCCCGCTTCTACTAATGAGCCTTTTATTTTTCCTTGGTTTCTTTTCTGGTGTGATTTTAGGAGCACTTCTGGAGCTTGGACAAGACAGAAAACAAGATTCCACCGCAGCTTATCTTCCAGATCTGGGACAATGACAAGTTCTCTTTTGATGACTATTTGGGTAAGTTGGGAGAGGTTTTTGGCTCCATCCCTGCTGATGCAGACAGGAAAGAAAATTTATTGAATCCTTTCAGGATATGAAGAAAGTGTAACGAGACCAGTTTAAGCCACTGAACAGGATTCGGTGTCAGCATAAGTTCAGGACTGATGATAAGTGGTTTGTATTAGGCAGATTTCCAGTCTCAGCCTGCAGCAGCCTGTTCCTGGGCTGACATAATGTTGAGAGCATCATCAAATCCAACAGAGCCACCACCTTCCAGGAGGCCCCAGTTCTCCATGACTCATCGGAGTCTGTGCTGAAATGTGCTCATCAAGGCTAACGACGTATTTGAGCTGCCTTACCTTACCTGGGATGTTTAGACATCAGCCCAACACTTGCCTTTTTCAGTGATAGCTGTGTTAATCATCCTCAGAAATCTAGGTTTAGGTCAAGGGAAAAATAAAAGAAAAACCTCTAATAGGGAGGATAGCAGAGCCATGCAGCAGATTATCTGTGCAGAAGCTGGAGGCTCCAGCATTACGAGTTTTTTGTTTGGATCTTGTTCTACCTTTTTTTTTTCCACTAAAAAAAAAATTCAAACATCAAAAGCTTCACTGAAGAAATATGTGATCAAGATCCTTTGAAATCCTGTCTTTGATTAATTACATAGGCTGAGTGCTGAAAGAACCTCTCCAAGGTGTGTTTTCAAGTTCTGGCTCTGCACATCAGGAGCTCTTGACTGCCAGCATTAATTCTTTGTAAAGTCCAGCAAATGAAAGCGGCCTTTGGCTTTTGTAAAGCACTTTTCATCAATGGACTTCAGAAGTGTTTTACAACAAACCTGATCTGTGCTGCTATTGTCACTGTTTACAAGAATCTGCGGCACAGAAAAGTTACAAATACAAGAAGATATTGAGTGTGAGATGCCCACAGCAGTGTAAAAAGCTGCTGTCACTCAGCCGAGCCACAGGACTAGACCCTGTGTGTGTTCTTGGCCATTCCGAACCGTAAGGTAGTTTGGTGTAGCAATGTAAATTAAAAGCTGGCACTTTCAACTAACACCTGGACAACTGAGCTCAGATTTCCTAAAGGCTAGATAAATGTGCTAATTACCAGATCACTCTGTCTGAGAAGGAAGCTATCAATTTTGTGGTGCGTCCTTCATATTTAGCCTGCTGCAATTCCTCATCTGGGTGGGGCAATAAAATAGCCTGTTTGGAGATCTTCAAGCCTTCTGCCCAATGCTCTTATACTGACTGCACTCTGGGTGTCTGCAATTTGTGTTTCACCTAAATCTGTTAGTCTTCATTAAAAATCTCAGCCTCCTTAGTTGACTTCAGTGCAAATCATCCAACGTTATAGCTGTGTGAGTCAGCAGATATTTTGAAGCACCTTCTAGAAGGACATCATGGCTCACGTCTTCCTAAGCATGACGGTGATGCCAAGTGCTCAATTCCTAGGAAGACCCACTGGCTAAAACAATAAATAGGGCCACACTTGAGCCCGCTCTCCCCCTTGCTCTGTGGGCGTTTGCCCAAGCTCCCTGAGGTCAGGAGGGTGCCACAGGGAATATTTCTTCAGGGAAAGAGTCCACATTTTAAGGACCTGTTACACCGAGATGTCTTCCCAGTAACGTTCCTCCTTGCAGGCTCCATTCAGATGGATCTCAACAGGATGCCCAAACCTGCTAAGACCGCTGAGAAGTGCTCCTTAGAGCTGGTAGCTGAGACCTTGTCTTCAGGGCGCTTTGTGTCACTCTTTGAGCAGAAAACTGTCAAGGGATGGTGGCCCTGTGTTGCTGAGCAGGATCAAAAGAAGATCCTGGCGGTAAGGTGGCCTCTTCACGTGTTCTCTTGGGGGACTCTCAAAGCGTTGAGGAGGGATGTGGCTGGGCCAAGTTCATGCAGGAAGTCAAGGTCAGGGCAAGCGTTGCAGTCTTGGGCTGCAAATTTTACAAACTGGACCAGCTTTTGTCAGCTGGATGTTTTCCAGGATTTGTCCAGCACCATGCAAAGGCCTCAGAAGAAATCATTTGTTCTGTGGGATTTTTGCTGTGGTTTTTGGAACATGCCACCTAATTTGACTCTGTATCACATCTATTCTTAATGATGTTGTGTTGCGACAAGTACCAGGGAAAGGTTCCAGCTGTCAGACTGATGTATTTAAATGTAAGTGTCTGGGCTCCTGTTCAAGTCCTTGGCGACTGTTCAACATAGGTAAGGGAGGCCAGGAAGGGAATTAAGTCATTCAACAAAAGATCCCTGAGTTGGTTGCCTAAACTTGGGTGTCAGTGACATTTGAGATGTCCTGGAGTATCTGCTGAGAGCATTGTAGTGAGCAGGTGAGGGATTTGTATGAAATCTGCTCTTACTGGGTTCCTCATGGTCCTTGTTGGTAGTGGTTGGGTTACACTCAAAGTAGCTTTTCTTTCCCCAATCAGTATTTTGCATCATACAGTCATTTCTCACCTCTCTCTCTCTCTCTTTTTTTTTTCCCCCCCTGTTTATAAGTTTGTTTTTGTTTAACTCACACAGGGCAAACTGGAAATGACTTTGGAAATTGTGCCAGAACAAGAGCATGAAGAGCGGCCAGCTGGCATGGGTCGGGATGAGCCAAACATGAACCCCAGGCTGGAGGACCCCAAGTAAGAGCATCTTGAATGGCAAAGTAACCACGGGGGCACAGAGTTCTCAAGGAGCAAACTGAAAGTCTGGGGTCCCAGTTTGAGGTCTGCTCTCTGCAATGGGCTTGGTCCTGTGCAGGCTCCGTTTCTGAACTGATGGTGCTCAGAGTGTATGAGCTGAGACAATCCAGGGTGGTTTGGACCACCAAGGAGGGCATTTGACGTAGTCTACCCAGAGGGCTGTGGGTTTGCAGGGTGAGCAGCCAGCTCGTTACAGCAGGGCGTGCTCATGGTGTTGGGGATCCAGGAGGGCGAAACTACGGTGAAACTCAGAAGTGACCTCAACTTTGTTTGGCTCCAGGCGCCCAGAAACCTCCTTCCTATGGTTCACCTCCCCATACAAGACCCTGAAGTACATCCTGTGGCGGCGGTACAAGTGGGTGGTTGTCCTGGCCATTGTGCTCTTCGTTTTGCTGCTCTTCCTGGGGATCTTCATCTACGCCTTCCCGGTACGATGGGTGTGGGAGAGGACAGGGGGGCTGACCAAGGTCTTAGGTGTTCCCCAGGTCTCTGTGGTGACAGAGATGGTCCCAGTGCATGTGGCTGCAAACTCCTGTGCTGGTCCCTGAGGAACAACCCGTGGCCCATGGTGGGGCAAAAAGAGAGTCTGTGTTTCTGGTCTCTGCTACAGACTCGCTGCAAGGTGCTCAACTCTTTGTGCCTGTGTTTCAACTCGTGTCTAATGACGCTGAGGCTAATTGGTCATTTCCAAAGAGGTTCGAGCAGCTGATGCTGGAGTTGTTGTGGGCTTGGTGGGAAAATCCCCGACAAACACGCAGCCTAATTAGAGATGCAGCCATTTTACAGGGCTGAGCAGCGGCAAAAAATGCATTGGTCTGTAATTGTTTAAAGGTGCAGTGAGTTTATAGATGTTTGGGCAGCCCCGTCTCTTGTTATCAAGGCTTGGAGCATGTTATACCAATGCAATGTCTGAAACGAGGAGGAGGATTTTCACCTCATTAATCAAGAAAGTGGCTTTTTCTTGCCTTACTGTCAGTTCCACTGGCCAAACAAAATAAATAAATAATGGAGCCCTGGCCTTCCAGTTTGGCTTAGGATGGGTTTTTGTATCCTCCTCTGTTTCTACAGCAGTGGAATAATTCATGCCGGCTCTTGGATGCCATTTCCCCTCCTCTCAAACTGATAAGAAAAATGACCCGCCTCTCTCTTTCCAGCACTTAACAAATTCTGCTCCTTGTATATGAATTATTATTATTTTTTTTTTTATAAAAGAACTCATTGGGGTAATTTATAACTTCATGTGAGAGAACGTGGCTGCCTTTTGCAGATGGCTTTGTGTGCTTGCAATGTGCAACCGAAAAGCGAGGTGTGGAATTTCTCCTCGCCGTCGTAATCACTTTCAGATGAAGTCATGTATGCTCGGTTGTTCCCGTCGAGAAAAATGGGGATGGGATTAGTTCATGGCTCTCCCCATCTCTCTCTCTTCGTATCCATGAGAAGGGCTGGGATACTTTGCCTGCTGGAGAAACAGTTCTGGAGGTGCTAAGCAGTATGAAGGAGGAAATAATTGTGCGAATGCAGCTTTGTGCTGCATTGCCTCCTCCCTGCCCTGTACTCGGAGCCATTCCTGGAGACCCCCCTTTATGTCAAGTGCCAGAAACCCAGCCTTTTTGACCAAGAAGAACTCAGTGTTTCCCTGAAGATGCAAGTGGCTTTGCATTCGTTCCAGTGGTATCATATAAAAACAATGTTGAGAGGAGAAAAAATTCGCAAACTATAAATATTGATTTACACTCATTATTACTTGGGATTTTTCCCTGTTTCCTAGCTAAATGTTGTTGTATTTAATTTCATTTTGGTCGGGTCAATTTTTAGTCATATTTCAAAAAAGTAAGGCCATGTTTCATGGAATTTTTCTGTTTTTGGCCAGCTTCCCCTAGATTTTTGAGGTCGCTAGTTCTGTATCTACTTGGAGATTTAGTTCCTTTCCCGTTTCATCAGGCACTAAATTTGGCAATTGCGCTGGTGATGGTTTGCTATGAAGGATGCCCCTGGCATCCTGACCTTTGGCGGGGCTCACCATTACCTCCCTGATTAAATGCATGGAAAAACAATCCCTCCTCACTTCTGTTCTGATTTGTGTGCCAGGAGCACCATCAGGTCCCATTTAAAATCAGGACCTTGCTGTGTTTAGCACTGTATATGTAATCTTGCCACTACACGTGCAGTTTCGAGGTCCCATGCTGCGGGCAGAGGGTTTGGTGTGCGTCCTGACCCCCTCATCCTGGGCAAAGGGGTGGGTGATGGCAGGGAAACCTCAAGGGAATCCTGTTGGGGCATGTGGACCATCAGTCTGAGCAGGGAGGGGGTAAGGAGCAGGGACACAGGGATGCTGAGGGGTGCTGCAGAGGGGAAGTTACTGTTTTCCTGCTCCTGCTGCCCTTTTTGCCTGGCATGAAGAGCTTTTCCACAGCTTTCTGCTTGTTGGGACCCTCCACTGGGACCTCCAGGGTCCCTCCCAGTCACTGCTTTTCAGCGGCTAGACCTTGGTTCCACAGGAGCCCTGGGACCTGCCTGCAGCCTGAATTCCCTGCCTGCAGCCTGAATGCCCTGCCTGCAGATTGAATGCACCTGCCTGCAGATTTAATGTTCCTGCCTGCAGATTGAATGTTCCTGCCTCCAGACTGAATGCCCTGCCTGCAGTCTGAATTCCCTGCCTGCAGATTGAATGCCCTGCCTGCAGATTTAATGTTCCTGCCTCCAGATTTAATGTTCCTGCCTGCAGTGTGAATGCCCTGCCTGCACACAGCCTCTCCACCTGGGAGCGTTGTGTACCACACACCAGATGCTGCCAGAGAAGTCTGAACTCTGGGTTCAAATTTTGTCCTGTTTGGACTCTGCCTGAGGTCACCGAAGGACGATATATCTTTTACCCAAGAAACATCTGCCCACAAAACGCCCTGGGAAATGTAACGGTCCCGTGAGCTAAGCTAACCTGTGCAGGTCACCCTCCACCCCAGACAGGCAGGAACCTCCCCTGAAAGCAAAACCAGGGCATTTTCATTGGCTCTTGGTGTAAAAATGGGATTTTAAAAAAATTTATTCCTATTACCCATACAGTGCTGAAAGCTTCCAACCACAGTCCCAGCTTTGTGGTCAGAGTAGCTGGAGGGTAAGAGCAAATGTCCCGTGCGAAAGCTGTGTGCTTCCACCCGAAACGGCGAAGGGCTGTCTGTGGTTCCCAACAGCAGTGCCCAAAAACATCAGTTCCCAAAAGCTCAGGCTTTTCAGTGAACGAAGAAGCTGGTGTCTTGCTCTTGTTCAGAATACCCATCAGGAGATGCTTTACACCCCAGGGAAGTATTTTCTAAAGGCTATATTGCAGAATACTCTGCAAAACAGCCTTTAGAGCTGCTTCACCGAATCAGAAACCTTTGAAGATGTGGCGCCTTTGTGCTTCCTCCGTCCTCAGGACACAGAGTATGTGTGATGGATCACGGGCTGGGATAAAAATCTTCCCATTCCTCCTCTCGGGTACTCTTCAAAGTCTTTTTCCCAGGAGAGCTTTGTGCAACCAGCCGTTGTTTTCCAACCAGGGAACATGCCGGGGCTGCCCTGGTGGGCTCAGGGGTCCCTGGAAGGAGCAGGGGGGACCTGCAGAAGGGAGGAAGGGTCTGGAAGTGGTTTGGGATGAAGAGGAGGTTCATCAGGATCCGTGGGGAGCTGGGAGTACAGTAGTATGGAAAATTTAGGCACAAGTCCATAAGAAATCCGTCGTCATTAGTGCAACTATTTACAGAGCAACTCATTTTAGTGGGTGAGAGGCCATTTCCAACTGAAAAGCCTTTTGGTTTTGGGTGGAAAACTGCATAGTATTGCAAATTTCCATAAAAAAAGTTGTTTAGTTTTACAAAAATGGGAAAAAATGTTGAAAATCTGATATTCTGAGGTTCCTCATTTTTTTACTTGGGCTCTTCCACCCAGTCTTAGTGTTAGATTACTCGCTGGTTTGCCTTAGCTTTCTTTGCAGAGTGGTTGTCATTATGGTCTGTACAAGCTAGGACTCTGGGAACAGCATTCCCTGGATATTTCCTATATGATTTCCTTAGATGGTCCTTAGATTTAACTTGACATCAGAAGACTCCTTTAACAACAGACGAAAGGCTAATGAGATCCAGTAGCTGGATGTTGAAGTTAGAGGAACTATTCCAGTGGAAATAGGATGCTAATTTTTGAGACGAAGGGCAATTAACCATTGGAACAATTTGCCAAAGGTTGTGGTAAATTCATCGCTGCTCTAGGCGTCCACGTATCGGGATTGAATGTCTTTCTACAAGATATGCTCTAGTTCCACCCTGTGCTCCTGTCCAGCTGCGCTCATTTAGGGCATGCTGTGGGCCTTTTTGGAAAGGTCCAGTGATTTTGATGGACTTTTCATCCGACATTGCCACAGCTGAGAAAAGCTCTGCCTTCTGCCACGAGAACAGTTGAGTGAAAGTCTTGGGTTAGACACAAGGTCAGAAGAAAAGGTTATAAAAGTCCAGCCCGGGTTTCTGCCCCCGTAACCCGTAGGGAATACGGTGGTGAAGTTATCTCCCTGAAGCAGTGATTATTGTAAAGATTTTAGTGGCTACCACCATAGCAAAATGTAACGCTACTTCCAGCTGGAGTCAGCTCTGCTTTGCAGCACCATGAAAATGTTTACTACCTTTTAAAGCTCTGTTTGTGTTCTGCAAGCCCAGTGTTGCTGCCGTTGCCATTAATTCTAATTACAGCTCGCTTTCTGCGCTGATTGATAATCCTGCTTGGCTTTCAACACTTTGTTAATACAAATTCATAGCTGGACAGAAAACTTGCTACCCTCCAGAATGCAACCAGTCAAATCATAAAAAATAGGACTGTTTTGGAGGATAGACTCTGAAAGACAAATGGATGGATAATGAATTCGAAGGTTATATGTCACTGGAGGCTTTTCTAATGACTTCTGGTAAACTGCCCTAACTTTGCTTACTTGATTTATGGCATTATTAGAAATCCTCAGTTGGCAAACTGCCTTATAATTTGCTACACGTTGTAATTTATCAAGATGCCTTTGGTCAGACTTTACTTTTGTTGTGTTTTTGTTTTGTTTTTTTTTTTTTTCTTTCTTTTTTCCCTGTTCCTCCAAAGATCTCGCTGGTAACTAGCACTATGCTTTGTTTCCAAAGTTGTTTTTTTAAAGTGACAGAGTGATAGAACATCCTGTACCAATTAAATTCAATATGCTTGGGAGGGACTTCCAAACTGGCTAGTATGTGGTTGCAGGGGTTTGAATCAGAGCTACTTTAAATATAGCTCTTTCCAAACGACCTAAGCATGCATCTTTGTCTGTAATTTCATTGTGGTCTTGATAAGCAGCGTTTACACAGCTTATTCTTTTTCACAGTGCTGTCATGTTCTTTCAAGGAGCGAACTGCACGTAAAATAGGCTAAAATACTGTGACACCTCATTTTCTACAGCAGCCCCACATTTCACTGTGCAATAACAGGGACAGTAGACACCCAGAAAACAGGCACGGGGAGGTCTTGCCTGGGGTGTCTGCTCTTAGGAACAAAACCCACACCAAACGATGATGCTGAAACAGATGGCTGAGGTGTTAAGTCAAGTCAGAGAAACAAAAATCAGCAATAGGTTTGCCTTTCTTGATTTCCTTTGGCAGATTCTTTGGAGATAGTCCATGGACCTGCAGGCTAGGTTTGTACTAAGAGACTAAATCAGGGTGGGGCAAGGCTTGAGAACCGTCCTCTTGCTGTTCAGACCAGCTGATTGCTGGTGGGACCTTGGGGGCAGGTTTTGGCCCATGGAAAGCAGCGATCACCAGAAAACTTCATGGCATGGCTTGGTGGATGCTCAGAGACCGGGGCCAGGGACCCTTTCTAAAGGGTCCAACCCAACAGACAGAGAGGATGAGTTCTGGGGGGGATCATGGGGAGAAGGAGCCATAAGGATACGAGGTCAGGGCTTGGGTAGAGAATCCAGCCTCAGGGTCTGTGGGGGAGCAGCATAAAGCGAGAGCGGAGGGGAAGGGGCACCAGGAGGCCGCAGCAACTTGGCAAAGAGCTGGACATGTCTCCTCCCCTGCAAGAAAAGCATGTGGGCACTGAGATGGTGCCAAATTTCTTACAAGGGTACGAAGAGGTGAAAATTTATTTTAAAAACTGGTGGAAGGAGCAATCAAAGTCCAGGAGTGACTCCTGGTGCTTGCTGCTTGGTGCTTGTGACCCGTAGCTTCTACTAGAAGAAGGTAAGACCAGTTTTCTCACGTGTCTTGGGCTTTCTACCGTCCTTGCTAGTGGGAACGCACTTTTTGCTTGCTCATCTCTGCAGGCTGGGGCTGGGAGCTTGCCCTGCCCTGATTCCAGCCCTGTCTGCAGTTCTGTGCCATGCCCCCAAAAGCCTTTTAACCTCCACATGCCGCCCTGCTGTACCTGCTTCAAATCAGCTTTTTTTTTTCTCCCCTTGTTTTTCCATCCTTCTAGAACTATGCTGCTATGAAACTAGTGAAACCTTTCAACTGAAGCTGTGCTGGAAAACACCTGAAAGGTCTGATGCCTGCCTGGGGATTTTGGAAAGAAGTTGTGGCTCTGCACTGGATCACATCAGCCGATGGAGATGGAGAAGGAACAGCTTCACTCAGGCTTAGGCTGCTGCCAAGATGAAGATACAACTTACCCTGATGCAGTATGCAGAATCCCACCTACAGCACTCGCCTTGGAAGCAGCACGTAAACAATACCTACTCTGAAATATTTCTTATTTTACTTCTTTGCCTGTCCTTTTTTTTTTTTTTTTTTTGGTTAAGCTGCTCTGATTTGTAAAGCTCAAATCCCAGTGCACAGCTGAAGAGGGTGGGGGAGAAAAGGACCTTTTCATATATATCTGTGAGTGTACAAAGATATTGCAGACCTTAGCAGAGGAGTTGCAGGCTGCTGGCGTAGGCAACACGTGCAAGCCAAAATCTCTCAGGTTCTGAGCACAATTTTCTTTGCACTCAGAACAAGCCTCAGTTTTCCTTTGCTGTGCATTGTGTATTACCTGGTTTCTACATGTATAAAGTCTACTGAAGGTGAGATGTGCTGCACAGCCTGAAACCCTGGGCTGACATGTTTCCAAAGAGAGTGAAACCCACAAGATACAGGACCCGGGGAAAAGGCTGAGGTGCAAAACCTGGGCAGGAGTTGGTGGTAATTGCTCAATCAAAACTCCCGTTGAATTTTGCGCTCATGTCTGGCTCATGCTTTTTGGACTTTGTTTTCTCTCTGAGCTGCTTTTTCACCTCTACAGTCCCACATGCCTCCCTTCAAAACCAGTGCTGTAGCGGCAGAAAGCAGAGTCGGGCTGAGCCCTACCCAGAGAGCGATCCCAGGAGCACAGCAGTGCATGTGGACTTTGCTTTTCTCCTCGCCTGCTCTGTGCAACCCCTGCAGCCACAGTTCGGTGAATGTCTTAGTCTTTTTTTTTTCTCCTGTGCTCCAAAACATCCTTAAGCAAAACAGCACAAACCAGACTGCAGTGTCAGCCGCACAACTCGCTGCTGCTGGGCGCTAATGAGGCAGATAACCTGCACCTTTGGAAGCAGGCTTGTTTGTTTTCTGCTTTGCAAACAAATTACTATGAGACATACCCTGCAGGTCTTGCTCAGCCTCCCACAGAGCAAACGGCAGCTGTGACAGGGCTGGGATGACAGTCTTGGGACATTTCTGCTGTTTTCTATTCTCTCCTCCTGTCCGTCTGTCTCTCTGCTGCTGCAGTCAGATGGAGCGGTGTGGACCAAGGGGATTTCTAGTGTTTTGTAGTGCTGGCTCACGCCATGCAAGGATGCTAATCAAAACAGAACTAGCCTCAAATTTTCATCCTGCCTCCACTCATCCTGCAAGGAACCACCTCCCAGAACAGGAGCATCAGGCATGAAAACAAATGTCCCTTTGCGAGAGAGCTGTCCTGCTGCTTCGCACCGCGTGGCTTCTGCTACGGTCCCTTTGATGACAAACGGATCTTCCCCCACTGCCCTTCAGCAGGATGAGACGTGTTGTCCTTGGTTTCATTTGTCCCCCGGAGCTGTTGCTACTCAGCGTGACATGTGAGAGCAAGTAGCAGTGAAAAGTGATCCTGGGGGAGAGGAGTTCCTCAGGACAAACTGTGCTCGTGTAAGCTCCTGCCCTGCTCCAGCAAGGCACTTAAGCCTGTGCTTAGCAGAAGGCAGGGAATAAAAGCACACGCCTAATTGCTTTGCTGGATCAGAATGTAATGCGTTGAGCATTAAATCCCTTGTTATTCAGTACTGTAACAGCACCCGGATTGCACAGGGCAGCTCGCTGCCATGTGTGAAGACGGTGCCTTTGACGTGGAGAACGTGCAGCTATAAAAACCTGTCCTTGCTCCCGAGGTTTGGCCGATCCACCATCCCTCTCCCGAAAGCTTGAGTGGTGAAGTCGGCTCTGGGCTTGCATGCCCCAGGGTGGGTGTTTCATTTTACCGGCACAGTTAAATGCTTCATTTTTGCATTTGTTCAGTTTTTCCCTAGAAGCCTCCCAACCTCATTTCGCATCCACACCCCCTTTTATTAGCCACTATCAAACTACCAGGTCTTGGTCAAATTTTCCGCAATGCTTTCTCCCTCAGGATCTGATGAGCTGAGGATGAAAGTTGCTTGTGTTTGCATCTTAATGAGTTTTGGGGTTTATATTTTATGAGAATGGTGGTGTGGTTGGTCCTTGCACCTCTTCCGCCATGACCCAGCTCTGCCGGGGTGGGTCTGCTTGTCTTGCTGAGTGCTGGCATGCCTTGCTCTCCTACCCATGGTGGGAAATCAGGCCCATTATTTCAATTCCTTGCTTTGGTTTGCAGAGACTGTAAAATTTCTCACCTTGGCATTATTGTCCTGGGACCCCTACCTATTTCAGAAACAAAATCTTGGTGCCAAGATCCCCAAAGAGATGAGTGACCCATGCTTGAATGCAAAACACTGCTTATATCTGGGTGCTCAGCATCCATCCTATCACAATGACCACTGTCTCAGCAGAGACAAGCAACCCTACCAAAACACATCTGTGTGTCACCTCTCCAGAGCCTCTCCCAGTGAGAAACCATATTTTATTCCCCAGCACTTACCAGCAGCTCTTCCGTGACAAACCAGAGTGGGTCATCAGTGAAGGGAAAGCAGGATCCAGGGCATCCAACTGCGTAAGGAGAAGTAAAGGGTTACATCCCTGCATGCAATCCTCCGCACTCCGTGTCCAGGCTGCAGGGCCAATTTTCATGCCAAGAAGACTCTGTGGTGGGTAAAAGCAGGTCTGAGTGTCCGAAAACACCGACTCAATCCCATTTGCATTGCTGCTTGAGCAGCCACGTCCATCTCTGCACCTGACTGTGGGCCCTCGTAGCTCGGTTATGTCTCTCCACCAAAGCCAGCCAGGAGGTAGGACCTATATGAAGTATTCCCTGTGGCTCCCTGTTATTCAGGGGTTTGAAATGGCTGTAAGACGTATTTATCACCTGTCTATGCCTTATATACAATAATGCAAAATGCACTGTGGTTACAAATGAAATGCTCTGAAACCTTCTGCTTCCTGGTGTATTTTATTGTGTTGATGGAATTATGGCACCGTCCCTCTTTGGTGTGGGAACGCAAAAATTCAGCTGGAAGGAACAGGATGGGGAAACGGCGGTTTCTCTCTGCTGCTGTAGCAAGGGAGCAGAAGCAGGAGGAGAGAACAGAGTGTGGAGAAAGGAAGACAGAGGTGGGATGGGGGTTGCTGTCTTCCTAGGTAACACAGCTGCTCGTACCTTTGCCTCTCACACTTTGCACCCAAGACACCGTGTTGCAGAATAGCGACATGACCCAACTGTGAGACGTGTGTGCTCCCCGGTGCTCTGAGCGGTCTCCCAATCCCTGACACCGTGCAGGCTTTATGTGGGGATCACACGCCTTGTCCCGTGAGCTGGGAGACCACGTGTGGCAACTCCCAAGGCTGGTCTGTGATCTGGAGCACCCCGTGAGGCGGGAGGAGGCACACGAGTGTGAGTGGGGTGGGTGAAGGAGCCGTGGGAAGCTCCTGCTGTCCGTAGCTTTGAGGAGACCACCTTCAGCATTTTCCTGGTGAGTCACTCACAAAGAGGTTGATGGCCACTTATTTTATAAACCTGAACATCCAAAATACGCCCACTGAAAGGCAGGTGGCTGGGGAGGGGGTGGATGGCTGCGGAATGGGAGAGGGCAGAAGGATCCCACAGATTTCACCCTCCTGCTGCAGCGGGGAAGGCAGCAGGAGTTCACCCCGTCCGGCTGCTCCGGGCATGCGTGTCTCTGTGCAGGTGCTCATGAGGACGGGCCTGAGCTGCTGGAAGGTGAATATCCAGATCCTTCTCAGGACTCGGCCCTGGCAGCTCTCAGCCCAAGTGAAGACCCTTCCCCTGCTTGTCTCTGTTCCTCTTCCCATTTCTGGGCTTCAGAGAGCATCAAGTCCCTTTGGGTCTGGGTCTGTTTCTTCCCCAGAGAGACAGACTCGTCCGGCAAACACAGCCATCATCCAGAGTGACCCAAGGATTAATTCTCCTGACACTTTTTCAGAGCTGTTCAGCACCAACAGGCTGTGTCAAGTTGATGCTCCAGGTATGCAGAGAGATTTGCTGCTGAGATGGGGTTTATTTGTGCCTGAATCCCCCCCGAACACCTTTCCATTGGTCTGGAAGGGTGCAGATGGGTGCTGCCTGCTTTGGCACAGGAGATCCTCTCCACTGCATCATGTTTTAGGATGGTGCCTGGCATCTAGGGAGGCAGGGGATGAGGAGACCTGAATGTCCTAGACCTCATCTGAGGATGATGCAGACGTTCAAGCAGGCACTCTGGGCTGGCATTGTCCAAACCCAGCCTGCCCAGCCCCACTGCAGCCTCTCACACCCCACACATCAGTGGGAAGTCCCAGAGGGCGACAAACTGTGTCACCATGCTGAAGGCACAAGAGACACGGTCCTTGCTGAGGAGGAGCAGGTGGCAGGAGATGAGGGGACAAGTCTTGCCCATATGCCTGTGCCTGCCCATGCATGGGTGCACGCAAAAGTTAATTGCAAAATGTTCCGCTGCTTGAACACTTCCGTGATGCTTCTTTTTCTATTATTTCCTCAGCTGCCAACTTGATGCTGTATATAATCTAAGGCTGGAGTTATGAAGTGTGTGAGCTCCTTCGGGGCTGCCCTGACAACACCCCGTTGTGTTTCACACTGCCTGGGCTCAGCTCTGTGAGCTGGAGGGCAGCGAGACGAGGAGCTGGAAAGCTGCCACCCCGCTCAGGGGCTGAACTCCCTTAACCTCCAGCAGCCTTGCTCGCACATTTGAAAAAAAAACCTAGCAAAAAAGCTGAACTGATTTTTCTCTTCAATAATAACAATTCTGTATTCATTGCCTGGTCTTATTTGCTCAGAAGAGAGAAGTTTCTACCCAGAAGGGTGGCTTGCAATGAAGTGGTTTGAGAAGAAGGAGGTGGTGCAGGGCGAGGGGGACGAGGGGTGGGAACCAGATCAAGGCGCTGCCATAAAAAAACGTTTTGTGAAGCCGCTTGCAGTTGTGTTTGTTGGTTTAACCCCCGAGGACGGGGCCTGCGGTCGGTTTTGCTCATTACCTGCTGACAGGACGGGAACACGCCTGGTGCACGGAGGCCAGGAGAGTTGACCCAATGGGATGTTCTGTAGAGAAGACCGTTGTGGCCTCCTGGCCCCAAAGTCCATTAATCTTCAGATGGGAAGGCGGAAATAGCCCTGGCCTCAGTGACACAACTCATTTCAGTCTTCACCTGAGGTCTAACCCCTTAAAACACTCCCAGACGCAGAATGGTGTTTGCTGGTCCTGGAATAGGCAAGCATAGAGAGGGGTATGATGAGTATAAAGGCTGCTCCGTTGGCTCTGGAGCCCCTGGGCTGATAGCCTGAGCTTGCTATGAACCTTCTCCGTGGACAGCACCATGCCATCACTGCTGGGACAGCCGCCAGCCTTGTCCATGTTGCTGCAGTCTGTCTTCATCCCAGACAAGCCAAACGCCATGCACTTGTGGGATAATTTGTGGCGATCTGCGCACTGCGCCTTCTGGGCTCTGCACTGAGTGAGGATGGAGACACCCAAGCAATGGGGCGTGAAACTACTGTGTCTTCGTCTCCACCGTGCATCAGCTTCCAGAAGGAAAATGAGCTTTTTTTGCCCTGTCTGCTTTTCCCATTCCCATCCCAGCCTCCTCAAATAACCAATGCTTTAAACACGCTTTGCAGCAGAGCAGGCTCAGTGCTGTGAAACTTTCTTTTACCTTTGAGTGCAACTTGGTCTCTGCTTTGGCCTTTCGGCTGACTCCAGACTGCTCGGCTCCCTGGCACTTGGCCGCTCTGTCCCTGCCTCGGAGCAGTGTCAGGGCTCCTCATCCATCAGAAGGAACATTGCACAGTTGTACCCACTACCAGGCGTGTCGAACAGGGTCCCCTGGCACTGCGTGGTGGGTGTCCCAGCTTCTCCTCCTGCAGCTCCTGGGCCAACAGCCTGCGGCTCCCCAGCACTGCTGGTGAAGTCCATGTTTTGCCCAGCACTGCAAAGCTGTGGGATTGGCACGGGAGCAAGAGCAGGCGTCTCTTATGCTGTGGATGGCTTAACTCTGCCCTAAAGCTTATGGTGTGAGAGACCATTTCTACCAAAGCCTTTGGGTCCTGTACAAGTCCCTGATAGGGCGAGGAGGCAGAAATACACCTTAACCAGGTTTTCTGCTGGAAAGCTCCAGGCCAGAGCTACTTGAGGTGATAACTACTGGGAGCTTAAAATTAATTTTTACAGTTATTTATGCTATGATAACAATACAAACAGTAATGCTGACGATGCTGGTGTTACCAGGGGCTCATTCAGGACTGTGGTGCCAGGAGCTGTACACACGGCAGAAAAATGGTCACTGTCTCCGTAAAATTAAAATAATCAATTCTTCTCAGGCAATCCTCTGAATGGGGACTGGAGTAAGTCAGTGGCACAACCATGGCTATTTTCCTCCACATAGGTATTAGGTTTTATGGGTTCTATATCTTCTCTCTGCTCCCAGAGGCACCTTACAAAGTTACAACCATGCTGCCAGCTCTATCCTGGCACCGTCTCTGGAGGGTCTCCAGCAACCAGCTGTGTCTGTGCCCTCAAGATTTGGCACTTAATGTTTCTGTTCCTCCATCCTGGCTGCAGCAACCTGCCATCCCAGGCAGACAGTGTCTCACAGCTCTGCTGCTGCCTGGATCCAAAGCTCGGCTGCAGAGGAGCTCAAATTGACAGACACTGCAGAGAAAAGTGCAGCAGTTTTGCAACTCAAACAGAGTGTGTTGTAATCCCTCTCAGTGCTGAATCCCTTGCTCAAGGTTTAAGGGTGAATTCAAGGTATTGCTGAGGTCAGTGACTGTGACCAGCGCTAGGAAAACCCACCAAGGCTCTGTGCTCTCCTCTGTGCTCTGTCCCTTCACTGTCCCCTTGATTCCCAGGTCTGCGGGGCTGGCAGCGAGCTGCTCCCTATGCAGGATGTTTTTAGCAACCAGTCCATTCTACTGTGACTCCGCAGGGGCTTGTCCCTCTTTCTGTGGGCACCTGTGTGCTAGGTGTCCGGCATTAGTTTCAGACCATATGCAAGATCATCCGGCCTGTGAGGTGATAAAATAATCCCAGTAAAGGGTGGCTGTTGCTGCTGCTTTGCTGAGCCAGGATTGAATGACTGTTGCACTGCCCATACTTTATCTTTCACCTGAGGTACTGGGCACAGACAGACTGGCTGTTCCCTTGGCCTCCGGGGAAAGGGGGTCAGCATCAGGAGTGGGGATCATATTCCCTCCTTGCAGCATTTGCAGTGCTCAGCTGGTTCAGGATCAAGACATCAAAGGGTCTTGTCCTGCTTCACAGTTCTGGAGGAGTCATTTTGTGTTCAGTCTTTAGGAGCTGATGGTATCCAGCTGAGATGTTTATTTGTAGCCAAGTGAGTCCCATCAACAAGTCTGGAGAACAAGGACTAAAAATGTCTTTTCTCCCAACTATGGCTCTAGGACACTATGACTGAGTCACA
Source organism: Strix aluco (assembly GCF_031877795.1). Classification (NCBI taxonomy): domain Eukaryota; kingdom Metazoa; phylum Chordata; class Aves; order Strigiformes; family Strigidae; genus Strix; species Strix aluco. The sequence continues at coordinate 829,540 of NC_133934.1, forward strand.
ACAACAAGGAAAGAAAACAAACATGCCTGTGATCCAGGTTGGCATGTTTGCACCTTCATGTGAAGTTGTAGCCACAAGACAAAGCGGAATCTCAGAACAGAACCCTGAGTGGGGCTGAGCATTTCTGTGCAGAGCAAGGTCTTTCCCCTTTAGGTTGCAAATATAATGTTAAATGATTGCAAAAGGAGTTATACAAGAGGATCAGTGCTGCAGGGTTTAATGCAACCTTTGTCACTTCTCCATCCTCCTTCTGGAGCAGAGGCAGGAGATGAGAGCAAATGGTTCCTCAGGCCTGGGGGGTGCTGCCTACGTGTCATGTAGTGGAAGAATTGTGCAAAGAAAACATGGGCATCAATGAGTGACGGCCCCACTCTTTGAACTGAATCAATACCACAGCAAGGAGAGGTGCGTTGTGCTCTTGTTCCATCATGCCCACAAGGTTGCAAGGCACAGAGAGGTCTCAGCCACATCTGTCTCACTGTGGTGGTCATGGCATCTCCTCTCCTTGTCTTCAGCAGTGTCTGCCCAGCAAGTTTCAAGGACCATGTACTTTCTGCCATGCTTTGGCCTACATCTGCAGTACAAAGAGTCCATGCTGTGCCTGGGGTAGGACAAACGAGGCTTGTCCTCATCTCAACCATTTCCACCCAGTCCATTGGGAAGAGACTGAAGTTCTCCATGTTTCAGCTCCCCATGGCCAGAGTGCTGTGGTTTACAGGCTCAGGCAATATTTTAGCAGTGGCCTGAAGACTGAGAGTGTGGAGGGAGGGTGAGTCTGGTCTGAGGGATGATCTGGGATGTGTACCAGGCTGCGGCAGTAGAGACACCTTCAAATCACAGGTCCAGTGGGTTGATGACAACAGAAGTGTTCCTCTGAGCCGCATGTGGCCAAGCTTTACCTTCCCTTTGCTTCCCCCTCTCTCTTCAGTCTTTTCCATCTCTCTCCTCTAACCTCTCCTCCTTTTTCACTTGTGGTTTGCCATCAATTTGTGTCCAGACCTCATCAAAGACTGCCATCCCAGGAGGAGTGGAGAATTACAGCCTCCCAAATTAGGAAAGCCCCAGCTCTCTCAAAGCTGGCCTCCCTCTTCATCCTTCTCCTCAACATGTGTGAAAGAAATCCATCTGTTCTACCTCCTGACGATGGGAGCTTTTGGTGGTTTTCTCTGGAAACAGCATAATCCCATGTTTATGAAAAGCATGAAGCCAGGGCACTTAAACTGGATCGAGTGCCTGGGCCAGCTCAGCAGCTGGTGGAGGAGGCAGCAGCCTCTTTATTCCATTTTTTTGCCCTTTGGAGCAGACTCAAGGTTGTACTTCTGTCTGAAGAAAATAAAGACAAATAGGATTTGGTGGATATGGAAAAGAGGAAAAAAAAATGGACAAGAGATTTATGATTGCTGTTTGCCAATGAAAACACAGTGGGAAGAGTCATCTGCTTGCAATGTAGATGGCTGTAGGCTGGAAAACAAAGCCTGAATTGATTGTCTTCTTCTATAGTCAACAGAGAACAATTGGCACCTGTCGGGATGAGTCACCGCAGCGGTGGGCTGGATCTGTCCGGGGACTTGGAGCTGCCCAGTCACTCTAGAGGGAGAGGAAGGTCAGTGTCTATCTCTTCAGGGCTCGAAGATCGGCCAGGTGCCACCCAGCCTGGCTCTGGTGGAGCTCCCCTCACCGTAGTGTGCTGCCGCCCATCCTTTCTTTGTTACCCCGGGGACTGTGAGCAATCTGGAGTCAGGCCCCTCAAAATCATTACTTTTTTAGAAATTATGCAATCTGAAGAAAAGAAAATAGAAAGAATAATATAAAGGCAGCCTTTTTTTTTTGTTTTTTTTTTTTTTTTCCTAGCTGTCTGAGTAATCAGGGATTTGAAATTCCAAGATATTCTTTGCAAGTAAAAAGCCTAAAAATACACATATTTTTGTATGAGAACTGCCATTCTGACATTTCCTTCAGCACTGGCTCTTTTAAGAAATACCAGAAAACACAAATCTTATGGGCAATGGAGACAGCTGGTATCATCTTCCTCGTGGCTTGAACATGGGAAACCACACAGTAATGTTGGAGACCTTTACTAATCCTCAAATGGTTCATAAAGAACAATCCTTAAAAGGAAAATCCCCTCCTTCCTACCCCCACCACCCGTCTCAACGAGGCGACAGGCAAAATTAGCACAAACTGGGGGCCTGTCCCAAATGTGGTCCATTCTGGGCAACTTCAGCCTTCCTGCCAAACTAGAGGGGTGGGAGTCAGCCAAGGACCTGGAGCAAAGGCAGGGAAGAGAGATGAGGCATCTGGGAGAATGGAGACTCCCTGTAGGAAGAGATTAGAAGATGTAGGTTTGTTTAGCCCAGCAAGAAGAAGGCTCAGAGGACTCTGACAACCACAAATCCCAACCAAGAAGAGCTAAAAGAAAATCTTGGCATAAGAGATAAAATAGAGGGAAAATGGTTGTGGATACATTCAGGCTTTTTCTGCAGCTAGAGCATGAGTTGTGGTCGTATTGGGTCTTGACCTTCCCTCAAAGTTGGACCCTCCTTCACGATGCTTCATCTCCCTATGCCTCAGGCTTTCCACCACAAAGGGTGCTGCTTGAGGCTCAGCTGTGAGCTGTAAAGCCCTCAGCTCCTGCTGGGTTCACCCGGTGTAACAGGATCTGCTTTTTAGCCGCTCAACAGCTCCAGCTGTCAGTTTTCTTTTCAATGTCCCCGGGATGCTCATTACTGTCTCCAAAGGAAAGATATTCTGCTAAACATGGACGCTCTCACCATAAATCTGGTTCCAAGTGTGCAACAAGATTGGATAAAAGCAAATTTAACTATGTGCTCACCTCTGTCTAGCAAAGCAGAACCTATCAGACACTTCCAGTCTGAAAGGCACCACACAGGTTGTTCAAGTGGCTGTGACTGATTGCACTGGGACTAGCCCTATTGTCTTTATTTCACCCAGAATGAAAGGCCATGGAGGGCTGGTATCGAACTGTTCATTTCATCTGTCACGAGTGAAGTTTGTGAAGAACTAAAGCCTGAATTCAGACAGTTCAGAGCTCCACGGGTGAGGGCAATTGTCCATTCTCTCCTCGCCTTCATCATGGCATTGGGAAAATGCCCCTTTGCTCAGCTCTGGGCTCTTCTGAGCTCCTGCTCTGTGGACCCAAACAAAGCCGCTGGCATCACATTGGGCTGTGTGGACATTACAGTCCTTTGGTCCAAGCCCTTTGGTCCAAGTCCTCTCCAGTCTCACCCTGACAAGGAGAAAGAGAGGCTAGAGAGGGTCTGTAGCAGGAAATCCATTTCTGGGATGCTGGCGGGTGCATGAGACATGCCAGGCTGCCCAATTCAGTGAGGTCTGCTTGCTATTAAAGTGCAGGAGACCAGCTGAAGCACTGAAGACCATTAAATGCTAGTTTTCAGTAACAGCCTTTTGAAACCGACTGTTTATTTTTATATATGGTGAGCTGTGCAACGAACGCTGCAGAAGAAATAAAAGCAAAGAAAAAACTGCTAGCGGGTTGCAGGATGGAAAAACATCAGACTATCAAACACATCTTCCCTTCTCCTACATCCCAATTGTGGAAAGCCCCTTAACAGATATATCAGCTTCTTCATCACCTCGAGGTAATGGAGTATCCAGACTTCGTGGGTGAAATGTCAAAAATTTGTGCAGGGTGAAATGTGTTTTTTAGCTTATCTGGAAAAGATTGCCTGGAGCATGGCTGACAGTAGGCATATGGATCCTTCATCCAAGCCTGCCACCTATGAGGCCTCAAAACAGGGCCAAAAGGGATGAAACAAACCCAAATAGTTTGAAGCCAATCAATTCGTAAAGGGGAATATATGATGTGGTGCCAGGGATGGGCTGAGTGCTGGGACTCCAGGTTGCAGCAGGTCCCTTCCTTCCATTTTTCCAAGACTGGCAGATGGATCATCTTTAAATTAAGCAGCGTTTTTAATCCCAGAAGTCAGCTCTGCTGGGAAGAACATGCTGTCACAGAATGGGGAGCACGCTCAGGCAGACAGAGAATAAAAGCAAACACTGGAACAGGTGAAAAAGCACATGCTTTCCCTGAAAATGTGTGAAAAAAAAGCATTTTAAAATGCTCATTTCACTCAGAAGTTCTCATAAGAATTTGGGAGGCTCCTGATAGCAAAACCAAACTGTTCTGGTCTCAAACAGAATAAGAAAAGGTCACATTTGGTGGTTTTACGTCACCCTTATTTTCTGTCTTTTTCTTCTGTGGTAGAAACAACGAAACTCAAAATGAAAACATGCAACCAAGTAAGAACTGTCTGCAGCTATTTTTATTTTAGCCAAAGCATCGAGGACTCTCCCCATCAAACATTCTACTGACATTTATTATTATTATTATTATTACTGCAACTAATAATCTTCTTTCATATATTTTTCCATCTGAAAAATGAGGATAAAGCAGTCAGACCAAATGTCTATCTTGCCCAAGTAGTTGCTGCTTGTTGTATGGCAGTTGATAGGCCTTTCCAACTACAGCTGAGATTTTTTTTTTCTTGATGAAACAAAGAATATGAACTTTAAACCTCACTTCAGATTGGCCAAATTGAAAACCCAGCATTTTCTCAGTGAAGTGAAAAAAGGAATGAAAAAATCCTTTCAAATACCTCTGCCCTGCATTTCAGATTGACTGAAAAAAGAAAAAGAATTAAAACTCCCCACTTAATAAAAACATAGCTAAACTTTAGACTTGATTAAGCTTAACTTATTTAAACAATTATAAACTTTAAAAGGGATAGACTGAAAATGCTAAAGTTAAAAGCAAAACTTTTAAAAAACCTTTAAAGATTGCTCTCAGGCAAATTCTAAAACAAAAAGAAGTCTTTAAAGGTTTCAATTTTTGTTAAAATATTTTGACTTTCTCGGTTCCCCTCCCATTTTCCAAAGCTGTGACTGACTGTGTTTTCTAGGATAATGTCTGAGAACCCAGCAACAACAGAAAGATGCTACAACACTTTGATGGCAAGGGGAAGCCCACGCAGGTAAGATATACAGTGAATATCCTGTGTGGATGTGTAAGTGTGGAGGAAGAGCTCAGCCTCTGGAAATCACAGGCAGAGGGACCTGGGGGAAGGAGATGCCTGGAGAGGGAGTGCGAAAAGCCTGGGAACACCCTGAGGATGGGTTGTAAAGAGGCAGAAGGTAGATGGTGGCCATCTCAGCACCCTTCATCTGTAGGGAATTTGGGCTGGAAGAGAGTCCCAGACATTGGAGCGTGAGGGTGAAACAGTCTTGAAATTTTTCCAGACCCTGCCATTGCCTGTTTTGGCTTGTGGTGAGGTTTAATTCTGAGTCATGACAACTCTACGGCAAGGGAGAGTTGGCCTAGGAAGTGCCTTTGGGTGTAAGGCAGAGGGTGGTGTAGGGGCTGACGTCTGAGGTCTCCCTCTGCAAAATGGTCATTAAAAGCAGTGAGGTTTAGGTGGGTTTGGAAGCTTCCCAAAATCTGGATGAACCAGATTTTTGCTGCCATTTGACCAGGTTGTGTCCCTCTGGCAGCCCCCATGCTGGCCACCTGTGCCCATCCTGTGCAAACACAGGGTGAAGAGGCTCAGAAAGTTGGAAAAAAATGGATATTGTGGCTGTAGGACTGAGATCATAGTGAGGGGTAGGTCACCACAGGGATGCTTGAGTGAACAGGAAAGTATCTGAAAGTCAGAGCCAGGGTGAGGAGTGGCAGCGGTGGGACACGAGAGGTTGTTTCAGTGGCTGCTTTCAACCCACCATCTGTTCTTCAGCTCCAGAACAGGGTGTCCTGTCCCTGTCCCATGGACTGGGGGAGCAGGAGGGCCTGGGCTCGCTGTGGACTACTTGCAAATCTGGCCTGCTTCCCACCTTCTGACCAAAACTACCCAGTGAACTCTTGACAAGGGAAAAACCTGGTCTATATCTGCAGCAGGAGTGAGAACAAGGCAAAGGAGGGGTTGAGGATGGACAAGGAAAGGAAAAGGGAGGTTTATTGCCGACAGAGTTAAACAGTTGAGAGCTTCCCTCCACCTCTCACCAGACCATTCCAGCACGGTAAATCATCCAAACCTTGACAGGAAAAGAGTTGCCAACTTGGACAAAAGACTAATTGCTACGATAGGAGTCCAGTTGCTCTGGCTGGGGATTTGGGGTAATGGAAGTCGGGTCTGGGTTTACATAAATGTTATGCCAAGTTAATGCATGAATGAAGATCTGCGCTGTGCGCCTTTATGAGGTCCGTGATCCTGCTGATGGCCTGCCAACACCACCAGCACTCGGACCTCTGAAAAGAGGGCTGGGGGGGCCCTGAACCCTGGCATGATTTACGGTAACAATAAAACTCCCTAATGAAGAAAAGAAAATGTATACTTATTACTTTGATCAATGTGAAAGCCCTGCACACACATGTCAATGGCTCCTAGAAGAGGACCAGTGGGGAGGGAAACTGCCGTGGGGCTGGTGGAGGAAAGGGTTTTGTTCCTTGGTAGCAAACAGCTACTGTTAAGAGGAGTAAAATATTAGCTGGAGGAAGATAAAAAGAGGCAGATACCACCCAAGACAGACCCTGCTGTGGCAGACTGCGGCGGCAGCCCTGGCAAGACCTGTGGTGTTTCCCACTGGGTCAAGAGGGAGTGGGAGGTGGCCTGTGTCTCTCCCAGTGTCTGAGCTTTGCTTGGGAGCGGGGGGAGACCTGTGATCTGGGATGCAGAAACAACAGGAGACAGCAGCAGAAAGAGGGAGAGGAGAGCCCACCTGGGATGCTCATCTGGGGCAGGAACACAGCCTGGCACAGCACTCCCATCCCCAGGCTGACATGATTCAAGAGGTGGGACGTCTGGTTCTCATTAGCTGCTCCATGGCCTAATAAGAACAGATCCATTTCTGTGTGTTTTCATTTCCAACAAAAATAATTTTCTTTTTATTTCTTTTCTACCTTTCCCTTCTTTCCCTTTCCTTTCTTTCCCTTTCCCTTTCCCCTTCCCTTTCCCCTTTCCCTCTTTTTAAAGCTACTGATTTCCAGACAGACCCTCTCACAACACCTGTAGCCCAAGGAGAGCAGATCCGGGGCAGTTTGAGGGAAACAGGATGGGTGACCAGACTCAAGGAGACGGTGATGGGCAGAGGGCCAGGCCCTGCAGAGCAAAGTGCAAACCACCCACCCTCTTGGCAGCGACGTTTCAAGTCCCAGCTCCTGGAGCCCTGTGACTGCACAAAGAACCACAGCTTTGGTGATGTGCTGGAGATGTTTCTGCCACTGGTTGCTTCTTCCTTTTGCCTTGTTGCTTCTCTGCATCGCTTCATCCAGGGGACAGAGCAAATGTCATTATGCCAGGCAGGGTAACTCCAAGATCCAACCTAGCCTTCACAGGCCACTTGCTTTGTTTTGCATGTTTATCAGGGTCTCCTCTTTGGCAGGGGGGTGGTCTGGAGTGGGCAGCCAGTTGTCCCCACTGCTGACTCCCCTGTGTCCACGGTGTTTTACCACCTGGGTTGGTGTTGTGCCTGTTAAGTTGGCACTAAAACATTTAATACCCTGAGTCATCACGACCTCTTGGCTGTCGTGGTGCGATACTGGGAACCTCTGTTACCTTGTGTTCTGCCGAAATCCATCTCAGCAGCCTCTGAGCTGCTCATCACCAGCAGCTGACAGGGTCTGACAGGGAGACAGCTCGCTCTGTTTGTACCCCAGCTCTTAAATACTTCCCCACACAAATTTGACTTGACACGTGCTACCACTCATGGCACGTACAGAATCCATCACCTCACTTGATAAAACATCCTTGCTGGCTTGGCCATGCTGGAAAAGTACGTCACTGGCATCTCCCAGCCATGCCCATGCTCCTGCGCGTGGTACACTACAGAGGTACCACCTCCCTGCTGGGCTGGGCTGTAGTGCTGAGCCCAAGTGCTAGAAGTGGGAGACGGACTCTCACTCTTTTCCCACTGGAAACACGCTGGGAGCACATGGATCTCCTCAGTGGAGAGGTCGAAGAGTAGATGGCAGCTTGTAGAAGAGCTTCCTTCTCTCTGAAGTCATTTATGGCTCCTTTGGTGCCAGCCTTGGAGCAGCTCAGGCTCACGAATGATGAATGCCCCCAATCCCCCTGGAGGGAAAGTCTCAGCAAGAGCCAGGCAAAACACTGGGATTTACTTGGATTTTTTTTTTTTTTTTGGTAGCAAATTAAAATTTGGTAAAATACAGACTTTCTCTGAATAGAGTTCAGTGTCATCAGACTGCTCTTTTGGGGAAAAAAGCTTAAAAATAAAACAAGAAAAGAAGAAGCCGCCCATTTGAAAATGTGGAATTACTTTGTTTAGACCTTTTTGAGAACAAAACATTTTGACGTCCTGATGTGAAACAAGTCCCTGTTTTGAAATTTCCTCCAAGTTATTTTAAGAACACTAAAAAAACCCCTGTCTTGAGATTGAAAGAAAACATTTCATTTCTGGTAGAATTAATTTTAAAGAGTAGGTTTTTTAGAATTGCTGGTGAACTGGAAAATTCATTATTTGTTCGACTTGCCTTGTTGCCCCTGTGGGAAAACACAGTCCAGGGACATGAAACAATTTATCCAGCAACTGTCAGAGCTGGGACCTGAACTCATGTTGTCAAAATTCTAGTTAAATATACTAGCTGGGAACACACATTTTTGATCCACGTATTAAGCTTGGAGGTGAGGCCTTGCCCTGCCGTCCGCGCCAGGCTGCCTTGCCACATCTTGTTCTCCAGCTGTTTTGGAGCGAATCAAAAAACCCCTGAGGTCAAGCCGTGTCATATGAAATGTGGTGGGTTTCAGTTCTGTTCCCCATCCCTCCCCTTTATATAATAATAGTAAAAAAGGGATCCTGAGAATTTTTAAAACCTGTTAATCATTTCCATTCCATTCGCTAACTCAGAATAATAATCATCATCATCATATCGACGGCCCTGGGGCATTTGCCTTGGCCTGTGTGATGGCAAGGATGTTCCAAAATTCAGCGGAGCTATACAGAATGTTGGGGAATGTTTCCTTGAGCTCCTCCAGCAGCTTTGATGGGAGCCCCATAATGAAGTGACCCCCCAGCAACCCCCTCACCATGCTTTGCAAACAAAGCTGAGGAAGAGCCAGATTTTCCCCAAATTGAGCAGCCTGGCTGCAGGTAAAGTGAAACGGCAAATTAATTACGTGGTGAAGACGACGAGGTCAACGCTGCCTTGTTAACCTTGTCAAGCTGAGGAGAGCAGGAGAGCTACTGCAGGCTCCTGGGGTCCGGTGGGGTTGGGCTGGGAGCAGAGTCCTGCTGCCGTTGGCGTTTGTTGCGATGCCGATTTGCACTTCGCCTGCGGAGGCGACGTCTGGGATGTTGATGGGAAAAACCTCCCCCCTGAGCCACCCAGGTCTCTGCAACCTCAGGACATATAAAGCTACTCTTATGAGATGAAAACAAGCACAGGAGCAGCCTGGACTTAACCTTGGCACTACTCAGATATATTTACCTCAAGAAAAAATGAAAATAATGATGCTCTTGGGAGAAGGAAGCCCCCACCATCCTCCACTGGACCACTTTATTGCTGTGTTAATGAATTACAACGGCTTCATGACTCGTTTCAGCATCCACAGCCGAGTTTGCCAGGAGTCTTTGACACTACTGCCTTTCTGCTCCCTCCAGATGGGGTAACACATGCACACATGCTCACACACGTACAATATTCATTGCTAGCGAGGCTCCGCTTTCTCTCTCAAACATGGGAGCTAATGTCCTCACAGAGGTCCTCGGGGATGCTCAAGGGGAAATTCAATTCTGCACCCGCCGCAGGTAAATTATGAATGGTAGCAATCAGCCCAGCAGCCCCTATATTAGCTGGTGTGATATTAAAGTCAGCATATTTCACACATAATTTTGGAATGTGCTGCAGACTCTTGGTTTTAATTGGAAATGGCGTGTGAATATTGTGGAGATGTGAAAAGGTGTGTATCTTGGCCCCTGCAAAGGTGTGGGAGAGAACCTGTGATCTGGTGGGAAGCGCAGAGCTGGACTTTTCTGCTCGAGCTACCAGTAACAAAGTGGGTACGAGCAACCTGTGAACAGCCTTCACTGGGTTCCCGTGCTGAGGAGCAGAGCAGGTCCGTTCACACCTCTTAAAATGCTGTTTCTGGGCTGTTGCACCCTCTGCTTACGATCATCGGCTCATGTTTTTGAGGTACCTTTGCAACCATGAGGGCAAGAAACGTGAAAAGTGGCACGGTCTGCAGGCAATGAAGTTTTAAAGTGTGTGAAAGTCCTCAAACTTGTTCCCTACAGAGTTAAATGTTCTTAGTCCAGTCACCAGGTAGTGAAACAGGTGTTACCTATATATATACATATACATATATTAAAAATATTTTAATCCAAATATATTTTTTATATATATATAAAATACTTTCATCCATAGCTTGACAGTAAGCACTGAATCTGAGTGAGTTTTAATTGAAGTGGAAGGCGGGAGCACTGTGAGCACCACGTCTGCATATGGGTGGGTGTACAAAAGATGTGAGAGAACAAACAGGCAGGTCCCTCCAGGCGTTGAGGAAGTTGCCAAAATATCCGGGACACAAATGCAGCACAAATCCACACCCCCTCCACCATCTCTGTCCAGCTCCAAGCCTCTTCTGCATCTCCCCCAGCACATTCCCAAACCAATCCCTTGGGTTGGCATGTGATGTTTTGTCCTCCAGTGGACCAAACCCAGCATTTCCCTGGTCCATGCATCCCACCAAGTGATGAGGGAGAAGAGGGGAGCTGGGGCACATCTCCGCGTTCCCCACACCGCAGCATCCTAAACAAAACCATGTGCCATAAGCAGGCAGCAGGTTTTCAAATAATGGTTTATGAGAAATATATGGATTAGCATCAAATGAGCTCTTCCAGCCAGGTGGGAAGGCAGAGCTCGTAACCTTTTATTGCTGCAGCCCCAGTGTATTGTTCTCTCTTACTGCTAGGCTCTGCTTTGCAGCAGCAAGCTGTCAGGAACACGTTAAACCCAGGCCAGCCCCTCTGGAGGACCTTCCCCTCTCTACCCAGCCGTCCTGTTGTGCAATGACCTTTTCTTCTCCTAGGGTGGAAGAAGAACCTCTCCAGAGGTGCAAGTATCACCCAGAGAGCTCATCCTGCCCCTAAAATGATACACAGGTACAAGTATGACCTAGAGAACTGCTCCTGCGACTAAAAGGATGCTCAGGGCTTGCTGATGCTGTGGATCTGATGAGCTTCGTGTGATGGTGACTGGGCTCTTCAAAACCACACTGGGGTGCATCTGCTCTTCACTGACTGGAGAAGGAGCTCAGGGAACTAATTCATATGGGGCCATCTGCCCCGTAAATGTCTAAAACTGTGTGAAATGACCTATGTGTTGGTGTTAAGGGATCTCTGCGAAAGAAATCTGAGTAGCTACAAAGAGAGAACTTATAAATCAAACATTTTGACATAAACCCCCGCACCCTACCCAAGTCCCAATGTACAAACTAAGACACTCTTTTGTATCTATCTGGGCCATAATCTGCCTGGCCACAGATCTGCTGTTGGGTGTCTCTCTGCCAGCAGTTATACCAAGGAAATGCCAGCGCTGCTCGAGCTGGCAGGGGATTTATATGGGTAAACACAGCTCAGTGTCTGTTCCCCCTGGTTTCCCGCAGCGACTTCTCCCATTCACACCCTTCCCTGCTCCAAGGAGAGCAGAATTCCCTTCCCTCCCTTCAGCAAGGCCCTTGGAAGAGCAGCACGGCTCTTTTTACAGCACCGCAGCCTCTGCATCTATTTTTAAGCCTCCTGAGGACAAGCCTGTATAAGGAATAGAAGCCCAGCTGTAAGGGGAAACCAGAAGAGAAGGTGCCAAGCAGACTTTGGTCTCAAATTTATGCATAAAAATCTCTCAGAAATTGGTTCCAGATAAGGGGTGACCTACTCGGTTTGACAGCTGCGCCTAGAACAGCTGCCACCGCACCAGCCCCAAGTGCATCCAGATGTGCCACCCCCCTCGCACGCTGTGGCCAGAGCTGTGAAACTTTCCACCCTTACTGTGCTCCCCAGCGCCAGAAGAAGCTTGGGACTAGACGTGCTGACAAGATGGATGGCTTACTTCATCCCAGCCTCTGGAGAGGTGATATTTTTGGGTGTTGGGAATGTCTTGACAGCTCGGTTCTCAGCGTCATGGCGTTAATGTCAACTATCTGATTGTTGCAGAGTGGGATGGGCCAGGCTTTCAGAAGACTTTCCCCATCTTCAGGGCTAACTGGATGTCCACTGTTCAAGCCACCTTGCTCCCTATTGCCTTGGTGCCTCTCCATCTGTCTCCTCTGGGTAGACTTACAAGCTCTTTGAGGCCTGGACTCTTGCACCTAGCACCTGGGAGAGCTTTGACTTGGGTTAGAGCATCTAGGAGCTACTGCAGAATAACATGAATGAACTCATCTGGTGGGCAACTACCATGCAGCAGTGAAAATAAGCCTGTGTTTAGGAGATTACAAATATTTTTGTGGTTAAAAAAATCAAATAAACACACCATAAAAGACAGCCCATCAAATAGTCATTGCTAGAGATTTCTGCCATCTAAGAAACGCTGCCTATTTCTGCTCCCATGCCATACTAAGCTGACTCCTCTTTATCGAGGTTTATTTCACTGAGAATTGTATGAATTAAATGTATTGGCCTCAGGGCCAGCCAACACCAAGCCTCACTAGAGCAAGACCCTGTAAAAGTGTGGAGATGGAGCTACTGTGCCCCAAATCACAGAATCGATGAACAAAGTACCTGAGTGGAGGAACAGCAGTTATAAGGGTGGCAGATATCAAAGTGAAGGCTGTAGCTTGCAGCAGAGTAGTTTAGCCATCAACATCTTCGTCTTACAACAGCATTTCTCGTGAGGCATGCTCTCCAGGCCATTTCTGCCCACGGTCTCTTTTGCAGCAAATGATAATATATTCACCCCCAGATCCAGGCTGGTTCTGCTTATCTGGCTGAGAGTAACCGTGACGAGCCAGCTCCCAGTCTAGTCTGCTGGCGGTTTGAGCATTGGCACAGGGAACAGTGGGGCAGATCTTATAGAATCCCAGACTGGTTTGGGTTGGAAGGGACCTTAAAGATCATCCAGTCCCACGCCCCTGCCATAGGCAGGGACACCTTCCACTAGCCCAGGTTGCCCAAAGCCCCATCCAACCTGGCCTTGAACCCTTCCAGGGAGGGGGCAGCCACAGCTTCTCTGGGCAACCTGTGCCAGGGCCTCACCTCCCTCACAGGGAAGAATTTCTTCCTTAGATCTCACCTAAATCTCCCCTCTGTCAGTTTAAAACCATTACCCCTTGTCCTATACCCACACCCCTGATAAAGGTGTCCTATCCCTACACCCCTATCCCTCTCCACCTTTCCTGTAGCCCCTTTAAGCCCTGGGAGGCCGCTCTAAGGTCTCCCTGGAGCCTTCTCTTCTCCAGCTGAACCCCCCAACTCTCTCAGCCTGTCCTCACAGGGGGGGTGCTTCAGCCCCCCGAGCATCTTCGTGGCCTCCTCTGGCCCCGCTCGAGCAGGTCCGTGTCCTTCTGGTGTCGGTGCCCCCAGAGCTGGACCCAGCACTGCAGCGGGGTCTGACGAGAGCAGAGCAGAGGGGGAGAATCCCCCCCCTCGCCCTGCTGCCCACACTGCTCTGGGTGCAGTCCAGCACACGGTTGGCTTTCTGGGCTGCCAGCGCACATTTCTGGCTCACAGTCAGTTTTCCATCCACTAATACCCCCAAGTCCTTCTCCTCAGGGCTGATCTTAATCCCATCATCCCCCCAGTCTGTGCTGGTACTAGGGGTTGCCCCGACCTGGGTGCACTGTCTACCTGGTGAACCTGTGCAATAGCTCCACATGATCCTGACCATCTTTTGGAGCCTCTGTTGTTGCTTGTGTGATGATGCCACTGCCCATACCCCAATTTATAGTCTTGAAGATGGATCTGGCCGGTCAGGACAGGCTTGTGTGCAGGTCAAGTACAGACAGTTTCCAGACAAAGAGTGTGACATATGACAGGCTTTCCAGGCTCAGATATTCCCTATTTTTCTAAGTTCTGTGTCATAAATCCTAATGGGTCTTAGTCATTCAGTATTTTGGTTTATGGGTTACACAGTAAGGAAGTTAGTCACCCTGACATAAGGGGGATACAAGGCCGTTTTCTAGTGAGGGGGTTGTAACGTAATGAGGTGGAATACATTGAAAATTCAGAGATTTCATTGCAGACAAGACTTCCTAGTTGCTGTTCTTGAAATGTTCCTGCCAACAAATTCATCCATGGAATGGGAATGCAAAATAGTCCTCAATAAGTGGATTTTATATAAATATTGGAATGCAAAATAAAATGTGCAAAAACTCTCTGACCTACATTATCCCAAGGGCTGATAGTTACATAGCTGCTGGAGATAGCACAAGAGAAATGTCCCTTCAAATCATTATCATCCAGGATGAGATATTACCAGTTCTTCGGTTCTCCTTGTAAATCTTTTTGCCCTGGAAATGAGAACAAAAATCCAGCCAGCATTTCAAGTCTGTGGCTTGGTAGATATTGCCAGAGGAATGGGAAAAATGGCACATAGAGAGAAAGCCTCCTCTCCTGAGAAAAGAGTAGCAGATAGATTTCTCCAGAATGGAAAGGCCAGGAACCGTGGAAGGAGACGTCCCAGGCAAGGCTCCTGGATGTACTGGTAAACTTACTGGGAGTCCTAGTAAAGTACAGTCCCACTCTGGTGTTGAACAGACCATAACAACAAACAATAGCTCTATCTGGTGTTGCAGCAGAAGACCCTATGCCAGCTGGAAATAGTTGGGTTTCATCTAGGTGCTCGTTTCAGCTCTTCAGGCTTTGGGACAATCCCTCTCAGAGCTGCTGAACAAATGACCTCCCAACTGATAGTATCTTCTGAGAGAGATCATCTGCCATGAGCCATCTGAAAGTATTTTTAGACATCACAAGACTGATAAGAGTTAGCCAGTCATGTCATCCCACACCCTGTGATCTTTGAGTCGTGCAACACCTGCACACACCAGATGAATTAAGACCCTTTGAAGGACATATGAAGCAGCACAGACTGGGTGCTAGGAAGCCAGAGGCTGATACATCTGGAACGGGTTTTTGTGATGTGGTTCTTGAAATACCAAGGACCAGTCCGTTTGAGACCAGTGCCCTTCCACTGCTGTTCCTCTAGGACATCCACAGGGTTTGTCTAGGCTGTTTTCACCAGATCTAATATGGACCTAATGGCCTAAATCCCACAGCAGTCTTCAGATGTGTCAGCGAACTTTCAAGCTTTGTAGGTTGCCTTTAAATTCAGTGTCAGGAATGTTTTGATCAAATCCCAATGGATAATACAGAGATTTCTTCTGGAAAGCACCCATGACCATCTCTTTGCTCTGCATCAGCCCTGCGACATGCCTACGAACAGGGCAGGCCCAGAGTTGGCTCCTGAGAGTGCTTCTGGAGGGAATTCATGTCAGCCTGGTCTCGAGTCTGCTCAGGGACATTGTTTATGCCTATCCTGGTTTTACCATCTGCCTGGGACATCTGCTTTTGGTCAAAATGAAAGAGGAAACAGTGGGTTAAGAGACATTCAGTTTGACCAACGCATCCACACTTACATTTATGGTGCCCAAAAAAGAGACTCAGGTTCTAGAGATTTTTTGAAAGTTTGACCCTTGTTCATGGAATGCCTCAGTTTTCTCCTCTTCTAAAAGCATCAGGAGACGTTCTATTCCCATCAGCGCATCAATTACATTTCCACCATGCCTGGTGCTGTACTAACCCACAGACCACCTAGATCTCCTGCAATGGGAAGTTTCACTCCTACCTTGTGCTGCCCCACCATTCATCTTGGTCCTCAGCCTCTCTCATCCTTCTTCTTTCACATAGGACACCCCAAACCAGCTGAAGGCATGGCTTTGCAAGGGATCAGCCACACCACACTAAAGCCACGCTGGCATTTCTAATTCAGAGTTAAATTGCTGCTCAGTTTGGCTGGGACCCAGCAAAACCCCTTGGCAGCCACCTGAAGTCTCTGCAAGAACATCCACATGGTATTATCCTGGTGGTTGCCTGTAACAGTTTGAGGCTACTGGGTGCCCACAGGATTTCTCAGCATAGCTGCATCTCTAGTCCAGCTTGCTCTTGCAAAGGAAAGCTGTTGATTTGGGGTTAAAATGATGAACTCTAATAATGCCTGCAAAGATAACTGTAACCCCAGGGAAAACACCCTCTTCCCCCCTAGCCTTTTTCATCTTCCTCTGTTTATTCCTTCCTGATGAATGTTCATTAGCAGCATTGTTAGCAGCTGTTGGCAAAGGGCATTGTTTGTCAATTTGCAGCAGGGGTTTAAGACCAGAATGAAAAGCAATGCCTGGATTTAATTTAAAGCAAGGCCACAAGGCATCTGCAACTCTGGGTACAGTAGGCAGTTGCTGGTGTAGAGGACTTAAGTTTCAAAACAGCCTTGTGGTGCAGCAAGTTTTGGAGGCCTGCTTGCAATTTTATCCCCTGCCCCCCATCCCCTAAGAAAAAGAAAAGAATGTACTCTCAATGTAATTGAGATTTCATATGAAAGGCCAGATTCAGCCCAGACAACCTGTGGCAACTGGTATCTTTAATTGTGTATGGTAATGTAGTTTTAAATTTTTTTCCCTTCTCTCCTTTTCCTTTTTCCCTGAAGGGTCGTAGTTTGTGAAAAATCACAGTTGGATACCATGGGAATCTGGCCTGTTTTTGAGCCTGGGTGCCATTCCCTGCTGCTTCATAAATACCTGTTGCAAAGTAAATTATGGGGTAAACTTGCTCAAGAGGCAGTTTGAGATAATTCCCACCTCTAGGCTCTTTCCCATGCCCTGAGCATGACCTTTGGGAAGAAGAAAGAGGAAATAAGAAGAAAAAAAAAAAAAAAAAAGGAGAAGAATAGAGAGAAAAAACCCCAGCTTCTCTCCTAATAAAATGGGAGAAATATTAAATCATCATTGACCCATCATAATGGTTGATTTTCTTCTCATTAAAGTTTTCTGGAAGAGACTGGAGCACCTGTATTTTGCAGCTGGAAGAGAGCTGCTGCAGCCTCTGGGATGTGGTAGCATCCTCATGGTGACTAGAAGGGAGAAGCAGGAATAGTACTGGTAACACTGGTACGGTCTTTTCATTGCCTGATTTTCATTTCCTTGTGCAGCGAGGACTCCTGTTTGATCAGATGGGCATTGGCAGTGCCCTGCCCGAAAAAGGGTGAGCAGCCCTATTGTGGGAGGCTCTGTACAGCCACTCTAAATCATGGTCTTTCTCCTAAAATTTGAATGAAGAGCCCTGGGGTAAGCTGAGCCCTGGAGCGGTGAACAGGCTTGCTCAGGTCTGCATTCGTCACTGATGGAGCTTAGGATGGATTTGAGGTCTGCACATTCCTGTATTCATACTTGAATCTGTACTGCCCCTGCCTTTAAAAAAAGAAACAACAAATTAAACGGAAGTGCTGGAAATCAAAGTATTTTCTATCTCTTTCCTTCATGAAGGCAGAGTCAGCGTTTCAGATCTCCGTGCATGAGTTATCAGTCCACATCCCACTTTAGGACCTGACTTTGGCAGCTGAGAAGTGAAGCCCCAACAGTGGTCAGTGCCATGTCCAGTCCTCATTCTGGCACCTCTAAGGTGCTCATGTATGTAAATTAAGCTTGAAAATAGAGATTGTGTCCCAAAATCACTTGGGGCAATAGACACAGAGGAGCACGTAGCAGAGAGCCGTAAGTTGTGAGCATAATGAATCGCTCCTTAAAGATCTTTGATAAGAACAGTCTTGCAATGCTTGAAACAACCTACAAATCTGTGAGACGTGTTTAACAAGGAAGCTATTTTTAGCCCTGCAATAGCACAGCCATGGTTGAGTATCGTCTGTTCATGCTGGATTTTGACTTTAAAAAACCAGAACCTCTTTCTATCTGTGCTTCTATCTGGAATTTGATTTTTTGGCTAAAAAGGCAAGCTTCTTGACAGTGTTTTAATGCTTACTTGACCCAAATCCAACTTCACTTCATCTTGGCTTCCTCAGTAAGAGTTTTCCCCTCTCTGCTCTGTTTTATATGGTTTCCATGCCCTGACACGACCCCCATTAATTTCAGTGTAAAAAACGTTTGTCTGAAGACAAGAGCTCCTCTGGCTTTTTTCACCTTTTTTTCCTCCAAACCTCTGTTTCTGGGCTAATAATTTTTTACGAGTTAAGTGATTTCTAGTGACTAATTTGCAAGCTCCATTCATTATTTCCATGTTGGGATTTTATTGGCAGGGAAGGTAAACAAATAACATTTGTTGCCATATAGTCCACAGCCCCTCCTGTTTTGCTTTTTACCTCCGAGCCTGGCTTCTGTTTGTCTCATGTCCTGCGACCATGGGGAAGGGATGTCGACGCCGAAACATTTCCAATCCTTGCTTTGCTGGTGCTGCATGCAGACAAGGTGTGTGCTTGTGGAAGAGAAGGAAAAAAGAGTTATTTGGGGGGCACATCTCCACATTTGGGGGGTTCACTTGCTTGCTGTGCACTGTACCCTCACTGGTGTGAGAGCCATAAGCCTGGGATGTACCATGTCACCAGGACTGCCTCATCTCTGACCTATCATAGGTGATGACCAAGCTGGGTTAAAGGAACAAATTCCCTTCTTCTGCCTCCTACTCTTTCTCTGCTTTTCCCATGGAATATCTTTCCTCCAGGCACTAAGGCTGTTCTCTTTTTGTGCAAGAGTTTAGCCTGGAAGGGTGTTTTCCATCATCCAAAAATCAGAGAGGCTCTGGGTTGTCCTCGAGGGGAGCTAAGTTCAGCTCTTGGCTCTGCCATCTTAACTCTTTTCCTGACCTACAGTGCCAGGAACATACTGTTTAAGTTCATTGCACCTAAACTCAAAGGCTTGATAAGCCATAGTTTAATGGCAATTAATCCAGTGGAAATATAGCCATTATTGTCACATAAAGAGCACGTTCAGCTCCCATCAGAAAGCTTTCAGGCAGGGAATTTTCAGTACTATGGCCTGGGTTAAGAAAAGAGAGAAAAAAAGAAGGAAAAATCCATAATTTGCTGCTGTTATAGCATCTTGAATACGTTTTTTGGAGTGACTGATACGTCCAAGAATCTCCTGTCTAACCACAGCCCTTTTCACATTTCATCTGCGTATGATTTCTGCCCTTTCGGGAGGGTTTGGCATTTACACTACAGCACCGCATTTGGGCTCCGACTGCTGTAATGCAAACGCTCTGGAGCTGATGAAGTTAATAGGCTGCGCAAAATGCCGAATGCCACCACGGGAAACGTGTCATCGCAAGCAGAAATAAATGCAGCCCCGGCACCACGGCTCGATGCGCTCGGCGTACGTATGCTGAGCCCGTTGCGTTGTCACAGAGGTATGAGGCAGGAGGCTCCCAAGGATGCTGAGCCAGGTTCAGATGCTCCCTGCCGCTTTGGCAGGAGGAAGGAGCTGGAAAGCTGACTTAACTCCCCAGGGAATCCCAACTGGATGGGTCCAGCTGTCCTTGAAATAGCCCCGTCGCTGGTTCCACGTGGCCAATCGATCCCAGATTTCAGGGCTGCTTTTGGGAAGCGAGGAAGGTGAACAGCAAGCTCAGCTCAGGGCAAAGGGACATGGGCATTGCCAGCCAGGCTCGCAGGGTGGGGATCCACCCGCAGGTGGTCTCATGTTCAAAGGTTGTGGATGCTGGACCCCAGCAGGCTCCAGGTAACTGGTGCAAGCATGTTTCACCTCCCCTCAGCAGGAGCTGGGCTGGGTTTCCTTGAAAGCCGATGGACAGAAATGCCCATCTTTTAGACTGCCAAAATTATTCCAAAATTTTGCCATTCACACTCATTGTACTTCGTTTTTTGAGCTGAGAAAATGTCAGTAACATTTTCCCCTTCTCCTTTGTCTCTTCATTTGGTGTTATAGTTCTGGCATACCAGCCAGGGAGTTTGGCTGAGAATTTATCCAACTTTATCGCCTTGGAGGTTCAAGACAGCCAGAACAGCAGCCCTGGCCTGAACGGGACTTTTGAATAGAGATAAAGGGCAAAATTTGACATTACAGAGCAGCCAAACCTCTATTTTCTTATTATTTTCTGATTTTTATTCTTTCCTCAAATACTTGATTGTCACTGTCGAAAGCATTTTCTGAGCTGTTCTCCACTTCCTTTATCCCCACATTTCATGTCTTTGTAGCTCTCAGCTACTCCCCCAGCATCTCCTCTCACCCCATGTTCCCCTCCTGCCCTCCCAGCAGTTTCCTACCACTCCTTCCCATTCCACCCAGTAATGGGTGGCTTTATTTGCTCACCCAGTGGGGTAAAGAGCAAAAAGAGTTCACAGTGCTCCCAGGTTAGATCTCTGCAGTCAGGACCTCTCTCTTCTGCTGTGGGTTTAAAATGAGACTGCACACTCCTAGTAACAGGGGAGCCTGGTCTGGCTTGGAGGCTCCTGCCTGCAAATCTAGCGAAAAAAGGAAAAATCAGCCTGCCTGGAGGAGCAATGTGGAGGAAGCAGCCATGGCACACAGGTTGTGTGAAAGAATTTGTGTAAATGCCCAATTTTGAAGCATGCCGAGAATGTTCATATTCTTCTACGCAGTGGTGAGGGTGATTTATAGTACACAGAGATAGGCAAATAATGAATCTTTCTTTTCAGCAAATGACCTGAAAAATTGGGGGCTGGAGTAGATTAGGAAATTTGATTTTCTGGTGTGGAAAACAAAGAATCTTTTTTCAGGCTTTTTGAGCCTGAAAAACAAAACAAAACAAGAAAAGAAAGCATGTGTGTGTGTGTGTGTAATGTAGCACAACATTTGTTTTTGACTTAAAACAAAAAGTTCCCTTTTCTTTTCAGATTGTGGAACTAACTCTGCTTGAAAACCTTTATTTAGTTTGCAAACCAAAAATGTAGCTTCTAGTTGTACATTATTGAAATAATTTAAAAAAATGTGTGTGATCCATTGCAAAAGGGATTGCATGGTGTAGGAAACCTCAGGAGCAGAGGACTGACCTCTGCCAGACTCCGAGCCACCCCGATACGATACTTGGTTCCTCTTGCCTGGAAGCTGCAGGAACAAAAGCTGCAGATCTAGTTTAAGTCTTTGGCCCTCTGAAGCTGCTGATCTCTCCCACTGACCAGACAGCTAATTTGGGCTATTTTTGATGGGTAAAAATAGGTGAAAAGTTACCAGTCATCTTGACTAAATTAAAGGGGTTGGGTTTTTTGATTTCCTGGCCATGCAAGGTGCATTTCTCAAGCCTTGAGTCATTGCCCTTTTCTGGATTCTCCAATAAATCACCGTTCCTGGGCAAGGAAGTGTTACAGCTCTGAGATGTCACATGGGGAATGAGACACACTGGGAGGACTGATTTGCCAAGCTCAATGGCATTTCCTATTGTCATGAGAATAAGGACAAAAGTGCAACTGTATTAGGTTAGACCAACCAATATCAGGGTAATATTAGGGTAATATCAGGATAAGCATTAAGGAGTGTATCTGCAAAATCATCTCCTCAACTCCAGTGATTTGCAAATCAGGGAATTCCTATGAGAGAGATTGCGTCTTTGTATTTAACAGACCTTGATGTTTGTGGGTTTTTTTGTTTTGTTTTTTTTTTTTTTCCCCCCATGAACTTATCCTGTCATCCCCAGAAGCCATGTAACCTTGTGGGCTTCAGATCTCCACTGTACATCTTGACTCTGCCACATATCAAGGGTCACTTCTGTGGTTTGCTTTGAATTTCATCCCACTTCCAACAGTCAACTTGCCCATTTTCTGTACGTTAATGGAGATGGCAACTAGACCATGGTGCAAATGAAAACTCTTGCTTCATAAATCCCTCATCTGCTGAGGGCCAGGTGGTTGGAGGACATAACCAGAAGACCCATGCAATGTCTGCCACATTCTCGCTGCTTGAATCTTTCTGGCCTCTGCCAGAAAGAGGATGCTGGGCTAGGTGAACATTTCATCCAAACCATTACAGCTCTAATCTTACCCTGCTAGCAGAGCAAGTAAGGGAAGGTCATCAGAAGATTACACCTCTTCTTTCCTCCTGTGCCCTGACCAGCAATTCCTGGACAGTTCTGTCCAGGAGCGTGGGACCCTTCAAGCCTGTATAAACACTAACCTGAAGCAGTATTAAGCGATTAAACTGATGAAGTGTTTCCTTAAGAAGCCCAGCTCCCACAGAAACCTCCGGTCTTGTTATCTTTGCAGTGGACGTCCATGAAGTTTGACAAACCATAATTGTTCGGTGAGGTCAGGTTCCAGACACAATCTGCTTTTTCTCCCCCTCCTTCTCCACTATCCCTGAGGGCACACAGGACTTTCTGTAACCCTACCCTGGCTTCTGCTGTTATGAACAGATGGAGTCGTGTCCAACGTCCTCAGGAACACTGGGAGTCGCGTCAGTCCAGACCCACCTTTGAAATTGCTATTTGAGCTCAGCGTGCAGGAAGGCTACGCCATGAGACATCACCTCACCAGCCTGTAACTTCCTCACCTGGGTAACCCCATACACTTTGTCCTGAGGCAGAAAACATCCTAGAAATAGCCCCTAGGAGGCTAGTATTAAATTTGGAATTTATCAGTAAATGCTATTTTTAGAGCCCAGTAGCTGAGCTTGATTTTAATATTTTTTAATACCCCTGGCAAGTAGCCATGCTTAAATCAGTCTTGATTTTAAGCTAAATAAAATCACTGCACATATACATCTGGCTGCTACAAATCTGTGTTAAGATTTTACCTTTTCATTATAAAAAATAAAAGCAAAGCCACAAAATTGCTCTTATTAGTGCTTTATGGTTTATATAATATAAAAGTCTTTGCTCGTATTTATTCTGGATAGTAAGGCAATAACTGTGAACCATGATGGAGAGCTGTTTGCACCTGTATCCTAAACTATCATAGAAAACTCAGTACTTTGCTTCCTCTTCTCTTGTCACAGGCAGGAGAAACTGAGGCAAGGGCACTACTTGGATGAGGAGGGAACATGCAGAGGCTCTGATGTTTCTACTACTGATGTTATTTTATTGCTACAGCCCTGAAATCCCATTACACCTGAAATGGGCTGAAATCCCATTATACCTGGAAGAGATAATGGCACACCTCTGCTACCAGGGGATGCAGACTTAGGAGGGGGTCATCCCTCTCCAAACTGAAGGACTGAGCAAACCAGTGGTGGATCATAGAATCACAGACTGGTTTGGGTGGGAAGGGACCTTAAAGCCCATCCAGTCCCACCCCCCTGCCATGGGGACACCTTCCACTAGCCCAGGTTGCCCAAAGCCCCGTCCAGCCTGGCCTTGAACCCTTCCAGGGAGGGGGCAGCCACAGCTTCTCTGGGCAACCTGTGCCAGGGCCTCACCACCCTCACAGGGAAGAATTTCTTCCTTAGATCTCATCTAAATCTCCCCTCTGTCAGTTTAAAACCATTCCCCCTCGTCCTATCCCTACCCCCCTGATCAAGAGTCCCTCCCCCCTTTCCTGTAGCCCCTTTCAGTCCTGGGAGGCCGCTCTAAGGTCTCCCCGGAGCCTTCTCTTCTCCAGCTGAACCCCCCAACTCTCTCAGCCTGTCTTCACAGGGGAGGTGCTCCAGCCCCCCGAGCATCTTTGTGGCCTCCTCTGGACCTGCTTGAGCAGGCATGGAGAACACAGGAGAAGGTATGAGGAGCTTTCCCAGAGGTGGATCTCCAGAAACCCCTCTAGTTTATTCCCTGAAATCCCTCTGCAACCCTTATGTTTCCTATGAAAGCACATGGGTGGCTGGGCCACTGCAATTTGTGCTGGTTAATGTGCTGTCCTCGTTTTACTGTGGTCTTTGCTCTCCTTGCTGAAACCTCATGTCTCAAATACGGATTCATCTGTCCCCAGGGCAGAGCTTTTATACCAAGGACAAAGCCCTCATCCACGACAGCGTGCCACCTCCTTCAGCCTGTCCATCATCTCAATGTTGGCCATTGAAGCACCTGGACAAGGAGTTTTGTTCATCTAGTTTCTCTGGTGTTTGCTAAGCAATCCTACCCCCATCACTGCTTGCACTGGTGGAATTTGGGCTGAGTGAATTTCCAGCAGAAATAGCAATTTCTTGTCTCTTGCTGTACATCTGTGCAACGCTCTGTTGAGCTGGGCCTGCAGCCCCATTTCTGTCCCTTCCCTTGTGGAGAATGTCACCATGAACATCCCTGGGAAGATTTGTCACGTTAAGCATTGGACAGCACGGGTAAGAAGTTCATTGCTCCTAATGCACTTCCCTGGGTTAAAACCCAGCTGAATGCATGGAGGGACTCTTCAAATCCCAGCTCTACCAGCTGGTCAGGAAGGTCATCCAGCCTTAATCAGACTTGGAGCTTCCCTCTTTGCAAGAAAAGTTCGAGGTAGGACTAACAAATATTGCAAAGTAGGCTGAGCCTCCTCCAGGACCCTCAAGTCATTTCTTCCACTGCTCGCTGGGCTCACCCGGCCTGTGGTACGAAAATAGAAACCTTCACAATGAACTCAACTTTATCCCACTTGTCTGCGAGCCAGGATTTAGGCTACGCTATAAATTATGATCCCAAGTCAGCTTGTGCCAGCCCTTAATTTGTGGTAACTTTATCCCATAAATGCCCCCATTGTACAGTGAGGTGACACTTTTGCTTTCATTTCTCTATTTATAACTTGGTTAATATCCCCTTTTACATACATTTTCTTGGATAACAAAAGTCAGCATGCTTCCCTCTTCCTCTCCTTCCCCAACTCACCTCAGCCCTCAAACCCCTGCATAGGAAAAAAAATAAAAAGGGAAAGAAAAATCAGCTGCAAAAGAAGAAGTGGCTCCAGCCTAGTGGAGAGCTGGATTTTCCTATATGGTGATGCATATGGATATCCACTGCATATAGAATCATCACAGAATCATAGCATGGTTTTGGGTTGGAAGGGACCTTTAAAGATCATCTATATAAGTATCATCTGCATTGGGAATGTGCCAACCCACCCAGGGAGCTGTCATTATCTAATGCAAGAGACATTATGTCCCGGCAGCAGTCAGTCTCAGCTCTGCCACTGATCTACCCCCTCTATGACTTTGGGTGGAACTCAGTTCTCCCAAAGACTCAGAGAAAGCAGGATGTCCCTCAGTGAGATCTTGCCCTCACAGCACAGCTGTAGGCTGGGAGTTGGGTTGGTTGGTTGTGGCCAAGGTGACCCACTGTAGCCTTAAATCAAAGGCTCTCCAGCCTTTCAACTATATAAATCTCTGCCTGCAGCATCTCACCTTGTTCCCGCTCAGCCTCAGCAAGACTTTATCTCATGTTGCCTTTCAGCAATAGGTTGGGGACCTGCATCATCCAAGCTACTCTAGCTGCAGCACTTGGTTAGAGTCCCAAGAGTCCATGGAGACCCAAGTACAGGGTGCACCCTGGTGCTGAGGGCTTGTGGTCACTGGCTTGAGCAAGCCCTAAGTGGAGCGTGCCCAAGGAGCAACCCCTCCTCCTGAGGTTGGTGAAACCTCACCTCAGTGCCTAGGGAAAAGGGTCTAGGGATGTTCCTACCCCTCAGCTGAGTATGTTGTCTATCCCAAAGTTGGGTCCTTACATCCTTAGACTTTAATTAAGACGTTAATCAAGGAAAACCAGTTGATTTAACCACTTCTGTTTTGCCATCTCCTCTGATCCTCCTTCAAGCTACTCGTGTTTCGTGTGCCACAACCTGCCGTCCCACAGAGCGATGGACATGTGCTGACTCTTGTCTTGCCCAGGGATTCAGGGAGGCTCCAGTAATGATCCCCATTTCATCTGGAAAGGAGCAGGGAGAGGCTGAGCTGCCGTCCCCTATGCTGGGCCAGGCTGGATGGGTTCACTCCCTGTGGGGTAGCGGATGTTTGGCTTCGTACCTCTTTGCCTTGGTGCCTGCATCTGGTTTAAGTGAGCTTGCATGCCATCAGCAGAGGTTCATGTGGACTTCATATGTCTGGCAACATCTCCTGCTGTTGGCCAGTGACTCACAGCTGTGGGGGATTTCTCCTGTCCACAGGACCCTTTCCAAAATCCAAGGGCTTATGGATGCATCTAGGCTGTGGCTGCAGCCAATGTCACTTTGACATTGATTGTTTTTCTCTGCTGACATGAGGAAGTCCAACAGGACACAATAACTCCCACCCAACATGATGAAGGCCAGAAGAACACCCAGAAGTCCCAGGAGAGAGGCTGGGTGTCCTACAACAGTGACTTTCCCAGTGTGTGGGTCTTGGATCTCTGCTTTGAAGGCAGGAGGTTTGACACCCAGATTGAGGGAAATGCCAAAATTTTGCAAAAGATTGCTGCTCTTTCTTGCCTTGCACTCAGTTCTCATCACAGATTTCTCCCTGCCATCTGGGGGTAAAAGGTTTGTGTCTCTGGTGTATGGAGCCACACCAGGGCTGGTTTGGCTCTTGCAGGTGGGTCCTATGGCTCTGTATTGACCCTGTTGGTGCCAGGTCCCACCACCATGAGCCACTCCCATTTCATCATCCTTTTCTGTGGAAATAGAGCACATGAAATGTTGTTGACCACAATGTGAAAGGATTTTGCAGCCCCCTTGCCCCCTTCTTGTTTTTTTATCGTTGGTCTTACGTTTTATATGCACGTGGGAAACACATCCGTGCACACAAGTACACATGCCCCTGCAGAAATACATGCAGGGGGACACAAATGTCCAAGCAGTTAATGTGCAGTGTCCTGAGATGGAGAGTGTCTCACCAGAAGAACAAATCATGGAAACTCAAGTATTTTTGCCTCCTGACCTTTTTTTAATCCAAGATTTTCCTTTCTGCATAAACAGCTGCTTTAACCTTTCACCCCACTAGAACGGAAAACCAACACACAAACACACACAGACAGACGTGCACACAGAGGCAAACCCTCTCCAAGGTGGCAACACAAACCAGATGCTGGCGATTAAGCAAGCGCATGGCAAAGATGCAAGATGGGGAAAAATGATGTCTGAGAGGGCTCCCAGTGTGATCGTCCTTCCCTGCTCCCCTTCTTCTCCCTGCGCCTGCCCACTGAAGCACCTTGCTCATCCTTTCCTCACTGGGACCATCCTTTGGCTCTTTTTCTCCTCTACCCAGGTACTGATTTTCATAAAAGTTTTCCAAAACAAAACTGTTTTTGAGACTTCCACCCTTCCAGCAAATCGGGTTGAACTTGGGTGGTGAGTTCAAAATCTCCAGGAGGCAGAAAGTGCTGCTGAATTTCATTTCTTGCTGTAGCAAAAGAGGGTAAAACTGATCAAGCCCTTTTGCCCTGGCAGGAGCCATCAGGCGCAGATGTTGCCTGTCTGCATTTGTCCCACTTTCCACCTCCATTTCCCTTTCCTCAATCACTCTTAAGCTTTCTGATGCAGGAACCCATCTTTATGCATCGTGCTTGCACAGCCCCTTCCTCAGTAGAATCTGAGTCTTTGCTCATAAACTTTGACATTGCTTCAGTCTATAAATAATGATAAATATCCCTGATTTAATAACTTTGTTCTGCTGATTCTTAACAAAGATTTTTCTCCTTGTCAGAGGATAAATGGAAAAAACTTGAGATTTTTCTCATCTTTTTTGAGGAGAGGAAGCAATCTTTCAAGGTACTAAGTAAATAAAAAATTATGAGAAGAACTATCAAAATCAAATGCTTCATAGCAATCTTCTATTTCCTATGATTGCAATTTGCCAGAATAGACCTGGGTTTGCAAACGTTTCCATCACCTGCCCATCCTCTGACTGGCAGGTTGCATCAGGGCTTGGATGAGTGATGGTGGCAGAGAAGGGACACTGGTGTGGGGTCCCATAGGTGCCACCTCTGCAGGTGACACAGCCTCTCTGGGGCTCTCCATGGGTGAAGGGCCAAAAGCACAAAAATCCCTGCACCTTTCTGTGCCTTGGTCTACCTGTTCCCAAGAGTGAGTGATGATTTCTGCCTTCTGATCTATGGAGGAAAAGCACTGGAGAAGAACTAAAGATAATTCCCTTCTCTTTTACTGCTTTCTTAATGATGACAAAATGTCAAATCACCACATACAGCAGAGTTCAGCTTTTTTTCAGCAAGGTTTATCTTTTCTCCGGGGGAAGAAAAGAGCATTTTCCCCTTTCTCTGAAGAATTATACCTCATGAAGAAGAAATCTTGTTACTGAAATCTTCTTTTTTCAGGATTTTGCAACCCAAAACACCCCCACATTTTCTACTCTGAAACTCTGGTTCTGAAATTTTTAATTTCAGAAAAAGGCTTTGGATAAAAATTTACCTAAAACCATTGAGACAGGTTCACTTTGAAGCCAGTAACATGGGAGCTACTTTGAAATTTGGAAAATGTTGATGGACGCATTTTTGCAGCCCTAGATCTGCCCATAGTGTTGACTCTGCAGTTGCCTTGTGCAGCTGCCCAGAGAGGATGCTGCAGGATCCATTTCACGCTGCCAGACCCCACAAGGGAGCGCACACATCCTTCCTGCAAACTGACTCACCTCGCTAAGCAAACTAATGAGTTGAAGAGCCTCGTGGAGGAAGCTACTTCTGAATTAATTCTCTGTGATAACAAGATGACCCTTATTACTAAATCATTTCAAAAGGCTTTACACTAATTCCCTCTTCCGGATGCATTGGCAAAGAAGAAAAATGAGATGCTTTTTGTATGGATCAAGAGGGAAAATGGGAAGAAACTACCAATCAGTCATACTTTGTCAAAGGCTTGGAAGCTCTACAGCAGGATGCCTCCATAGCCAGTGGTTTTTGTTCAAGAGCTGTTTCTTGCGTGGATTCTTATTTTAGTTAAGCAGAAAAAAAGCAATTTCCAGAAAGCACCTGTGAGTTCCTGAGAGCCTTTTGACAATGTTGTCAGCGTTTATTTTTAACCAAATGAGTAAGGGCAGCTCACTGAAAACTCTCTCTGAGTGTGTCTCACACCAACTGCTTACCCCTCTGAATGGTGTCCACTGCCCAGGGATGGGTCCGGCCTTTCAGGGCAGAAGTGATGCTGAGGATGCCTCCCCAAGTCCTCTTCTTTGCTGATAGACTGCCCAAAGGCAGAAAGTCCCTGCTTCATCTCAGCCAGGCCGGAGTGGGATGGACAGGTCCTTCTCAAGGGTCTGCCCCCAGCTCCAGCTCTCTGCCTGGTTTCTTTGACTGTGGGCAAGGTCCTGGAGGCCTCTTTGCCTCTGTTTCCCTTCCAGAGGATTGTCTCTTACAGAATGTCTCTTACAGAAGATCCATGGAGTTCAGAGCAGGAGCATCCCTCCTTGCTCTCCCTGACCTACAGGAGCCATTACTGCCAGGCGACCAGGCAAGTGAACACAGCAGGCCTGGGATCCCCTGGCTGTACCGCTTTCCTTTTGGTGGCACAGACTGCCTGAAGGAGATGTTTCCACAGTCCTCGATGGGTCTGTCCTCTACGTCTGTCCACGAGCAGCTGAACAGGGCTCCTAGTGTCATCTCCAGTGCCCCAGGGCACTGCACCAGCTGCTGTCCCAGAAGAGTGAAGGTGCCACATCTCACAGCTCCACCTGGATTTTGTCTCAGACCCCAGACCATCCCCAAAAGCAAGAGACACTTATGCTTCAGCAACTGAATCCCACATGAAGACATTCAGATTTAGCCGTGTTCACGGGTGCCAGTGCCCAAATTATTTCAGGCAGAGAAGAGGTGAGTAGGGGCAGCGAAGCCTGAAGAACTATTCAACTCACCAGGGAGAGGTGGAGTTGACTGATTGCACAGCCTAAGTCTTGTTGGCATGCTGGCATCATTTGCTTTCCTTCCACTAATTAATCCTTCCAGAATAGGGAGCTTTTCAAGTCCTAAAGCAAGGAGAGAGGCACTTTACATGTAGGCTGCTTGCTTCATGTCGAGAACAATTTCTCATTGGGGTGTCCCAGGGATGCCCTTGCAGAAAAAGGGCATATTTGAAGGAAGCAGCTCCATATCAGTGCAGCACATGTTCACCAGGGTTTTGGCAAACGGCTGCAGTGTACCTTGTTTCAGTCTTTCTTTTTTTAAAAAAAAAGAAAAAAAAGAAAAAAGAGAAAAAGCCTTTTAAGTCTGGTAGTGATGCCAGTGTTTACTGAAAGTCTCATGATGCCAATCCACAGAGGTGCTGATTTCCCTTTCCCCCTTCCTGCCTTGGAAACTGGGAGTCTGTCCTTAGGAGATGTGGCGTGTGTAACGTGCCTTTACAGATCTGGGAGGCTGATTTACAGAGTGTGCCATCCTGTGACCCCAGGCAGGATGGCTATTAACCCCAAGCAGTGGAAAATACCGCTGTTCCAGGGACCTCAGCCATCTGAACATTATCCTGTAGACAGGGAAGGAGAATAGGGAGATGAGAACCAAAGGTTTAAGGTCAAAAGATAAGCCGCTGTCTGTGTGCATGGGCTAGTGGGTAGATGGTCAGCAAGATGGATGAATGGAAACTATAGGCACACAGTGTATGGAGATGAAGACATGCACTGCAAAATCAAGGAAGGATGCTCAGGAAAATGGGGTGATCCCTGCCTGCCCCACTCCCTGATCCCCTCACTTTTGTACCAGCCAAGCAAAGGATAATGATGTTCAGTCTCTAATGGGCAAGGCAGGACTTCAGCCGGAAGCAGGAGCTGAAGCCATCTGTCAGTGACATGGGGAGCATAAACCAACGAGCTCCAAAGCCAGACTGTAGAGGTCTGTATTATTTCCTTTATTATTCTCATTAGGAGTTTGGTTAAACAGAAAGACCCCCCAATTTTCTGCTTGATGTCAGGCATCCCCCCCATTTCTAGCATCCTCTCACAGACAGTTTTCTGCAAGGAATTTATTGCTGTAATTAGGAAAAGACATTAAAATCCCAAGGGGAAGGGATAAAGATTGGCTGGAGACCACATGGGGATGGATCTTGAGACTCTGGGAGGGAGTTTCTCCTTGCTCGATGTCATCTTACTGTCCTCTCCCCTCTCATCCTTCCTTATGCTCCAGTCTGGCCTCTCTCTTGCCTCTTCCCTCCAGCTCTTCAGACTCCCCTTTCTCCAAAATCACGTGGCCTCAGCCAGGCACAAGGTAGTGCCACAGCGTGGGTGCTTCCCACTGATGGAAACCCAAAGCACACAGAGCCATGGTCACCACGAGCCTATGGAGCTCCAAGGGTGGGGGGGCTGCTCCCCAAAATGCTCCTGGTCTCCAGCAGCAGCAGCAGCCAGCAAGTCAAGTCCCCGCGCTGCAGGGACCATCCCTGGCTTCTCGCAGGGCGGTAGTTGAAAAACCAAACATCAACAATAACCTGAACCCAGCAAATCCCAAAGGTGCCACTTGAGAGGCAGAGTAGCCAGTGGAGTTCAGCAGAATATTCTCGGGTAACAGCAAGGTTAGTTGCTCCCCGGGGGGAGGTGGGTTTGCTTACTTACTATTAGTTTCATACTAGAAAAACATTTACTGGAATTTTTAGTGAATTATGCTCAGATGTGCCTGTGGTCAGTCCCACGTCTCACCAAGTTGGTGTTACCACGGCATAAAGGAAAACAAGGTTTCCAGGGCTTCCTTTGGTCAATAAAAAAAGCCATAAATGAAATATATGGAGCAAAACTGATAAGTGCGGAGGAACGACAGCTTTGTTCGCTGATCTGACTTTCATTTTTCCTCCTCCCTCTTTACCTTTTCTTTCACAGGCAGAGGAAAGGCTAACACCCCTCTTCATGGCTGGTAAAGCCTGCGGTGTTGTATGTAAGTGCTGAATATTTAGACATCCCCCCCGTTCGAAGCCGATGTCCCCGCGGCTGTTTGAAATCAGGACGGGCTGCTCCGAAGCCAGAGGAATTTCACAGGTGTGAGGGAGCAGGTCATTGAGTTTCCATCCAGGCTGGTGGGTGGTTACCCGTTGCTTTAAGCAACTGGATAGATGGATTTATAGCCTGCCTACCACAGTGGGGCCCCAACCCAGATGAAGTTTCTCGAAGCGAGTGTGAAACAGATAAATAAAAAAGAAACATGCTACTCTGGATCAGTCTGGTCACAAGCACCCACCACAAATTCGGTGTGGAAATAAAGCACTTTTCATTTTTCCAGCGGTGAGAGCAATTACCTATTAGAACATAACGCTCTGAGGACCGTGGTCGTATCCGGTGTTTGGTCCAACTGGAAGCCGTCCTGGCCCGTACGCCTTGCCAGAGCGTGAAGTCTCCGAGGGGCTATCGGCTGCCTCAGAAAGGTTAATCCAGTGGTCTCTCAGCTGTAAAACTTGTGATGGGAGATGACTCCAGGTGCACAGCACAGGGAGAAATACTTCAAGGTCCTGCCTACCCAGTGGACTAAACTTAACTCCTAAATTGCCACAAAATTCAAGATCCAAAGTTTGAGACTCGGGATCTATATATGGTTTTTTTCCTTCTGTTATTATTTTTTTTTTTTTTAAACAAAGCTGGTGTCAGTTCTGGACATTTGGATAAAATAAATCCCAAGGCCAGAGGATCTGGTTTAGATAGAGCCTGTGTGTTTGGTGGCCTCTAGATCGCTGCCAGTCCGTGTGCATCATTAAGTGATGCATCGCTGTCTGGACAGAGACCGGCACGTCTGAGGACCTGGGTGTGTCTTTACCCTGGTTTGACCCTGTTTTAAGACCTGAAACCAGGTCTGAGAACTGCCAAAATAATTCTCTTAGGTGTGCAGAGTCCTCACTTTTGTGTGCTGGGATTTGGACTCCGGGGTCAGATGGCACCTCTTGATGTTCACGTCTCAAAATGAATGTTCGATCCCTGCAATGAAGAGAAGGAGCAACCTTGGTGAGCTGCCGGGAGAAACAGATGCAAAACACAAGAATCCAGACAACTACTTCACTCTCTGCTACTGACTTCCTGAGTGGTTTTGGTTAAATCTCTTCACTTTTTCCGTGCCCTCACAAAACGTGAATCATAGCAGGCTTCGAGGAGGAGGTACAAAGTGGGGTTCAGCAATTTTTTTTTTTTTTTTTCTGTCTTGCCACTGGGCTTTCCTGCAAGAAGCCTCCTCCTGCTCCTCCGTTTGCTGTACTGCCGGGGCTGGTGATTGCACTTCCCTGCCTTGGTGGATGGGGCGTGGGAATGTGATTTCATCCAGACCCTGTTCCCCTGCAGTGGGATGGTGAGGTGGGTCCACACAGACTCTTTTCCACTCAGAAAGTAGGAAGAAAAGCAGCCCGCCATCAAGCCAGAAAGCCATGTGCCTCTTGCTTTGCAACCATGAGCTTCTCAGCACAGATCTGAGCCTTTTAACCCCAACCAGATTCCACATGAGGTCCCACAGGGTATTTTCATTGCCCCCAAAAGATATAATGACTGCATGTACAATCTCTCCTGTTCAAAAGTTACTCATTAGAACTTCTTCTTCTCTTATGATGCTCTTTCTAGCTCTTTTTCTTCTTTTTCTTTTTTCTTTTTTCTTTTTCTTTTTCTCTTTTTCTTTTTCTTTTTCTTTTTCTTTTTCTTTTTCTTTTTCTTTTTCTTTTTCTTTTTCTTTTTCTTTTTCTTTTTCTTTTTCTTTTTCTTTTTCTTTTTCTTTTTCTTTTTCTTTTTCTTTTTCTTTTTCTTTTTCTTTTTCTTTTTCTTTTTCTTTTTTCTTTTCCTTTGTTTTCTTTTTTCTTTCTCTCTTTTTCTTTCTCTCTTTCTCTTTCTTTTTCTCTCTCTTTCTTTATTTTCCTTTGTCTTTATTTCTCTCTCTCTTGTTCTTTCATTAATTTAAAAAATTTTCTCCCTCTCTTCCCCTCTCCCTCTTTTTTTCTTTCTTTGTACACACCCATATTTTCCATATTCTAGATCTTATTCCACTGCCTATCCCATACTGAATTCTGGCACATTTTATGACATCTTTGGGGGTGGTTTTCCATAGTTAAAGGAAATAAAAGGAACTTCAAAGCCCCTGTGTAACACATCACCCACCTCTGTAGTGAGTCTCTGTTTGCATTCCCTGCAGCAAATTGGGCTTTCCAGCAAGAGGAAGGTCTGAGAGGGAAAGGGTAGGAGGAAAGGGGTGCATAAAATGGGAGAGGCACAGCTGTGGCTGAAAAAAACAAAATATCCCTGTAAGTCTAGAGATGCGTGGCTGGAATGTAAAGTTCATTTCCCCAGGAAGGATGCTGAGATGGCTGGATACTGCCAAGAAAGGAGCTTCAGAGGCTGAAGGGAGCTTTGGGTCTTTCACTGCTGCTGTTTTTTCATTGCATTTGGTTATGGATTTGGCAGCTCTGCCAAACTGAAGTTCTCTTCTTGGCCAGTGAACAGCAAGTGCCCGTTCAAGTCTCCCAACACAGGCCCCTTCTCATGTAGCTTTGGAGAGAAGAATTCAAGCCATAAGTAGGTTCATGCACCATGGCCCGGCCAAGAACTGCTCCTGCTGCCAAGGTTAAACACAAGGGGAATAGTGAGTGCAGACTAGGAGAAGACACGGAGGCATGGAGCTAGGATGCAGTGTGGTGATGGAGGACAGGGGTGGGCAAGCTGACAGCCCAGGCCTGAGTTGTTTGCTTGCCCTTCTGCAAAAAAAGAGACCATGAGTTTCATCCCTGTGCAGGGACTGGCTGGCCAGAGTGTGGAGAGTAACACTGAAAATCTCCTTGGTCCTCTGGTTCTGCCCAGATATTGCTTCTTAGACAAAGATGTGTGTCTTGCATGGATCCACATCCTCAGGCTAACACCAGCCCTCATTGGTTTGTCCCTCCAGGTTTTTCCCAGGCCAAGCTTCATCACAACATGGCTCTTGAACTGGTTTTTCCTTCCCTTCCCTGGGGTAGAGACAGCTGCTACCTTAGCTTATAGTCAAATCAATATTTTCACCCTCCCATCTACTCAGCCAACTAGTCAGCAAATGCAAAATTAGCCTAAGCTACAGTCTAAGATTCGTCTCCTTAGAAAACCATGTTAAAAATATTTAGGTATAATTATTAAATAATTCATTAAATAGTTATTAAGTATTATTTAAGGTTATGTAAGATTTCTTCCTCTTGTGGTTGCACTGGGATCCACCTCAGAACCGTTTGCTCTGTTCCAATGACATTAACGGCAATCATTCCATTCCTGTCTTTTTAAATCATGGTGCCATCTATGGCCATAATTAATACATGCAACTTGTTCACATCCAGCACATTTTCTCGCTGCACAAGTGAAGCAGGAATTATAATTTTGTCAAGAACTTTCTGAGTGCTCCTTTCCCTAGGGCTATCCAGACTTATGGGTTTTTACATTTGGTTTTGCAATCAGGAGAAACTTAATTAAAAAAAAAAAAAAAAAAAAAAGGAGGAAAAGATGAAACAAACAAAAAATCATGTGGGAACTTTCAAATCCTCTCTTGCCAGATCAGTTTTGTGAGCAAAAGATGAATTAGCCCTGGATGGAGCCGTGCCCCTCCACATCTGTAAGACATCCGTAACAACAGCTGCTATATTGCAGCACACCTTTGATCCCGGTCGCCTTGCAGGCCCCTTTCCCTGCTATTTCACGAGGGTGTGTTTTGCCCTGCGCTGCTATGCAGCCACCTCTGGCTATGGCAGCAGCGGTGTTAAACAAAGCAGTGAAATAATTCCTGGGGAAGGGAGGACCTGCGAGCAGTGGGGGACAACCGGCACCCTCCTGATGGATGGAAACCTGCAGGCAAGTGTTTGGCTGCAGGCAGGGATCAGCCCTGGTTGCACTGAGGAGTTGGGTGGATGAAGAGCTCCAGGGCTGACGCCTGCCTGGCTTAGTGTTGGGAGAGCAGCATCTTATTTCTGCTAGGATAAGGAGAGCAGTGATACGCAGCCGTGCAAGCTGGTGGGGAAGGGAGCTTGTTCTCGGCTCTTTCTAGCCCCGTGGCATATTTTGGCCACATCCATTCAATGACCTTTTGCCAGCTCCAGGAAAGCAGAATTCAGAGCCTTCTTTTCCCCTGCCAGCCTGTAAAAAAGTCAGACAACTGCTCATTCAGAGGGCAAGCTGCACCTCGAGCTGAAGACTGCCCTTGGTGGAGGGATTATGGCTACCAAAGCACCTTTGCAACCTGCCCCATCCCAAAGCTCCTCTCTGGAGCTTTTCCCCCATTTTACACAGGGGGAAGGGGTCCAGCTTCAGTTAGAAACAGGATTGGGGTGAGAGCAATGTGGGGTGCTAATTTGGCACCCAGACACCGGGACATTTATTAACTTGGGCTCACATTCCCAGTGGACACGACCACAATTAACTGGATGGTTTAAAAGCACAAGGCTGTGAGGTTTGGTCATCCTCTCTGAGGTGGGTGAGCACTGCCCTGCTCTCCTGGGAAGGTTTCCCAGGATTTTGTTCTCTCTTGGGGTGGCTATGAATGGGCAGAATATTTCAGTGGTGGGTGAGGAACAAGCAATTTGGTTTTCCTGACTCTGAAGAAAAGGTCAGGGTGGGTCCTGTCCTCCCTTCTGGAGCAGACATGTACGTGGCAGCAAAGATGCCTTTCCTGAAGGAGAAAGAAAAAAAGGAGGAAAAAAGGAGGAGGCAGAGAGGATTCCTGGTTGCACCAGAGGGAGCCCTTCCATTGCAGATGAGGCAGAAATCAGGCTCAGGCTAGAGCTGGAGGCTAAACCCTATGTGGTGCTGCAGCCGTGGGCTTACCTTCCAGCTCCTTCCAGCTCCTTCCAGCCTGTGTTAACTGGGACAGGCAGAGCCCCCCCAGTCCATTCCAGGGCTGTCACTATTAACCAGCACTTTGACAAGAGCCGGACAGAGCAGCTGGCACCAAGCTCCTGAAGATGAGGCAGCTCCTGATATAATGTTACCCCCACCCCCAGCTTATACCCTGACTGGAAAATCCCTCCACCTCAGCCTGTTCAAGCATCTCCTCTCCATTTCCCCCCTCAAGACAGTTTCCACCCCAGTAGGACACTCTCAGTTTGCTTGCCAGGCTGGAGGGAACACTGGAAAAAGGCTCCGAGGCTGATGGGAGAGAAGACCCCCTCCAGTTAATCCTGGAAAATATCCTCCCAGGGTGACAAATAGAGCCAAGAGGACTCCGATGCACAATTTCCCATCCCCTGCTGAGCTCTGGATGTGTGCCATGCCTTGAAGATCCCGCATCAGGGCAGAGGACAGCCCACATGTGCTGGACAGGAGGGTTGAGCGTGACCTTGTTGAATGCAGAGCGCTCTGTCCCCTCAGGGCTTCTCCAGGGGTTCCCTCTCTAGGCCCCATTACACAGACATCCAGATACTTTTACTTTGCAGGGAAGAGTGTTTTGCCTCCGAGGAGCTGAAGTGAAGACAGATCTAAAAAAAGGAAGGAGAGAAGACGCCCATGTTCCACTTTGGGACCTGGACAAAGTGGACTGGAGTTAATTTCTCCATGTGCTCAAGTGTTGGGGACCATTTCATGGACTTCTCTTAAGTGTTTTTCAAACAGCAGACTTGGGAGGGGAATATGGAGGGTTCCTGACCTCTTGTCTGCACTGCAGCATGCCAGCTACCTCCTGACAGTCTTACTCAGTGTATTTTTAAGATGTGCCAAGCTCCCTTGGAAGGTTTGGTGAAGCATGTGTGGACCCATCTCTTCCATGAGAGGAATCTGTTTTTCCTTTGTGATATTCAGTTGCCTTCACCTTGAGACCATCCCAAGATCTGCTCTCCAGCCCTTGACGCATCTCTGTGCCTGAAAGCACCAAGCACCCTTGTTTTAATGCCCTTTACCTCCCGTTCCCTGTCCCTGTGTCCTTCCCCAGCCACTCCAAGTATCCCAGTTTTTCTCTTCCAAACCCTACTCATCACCTGCGTCGTCCCTCCTCAGACCCAGCAGAACCCCTGTTCATCCTTGGAAGCTGCAGTGGGAATGCTGGGAGCAGATGGTCTTTCTTGACCTTGGGAACCACATTTGTGGGCAGTGGGTTGGAGCAATCCCACTTGGGGAAGTCCTGCAAGCTGTGGTGGCCCTGATTTGGATCATTCTTCTTGTGGGACATTGGCATTCAGCAGGAGTGAAAGGAAGATTTATAGCTTGGCCATCCTGAACTAGGAGAGCAGAAAGTATCTACGAATGCAGTGAACCTGTCTTCAAGTCATTTCCCTCCAGCTGGAATTTCTTGGGGAAACTGCTGTAAGATCTTCCTTTCCCTGGTGTGTAAAATAGCCTATTTTTAGTGAATGTAATTTTTAGAAATGGCAGAACCATTTTTGCTGGAACTTGACTAGAAAAATGCTGCTTTGGGTAGACACAGTGGGAAAAAGTTCAGACCAGATAGCTGAAAAATGGCAAGTTCATAAACTATTGAAACAGAACCTTAAAGAGATGTGCCAGCTCACTTCATCTAGATGGTAGTTCAGTGTTTATAGCTCAGTTACAGATCACCTAATCTGCTGTTTCATTGTCTTTCCACTGCCTACCTGCCTACTGGTGGTGTCATCTTCCCTCCAACCACCGCTGAACATCATCGTAAGTTGAGTCCCACATGCTGCTGCAGTTCACGTGTTTTTCACAGTGGGTCAGATTTGAGCCTGGGGGCTGCGATACGGATCTGTCCTCACCAAAGCTGCCTAGGGAGAACCTTCTCAGTGTACCACAGGGTCTCCATCCTTGCTCTCTCCCCACCCCTGCTATGTCAATGAAGGTGTTTGTATGACCATGGTCTCAAGTCAATCTAAAAAATGATGTAGTTTAAAAACAAACCTGCTAAAAGAAAGCAGATTTTTATTTTTTTAAGTGAAATAATTTGGTTAGACAGTTTTGAATGAGGATGGGTTAAAATATGCACAGCGGGCTGAAGACACTGCCTAAAAATCCCAGTTGAATGTGTCCACCTCTCTGCACTGGCTATGGGAAGAAAGACTCCAGGGGTGATTTGTCCTTTTGCAAAGAATTTGCTCTTCACATGCTGTTGTAGGATCTGACACTGCACAGAACCAGTGCAGACAGGCAGAGGATTTGTGCCTATTCACCATCCTTCTGTAGAGGCGGAGGTGGTTGGGTAGATCAGGAACTTCCCAACCCCCTGTGTCGACAGGAAGAGATGCTGAAGATTCAGACTCTGTCT
This sequence comes from Strix aluco, assembly GCF_031877795.1. Lineage (NCBI taxonomy): Eukaryota > Metazoa > Chordata > Aves > Strigiformes > Strigidae > Strix > Strix aluco. The sequence goes on from NC_133934.1 coordinate 868,492, forward strand.
CCTGGAGATCCACCCCGTTCTGTTGGTTGTTGGGAAGATCTCTACACATCACCATGAACTGCATCAAAGGAGGGAGGAGAGTGAAGTGTTTTGGGGATTGTTGCTGGCTCTGAGACCAAAAAAAATTGTTATCCATGGGGAAACATGCATTGAGAGATCTCCTATCTGCTTTCTACTCATAACCAATTTGGTCTTCCCTTAAGACAAGTCACTTTGTTCATGATTTGGACTACTAAAGGAAGACATGGGGGACTGGTCCACCTCAGGTCTACTCTGGAGCTTAGAGGAACCAGGTGAATTTATGTGATCTCTCCCCTCTTATTAATTTGGAGCCACTCACCTTGTGGGATACAGCCAGATTCATGCTCCTGCTGGCAATGGGATGGTGGAGTTGTGTGGCTTTGATATTATTGATAAATTGCATCGTGGTCCCTGGCTAAATGCTTCCATAAAAGAACAAAGAAATGCCCAATTTGCCACATCAAGAGAGGGACACAGTCCTCCCCTCTGTGAAGAGCTAGCAGCTCCCTGCCAACAGGAGCAGAAGCCTTGCTGGCCAGTGTGTGCACGCACTGTGGGACTGGGAGCTCTGAACCCCAGACATATGGTTTAAATATTCTAATAGATGTGGTAATCCTTTTGGTTTCCAAATAATGTTATGGTCGAGTCGATTTATGGTAACGCTATCTTAAGCAATGAGGGCAATAAAAAGAGTTTTAAATGTGAAGAATTTTTTTCTTCTTGCTTTTTTTAAAATAAGGACTTTTTTCTTTTTTTTTAAACAGCCTTTTCTTTGTGCTCTGTTTAAAGCTGTCAAGAGTGGAGATCCTGCCAAAGCTACTCGGTGCTTGTGAAGCAGACACACACCTTGCTGGTAAAGGGGCCTTCCTGGAGCCGAGCGGTGTCCCCGTCCCCATCGTGGCCCACCATCCTGGTGACTCAATCCCTGCTGGAGGACAAGATCGATATTTCTGTCCTTATTTGCTTTTGTCTCGGGACAGAGTGGGAAACTTGTGGCCCACACAGTTGCCTGGCTCATTGCCTGTTACCATCTCCCCCCTCCTAAAGCTGTTCTCTCTGGAAAAGGTCTCAGGATGGATTTGTGTCCTGAACTCTGCAGTCCCCTCCTGTCACAAGACCAGAGATTAGCTCAGCTGTGATGGAGGGCCTCTTGAGGAGACAACTGGGCTCATCTTGGTCTGGCTGAATGCCTGGACACCCCTAGTCCGAGGTTTCTTCCCAGCCAGTGAGGCTCTGGCATGTTGAAATCCAGTCCTGGAGGTGGGACGTCACCCCAGGCTCTGACTGCAAGGGACAAGCAGTTTTTCTGTATTGCTTCTCTTCTTTCCCTGGTGGCCTGGGACACGAATTCAGTTCCACCCAGAGGGCCTAGAGGGGTGGTCATGCCAGCTATACCCAAGGCTTCAGCTTCTCTGGCTGCGTGGCTTTGAAAGAGCTTTGAAAAAGAGACCTGAGCCTTGGCCGCTCAGACATCTCCATAGCTGTGCACCAGATGTTGGACACAGCAGCAGCATGAAGTGACCAGAAGGAAATTCGCACGCTGCCATGAGCAGCGAAGGCTCTCCATGCTGTTCCCCAGCTTGGAAGAGGACAATGATCTCATTTTTTGGGTTGGGTCCCACCTGTTTTGTTTTGTCTACAGCTTTAGAGAAGAAATAGTAAAAATTAGATGCCAGAAATTCCCAGAATGTAGACTAGGGAAGGATCTGTCCCAGTCCACCAGAGACAGTGACTCCAGATTTGCACCATGAGACCCACCTCTGCTACAAAGGCACTGCAGCAATTTTCAGGCCAATCCACTGATACATGAGCCTTCTAGAGCACTTTGAAAAAGTAGCTCTTTAAACAAAAGCCCTTTTAGTCTTCATTATGGAGTCAAAGGCTGCTTTCACGTAAGGCTAGGTTAGGTCAGATTTCATTTGCTTGGAGATAAATGGCTTTGTCATCAAACATCTTTTGTGGATATTTAAAAAAGAAAAAAAATGAATTATTGGATTTCCTGGGAATTCTCAGCAAGTAAAAAGGTAAAGAAGTGAAGTTATATACAAGAAAGCTCAATATCCAGTTTTTGGTTTTCAGTGAACATTATTACCCAAATGAGAGAATGCTAACCTTAACAGGACTTAAAGAAAATTCTCTTTATTTGTGAACAATAATAAAAAGTTTTATCTGATAATAAAAAGTTGCAATGCTATTTTTTTTTGCCAGATCTGCTCTGAAATAATTCATACTAACACATGTGAAATGGAATTTAGTTCAAGATTTTAACAGAAAAAATTGGGATGCACAAAGAGATCTCAGACTGGACCAGGGGCGGAACTGGGAAAGGTAAATAACAGTATAGCCTCATGCCACATCCATAAATAAGATGAGAATTTAGAAAACAATCATGAAATATTCATCATCCTGTACTTAGACGAGGCACCAAATTGAATTTTTACTATAGAACATTTTAAAGCTTTTGGCTTGGCATCTATGACTGGCTAAAACAACACTGGCTCCTTTTCAGAGATCCTTTGCTGCAGGGAAGGACAAGCTTTGGGCATGATGAACTGGTCTCCATGCCCTCCTGAAGGCACTGGTCTCCAGAAGTCCTCTGACAGAAGAAGCTGTAAGCATATGACTTCCAGCTCACATGCCAAGCTATGGAGCCTGTTGATTGTGAGGGTTAAACATCACTTCTTGATGGCACCATCCCCTTGCACTTATATATATAGAAGCAAGAGGTGTGTGGAGAAGAAAATGTGTGACCTGATCATGAACTGATTGTTCACAGTGGCAGCTGAAGCAGAGCAAACTTTGTTCGAGTCCACTGGAGCACACCTCATGCAAGGATGCCCTCCAGGAGAGATGGCTCCAGGTTTCTACTGCTCCCAGACTGACTGTCCAGCTCAGTCATTCTGGGAAAAGTTCATGGCACCAGATCGAGGGAAAAGCTTCGTTCTCCCCGGCTGCAGCAAAAAGCTGCTAATGGCATCTCAGCCTTGTCTTCAGGCCCAACCATTAGCAGCTCCCTCAAGGACCCTCCATGGAAAGTTCTCTCCAGAAGGTAGAGGAATAGACATGCAGGACCCCACCTGCTTTTCTGTTCCTCTGTTTGCCAGCTCCCATGCATGGCTTTTGGCTCGATTTTTATTATGCCAGAAGCTTCTGGAGTACAAAGAACAGGGAGTTCCTTGGAGGTGGAAGAAAAAAAAAAAGAAGTCCAAAAAAAACCCCCCTTAGCTGAACATTGTCAGCAAGTTGCTTTTTGCCTGTGAGCCTTGCCACCTCCAGCTGTGTTCTCAGCAGCCCCTACAGAGATTTGGCCTCTTTGCCACTTCTTGGGCAGCCGACCTCCGTGGAAAACCTGCAATGCTGCAGGAATAGAGGGGCTGGCCTGGAAGAGGCCATACTCTTCCTCCAAGTCAGCGTGAAACAAAATGTTGCTAGGGGAAGGAATGAGGGGTGCGTGCCATATTTCCAACGAGACGCGAAACCAAAGCCCTGACCCCCTTCCCTGCTCCCGTGGAGCTCTTTGCCAGAGTCTGTGGGTGAGCTTGGTCTACTTTCCAAAATGAAAATACGTATTTAGGCTTCAAGCACCAAACTCCTCTTGCAACTGGGTCTAGGATTTCTTTTCACTGTCTCAGCTGCTGCTAAGCAGAAGGCATCTCCCAGTGCAGGCTAATCCCAGGATTCCCAAGGTGCTGTGTCTTGGTGGAAGGGTGGTCTCTTTGTCTAACAGTCCTTGAAACAGTTTTTGTTTCTCCCTTCCAAAATTAAACCTCTCCTGTAGATGCACAGTGCCAAGCACTGCTTGAGCACGCCTTCCACGTTTCCTTCCTGGGGGGGGGTCATCATTTTCCTGGGGCCATTTCCCCACGCAGGTGCTGGAGCTGGCAGAAGTATCTGTGCTGCATGTTGTGGCTCATGGTGAGAGCTTGCTGGGATGGGGGACAGCGACAGGCCACTGAAACAGTGAGTCCATTAATTAGTTGTCTGCCATCCTTTCTCCTGTTCCTCTTTGCACATAGACAAGCTCATCACTTGGCCAGCGAGCAAGCGAATGGCTGGATAAAGGAGACTGAGCTTCACTGGGAGATGATGGGTCTTGTTCTGATGCAAGGCTTCCTCGTGGTTCGTAGAAGTGTTGTCACACGAGCGGTGCGTGCTCAGGGGGTGGTGACATTACAAAATAGAGCACAAGCAGTGATGCCGGTGTCAGCTGAGGACTGAAAGCGGCAGGAGTGTTTATTAGAGACAGGTTTCTAACAGGAGAGGCAGGCAGCGTGCCAGGCACACACATTGCAGCCACCCAGGGAGGGGAGATACCTTGGTCAAGGTAGGAAAGTAGGGCAGCAAGGAGAGAGCAAGAGACTATCTTCAGGAGACCACATTTTTCCCTTATGTCACATCAGGTGTCTAGTTCAACGATGAAGCAACGCACAACTTGGTGTGAGGTTTTGATTTCTTTGTTCCTGATGAAATTCAGGCTGGCTCCACAATCAATACCCACCCCAGAAGCAAGAGGCTTCTCCAAGAAAATACTCAGTTCCAGTCTACCCTGCCTGGAAGCTCAAGCAGCTGCCGAGAATAAAATAAAACGATACTACAGTGTGATATGAGGCTGGAAATCAGGGGCGCTGGCCAAGACTGAGAAAAACTGGCCTGAAGAAGTAGTAAAAACAGTGCAGATTCCAGCAGGCTCTATCCAAAAAGCAAGCTCTTAAATAGACTGACTGCCTGTGTATGGTATCAGCTGGAAAGAGATCCCAGGCTGGATGCTGGACAGTGGTGAGTCCGTAGGTGGGCTGCGGCTCAACCATGATTGCTAATTGGCTGGATTATCATCTTTCCCAGCTCCTTGCTGCTACATCTGTTTGACTGGGAGACCTCCAGGCTAGGCGAGCAGTACCTGCTGTGCGAGGTTCAGGGGAAGGGGTAAGGATGGGTGACAGGGCAGGGGGGGTAACGGGAAGGTGGTGCCCACATCACCCCCACCAAATGGGGAATGAGAGAGGGATTGGTCTCCAGCCTCCACAGCAAGCAGAGTCTGGCTGCTACCATGCCCACAGGAAGGTGCTGAGATTTTGTCCCAACCTCAACCACTTGTGGCCAGCACAGAACCATTTTTATCAGAAGTGGGTATTCTGTAGGGGGTGTTTCTTTCCATTCCCATCCACCTCCATCCCTGGATGGAAAAGGAGATACCTTTTTCTCCATTACAGCGTTGCCAGCAAGTGGCCTGGGACTCTTCTCTGGTCCTGGAAATATTATCGAGATCTAGATGATGCTGTTGCACTTTCTCCTATGGATGGCTGAATAGAAATAGCGAGTCTTACATCGGAGAGGGATGAATGATGAAACCAAGACTTGTTTGTCTCTCCTCATATGCTCCTGCCCTGAGCTATCACATGAGCTACTCTATTCTGCCATAGGCTATTTTGCTCGTACTTATTCAGCATTACAGGAATTCACTCATCTGTTTTAATCCCCTTTTTGGGGAAAGCAAGCCAGGTTAGAGCATTTCACTGTACTCTAGTTAGACAACTGCTGGCGGATCACTGTTCCTTGATATAAAACTTTTAATGAAAGATTGTAGTTTTTGCAGGAAATCTAATAACATGCAGTAGCAGATATTTCAAGACCATCTTCTTTGGATTCATTTCTACTGTACTGGTGCCATTTCTGTATTGGAGCAGGCCAGAGTTCGTTATTACGGAAGAAATTCATTTCATTTGTGGATCTGGGAGTCAGAGAAGAACCCAATCTTCCTGCTGAGGGGAATCGTAAAATCCTGCCTGGACTGTATATATTTCTGAACTGTGCCTGACCCCTGGCGTGCTCCCTTCGCAGTGTGGAAAGGAAAAAGAATTAAAAAGGAGAAACAAAGCTTGACTCCAACAGGGACAATGTTATTCATTTTCTTTTGTTTTCACACAGCAGAACCAAAAATAGAGTTTTTATCCATGTAAAACATTTACTGAAAGCTTGAGATTTCTCATCCTTCAGGTCTGGCTCAGAGTGAGAAATCAAGGAGTTGTGTTTTTTTTTTTTTTCCCACATCTGTCAAGGAAATTAGATGAATTGATAGAAAACATATTCATAGGTTTACCTGCCTTCGAAAGCCACCCAGCTGGCCAGACTGCATGTTACTCATTAACACCTAGAATTTCAGCATCTAAAGTAATTTCTAGTCTTCTTGCTTATCTTTTTTTTTTTTTTTTTCCTTAAATGCCAGATGAAATGCTCAGTATTTTGGGGAACAATTCAGGTTATTTATTGGGTTCACAGAGAAATAGGGGGGTGAATAGGACCTCACTTGAGGGCAGAGGAATTCCTGGAACTTGGATGAGGCAGGAGGAAAGTCAGCAGATTTATCTCCTTGGAAAGGGCCATGCTGAGGCATTGCAGATGCTGGAGCTGTCCAAATGCCACACAGTAGCGTCAGAGTGAAACCTCTGGGGAGGTCTCCATGCTGCACAAAGCCTTTCCAAACAGCAGCTGAGAGAGACCACTGGCATGGTGACCGGACAAGGAAAACCCGCTGGCTTTCTGTGATCACCGTCCCACTCTGTCCACCTGACTGAGGCCAGGGCACTTGGGAACAGGTCTGGGGACATGGATGGGCTCCAGGGATCACCAGAGGAATGTGTCCTCTTTGTGAAATTCCATCTGGAGTAACGTCCTGAAGGAAGCAAGCAGAAATCTAACTTACCTCCCTGCCCATCATGGTCTTTACTAGTTGAAATACTAATTTATGGGTGGATAAGTTACCTGAGACAGTCAGGAACCCTTCGGCTGTAATACAACTCTTTTTTACTGTTTCAGCCCTGCCACCTTGCTTCTTGAATGCCCGTGGGTTCACTGTCCTCACTGAATGACTCCCCTGGCACCATGATCTTCCCACATTTGTGATCCCTCCTGAAAGACCAGCAAAAGCTAGTCACCAGGGTGGACTGTTTTAAATAGGTAACACTTTCCAGAAGGATCCCTAAGTCTTTAACCTGGGAACTTCTAGGCTAAAGACATGAAGCTGAGCTCTTAACCACACACAAAACTCCTTTAACATGGGCTGCTTACAGACTTTTATTTTTTCAACTGCATCACCTATCCACAGGCTGCTTTTTGAGGAGAGCTGAGCAAATCAGTGGGAGGACTTCAAGCACCGTAAGAAGAGGCCCCTTCACTCTGCTCTTCTAGCTGTAATTGCTGCCTCTCTCGTTTAGCACAGCCCCATCACTGCCCAACTTCTGCTCCTCCATCAAGCCCCGCATCCTTTCAGCTGTGATCTCTTCACCCCTTTCAGCTCATTTGTTCATTGATTCTCTCTACCACCCTCAAGCTTTTTCCTGCTCTCTCATGGCAGAGTCCCTCTCTTTCACCTTGGCTCAGCCAGACTCACCCAGCATTGAGTGACTCCTTCACTCTGCAGGAAGCTCCATGGCTGCCCAGGCACACGCTAACCCCCTCCTTCGCTGCTGCTACCTCCCGCATTTCACAATGCCAGCTCACTGCCTCTGATTCCCTCCTCATCTTGCACTAAGAATCTGTTTTTAGGCACCAGATCCCATGTCCCTACCAACCCACTACTCACTGCCATTTAAGCATCATCCCATTCTGCTGACACCAGCAGCCAATAAAAATGGTTCAGAAGAAGGGCAGGTAGAAATGGGTTTAAAATGAATCTTTTAATACCACTATCACAGCTTTTTTTTTCCTCTTTTATTCACTACAGAGGTAAAGGCAGGTTGGTCCAAAATGGAGTTCCAAGCATGTTTAGTGCATTGCAATGAATGTGTTTTATTTGTAATTCGTGTTAATTTTTGTGTCTTCACCCCATCTCCCTGCTCCACACCTCCCAGAATTGCTTCAAGGTCTTGTTCTTGGTCCAGAAACCTCCGGTCCCTCCTTCACCTCAGCAAACACAATCCCTGGAACAGAATAGAGCTCTCCTTTAACACCACCGCAGAAGGATACCTTATATTTCAGCCTTCTGCTTCAATCCTGGGTGAAAACAAGTGGGAAAGCTCTGGGATTTCCAGTTGGAAAGAGAATTTCTCTCAGCAGCTCTGGGCAGGACTGAGCCCTGCTCTGCTCATGTACAACATCTCTGGCAACATGGACTCCAACTGAGGGCACATAATGGATGGTATGTGCTGACCTACCTTTATGTCCAATTTCCACTAGTGCTATTTGAGCACCTAAGTGGCATTAAAAGTATGTTAGGCCGAGGAAGAGGGTCTCTGAGAGCAATCTTACATCAGCTGAGTGCTGATAATTTTAAAGATCATCAAAATACTAGCACCTCTAAGAAACAAAGGGGAAGAGCAGAAAAAACAGCTGAGAGAGATGAACCATCCTCAGCAGCTGAACTTTATGAACCTCTGATGCTCCCAGAGGGGATTGGAAATGGGAGGGCTGGGAGAATATATAAGATAGGGTGGATCATTACAGCTTTTAACAAAGGGTGGGTGCTGGGGTGGGAGGTAGTGGAAGAGCTCTGAGGAATGATAGAGTGGTAAGAGCTTTTTCTTCTGCTTGGTTCACCCTGGTTCTTGGGGCAACAGCTTGTTGATGGGGTTTTAAACCTTAACTACTCTACAAAGGTGCAATGAGAAGGTGTCCCTAACACTCTCAACTGAGTCAATGTCTATGGTGGCTGTCCAGAGTTGAACCTTCCACTGAATCTCTTTTCTAGGAGAGGCTACTGGTACATAATGGTGATAACTGTAAGGGGACGCAGCTGCCCTGCTGTATATCAGTGACTCCCAAGCTCTTATATATTCAGGCCTTGCTGTTCCTACTTTCCTTCCCCTATTTGTTATTGCCTACCTTTGTTAGTCCCTGGGATCTGGTTTCTTTACTGCTGTGACACTGCTTCCTTGGTTCTCTTCTCCTTTTCTTGTTGTCTCCCTTCCTCCTCCTTGCTGCAGCTCTGGGTCCTGCAGGGACTATGAGCTGTATTAGCTCACTGTAGGTGGTGCTTTGCTTGCTGCCCTCTCACCATGTCATGCTTTGGCAGTGAGAGTGGCTCCTCAGGTTGTACGAGTCTCTGTGGTCTCGTCCAAGCTCTGACCATGGGAGGTGGTGGGAGAGGCAGCAGTTCAACAGGTCTGAGTGACACCTTTGCAGCAGTCAGCATCCAGCTCCTTAAACATGTCAACAAACCTTCATGCAGACATGGTGGGGATGATGTGTGTAGAGAAATGCTCTGCTGTGGGTGAAATTCCTCCTGTGGAAGAATAGACAGATGTCTCCTAGCTCTTACACAGAACCACATATTGCTTATGGCTTGTGCTGCACCCCCTGGCCCCAATGGACTTCTCTTGCTTCCCCAGGACTCAGGGAATCCTGGTGAGGTTCCCAGTGTGATTTTTTTTTTTTGGATAAAAATGTTCTAAACTAGCTTAAAAGGCCTGGAGGAAGGTTGAATTTAGCTCTACTGCCTTAGGTCAAAGCTAGCTAGTCTATCGAAGAGCCAAATCCTATTAGAAGTATGTTGGAGTCATCAATCAGTAACTTAATAAAATGAAATAATTTCTCTATTAAATTGAGCTCAAATTTATTAAGGTTATTATCCTAAATGAAGAGAATGAATATTGGAAACATACTTTTGAGGTCTATAACTGCTCTCAGTCCATTGTTAAAATACTGTTTAAAATGTAAGCGACTGCCAGGGTATTCAATTATCTGAAACAATGACCAGCCAGGAGAACAGTGCAGATGACAGTTTATTTTTTGGCCTGGTGAGGAACTAGAAGAAATATGAAGTACCTTTTAAGGCTGACCTACAGGGCAAGTCTTCTCTCTGCTGAAGAATTTTTTTTCCTCCCCTCATCCCTCCCATTATGAGATGTTAAGGGCTTTTTGAAAGACTTTAACCCATTAGGTTAAGTAGAAGAAAAAAAATCTGCCTAAACATTTTATGTGAATGTGACAAAATGAAACACTTTGTCTTCCTATATATATTATAATGTGCTCAAAGAACTCAGGACTGGTCTTTCTAACTTGGCTCTGCATGCTTGGCAAAGGAAGCACTTGAAACTTATTTTTTTTCAAGCTGCTATGACCCAACTAAGGCAACATGGCTGTGCTGCTATGATCCTGTTTCATGTATGAGGTAAGTATGGTCAGGAGCGTGCATCTTGGCAGGCGTAAATCAGTGGGGAAATTACTTTTTTCGTTTGAGTGTTAGTGCTTCTGTAGCACACATCCAGAACCAAAACTGGGAATTGGAGTCCCTGTGTTGGTGATATTCAGGTGTGTAATGAAGAAATAGCTCCTGCCCGAGGAAGCTTATGGTTATGATGTTCTACCTTGTGTTTGGGAGCTGGGATGACTGGGTTTAACTTCTGAGCTGAGAAATGCCTTGTGTCTGGGTCTCCCATGGTTTCAAGAGGGGTGCTGGCTCCTGCTCTCCCTTGGACACCAAATGGCAGTGATACTTGGTGCTGTGAGAGCTTTACCTCAGTCTAGCTTTTGGGTGAACCTCATTAGTGCAAGCTTGGCTCAGGTGTCTGTTCAGACAAACACTTGATCTTGGTGCTTGAGCCACCTATTCTGGGGGCTTGGATGTACCTCCAGGAGTCCAGACTTCCCGTGGGGTCACTGGAAAGGTGCAAAGCACCTCACTGAGGTGCCCTGCATTCTCCTCTGGAAATGCTGACTCTTCTCCATTGATTAGATTTCTGTCTTACATGGGTCCTGATGGCAAGTTATGTATTAAATTAAATCATTGGAGTTTAAGACTGTGCAGTGAGACTTCATTGTTTTGTGGGATTCGCATGTTAATTAAAGCTCGGTAATGAATGACTTGATGCACAAGATAGAGACCATAGCTGCTGCTGAGGGCTGTAACCATATGTGGCAGGTGCATCCGCCCCATGAAAGCAGCTTCTTGGCTGCTGGAGTGCAGCAGCTCCTGGCTGCCTTTGCTTAGGGCTCCGTGGTAATTGGGGCCTTTGGCCAATGGGAGCCGCTATTGGCTACAGGTCAGATTGGGCCTGGGTATAAATGGAGTCCCCTGGGGGAGCCGTTTGGAGCTCGTCCCCTGGAGCAGCAGCTGCGGTCGAGGACTCTCCCCTTGGGTCAGGACGCTGCCCAAGGAAACTCCTCGAGGTGCCTTGGGTCGGGACGCTGCCCTGAGCAGGTCCTCCAGGTTGAGAGCCCTCACTTGTCAGGTGAGTGATAAAGCGTTTTGGGTTGTTGTTAAACCCTAAAAGTTGTTCTGTTCTCCTCTCATGGACATCTGAACCTGTAATTTACAGAGAGCTAGTTAACTGTGTTAATAATTAAATTTTTTTATTTTTGGTGGTTGGATGTTTATTTGAGAGCCTCTGTTAACACCATACTATCTGTTTGGTCAGAGAGTGGAATAGGCTGCCCAGGGAGGGGGTGGAGTGCCCATCCCTGGGTGTGTTTAAGGGCCATTTGGATGAGCTGTGGGGGGATGTGGGGTAGGGGAGAACTTTGTAGAGTCGGGCTGAGGGTTGGACTCGATGATCCTGAGGGGCTTTTCCAACCTGAAGGATTCTGGGATTCTGTGAAGTGTCAGGGTGATGTGGATTTTATTTTAAGCTAGTCTCTCCCTTCAGTTCAAGCAACAGCCAGTTACAGCAGAGTCCTGACTACAGATTAGTCTACTGCAGCATGGGGTGGAAATGGTCTGTAGATGTGGGCACACCTGCATGCGTGGAGTTGGATCCTGTGCTGGAGGTATGAGAGGATGTAGTTCTTGGCCACCTGCTGCCACTTATACCTGTCAGGCACTTTCTCCAGTCTCATCTATCTATAGGTTGTCTTCTCAGGTCTGACTGCATTTCCCAGAAGGGATCATGCTCTTCTCACAACAGGATTGTTGTTTCCCTTTTAGGGACTCTCCTCACATGATGAACTTGGGGGGATGGAGCTGCTACTCGGTTGGTAAAGAAAAACACAAATTTGAGTGGTGGCTAGCTGGTTCAAAGCATTTTAGAGTTCTTGCTAAAGAAAGTCAATACTTATGAAAATATAACCTTAGTCTAAGTAAAAAGATGGCTTTTTATAGTGAAAACTCAGCTTTCTCACACACAGGTCTGATGGAAAACCAGCCAGTAGGCTACAGTAAAACAGCCTCAAAACAGAACACAATGTCCTGTAAAGCAGGAAAGCTGAACCCTTCCCCACACGCCTGCCAGGTGGTGATGCACGGAACGGTGAGTGCCCACTCTCCTTCCGTTGCAGAGCTGGTGGAAACCATCACAGGGAGGAAGGGAGAAGAATGTGATAAGAGCTCCTCTGTATTCACACGGTCCGAACCTGCCCAACATTCAAGGCGTAACTTTGGGAATTAACCTGTTCACTGGTTTTTAAGGGTGACATCTTAATAACCATGTGCAGCCAGGCCTTGGATGACTCCAGGGGCTGCAGATGTTCCCTCTCCACCACAGCCCATTTTCCACTACTGAGGAGGCACCTAAAGCTTGTTTTATTGCTGCAATGTATATACATAAACCCAACCAATTTTAATTAAGAGCACTGCAAAAAGTGCTAAAGTTCAGGAAATTTAAAGATTAAGGCCAAGGGTTTGTTTTCACACGTTCTTAAAAAGAACAGATTGGAATTTTCTTAGAAGTAATTTCCCTTTCAAAAGCAAAATGATATTTATTGGAAGGTGATTAAAATCTTTCCCTGATACACTGATTTCATTCCAGTTTTGTTAGGAACAGGTTAAGCACTCTTTACCTATGAATTTGGGGATTAAGAAAGATGCACAGCAAAAGGCTTCTAACCTGCTAGTTGCCCATGGGCAATGAGTGATTTTTCTTTTTCCTTAGGAAATGCTTCATGTTTCAAAGACATGTTCAGTGAATAGTCCAGTTGAAAAACTAATCTGCCTCTCTACACTGGACAGCAAGCAAGTTTGCTGCTAGCTTTCCTATAATCAAAACTCTCCATGCAATTTGAATTGGTTCATTTTTTTATTACAAGGAAAAAAAAAAAGGCTTGGGCTGTAAGTTAACATTGTGATTAAGCCAGGGCCACTGCCAAAAGCAGCAGTGCTGCCTGCCCTGGCTGCTTGTTCCTTTTTAATGGCACAAATATCTGACACTGGATGGTGAACCAAACCGGGGAACTGACAAGTGATGAAACTGGTCCTGTGAATACAATTTGAGGTGGTAGGAAAACAGATTTATGCCTTTCTGTGGCAGTGCTCTCTGGTTGACTTAAGCCATATATGAAGCTGTGTAAAAGGCATTTGTTACCTGCTAAGGAGAATTAGGTGTCCATTTTCCACTTAATTATAAGGAATGCTAGAGACAAACTAGAGTTTTTTGTTGTCTGCTCTCAGCTGTTAAACTTCTTCCTTTCTGGACTAAGTCTGATGTATCTGACCTGATCCCTGCCCCATCCCCACCACATGCTCCCAGTTGGTGCTTGACTTACTTTTGAGATGCCTTAGAGCTAAGCTGGAGAAGAATAACCCAGCAGGGAAGCACACGGCTCTGAGCTTAGTTGTCTTGTTCAACCAAGTGCTCAGAAGGAGATTGGGGGGCACATGTTTGTGGCTGGAAACTCAAAAAGTGATATTTCTTTGCTGGGGTGTTGTTGAGCAGAGTCTCTGAAGCCTGTGAAACAGCATTGGCTCACATTGGCTGGTGATTTGGTCCTCACACTTTGTTGTTTACCTTATTTCTTCATTCGGATAAACATCTTGGAGCAATCTCTGGTGGGGCATCAGCTGCAGGGGTGATGGTCATGACTGTAAGTGACAAACCCAGAGCTGAGCTGGCCCTAAATGAAGCGTTTGTGCTGCTTTTCTCCTTACCCCAAGTCAGAACTGAACAGTTATTTTAAAGCATTTTGTGAATTTAAAACTGGGAGGGATGTGAAACTCTTGCTGTCTCAGCTGATCCCAAACCTAGACAACCAGAAGATGGACTAGTTGAAATCCCAGCAGACAAACACTAAGAGTTATAAATGCTTGTTTAAAATCCATGGCTGCTGTCAACATGCTTACCAGATAATTTCAAAGGGGATATGTGTGAAATGAACGGACAGAGCCAGTGCAAACTTCCTGCCATTAAAATTCAAATGGCTGTTTGGAGCCCCCTTGCCCCTACAATATTTTATCAATTCAGAAGGTCAGGAACAGGAACCTAGGATTTGAGCCAAAGTTATGGTTGCTTTCCTTGCTCTTGTGAAAAGGCTTTATTCTGGGATGGATAAAGAAAGTCAGCCTGAGGAAGAGTCTGTTTCCCAGTGGAAGCTTGTGTCCTTGAGCACTGTAGACACAGGATGTATCGGTGGTCTGGTGCATGCTAGGTTAACTGATCTCTTTTTATCCTAAAGATATGCTGTGTCTTAAGTCTGCATTTGAACTACCAGTGTGAGATCACGAAGTGCATGAGAGGTGGAATCAACCATCTGGGTGGGCTGTTGGATCATCCTGTGCTTTTATGTGATTTAGTGCCTGGCTTATCTTCCAACCAGAGCGTACACTTCTGCTCCTCTAAATACCTCTTAAAACTACAGTCTTCTCCCTTCCTCATCCTGTTTTCTTGACTGTACTGATCTTGTGCTGCCTAGTGTCTTGCATTGGCCTTGAGAAGACCTCCCAGTCCTTCACCATCTATGGAGCAGCTTTGTTTTGAGTCGTGTGTCTGAAAACTGCTGTCTGTTGGCCATGCAAAGACTCTCCGATGATGCTTTCTGTCACTTCTCTACCTGAAACTACTTGCTGTCCTCCACTATTTAATTCTCCAAAATGCTGTGAAGGAATTACTTCTAGATGCAAATTTGCTCCAGGCCCATAGAACTTCATGCCATGGCTTCAAGTTTAATAAGAAACCATCTTCATTAGGACTGAAAATGACTTCCAGTTTCTCCCAGTCCAACAGCTGTTTAGCTTCATGCTGGCTGCCAGTTGCACACACCTGCATGTTGCAGCTGTGTGTGCTGCTAAAACACACTCTATCGACAGCTGAGTAGCCAACACCTGGAAGACATAAAGTATTTACAATTCAGAACAAGAACAAAACTCCCTCAATAAAAATACTTGTAGGTGATCTGTAGTCTTTCAAGTGGCTGATGCAGAAAACATTTTTTTCCTTCTGATTGCTGGGCTGGAGGGAAGATGGAAGGCTAATTTGTTAGCAGGCCTGCTTGCATGTTTGAGTCCTGGAGGTAAATGCCCACCAGCCTCTATGCTTGGAGAAACAGCAGGCAGAGACCAGAGTAATTTTGGCAGACAAGAATTCAATAGGTTGGGAGTCCAAAAACGAGGAGAGGAATAGAGAAAAGACTTGAAAAGGAAATGTTCCTTGAGGAGTGTCCTAAAGTTGAGGTCTGATATGATGTATTATGTCTTCAGGGAAGCTGTGGAAGAAACTTCTTTGCTTGAGGTGAATTCAGTGCTCACTTTAATGGAGGCTTAATTTTTTTCTGGGCTGTGCACAGCAGCTCTCGTACCAAAGTATTTGCTATGTGGGAGTGAGGCTTTGCAGAACCTCATATGTCCCTGTATGTGGGATGTGCCTGGCTGTTGACTCTTTTTGGGAATCAAGCTTTGTCTTGGAAGTGTATTTTAAATAGGCAAGAGGATGTCTTCACAGCTTGGTTTCACAGGTAAGGAAAGTGAATGCCTGCACACTACCAAGGCAGTCTGTGGCAGAGTGGAGAGCTGAGTAGGCTCTGGTCTATCAAAAAACAGGCTGGACTTTAACTATGTTTTCTCTTGCCCTGTATTTCACCCCAGGATGATCCCATACTGACTGCCAGGTTGAAGGCAATAGGTCAGATCTCAAGAAACAGTTAAAATCCTTTGTCATCCTGGTAAACCCTTGTTAACTGGGAACCTTGACGTGTCATTATCAGACGCCAAGTAGTGGGTATGTCGTAGTATATAAGTACAGCTGGTTCCTCACTGTGGTGGAGCAAGGTTTATGCCCCAGCAAAATGTCTGGTCGACGCTCCTCTTCCCACTGTTTTTGGATGCAATTAATTGTTTTGTGTCCTCTGTTGGAGCAGGGCAATGCTCAGAGATCACTGTGGAAACAGATGCCTGGAGGATTCTTCATAGTCCATAGTGAGAGGTGAGCGAAGCTGATTCTTTTGTGCTTCAGATATTAAGTACTACTTCTGCACAGCCTCACCAAGGGATAAGTGAGGGCACAGGAGCAGCAAGGTGTAGGCAAAACCCAACAAAACCTACTGGAAGTATTTGTGATTTAAACTGATGTGGGACATGCCTTTCACTCCCACCAGGTTGGCTTAGAGAGCTTTTGTAAGCAGGGAAGGAAGAGCAGTGATGTCCCCTGTGAGCAGCAGACCTTCCTGTTGCAGGAGGTGTAAGATGGGCTTGAAACAGCACAGATCATTTTAGGGACAGAAACACTTATTCTCATAGAATAAACAGCCTGGGTTGGAAGGGACCTCAGAAGATCATCAGATACAACCTTTTGTGGAAAAGGAAACGTAGATGAGATGATCTAAACCCCTGTCTAACTGTCTTGAAAACCTCCAGTGATGGGAACTCCACCACATCCCTGGGGATGTAAAAAAAATTATTATATCAAGGTGAAAGTCATGCAACTTGTTACTCCTTGTGAAGAGAGAACCTCCATCCCCTTTGTAGTTGCCCTTTAGGTACTGGAAAACTGGTGAGGTCTCCCCGAGCCTTTGTTACGGCAGACATAACAAAGCAACTGAGTTGTCTGGATGGAGTTCCCCTGCTGTCACCTCCTTGCTGTCTGTAACTGTGATGCTGGCGGCTTCTTCCACTTTCTAGCATTAAATGTCTTTAACTAAAAGGGTAATGGGGGAGAAACTGAATTGTGATGTAATTTTTCCACCCACTTTCCTTCCTGGAGAGGCAGCAGGCATACTGCAAGCTTTTTGTGTGAGCAAAAGAGCATGGGTGGGATTTCTATGTGTTGAAATTGGCCTGGGCAGTGGAAGAGAAACTCCACCCTTCTGTTTTCTGTAGTGGATTTTCTTAGCCTCGTTTCCTCAGGCACTGAGGCTAATGAAATTACAGTGTCTCTTTTTGTCACCCTCCCTAATAATTTTTGGGCCAATTAGACCATTTCACTACTATTTCATAAGGTAAAAGAGGTTCCAAAGGATTTAGGGTGGGATTCTTCTTTGAGATGAGCCTCACTCTGGAGGCACTTCTTTCCATTGACTATTTAAAAAATAATATATAAAAAAAATTGGATCTCCAACCTGAGGTGGAGACAGCTGTACTTTAGATGGCAATGGCTAGACAAAGAGAGTCCTACATCCTACAAGCTTTGAGGGAAGAAAAGGTTTATTTTTCTCTTTCAGGTTTAAAAAAAGGCAACACTTTATTGGGATTTAGAGGAGACTGACCATTAATGTCATGGCTAACTAGTCTTCATGAGATGTCCTGAACACAGAGGGACCTGTCCTACCACAGAGGGGCTGCTGCAAGCTGTGTAACACACCGATGCAATGGTAGAGTTCCCCATGGAAGTGGGAAGTGGGTTACCAGACATGGTAGAAGAGAGGTATCTTGTGCATCATCTGCACAGGAGGTATCTGCTGAATCGCTGTAGCACCAAACCTGAGCTGCTCAAAGTGGGAGAAAATGAGCTCTGCTGTCCAATGAGCTCTGCCATGGGATCTCTCAGTCATTGCAAACTTGACTCGCTCCTGCTTGGAGAGCAATGCTTCTAGTTGCTGACAGGGCCTGGGCCCAATCCTGGAAGAGAGGGGACAGCAGTTTGCTGTGTGCTCAGTGCTGTTGTCTGCAACATGCAGAAAGTCTCTGGGACCTTCCCGTCCACTTGCATCTCACGAGCTGTGGTCTGCAACTTCATATTGTTCACTAATGGACATGTGAGATGGTCCCTCCCATTGTGAGGTATGGTCTTATGACACCTCTTTGCCCTTGTTCAGTGATGTTATTTGGATGGTCTCAGTGTGGGGATGGCATTTGGGGAGATCCTGGGTCTTAACATGGGGTTGGACATGCCTGGCCCATGGTGGATGGGACAGGAGAGCCTGGAAGAAACACCTAATTCTTGTGTGCCCTATGCATTGCTTCATCTTTCCCTGCACTCTGCTTTCTGGAGCCTGTTCAGGGAGGAACTGTTGCTCTACGATACTTGTGCACAAAGTTTAACACAGCTTTAAGGTATATGCTGGTACTGCAAGGAAAATGAGCAACCATCAGTGTAAAATCTGGATGGGGAGGATAAAATATGGCCTGTTTTGTGGGAAAATGAAGCCTTCACTTCAGGACTTAAATTTTGTTTTCATCAAAACAGCTTAGCATCTTAGTTCAAGTTCCTACTAAAGTAGGGGGGGAAACACTAAAAAAAACAGTGGCAAATGTTCTGCCTGCTCTAATCCCAGTTTTGCATGGGCACCATGATGGAGCCCCATCTAGGTGACTCTCTGCTCCATACCTCCTGCTTGTTTTTAAACATCCCATTTCAAATGCTGCTTATACAGTGCTATTATATGTAAGTCTGTTAGATGGATAAGCTATTTCTGATCTTCCAGAGCAGTAAACCTCACAGCTCCCTTGACTCGGTCTGAGAAATTTCCACTGCTTGACATATTAAAAATATATGGAAGTCTGCAACGAGAGCAGATTAAGCTTTATGCCTGTGGAAATTAATTTAGATAACTCCAGATCAGCTGGTGCATGGAAAAATCATTTGAAGAAAAAAAACCCCAAACCCCTCCTGAAAAGCACAGCTGATGCTGTATGTTAAGGAGGAGGACTTTTTATAAAGCATCTTTCATTCCCAGAGCACTTACTGACCTATATATAGAAATCATTTCCCTCTTCCCCTAAGAGCAGCCAACTCTGGGGCGGAACGCTACAGTTGATTAACTGGGCTCAGCATTACCATCTGAGAGCTTAGCAGAAGACAAAACTTAGTCCAGCTGGCTCTGGCTGACCGTAGACTTCTCCTTTATGCAGTGTTGAGGCCAAAATTGGCACAGTCTCCATGGCCTGGCAGTTGTGGGGTGACCCTGATGGTCTTCCAGGAGACTCTTTAGTTGCACAGTGCTGAGCAGATGGAAGCCAGGCCACTACATGTGGTCCTGGGTTTCGGAGCAACTGCATCAGGCAGGAGACAGCCCTGAGGAGGGGTCAGTGTTCCTTCTTTGAGGTCTTTTGGTGTTGACTTTTGCATATGCTTGCTAGGCATGAAGGTGTTCCTCGAATTCCAAGTCCTCCTAGGGTGTCTTTACTAGCCACCACGCAGATGGAACAACTCTGGTGTGCTTGGGGGGGGGTGGGCAGGGATGGAGCCAATACTAGGGAGTCACTTTTAACTTTGCACAAGCAGCAGTGGAGCTTTGGGAGTTCCCATTTGTATGGGCTGCCCTGCCAGTAGCTAAATGGGGCGGGGTGAGGGAGTGGGGACTTGGTGGCCCCCTTGAGTCCATTCTCCGTCGGATCAAAAAACCCCACCAAGACACACAAAAGAGATCCTGTTTGTGAGCTGACTAGCAATGGATTTGCAGCAGCACCAAGATCTGGAAGGCTCAATTCATGCTGAAATGTTGTGTTCCATCTGCCCTCTCCTGGGTGGAGTACTCCAGCTGCCCATAATGTGTTACAGGTCTTGCCCACTCCTGTGTTTCTGCTCCTGGCTCAACCACTGTGTGAAAGCTTTTCTTTCCTGGCTCTTCTTGCAAATTAACCAGTCAAGAGATCAGTCTGGCTTGGGAGTCCTGTGGTACAAAACCCTCTCTCAGTATCTGGATAGAATGCTTGGATGCATTTTCTTCCCACAGATTTCTGCTGGCAGCACAAGAATGTCTCTAACTCTGGTCTTGTGCGTGCACCCCTTTCCAGAGCTGCAGCAATAAATCGGGAAATCATGACATTGATTGGTCAAAGCTTGATGCAAGAGCATTCCTGGGTCTTGTGAGCTGCTCAGGCTTGTGCCTCTACTCTGAGGGGTTTTCATCTGCCTTTACAACCTGCTTTACCCTCATGTTAAATACTGGAGTTCCTCTCTTCCTTGAGCAAAAGTCATGCCTCTTGACGTGCTTCCCTGTCCAATGTCAAGAGGTGATGTTCAACCCTGTATCGCAGCTCTTGGGTGAAGAGCAGAGGGGAGGCAGTGCTGAAGGTGATGTCTGTATAGATTAACTCATGCTGGCTGGTGTAAGATGCTGTTAGGCAGAAAGGATGATGGGAAGGTGTAGATTTAATGTTGCTTTCCTGACATCCAAAAATCTCGTGGCGGTTATTTAACGTCAGGACAGCCAAGTATCTGTTGGAGGTGACCTAGGCAGAAGCTGTTTAGGTGGCACTGTTGTAGGAAGGCTCTTTCTCCATGAGAGCCTTCAGAGCCATATTCCCTTTGCCTTGGCTGTCTTTTAAGACTTATGAGAAAGGGTTTGTGTTCCTGACCAACGCCATCTGCCTTGACACATAACTGCTCACATCCGAACACTGCTGCTCCTACCCATTCCTGTGTGGCCATCTCTGTTTCCCAGAGATTAAAAAAGAAAATAAAGAGGTGAGCTTTCAGGCTCCCACGCTTTCCCACCTTAACCCTTTTCTTGTCCTTCCAGCAATCTTCATTGGTTTCCTAACAGTTATAACCACACCCAACAAACCTTGCCTCTCCTGTATCCTCCACCCATCACAGCTGAGAACCCACTGCTGCTCCTCAAACCCCTCTGGTCTTCCTCATTTGCTCTTGCTAATCACTGACTGGGAGTGCTGCAAGTCCTGCACTGTCCCAGATTCTCAAGCTTGAGCTGGAAGGTCAGCCTGTTCCTCCTAACAAGGACCTTTGGGCCATACCATCCCCTCAGGAATGGAAATGATTGTGCTGCAGGCTTACATTTTAGAGTGTATAACTTGAAATTTCTTCAGAGAACCCAAGAGAATTTTTGTCCTTGATTTCAGTTAACCACTGAAAATTGGGAACAAAGAAAACTTCTTGCTCCTCTTCTTTAGCTATAGGAGTGCAGCAGGGAGGGATGTTTTTGGGGGAGAGCCCAAGCCCTGTGTATACATGGTCTTTTGGAGGCAGATACAGGGATGTTTTGCCTGCACTCCTCTCGGCCAGCTGCATGCTGAGCAGGTCTGGAAGCTGTGTAACAAGGGTAAAAGCACTTCTCTGAGCTAATGATCTGCCGGGATCAGCTGCAGGGCCGATTCCCACCTTTCTTGCAACAGCCTCTGCAGAAAAACTCCAGGGTGCACATCCAGAGGAAAGCTCTATGAAGGACAGCGTGATGGTTTTGCAAATGCCTTTTTTGGTGGTGATTTTCTTTTTTTTTTTTTTCTGGTGTTCAGTCTAACAGCTTTATTTCTGGCTTGTTTGATTATGCTGCTGTTGCCTGCTCTCCTCCTGTGCTGCTACTGCTTTCTGCCAGTGAAGACTGCACAGAAGGCATCAGACTCTCAGCATCCTAAAACCTGAGAGGTGACAAAGTAGGCGATGTGATACCATCTTCTTTTTAGTGTCCCTGTTATTTTCTGCTGTTGAACTGAGGGGGAGGGGGAGAAAAGCAAAGGAAGTTTACTACATGGCTACCTACCATGAGACCTGATAAATCTGCCAGACAATTTATTTGATCTTTGAACCCTGGGGTCCCTTGGAGACAGGCTTGGAGGCCTGCAAAAGCAATCAGAAAGAATATAAAAACCTAATGAGGCCTGGACTTGATCCCCTTCTCCAGGTGAAATTTACAGCAGCTGGCAGAGAATCAGAGCAGTTTAAAAATTATAAAATGTGTGTGTATAGATAGTGTATGAGAATGCATGGAGTCACTCGGGCTTTCTGCTGTAAGCACTATCCTTTGTGCTTGTGGCATTTCATTTTAACAGTGGCCCCTGTCTGGATTTCACAATATCCTGCTGCAAAGGATTTGCTTAAAGAAAAAACCCAGAGTGTTTCTTAGATTTAGCATCTTGCTCCAGGCTTGGCTTTGTAAGAGAGACTTAGCCTGTCCCCTAGGCAGAAGGAGAGATGTTAAAATGTCCCTATCTGACTTTGGAGCACAAGTCCCATTAACTTTGTTTTGCTCCCAAGTATTTTTGGGAAGGATTGAGAAAATTTTCCTTGTTCCCCGTGCCAATGCAATGACATGATTTCAGGAAAATCAGTGTGGCTGGAGCTGAGTCTAGCAGTTTTCCCGCTGTGGCAGTAGCTGCTGGACTGGGTGTTACTGGTGTCACTTCACAGCCTGAGATGGGGCTGATGATTGTGTGGCATGTCAGGGGATAATTACATTAATGTGGCTGCATGTCACAGCTTTTCTGCACACTTTGCTTATGGACACAACCTCTCCTTTTTGAGCAGGGGCATGAGAGACATCCCTATAGCTTCCACTGCATTGAAGCTTGTCATTTTGATGTTTCCTTGTGGGTCCAAATGAGAGTATGCATGTATCTGGAAGAGAGATCTGGTGTGCCTCATCTCCCTAGACATCCTTTATAGTCTTAGGAGACCTCCTGAGTTGAAAATAGTCTGAATGCTCAGGAGAACTCTCATACCCGTTTGCCCTATTCTTGGTCTTCCCTGGGTGTCTCCTTATGGACCCTGTTGGAAACAGATGCTTGTCCAGAGGGACCCGTGGCCTGATGGATTATGTCCCCTCTTATCTTACAGTCAGGTCCTGTGTGCACTGTCTTGAGGTCACTGCCGATGGCAGCAGGATGTTACCTTGCCTTGGTGTCACCAACTGATGACGAAGGTGGGTAAGTCATGACTCAGGAGATGGCTTTTGGCTCCTGGGATCTCAGAATGCAGGTCCTGTGCTGAGCTCAGCTTTGCAGCTGGGAGGTTGTCAGCTGGCAAGGGTCTGCAGAAGTCTTGCTGGGAATGTGCAGTCTGATTTGTTTCTGCTTCGTGCCCTCGTCCCTGCGCAGCCTCTGCCTGCTGTCCTCTTCTGGGACTGGTATGTCCAAAACTTCTTTTTCTGATTTGGTCAGTCCTTGACTGGAGCTTGGGGCTTCTTCCTTTTTCCTTCTAGGTTAGGCTAACGCTAGGGGCCCCAGTCTGGGCCAGAGCGATAAGGAGGTGAGAATAGGTGGTTGCCCAGGTGCCAGCATGTCTCTTGGTCCTAAGCACTGTGTCCCCCTGGGAATGGCTGTATGACAGGACAGCTAACTAATGAAGTGATGGCTGGAACTAAATTTCCAGTGACACTTTACTCCAACTGTGGGAGTTCATTTCCCTTTTCCTTCCTTGCATTTTTTTAATTTTTAACTTTCTGACACACTTCTAATCTTTTTTACTAATTGTAGCGTAGGAAACTTGCAGATCTGGGCTGCAACCTGTGTCTGTGGTAGGCACTTGAGATTTATCCCCCCCCCGAAGATTTGGTTTGCTCTTGTCAGAAAGTGTTAGGCTGGTTTAAACAACCTCAGGTTTTTTTTTTTTTTGCTTTTGTGACAATCCTAGCTTTGCTCAGATCTTGAATAGAAAGGGTTCCCCTAGTTCATGAGGAATCACATTGACAGGACAATACTTGAACATAGTGGAATAGCCAACAGCCCTGTGGTGCTTAAGAGCTTTCAGCCAGCTCCTGGGACAACAGTGGTCAGGCCCTGCTCCCCATCAGGTGGAGAAAGATCTCAGAGTTCCCACTTTCATCTCCAGCCCCTGGATATCCAGATGTGTGGATCACTCCCTCTCTTTCATGCTGAAAGCTCCTCTGTTGAACAAGGTCACATGTGAAATGTATGAATGAATAGGGTGGAGCTGGCTTTGTGCTCAGCTCCTTTATGTATGGAAGGATGGGTCAGTCCGATCAGAGATGGTGGTGTGTATGTTATGGTGACCTTCAGATAGGATAGGACATGCATCTGTGTTTGCTCCTGCACCTCGCTGTGCCTGCCAGAGGTGGTAGCAGATGCTCACACAACCCTTTTTCTAGGGTGGAGGTTATGGCACCCACAACCTTGCTTGCAAAAGGACTCATGAGGGCAATTTCAGGTTTGCTTGCTCAGCCAAGTGATGTGTAAGCTCAGACCTACTCTCACTCACAGGTTAATTTTGTCTCCCTGCTTAGCAGGGGTTGGGGAGCACTTGTGTCCCACCTCCTGCTGTCACGCCTGTGGGAGAAACTCTGAGAAACCTCATCATGAGCTGCCTCCCAGCGGGACCTGAGAAGGTCTTCTCAGCCACAACTTCGTTTTTCACTGAAAAATGCACAGTGGTTTCAAAAGAAGCATTTCTGGAATTTGTATTGATTTTGGACAAACTGTTCTGATGGAAACATCCAACCCTTTAAATCACAGTGAGGGGAAAAAAAAATAAATTACTCACTTAAATGGTATGCCCAAAGAAGGGAAGTGAAGCTGGTGCAGGGTCTGGAGCACAAGTCTTACGAGGAGCAGCTGAGGGAACTGGGGGAGTTTATTCTGGAGAAGAGGAGGATGAGGGGAGACCTCATGGCCCTCTACAACTTCCTGAAAGGAGGGTGCAGAGATGTGGGGGTCGATTTTTTTTATTTTTTTATTTTATTCCAAGTAACAAGTGATAGGAAGAGAGGAAATGGCCTCAAGTTGCACCAGGGGAGGTTTAGATGGGATATTAGGAAAAATTTCTTCGCCAAAAGGGTTGTCAAACACTGGAAAAGGCTGCCCAGGAAAGTGGTGGAGTCACCGTCCTTGGAGGTATTTAAAGGATGTGTAGATGTGGCACTTGGGGACATGGTTTAGTGGTGGACTTGGCAGTGTTGGGTTAATGGTTGGACTTAATGATCTTAAAGGTCTTTTCCAAACTAAATGATTCTATGATTTCAGTCTTTTTAACCAAAAAGTTTCAACTTTGGATTTGAAGTAATGTTATCTTTCAAAATTTATGTTCATTTTTATTTTTAATAAAAACCTTTAATAAGCCCAAGGAGGAAACAAGACATTTCATTTTGAGTCTGGTGATGGGCTGTTTTCGACCCTACAGTGACACTTTTATGGCTCTTTGGTTTGCTGAAAATTTTTAAATATTTCTGTTTTGGTCTGACCTGAAGCAAATCTCTTTTCCAGTTTCTCAGATCTGCTTGTGAACTGAGAAATCAGAGATCTGCAGAAAATAACAGCACTGGCTGGCTCTGCTCAGTGCCAGCAGGATCATGACAAAACCAAAGGTTGTTCTTGCCTAGTGTTGGCACCTACTGCTCTGCAGTGAGACAGCAATTCTTCCTGCATGACAGAAGACAGGGTCTGATCCAGCACCCGAAAAGGTCAGTTGAGTCACTGTCTTGAGCTGGGCTTTGCCCTGAGAGAGGAGCTCCAAACATGAGCTCTTTGGTAGATTATTAATCTTGTAACTGGATTGGGGTCCAGTTCCTTAACTCGCAGTCAAATTCAAAAATTTTCATGGTCCAGGAGTGTTTGGGTTTTGCGCATGTTTGAGGAATGGCTTAATCCCACCTCTTCAGCTTTATAGGATGAGCATGCAGCAGGAAAACTGGCTTCTGTTGCTGAAGGACGTGGCCATGAGAAATCACTAGAAACTGAGTCATTTGACCATCTTGGTGTTGAAGACTATTGCTTCATTAAGCACTCCAGGGCCTCCAAACCAGTCTGCTTTACTCTCCTAAAGCCCATGGGAGCTGTTGCTTATATGGGCTGCTTTAACCTTGCATGATTTCCCAAATCCCTTCTACCCTCCAGTGCTTCTCCAAGACTGTATGGAAAGTACATGATGGGTTTGTACTGCAGGAATTCTCCACCCCCAACCAGAGGTGGGGTGTGGTAGCCCCCTCTTACCCCTCATTGTCCCCACAAATGCTGGGGTGTAAATAAGCAAGTGGGGAGAGGTGTGAGTGCTCAGGTCCCACCTTGACAGGGAGCTGAGATGAGGCCAGTGAACACGTGCCTGCTCTGGAGCTGTGAATTGTTGTCAGATCAAGCGGTTCAGATGCAATTTCTGAGAAAGAGGTAGATTTGAGCAAGCAGTGAACTTCAGTGGTCTTAAAATTATTGCACAGTAAAAAGGAGGAAGAAAAGATGTTGAAGGCAGGTCTGAACAGACATCAGACTGGAAATCAGGTAAAAAAACCTTTTTTTTTTTTTAAAAAAAAGGCCCAGAAGCCCTCACAGCCTGAGTTTTCTATGGAAACTGTAAAAACTCCAAGGAGTCCCCAAGCAACAATTGCTCTGTCTGCTGTTGCGTTTCAGAAACATGCCCTGGAAAGTCTACTGTCTCCTAATAGCTCACTGGCTACTAAACGTAAATGGCCAAGATTTATTTGGGGTGAGGGAGATGAAAGGGAGTCAAGTTTATAGTCTCTCTTTGCATTTTGGTTTGCAACAACCCCAGGCTCAGGGAGACAAAACTGCCCGCAGAGACTGTCTTGCTCTGGATAAATTTGCAAAGCCAGAAGCACAGCGGGAAAGGGCAGTGTTTTATTCTCTCGATACCATTTACCAATGTTCCCAAGTGTTCATCTGTCTGCTGTTACAGCCCTCAGTGCTGTTGTGTTTGAGTGTCTTTCAAACACTAATTAGAGGAATGAATCCTCCAGCCACTGTGCAGAGCTGTCAGCCATGGTAGGTGAATGCCGGTTTGACCCAAGGGAGGCTTACGCTGTTCGTTAAGCTGCCGATTGCATCCAGGCTTCAGTCGTTGCTTGGAAATGATCTGAACTAGTGAGACTCCCGTCTTCCCCGATGCCTTCTTGGAGTGTGCTCGGAAATCCTTGAGGAGCTGGATGCTACCATTGCTTGAGTTTTCCCGTAAATGTAGTTTGGACTGCAAACAGTCTGGAAATTCCCAGAACTAGCAGCAGCGGTTTAGGTTTTTCAGGTTGCCTTTGTGCTGGATCAGGGAAGGTGTGCTCCTGTACTTACGTACACATCAGGAGGGCAGGGGAATGGTCCCTTCTTGTTCTTTAGATCTTCTAGGTTCTCTCTGCTGAGGCATAGCAACAGCAAGTCGGGAAGCTTGGTGGAGCTGTAGACTCTAACCCAATGATCAATGTGAAGATGCTGTTGGTCCATGAGCCAGATGGGTTAAGGCCCTCACATTTGGGATAGAACCAACAGATGAGCAGCTCTCAGGAAGAAATCGTATGTACGCCATGACCTGTCCATTGCCTTCTGAGAGGTGGAAAGACTTGTTGACATCTCCCTACACTAAAGCAACTTGTAGGAGGGAAAAACACTGATAGACACCTCTTTAAAAGAAAGAAAAAAAGAAAGCAAGCAGGGGGAAAACTGTCCTCTGGAATTCCCCCTCTCTGGTGGTCATTAAACCAAATACCTGGACTCATCCTTACTAGTTGCAGAGAGAAAAAGGGGTGATGTCAATCCCACCCAGAATTTTGAAAGATAACTGATTTGATTTAAAGCACCAAGCAACAAAAAGCCCAGGGTGTCTCAAGGTAGACTGCCTCAGCAGTTAATTCTCCACATTGTCAGAAAACTTCCATTTCATTTCAGGCCTGAATTTGCTTCCTTTTGGCTTCTGATTCTTGGATTTCATTATGTAGTCATCAGCTGTCTGATTAAAGAGCTGTCTGCTATCAAAAATCTCTTCCCTATGTAGGTACTCGTGTGCTGTGATCAAGTCACCTCTTAACCTTCTCCTGGATAAGCTATTAGCTTCAGATACTTATGGCAGGTTTCCCAGACCTCAAACTGTACTTATAGCTCTTTCCTGAACCATTTCCAATTTCCCTTTTTTTTTTTCCTTCCCCCTGATGTCCTTTCTGAAATGTGGACACCAGAATGCGATGGTCTCTCCAGTCAGGTCTCACGAACACCCTACGTAAAGGACACGCCATCTTCCTTCTTACCACTTGTGTATTCACCCAAGGGCTGACTTTGGCCCCATCTCATCATCTGTGACCTCAAGTGTGTCTTGGGATTTCAGACTCTCTGGGAATGTACTTGCTGAATGTGACCTATTTTCCTTGTTCCTGGAATTGCAACCCTGTAAGAGGAGAAAAACAGCCCATGGTTGGGGCAGATAATTAGGGCTTGATGTGACCCAGGTTCAGCTCCCTGACTGCCAGAGGCTCCTGGAGAAAGCCCAGCCAAGCCCTCTGGGGTCTGAACACCGAGGTATTCACATGGGTTTGGTGTGCGTGTTTCTGATCTGGGGCAGTCATGAACCTCTCGAGGTGCCTTCAAGCCCAATTAGTATTAATCTGGTGTACTCCCTTGTTTGTTGGCTGTGTGAAAGGGTGACTTAAAAGAGCATGTACGCAACAGAGTTGCTAATGAGAAGGAAATGGGACCCGCTGCCTTAGCCACAGATACTGGGTATTAAGTGGTGGGAGACATTCTTTTATATAATTGAAGTAGAAAACACCAGGAGAATAATGGAATATCTTTTTTCGCTCCCTGTTGTGTCATCTTTAACAGCAATTATTTCGTATTTTCTTTTACATCAGTGATAAAAATGTTGAGTAACACTAGATCAAGAGCAGATTCCCTTTTGAGGTCACAGCAGAAGCATGTGTGTATGGCATAATCGCTTCCCGATTGCAATTATGGTGGGGGAGAGATCACTTAACTAGTAGTGTTGTTTGTTTTCAATCAGAATGACATGCATGCAAAAGTACTCTTCAGGCAAAAGTTTAATGTTAGTGTTGTTGGCTTTCAGTCTTCTTTGTGGTTCTATAAAGAATAGCATATATACACATAAAATGTTATCTAATAGGCAATAGTTGATATTATATGTAATTAATATGATATATTTCTGCAGGTTTGACAAGACTTGTGGTCCAGAAATCCGTTAAATATTATGATTTATGCTGTGCAGTATGCTGTTCTCCCCTGTTCTTACAGAGGGGCTGGGGAGTAGTAGGAGAAAGGGAAAAGGCTATTGTTTAGCAATTGCTGTCTAGGGGGTAGTTGAAGGAATTGTAAATTATTATAATTACATATTTAAATGTTTTCAAGGTTGCCTAAAACCACAGCTTCAGAAGAATAGAGCTGGGTAATAATTCTGGTAAGAGTTAAATCCATCCGGAAAAATACTGTTTTGGAACTCGGTAGAACTATTTCAAGTGGAAATGAGAGATAGGTGGAAAAAAGAATATAAAAAAGTTAAAGTCCTTTATCTTTTCCATGGGCAAATGGTTTTCTAAGATTAAAAACCAGAAAAGACAAAAAAAAGACAAAATAACCTGGGAAGATGACAGTATTTTGGGCCAGCCTGACATGGTTGTGTGTTTAGACAGTAAAGTGAAATTGTGTTGTCTGCAGTGTCTGGCAGAGTGAAGTAACTGGTCATACCAGTAAGGTCATACCAGTTTCTACAGAAATCCTTCTGAGGTTGTAGCTGATACTCACAGGTTTCTTCCCCTCTGCTGGCTGTGTACCTGCATGTATTTGCGACTATACGTATATTCCCATCAGTCAGTCCCAATCTCCTTGTAGGATGGAAACAAGATGACCTCCTTTGCTCTCTTATTACTAAATACATATCTATATTAGTCTCACCTGAGAACCCATCCCCTCAACCTGCTGTCCCATGTGAATGGGGTCTTGCTACAAAGCCATGAAAGCTGCAACTAAGTCCAGGAGGGAGTGGGAAGTTGAGCAGATGGGTCCCAATTTTGGACTTGCCATCCCCTCAGGGGACATGACTTACCTCCTTACCTCCCTGCTTTAGTCCAGCCAAAGGTGAAGGTGAAGGGAGCTGGGTTCTTGTTTAGAGAAACCAGATGTTGCATCTGGTCCTCCTGGGGAGGGTTTGGCATCTTCAGGAAAGGTTTGGCACCTTGAAGCTGCCTTGGCCTAAACCAGGGTGAATACTTTGGTAAATTCGACTTGCTGTGTTTACTTCTGCACAATGTGACCCCAGAAACACGTGGACAGATTGGAGAGAGTTAAGAGAAGCAGCGATAACTGAAGAGCTGGTGAGACTTTTTTTAAGAAGAAAGATTTAAAGTACAACATCCTGCACTGCATCATCTGTTCTGGGACCTGTGATTAATGTCAGCTGGAAAGGAGGTCCAGGCTAAAGCTGGGACATGATAATAGTTTAACAATAGTGAAGATGTCAGCACTGTGGAGGGTAATGTATTGCTTAGAGTGGTCTAATGATGTTATAATGATGAGGCAATAGGATGAGATGAAGATTATCATTTAGGCCACCAGTGAAATCTATTTGGCTTGGAATTGTCCTCGGCGGGGGCGGGGGAGCAGGTGGGGGTGTGTGTTTAAGCCACATTGGCTGCAGCTTTTAATACTAAAATGGACAATATGATTGGGGCACAAATCCACATTAGCTGAGACTTGGAAGAGGTGATTCAATAGGTGTGTTTGGTCTCTGATATTTTTTTTTTAAAGCATGGAATTACTGTAGACAATTGGTTGAAAACTTATTCTGCAGCTTTCCAAACCAGGCCACTGGGAACTCTTTTTATTTTTGCTTTTTTCCCTTTTCCAGGTGCAAATGCTTGAGATAGTTCTAATACAAAGCATGCACATTTTTGGGTGATGAGTGCAATCGAAAAACTAAACTTTGATTTCAGCACCATCCACTGGAAGGGGAAAAAAACCACAACAGCTGTCATCTCAGCTCCTCCTACATTCCAGATGAAAGCATCTCTTGACTCTTGGTGGGGAAGTAATCACAACAGAAATGACCCTAATTCTTTCCTGAAAGGCCAGTGATGCCAAAGTCAGAGAGATAGCTTTATGGGGTAGGAGGATTTGATCCAGTAAGCGGTTACACACCCATACATTTTGCATCCCTTTTCTTTTGGTAATGTCTCTGTGTAATTGGACAGGTGCATCATATTTTGAACATATTTTTTCCATTATCTGCTGGGGTAGCTTCAACTTATCACTGAGATTCATAGGAACTGGATGGCTTTTGCAAGGGAGTTTCTGGATGGAACGCATTAACTGCAGACTGGGGTTACTGCCAGTGGCCTCCCCGTGAACTTGTAATCCTGGCCTTTGAGTAACAACTGTGAAAAATCAATGACGATCACTTCCATTTTTCTTGCTGCCGCTGCTGGCTTGTAAGACCCATTTTTTCTCTTCCCTTTTTCCCTTTTTGTTTTCTCAGCGGCAAGGGAAGAAGTGAGGCTCGGGAATCAGGCAGTAAACAGTCATCGAAAAGATACACAGCTGGGGTTCCCCTTAGGAGGCTTTTTTTGTCATCACGCTAAGCTGAAGAAGACTCTCTAAGCAAAAACTGCTGCAAGATATAGAGAATGAGTTCGTTCAGCACCCAGTGACAGTTCGCGAGACCAGATTGGGAATAATCTGGTGTGATCTAGATGGGAAGTTGATGGAACTGGTCTAGATTTATGGCTCCTGGAGGGTGAGCTGGATTTCGGCTGGTGAGTTGAAATTTTGCCCAGGTCAGCTCTTGATGTATCACTGTACCATGCAATTCCAGGAGGGGCTTCTTCAGTATGTCACCTCTGGCTCTTCTTGTGCTCTCCTGCAGAGCTCACGGTAGGTCCCCTGGCTCTTTCCTTTCTTCCTTCCAGATGAGGTACCCGCTTCTGTACCACCTTTTACAGCTTATGCTCCAGCATTAATAAAAATCCTGTTAGCTGTGGCAGCTGGCAACAGCAATAGTCAGTGATCCTACAACCCTGGAAGTCAACCCTGCTCCACAGACTTCCGGGACAAAAGTTGCATGCTCAGCAGATGCTGAAAATGAGTGTGAGCTGAAGTGTTTGTTCTGGAGCACCTCAACACTGGGTAAACCCTGATATGATATGAGATTGAGACTTAAAAGATATGTTGAACACATGACACCTAAAAAGCAGCTAATGGAGGGAGGAGCTGCAAAATTTCTAAACCCACCTTGTCCTTAGAAAAAGTGTGTTTAAAATAATCCTGGGTTGTTTTAGTAAGAAGGAAGTATCTCTTATTGGAGACTGATGGCAATGTCAGAAGTAGCTCGGTAGAGCATTAATGGAGCGACTCTTGGATGGTGCTTTGATCCTTGAAGTTTCTACAACCCTGGATGCCTGAAAGGTGTCTTTCTCCCTCTACTTCATGATGTCTTCCCTTCTTTGCCAAATTCCAAGTAAAACTGTTGATGTATTTCAGCCCTTAAAGATGATTGAGGGACTGGCACATAGATTATAGACCCATAAAATGAGATCATCCCATGAATGTTTTCTGTGGTTCAGAAAAGTTCAATTAACTTTTCTTGCTCAGTCTTCCCCCTTCCTCCCTCCCCCATCCTGTTTTGTGGCTCCTTTGGTGTTTCCTGGCTCCAGCTGAGATCAAAAGCAGAAGAGCAGGGTATTGTGAGGATGGCTATTTTAGCCGAACCACTGGGTCTGCGGAAAGCAGAATGGGAAAAATAGGCTTGGTTTGGTTTTGTAAATATCAGTCAATCCTTTCCCCACAAAATCAAAACCAGGGATGTTTTGGAGCAAGTGATCCTTATACTAAACTGTTCTTTGGGGAAGGTCCAGAAATGCAACAAAGCCATATTGCTCATTGATGAACTTGTAGTTAATGGGGGAAGGTTGTCTTAATCCATTCCAGACTGACTCAAATAACGTACTCACGAGAGAGGATTCAGATCTCTTAGTTCTGGAGGTACTGAGAGATCTGTGGGATTCTGACCTACTTTAAATGTATAATCTCAAAAGAGAACGGTGAGGATTTTCAAGGAGGGATGTGACACAGACCCCATTAATGGCAAAAGTAGTGTTGCTCTCAGCATGCAATTGGCAGACCATCAGTGCAAAGACAACCTGGAAGATGATGATGTTCTGGGCAATGGCAAAGAAAATAAACATTTCGACTTGCCTTTGAGTTTGTGTTGGACATGCAACCCTGCCTTGACTGAAATGATGAGAATGCTAATGACAAGGGTTTGACAGGTAGAAGTAGGGAAGGAGCCCTTTCTGCAGGGAAGTGTTGCTGGGGCTGATGTCTTCTCTGGATTTACACATACTAGAGTTACTCAGAAATGCTGTAACAGACAGACTTTCTTCTCAGAAAATGCACCTCTATCTGAAATACTGTATGAGATTGATTTCTCTAAGTTCTGATACCAGAAAAGTTGGAATCAACTTTTTCAATTAAATGTCCTTTTTTCTTATATACTTATGGCTTTTGATTTTTGTTAGATATTATGTCAAATGATAGCAATTTAACTGTCTTTTTAGCTTTTGTGTCCTATAGATACTGTTGAGAAGCACATCTAAAGTTTCCTTTCTTTTTGTCAGAATATTTTGTTAGCTTTAAAAGCTACCATTATTCATGCAGAGATTAAATTTGGTCTTGCTAATGGGTTCCATCTTTCCTATGGGACCTAAATTAAATATCTGTGAGTTGTCTAGTCTAAACCAGTGCTATTCTGGGGTTTCCATGATGATCTGAAGGATATGATCAAGACAAGGTTTGCCAGGGGACAGGTAGCAACGTTTGTTAGATGTATTGGGATAAATCAGTTGTATGGGCTGCCCTTGTCACTGGAGACAGAGCCATCCTTCTGAGAGACATCTTTCTCAAACAACTTGGACATCCAACTTGGGTTGGGACGAACAGCCCTTGGGATACATTACTCCCACTCTCCTGACAGAGAGAGCCCAAGCTGTGAGTTTAGGTTGAATGTCTGGAAGGGTTCAAGACCAGGTTGGATGGGGCTTTGGGCAACCTGGTCTAGTGGAAGGTGTCCCTGCCTGTGGCAAGGGCTCTTCTGGATGATCTTGAAGGTCCCTTCCAACCCAAACCACTCTATGATTATATGACTGATGTGGAGGTTGGAAGTCAGGTGAGGTGAATATCGCAGAATAAATACAAAGTATTTTCTCTAACAAAATGTGGCACATAGAAGAGAGAGCACCCACTGGCTGCCCCTCCTTCCTTATGGGGTTGAAGGGTTTCTGCTTTCTGTGTCAAGGGATGGTTTCCCCAGTGCTGTTCCCCATCCCCGCACTGGCTGTTTCTCAAGGTCTATTAAGCATCTGCAATTCTCAGGGGGAGCTGCTGACTGACCTGTTGCATCTGCTGGGAGCAGAGATGATGCTGTAGGGATAGGAGCATGAAGTAGCTTCCTAGCAGCACCTCACAGCATGTCACATTCAAACTATATTTGTTCATACTGAGCGGTGAGCTATTCACCATCTACGCACTATTTTTAATCCATCTTTCTATCCCTTCTCTGGGTTATTCAGCACCTTGGGCTGGGCTAGGAAGTGCTGCAAGCGCGTCCAGCCTTGGCTGCTGCCAGCATATGCTCACAGGTTCTTGAGTCAGCAATGTCTGCTCTGGTTGAGGGAGATGTCTTCGGCTCCAGTGTTTCCTCCCTCCTGGATTCTCACTTACTCTGTCACTTGCTGGGCCAGGCGGCAGTAAAAGCCATCGCCAGGGTGGGGCTGTCCCTGGAGGAAGAGGTGGGTAGGAGGACTTGGAAAGTCATGAATGTGAAGTCAATGAGCCAAAGCTAATAACATTTCCAGGGATGCAAGCGCTGGGGCCTGGGAGCCCAACCCCATCTTCATCACATGCTCCTTGGAGATGATGATCACTGACTTTTCCCATCGTAGGGCAGTGATGGCTGTAGACTAGTCCCAGGCTCCACTGCGTGTCCTGTCTGCACTGATGGTCCAAAACAAGTGCTTCAAATAGCAATACAGAAAATCTCACAACAGGACTGGTGCAGGTTAATTTGTAAATTAATAAGTTAATATTGTTGTAGCAGGGTTTCTGAGGTTTAAATCCTTTCTAGAACTCTAAACAAGCAATTAAAAGCCCTGCAACATTTAGTATCTCTGTCCAGGCTTGATATTCCTTTAACTCATACCCAGCGTCTAGCTCATTTTTTGGATCTCTCTGTATTCTTGCCCTTTTCAACATGTGGCAATTAGTTTCACTGTCTGATAATGCTTCAACTAAGCTTGTGTCTGGAGGGGACCTTTTTCTTCAGTTTTGGTTCAGTTTTAATTTAATCGTTGAGAGCTAAACTGAACAGCAACCTGCCATCTGCTTTCTCTGAATAGAAGAAGAGAGCAGAGCCCTCGTATGAAGATTCCATATTAGCCTGTGTAGGTGACAAGTGATTGTAAAATTTGGTGGGTTTACTTAGAAAATTTTGGGATCTCTTATGTGTAGCAACCCTTTGATATGCCAGAATAGACATAAGATTAAGAAAGAACTGTTTCTTTGACCGTGTGATATTTTACCCTGATTTTACTGAGATATGGGTGAAATACTGCGTTTGCATCCAGATTTTTCCAAATAAAATGCAAGTAGTTATTTGAAGATAATGTAGCTACCTTCAAACTAGTGGTAAATATCATACAGGGAACACTTGAAAATCAATGTTTTATGAAACAACTGAGAATAATTGTGGAGAATTTCACCTCTGTTTTGCTTCAACTGAAAGACTTGCTGTAAATTTCCCGTTGCTCTAGACTGTAAAGATGAAGGTATGATAGCTGTGACTGGTCACCTGCCATTTACAGACTGAAACTTCTCCAAACTTTGGGGGAAAATGTGGTCAAAGGGAGAGTCTGTATTCTCAGTTTCTTGGTTTCTTTTTTTTCCAGACTTTTAATGAAAAACTTTCTATGCATGATTAGATAATAGGAATCAATGCACTTCAAGAATATTACAGTTCTGGTCAGGCTGCCACCCCAAAGTTCAGTTACCTGCCAGAGGATGTGCATGTACTTGGAAACAGGGTGGCTGAGAAGTTATTTGGCAGCACCATCTTCCATCTGGGACAAGCATGCCAGGACAGCTGTGTTTAATATCTTCGTTTGGCCCTTTCCATTCCAATTCCAGACAAAGCTTGGGTTAAAACAAGGAATGGTCCTGGGCCAAAGAATTGATCAGTCTCAAGTCTATACATGGCTTCATCCTTATAAATCAGAGCTGAAAATCCTCTGGAGTCACTGGGCTGAGGTTCCTGTGGTTGAAGGGTGCTGGGTTATATGACAGTGAAATGGTCCAGCTCTGTTACAACTCTGGGAGTGTTTTGGCCCTTCTCTGCTTACTTAAGAGCCTTCTTGTCTCGGTGGCTGGAAACTTGCTGGTAATTCTCTGCCTAAAATGACTAATGGGTAGTTTATACCTATTCTTTCCTAAACAAACATTACTCTAAGAATTGTTCTTCTCCATCTTGGTGCTTGTCTGTTCAACCCAGATCTCATGTTCTCAAACCCTGTTTTTTCTGCAAAACCCAGGTCATATTCTTTCAGTAGATATTCCTTAGGATATCCAAGTATTTCACAAGCTCTTGGGAGGTTGAAGCAGCACTCTGCAGCAGTATGGTTGAGGCCATTTTGTGGTGGGACAGATGAGCAGAAGGACATAGAGGACTATTAAGTCTTCAATGGCGATGTGTCTCCCTTGGCTTTTGTTTGTATTTGGTGGAAAGAGGATTATGGCTTGTTCAACATATTGTATGTCTCTGTTTGCCCAGGATCAGAGTTACCGGAGGGAAGAAGTTTGCTGCACCTTCTTGGAGCCATGCCACTGTATGACAAGGAACCTGTGACCCCCTCCCCAAAAAGAGGGACCCTGTCCCTCTTCAGGGTATTTTCTCACATAAAGATAAATCTATTTTCCCTCTCTTTGCTTCCGTTTTATACATGGAGGTCATCTGATAATATCTGTAGGTCTAGATTTCATGACTACTCTCTTCATAACTGGATCTTGGATTCACTCTTCCCCTGCTTCTTCCAATAACAGTGAAGCCTAGAAGTTCATGCTTTTCTTTTTCCTCCTGAAAAAACCTCTTCAGATTTCCTATCTGCTGGCTTACACTCTTCTTGGCGCACTGCTCCCAATGATTCTTATTTTGCAGGACTAAGCCTCCCCTCATTCATCATATGATGGGCTGCAGATGGGTTGGCATCACCCTTGAGGCTCTGTCTCTTCAGCAGTGCCACTCTGCAGGGTAATAGAATCATGGAATAGTTTGGGTTGGAAGGGACTTTAAAGGTCTGTCTAGTCCAACCCCCCTGCAAAGAGCAGGGAAATATTCAACTAGATCAGGTTGCTTAGTGTCCCATCCAACCTGACCTTGAATGCTTCCAGGTATGGGGCACCTACAGCCTCTTTGGGCAACCTCTTCCTGTGCTTCACCACCCTCATTGTAAAAAATAGACAAGTCCTCTAGGACTGCCCTATGTGACTTGCCCAAGGGCATAAAGGAAGCTTTCGGTGGAGCAGAGGCACACTCTGGACCTTGCAGAGACCCTGCTCCTTCTACTGTTGCCTTCCTTGAGCAGGCACCCTTGCAAAGTGAATGACACTTTAAATCTCTTTCCAGAGACCATAAGAGGGGTTGTAAATAATCCCCAGTGCTGTTCATAGTAGGCAGGTCTGCTGCAAACAGTGACTTTCTGCATGTGTAGGCACTGAGGAAAGGTAGAGTGGAAATACTTGACTGTAGGTTCCACAAGTCTGCAGTTGTCAGAAGTGAAATGAAATCATGTGCCTCGGCTGGGAGACATTACTTCTTTAAATTCTCCATCGACATTAATTAGGAGTCCCTTACATGACCTTACAGATGATGGTTTTCCCCCTTCCAAATTGTATTTAATGAAAAAGCCTGGCTTGCCAGGTGGGTGACTTTTCCCAGGATCTCGCAGCACTCAGATTCGTACTGATGAAAACCTCTTAAGCTTCATGAGAATTTAGATCCAAGCAGTGTTTTTTCTTTAATTTCCCACGATTTTCCATTCCGAGAACTATCCTTTTGAACATATTTATTCCAGCTTGCGCAGTTCAAGGGCCCACAGTTTGACACAACCTCTTCTACCTTCCAGATGCTTGTCAGAAGGGGGCTGCTATTCTACCTCCTGAGGGCTGTATTTTACAGCACAGGGTGTGTCTCTCAGTACAATTTAAATGAGCAATAATTAGGGGAGACAGAGCTCTGAATGTACCAAGGCAGGGGAAAAAGGGCTGTCCTTGCCCTTTACTTTCTGAAATGAGACATTTTCCCCATCAGCCATTGCCTGAATTCTCAGTCGTTCTCCGTGGAGTGTTCGGATTCAGGGGAAGAAAGAGGAAATTGAATGATATGTCGAGTCTCCGTGAAAGCAATCCAACGTCTGCGCCATACCTAAAATGAACAGTCTCGAAAGCGCGATGCCAAATCCGCCTTTTTCCTGCCTCTGCCACTCTTGCTCTCTAAGATGGCTTGGCTGAGAGACAAATTTCCTTGCAGTCAGGAAAGAAAAAAATCAGAAACAGAAGTACTTCTGAGCCGTTACCCTGCGAATTACATGGCTGTGCGGTGGGAGGCTGAGCGCTCATCCTCAGACCCAAGATGTATGGAGCCTCAGTCTGTCACCAGGAGATCTTCAGAGGCTCCTGCATTTGCTGTATATCTGTGATACAACCACTGGCTGTTTACAGTTGTTGGAGACATGCCCAAAGGGAGGGGAATTGGTTAAAAACAAGAGCTGCAAAATACCCTGTGCTTCAGATCTGTGTCTCCTCTGCTGAGCAGCAGTTCATGCTCTGCAAGCAAATACATCCTCTTCTAGGCTATCCCATGTCTCAAAATCCCAGTTAACCAAAATCCAGTGTTCTGTTCTGTCTTTCCTGGGGATTGCATGCAGTTTGAGTTTTAGGCCTGACTTTCTTGAGAAAGAAAGTTTAGGTGGCCGTGCCTTGTGTGCATGTTCTTCTGCCTCATTGTGCATTTCTACTGAACTTTGATACCCGTGGCTGATTTTAATCACAGTGGATTTGGGGCAGAAGGGTCAAAGTTATGAGATCTTGGCCCATTTTAGGCAAGAAAACCCCAAGAGCCAAGTGATAAATTTATAACCATCCCAACTGAGGAAGGTAGATGTGGTGTAGAAGTTCCCATGTGACTAATCAGTGGAGAAACTCTATAAAAGAGTGGACTGGGTGAAAACTGGAGCGGGGAGCTGCCTGCCTGGGGAGCAGCTTTGCTGAGCCCTGTCTGGAGGTCCTGGTGAGCAACAGGCCCTGGCAGCAAAGGTGGCCAACAGCATCCTGGGCTGTACTGGCACCAGCACAGCCAGAATCTTGAGGAAAGCAATTACCCAGATCTAAACAGTGCTTGTTAGACCATGTCGAGAGCCTGCGTCCAGTTTTGGGGAGGAGCATTGCATGGTGTCACATCAAAAAAGGACACTTTCCCCTCAGCGTGTAGGATCGTGAGACCTGTGGGACCTGCATGCTCCTGGGAGTTGACTCCCCAGTTGTGCATCAATCACCTCTTCCTTCTATTCCTTAGCATGTTAGAGAATTGGTTTTTTTTTTTTTTTAGCTGCACTGTGATTCTTCTTGCCTGGCTTTTCAGAGCCAAGGAAGGAGGCTTGGAACTTGTTTGTTTGGTCACTGAGACTGACAGGCAAGTTGGGGTTGCTGACTGAACACAGCACTGCTTTGGTTTCCCTTACTTCTACCATAACCCCTAGCCTATCTCACCTGTCTGACCTAGTCTAGTCTTTTTTTTTTTTTAAAGAAAATAAGCTGTTAAAGATCGCAAGCATGATTTGGCTTACGTCTATGTACGTTCAACCACAACAGGGACTGACAGTCCGACAGCCAGGACACTTGTTTGCTACCAGTCAGGCTGAAGCCCCTATTCCTCCCCATCCTTCCTGTCATGACCTCTGTCAGGCCACTAAACCTCGCTGTCCCCCAGCCCTTTGGGACTCACAGCGCTGCCTTGACTCCCAGGAAGGCTGCATCAGCGTTTGTAGGGGTAAAGCCTAAATAAACATTTTAAATGGGAACAAATGTTACAAACATTCCTGGACTTTTACTGTAGAGAGAATCCTGAAGCAATATTTTGAATTGCAAACACAAGCGATTCAGACTTTCTCTCTCCATGTTCTGGCCAGTGTCAAGACTTGCCAAAGAGATACCTCCAAGAGAATTAATTCCTGGATTTGCTTAAGGCCTTGTGCATTGTGGAAAGGGCCCAATGGAGAGATTGACTGTGAGCAACTCCATTCCTTCCTCTCAATGCCAATTTTACAGCTTTTAATACTGAAGATTTGTGTTGTTCACAGCTTCCTTGGAGCTCATTGCTGAATTGCCACTGTAATGGCTTTGCTCCTTTTAACAGCCTATGGCTAGGAGTGTTTGGAGAGTGAAAAGTATGGAATTCAGGCCCAGAATTAGTCTTCTGGTAACAAAGTGACTACCAGCAACAAATGAAATTGCAAAATGAACATTTCTAGGAAAAAAAAATCCTTCATGTTTTCAGCCCAGGTTGGGCTGTTTCAACTAAGACTTAAATTGTTTTGATCCAAACAACAAAAAAAGCGCCAAACCATCCAAAAATTTTGAAAGACAAACATTCCCAGACAGAAATGCCACCTAAGAGTCATCATTTGGAGGTTCATCCCCTCTTCTTCCTTCTTGAAGGTGGGCGTCACAGCTACTCTGTCTCTCTGAGCTGCCAGACACCGTCAGAGGAGCGCTGTGAGTGTGGGACTTCTTGGACAGCTGTAGCCTGGCTGAGAAACCAGACACGTGGTGGGACTACAACACCCATCGAGCACTGCAGCTGCCTCTCTGAACCAAAAATTGCAAATGTGAGCTGAGAATGGGTTTGGCTTCTGATTGCAGAACAACATCAATTATGCATCCATAAACTAGAAGGTGCCTCCTGACCTGTGGGGCTGGGATGCTCAGGGATGAGAGGAGATGTGAGTTATAAAGCAGAAGGTATATAACCAGGTACATCCCGCTTTGAGCACCTCCATGGGCAGGGTGACAATGGCCATGCGGCGTGTAATGTGCTCCGTGGAGTGGAAATGCTACAAGAGGAGGAGCACAGAAGGCAGAGCATTTTACCCCAGTGGGAAAACTTTCAAGAGGGAAGAGGAGGAGGTTAACACCTTTCCCCTGGAAAGAAAAACAAAGCAAAACACAAGCGTGCCAGAGCCTCCTCAACGCCTGAGCTGGGACAATGCCTTTTTCTGTCTTCGCCTCCGCCGGCGCAGCACCCTCTACTACGGCAAGGATGGGAGATGGAAACCTGCCACCCATTGAGTCACCGACGCCACCTCCCACATCACTTTCCAATGTGCCTGTCTCCTAATTAGCCAATAAATTCACAAGCACTTTTCTGTCATCTGAGGGCTGCTCCAGCAGCCTCGCGCTGGTAACGTTTCAATTGTGTGTCTATGTGCGTGCCGGTCCTGCCAGCTTCTGGGGCTCAGGGCAGGCGACGGCGCCCAGCCAAAACCACAGAAAGGCTTTAGTGAAAAAGAATATGCTCTGAGTACGAGCAAATTGGTGTATTCCATTTGAGGTGATATTAACTGCTTTCTGCACAGTGGCTTCTAGGGCACAGCGCCTCGACCCTGGAAAAAAAGACTATTTTTCGGTGAAAGGGTTGCAAACGCCACGGCGCACACGAATGCTGAGCCCAAGGCACTTCACGCCTGATTGCCTGTGGATGTCCAGGTCATCTCGGGAGCTGCGCTGGGGTTTGTACCTTGAATAGAGACAGAAGGCTCAGGCTGGTGCCTCTCTCCACCCCTGACTCTTGCTGCCTGATGATTAAAGCTTAGGCAAGATCCCTGTTTCAAGAATCCTTCTGTACCGTGCCAAAAAAACATTCAGTGCCTTGAGTCTGTCGTAACTTGTCTGTGGTACAAGTAGTCAGAGGCTCCTGTCCTCTGACAGCTGTGATTGATAGCAGTTTGTCCCACTGATTGCAGCCATTGGGGCTGGATTAGGGACCTAAGCAGCAAATGCAGCATCAAAATGGCAAGAGAGCTTTAGAGCGGAAAGACATGGGGGAGTGCTAGGCACTGTGGCTGGAGGGAAATGTATCTGTAGTTACAAAGCCTTTATCGTAAGGAAGAGGAGACAGCATCAAGAGAAGATTTTCTTCAGCATATTTGACTGCTGGGCAGATGCCCCACACAGAGATGGGCGGAAAGGTGGTGCTGATGCTGTGTGCGTGCTCTGACACTCGCCTGCAGAAGGTTTGCAGGCTGAATTCCCAGGCACGAGTCCCTTGGAAACTGTGGGAGAATGGGGTTTCCTTGCGAAGAAGGGGCTGTGGGTGTTAGGTTATGTGAGTAAGGGCTCATCTCTACAAACACAAAGGAGAACCCAGGCCCAACCAACCCTAGGGCTGTCCCCTGCTGGCCCCGTGGTTGGGGTGGCACCCATCACTGAGTCAAGGTGAGGTGGTCTCCAGAGCACCTCACAGACCAAGGGGATGCAGAGGAAGAGCATTTCAGGATTACATAAGACTTACTGTGGTTAGTTTAGGGTGTAACATGACTTTTAGGGGAGAAACCAAATGTTGGCAAAAAGAGGGATCAAGGTGGTTTGGGGAGGAACAAGTGTGGGAAAAGAGGGATAAGGGGATGAAAGGGGCTGGCAGGTTGGTACCAGTCTGTCCTTTTTCTCTCGTTAAACTCCATTTCTAGCTAGTTTCCTGGGTGAGGAGCTCTCTGCTCTGTGTGCATGTGTGTGCCCAGAGGACCTGGTACCAGAAACTGGAGTAGCCCCATGGGTCACAGCCCAACTGCTGGTGAGACTTTGGGGCCTGAGGGTTAGCTGCTGGTAAGGTCCTAAGCCTGAACCAGCTGGCAGAGAGAGACCTGTTTGTATTTGCATGTCTGAGAATGAGGCAACTGGGAGACCAGGGATCTGGGGCCAGGTACTGTGTTAAACCAGCAGGGATCCATATTGTATATTTGTTTACATATGTACATATTTTCCACTCCCTGACTTTCATCCTGGTTGCTGAATGTTACTGAGCAGTCCCAAGGATGATACATCACCAGGAGACACATCTCAGGGTGAGGTGCGGACTGTTCTTAGCCACCACAGTGGAACATGGGCTAAAAATATCTGGAAGTGCTGGATGAAGGTGGGGATCTTCAGCAAGATGTCAGAGCATGGCCTTCCCCTTCCCTGTCCTTTTACAATTTTATTTCATCCGAAGGCATTTATAGTAGGAACATTTCTTTTTATAAAGTCTTTCATCAGCCGGATGCGCCTCTGCAGGGCATGTTGACACATCAAATTAGGCTGTGGTTTGGGTGGCAGCCGCCATGGGCCCAAGGATGTGAAGATGCGAGTGGGAAAGTTGCAGAGGGGAAGGAGGAAGGTTCCTAATGGCTAAAACCTGCAGTTGAGAGCTGGCTCTCAGCAAAACCACCTTCATCAAAGCTGAGCTGTCCTTGCTGCTGAGTGAGGCGCTGGGATCCTTGCAGTCTGCACGTCCCCATTGTCCCCTGGGCACAGACAGGAGGGTGGTGGGGACATTCAGAGGTGGCCCCATGCTTCAGCCCACGTCTCATCCTGTACTGACCTCTCGTTTTGGGTGCTCTGAGATGTTTGCTTGCTTCTCTCCTCTTCCTCCACTTTTTTTCATGTCTGTGCTTCCCCGTTCTGGCTGGAAACACTGGAATTCATGCCAGGAAAGGCTGTTTTCATGGCATCTTGCAACTGGCTGGCCCAACCCTCTAAGATTCCCACTTCCATCCAAGAGCTTGTCCTACTTTCAGGTCAGTCTGCGGAGATCACTCATGGGGTGAAATGCCTTCCCTCTCACCTCCTGCCCTGGGCACTTGCTGCAGCTTTTCCCTCTCTGCTTGTGGGGTTCCCAGTGATACCCCTTTTCTGCTGCTGCCCAGCTCCTCCCCACCTGCTTGGCATGTCCTCAGCTGGTGTTTACTGAGTCGGTGATGGTGGTGAGATGGTGGTGAGTCAGATCATGTGCTTGATGTGAGAGACTCATCCAGCTGGGTCCTGTGTCCTGCTCCTCCTCCTCAACCCAGTTTGGCAGTTTCTTCCTTATTCTTGAAGCCAAGCAGCAGCTCAGAGGATTGCAGAGCCGTGGTGTTGGCGGTGCACAGCCTGACGCTGTGTACGTGTGCTTGACTCTGGCTGCAGCCTCTTAGGTTATCTTCTTGCCTGACACACTCTTGGATGTGGAGAAGGCAGGTCCCTGCCCCACAGCAGGACAGGGAGCAGTGTATGGTTCTTCTCTCAATAAGGGTGCCTGCCATGGACCATCAGATGTTGATGAACCCACAAATATCCACGCTATTTTTTCTTTCTATGGAGTCAGAAAAACTGGTTCCTTTGTTAGCAGAAGGTTTTTAAACTCTGTGGCTGGACAGAACAGTCTCCAAGAGTGGAACCACACCTTGTAGCCAGCCTTGTCACCACCAGGTACCCCAACCCTGGGCTGATAAGACTGCATGAGGCCATTCTTAGAGAAGCCCAGATGTTTCCTACTGAAACAGCAG
Organism: Strix aluco; assembly: GCF_031877795.1. Taxonomy (NCBI): domain Eukaryota; kingdom Metazoa; phylum Chordata; class Aves; order Strigiformes; family Strigidae; genus Strix; species Strix aluco. The sequence continues at coordinate 912,610 of NC_133934.1, forward strand.
ATATGATCTCTAGGCAGCCTGAATCCAGTCTTTAAACACTGTGATCTCTAAAATACTATGAATATTGGCAGCTGGAGCTGCAGGCTACCTCTCAGAAGCAGTATGGTTGTGTGGAGGGGTAGACTCAGAGCTTTACCCACACCGTGGCTTGGTTTCCCTCCCATAGCAGGGTTGTATGAGCCAGCCTCTGGAAGAACACAGGTTCATGGCTAGCAACGAAGATAATGTGGAAATGTCTTATAAACACACCTGCTGCTCCCACCTCTCTTTGTTGAGACTTAATTTAGCTGGAGAACAAAGTGTGGCATTGGATTTTAGACTTGCAATACCCCAGGACTAAAGAATAGCCCCAAACCAATGTATAGATATCATTGCTAAGGATAAAAAAATCAGCTTTATTCTTGCAGGCTTGCTGAAATCTATATATGTCTGCAGCTGACCAGCAATTCCTAGCTGCTCTGCAATAATAAAGAAAGGGAGGCACTAAGATCCTGTGGCTAAGAATGATGTGGAAGTTGGTGGTTCTGCCAAAAAGAAATCTGCAGGTTAGATGTGGCAGATACCTCACGACACCCACCCTTGTAAGAGGAACCAAAGCACTTCCTTCCATGTTGATTGGTGCTTTGGAGGGTCCAACAGAAAAAGGAACTGGGGAATAATTAGTTCTTCAAAGGGAGAAATGTAATGCAGTTGCTCCAAGACAAAGCAGGAAGAAAAAAGCAGTGTGGTGAAAAGGATGTCGAGCTGGCGCTGAAGCCAGTGATGGCGTCCTCTACACATCAGGAAAGGGCTTAGAAAAGAGAAAAGAAAATCTGAAATGGACTGATAGACTAAAGGAATCCTGCTGGACATTAATCACTTGAAATGCAGCCCTTCAGAGTGGAAAAGGATCCAACTCCTGTAGCGAATGGTAGATTCATCGAATGTAAGACAAGAAAAGATCTCTGACCTCCCACATAAATCCCCCTGCCTGCCCCAGAGTTCCTGCACTGTAACTCACAAGGGAGTTCATGCATGTGTTTTAGAAAGACATCCTGTCTTGATTTCAAAGAGGGAACCCACACCAGCCTTAGGTAAGTTGTTCCTGTAGTTAATTATTGTATTGAAAGAGAAAGAAGCGTGCTTTATTCCAGATTGAATTTGTCTGGCTTCAGTTTCCAGCCATTGGAGCTTGTTAAGCTGTTGTCTGCTACGATAAAGAACCTTCTGCTGAATACAGACAAATTGGCAATCTAGAAATGAGAAGGTCCAAGGCCAAGCTCTGTTCTTTGTCAGACTTGCACAGTCCCGCTAAAAGGAGGAGCACAACGCTCGGGGTCTCGGGGTGCTGACTAAGGACACCCTCCTTAGCCATCTCCTCTTGGCTATGGCACCTGCGAGGTCTCTCCAGTTTTTGTCTGGCAGGTCAAGACAGTGCCACTGGGTGTAAGGGGGGAGAAAAAGCAAACAAACCTTCATCCCCCAACGCCTTTTATTTGCTGTAGACTAACCGAGCTTGGAGGAAGACAAGAAATAGTTGGCACCACAGTGTGCATTTGTTTTGCAGAGCTGAGCCGTGTTTTGGATCCACTGTGTTGGGTTGGACACTTAGGTCCTGAAGGGAATACATGGGCCACGCACGGGGTCAAGCTGCACGGACGTCATGCTTCCCGCCTGGCGCAAAGGCCGGCAAATTGAAACATCATCCAGTGGCTTTGGCAGTAAGAAAAGAAAAAATGTCATCTTAAAAAAAAGAAATCAAGCTAATCAATACAGACAAAATCCTATTTAATGTGAAACAGACCAACCCGATGCTCTTGAGGGCTGCTCCTGGGCTGGGCACAGCAAGAGGTATTGGAGGAGACGCTTGTCCTTGGGATGCTGCCGTTCAGGGATGCTGAGCAGGGCATGGCATTGTGGTTTCCTCCGTAGGTGGGGGACTTGGGCACAGTCTCCAGCAGCGCTAAAGCTGACTCCAGAGGGAGGGCAGAGAGAAGACACATCCAGGAGGAACCTGGAATGAAGGAGGCCAAGGATGGAGAAAAGGGCCCCAAATTGGAAGGCAAAAAAGAACAGCAGTCCCTCTCCACCCCCTCTCCCTCCTCCTCCTCTTGAGCTGATGCTAAGTACAAGCTTCCCCTCCCACAAAATAAAGGCCTTGATGACAGGCTGCCTTCCCTAGAACGGAGTGTCGAGTTGAAATCTGGCCCTGAGGATTTGTGGTGGCTCAGGGCAAAAGTCAAAACAAACACAAACACATTCCCCAGTGCCGACGTCGATGCAACCCTGAAGAGGAGCCGGTGAACCAGAGTTAACAAGCCGGAGAGATTTCTGTTTGTGTGTGCTGGGAGGATGCAGTGGGTGACCAGGAAAGCAACAGGGGAAATTGTGTCTTTCCTTCGAGCTGCTGGGCAGGGGGGTCGCACCATCAGCTTCTGGAGAAAATTGGTTTGGTGCCTTCTTTCCAGTTGCAACACTGGCACTTTTCCTCTTCTCTTGAAATAGCTTTTTGCCAGGCGGGTCCGGTGGTAGCCAGATCTTGCGGGGTTTGCCAAGAGGTGGCAGTGCTGGAGCTCGATCGCCTGTGTAGGCAGGTGTCTATGCCAAATGCCTACGTGTGTCCACGCACAGCGCAAGTGGTGTCTGTCTTTGGGGCGAGGCACGAGGATGTGAGTAAAGATTTTGCAGTGCGGCACAACTGGAGCAGTACTTATTTAAGACAGGATGGAGTAGAGTATAAAAGGATTTTCCTTTAATAAACTCAGTGGCTGGTCAAGTGTTGGCTCTGACAGCGATTCTGAGCACCAGTTGAGGTCTCTGGATTTTTAAACTCTTTGAATGTGTTATTCTCCTACAACACTTTTAAATTGAAGTATTTTGCAATAGTAAATGAGTGGTAACATCTACCCTATTGCACCACGGTGGAAAGAAAAGTTGGAAGCCATCCCTTCACCCTCCTCAGAGAAGGCTCCCATAAGCTTTGGATACCTGGCCCATGGGGGGCAAATGGCACTCAGAGACCCTCAGGGAGAGCTCAGAGTTGTTGAGGTTTGGTCAGATGTCAGCTAGGGCTGGTGGGCAGTGGTTGCTTTAGAGCATTTTCGTGTTGCTTGTCTGTGGGGTGAGCACAGGGGCACAACCAACCTTTGGCATTATTTGGATAATTCATACCCAGACACCCATGAATGGACCCAAGCTTGACATTCATGGTCTGCCTTATGATCTCCAGGAGAGGCTGGGTGATGGAGGAACAGCCCACTGAAGTGCCATGTTTCGTGAAGCTCAGCTGTGGATGTCTGTGCTCTAAAACTAAATGCTTAAATGGGAAAAGGAGGAGACATTTAAGATTCACTGTTCATTGCAAAACAAGCAATGAACTTGTTTAGCAGTCAGTCCCAGGGAGTGTGCAACGCTTTACCGATCTACAGTGCCATTTAGGATCTCAATGATTACAGTAAGTCACGCAACCCTAAGAATATCAAACATTGTAACCAAGGCTCATGTGGAATATTTGATACAGCTCTGGAGTTCTTTAGGGAAGGAAAATAGGAGCTGCCTCCTACCAGACACCTCCCCAAACCTAGACTTTGCAAAGCTCTGTGTTAAAGTGCAGTTTGGAAGCAGGCAAAGAGGTTTTTCTGTGTAATCAAGTGATTAGTATAAACCACGTGGTCTAATGATCTGACATCCAAGATGTTGCCCTGTGCCACTTAAGATGCTGTGGTTTGAAAGAGCACCAAGTAGAGCTCGGCTCTCCCCTTCCTTAAGTTTATAGAGTTTCACTGGGTAACACATTTCCGTGGGTTTGTGCCGTGCTAGCAGTGAGGGGTGAGAATCTGGGAGACATTGTAATAACAAGGCATGCGAGTGGCTCATCCACCTCCTGTGACATTTCCCCAGTGAAAGAGGAAGAAAAAGAAGAAGGACTTTCTTACTTTCTGTCTGTTCATTGTCAGGAAGGCTTCTACTCATTTGGCAGTTGGCTTGGGTATTAGGAATAAAAGGACCTTTGAAACTTTTTTTTTTTCCCCTTGTTCCTACATGATTTTTACTGCCATGGTACCTGAGCTCCTCAGTGAATTGATAATGCATTTCTCCTCAGAGCCTCCCAGGAGGAAAGGAGCTATGGCCATGGAGAGGCAGTGTGCCCAAAATGCAAAAATACCACACCTTGATCCTGATTTCTGGGTTATGGTGCCTTGGAGAAAAGGAGTTCACCTTGAAAATTTCTGCCATATGGCAAAGTCAGCTCTCTACAATTCCTTACAGATGTTTAGGACAGGGAAGCATGACATTATATACATGCAAGGACTTTCTGTATCTTCTGCAAAGGGAAAAGGCACAGTATATCTTCTAGGAGAAATTGGAGAGCAAGCCCATTCTTCTCCACCCTTTTTCCCTTTCAGCGTACAGCTGCCCTGTGCTAGGTGGGGACCTGATCTCATCCCAGGTCTGCTATGACACTGGTGAAAGGCTGCGGTTCCTCTCCACAGGAACACAGAGATGTGACCACCATGGCAGCTGCAGCAGATCCCTGATACAGGCAAACCCAGTTCGGAACCAGATTATAATCAAATTTTCAATCTCATCACCACACGATGCTGATGAGGCCGAGTGTTTTCCAAAAGCTTTTATAGCTAAAAAAAAAAAGAGTTCTGCAAGGAATAGAAAAAAAACCACATTGCAAGTTTCAGGGTTTAAGCCAGTTTCTAAGTATAGAGATTAACACAGAGGGCTGATAGTCCACATCTCTCTTCTGTGGGTATCCTACACCATCCTCAAAAAACACTAGGGTTTTACAGCTGTCAGAGACAGGATATTGGGCAGCTTGGACCTTGGGACTGACCTGGCTTGACATCTCCTTTCATTCTTTCCAGGCTATCAGGAGATGCACTTGATTCATCCACCAACTGTCCCTAAACCATCTGGCCAAGCAGAGGTCAAGAAGGTTCAGTATTTTCTGTGGGGAGAGAAACAGGTTATCTTCCTCAGAGCAGGACATAAAGCATCCAGCCTCTTTCTGTCTCTTCTCAGCCACCAAATCAAGAGGACTTCTTGCAGCATTCCTGAGCCCAGTCCCTGCAGCTTTATAGTCATATATTTAGCATTTAAAACACTGTATTTTACCCTGAACTTGAAATTGTCCTCCTTCTCCTCACTGCTTCTGTCCTTTCCCATCAGCGACAGTTGTAGTCTATTTGATACAGGCCAGGTTACTGAACCATGACTGTGTAATTATGGTTGGAGCCACAGAGCTATTTTTATGCCCTGCCAGAGATTATTCACTTATCAGGAATGTATATTTAAGTGGCAGGCTCTGAACTGTCCGCCATAAATAGGCAAACCCAGCGCCCTCTGTGTTTTCTTTCAACTCTGTCATCTATCACGCCTTAAATTTCCGCAACCACATCAACGTCTGTGCAGGGCAGGACGAGTCAGGCTGGAGGGGAGCAGCTGGTGACCTCGCTTAAAAAAAAAAAAAAAGAAAGGGAAAGGAAAGAGAACACGTAACAGCACCTTCGCTTGAGTGTGGCCATAGCCTGGACGTGGAAGAAAGACTGTTGTGCTGTCTGCTAGGGTTAACTTTCCTTTCAGCATGGTTGTTGCTTGAACCCAGGGTCTCTGTGCTGCCCTGCAGCTCTGCATGGCAGCTTCTCCCCATCAGCAATCAGCAGCCAAGGGGTGGCATGAGGACTTTAGTGCTGGGACAGACAGGGCAGGAGCTGGTTGCACCCGCTGCAGAGTATCTCTCTCTGCAAGCCCTAAAAAGATAAAAGGTGATAAGGAAAAGTCAAGAAAAAAATACTTTTAAACAGCATTGAGAAGGTTTATCCAGTTTTAATGTCTGCTGCCCACCTGGAGTGCTGGCTCCTTCTTTTAAATACAGGTGAAGTGTCACCAAGAGCAGACATGCCTCGTTGAGGAGTGGTCTTCAGGTGCCAATAATTTCCCATAACTAATGGCCATCCTGTGTTACTCTTCCCGGGATGTTTCCGCTGGTTTGCAGCTGGCAGCACAGATACCTCACACTGGCATTTCCCAGGCTTGATTCCTGCACAGTGGCATGAAATCTCAGGGGGTTTTGGTGTCCTTCATCCGACCAATCTGTCTGTTATTTTTTCGGATTGTTTTGATGGGGAGAAGAGACCTTTTTTTGCCAATCTGGCAGGGAGCAGAGGACATGAGAAGAGGGTTTTTTCTGCAGCATTTGCAAAATTTTGGTATGCTACAGCAGAGGTGAACATCACTTTCTAGGACCAGATACCAGGTTGGCACCTGCCAGACTGGATGGAGCCCTTACCTCTCCTCAGAGCATGCCTTGTTCCCTGGAGCATATGGGTCTTAACCCTTGGATTAACTGACCCCACTGGGCCCAGCCAGTGTCCTCGTATCTCCAGTGCTGCTTGGGGACATATTTTTGTGTAGGAAGTTCAGTACTTTGAAATAGAAATCTTGCCTGTCTTCATTCCCCTTGGACAGTATCTGATTAGCAAGTTATATGCATTTTTGGGCTATTGTCCTGGTCCCTGGGTATGACAGGAATTTGGTATGCACATGAAATGCCAATTATTATCAATTCTTCATGTTTTCTCAGGTGCATGCTGCTGTCTGTGACCCAAATGAAAGGCTTGGGCAGCAGTTGTATCTGGGGCAGTTTCCTTGCAAGAACAGGGATGTAGAGTTTAGCAGAATCACTTCAGGAGAAACAAAACACCAAATCTAAACATCGATAACATCTAACAGTGCATCTAGGAGTTTACTAAGTATTCAATCGAATGTTTAGAAATGCTGAAGGATGTGGCAGGAGTAATGAAAGTCTCCTTGCTTTACCATCTCCGATAATCAGATGCAGCAATCCAGACCATTGCTTCAACCTGCAGATTTACTCAAGCTGATAAAATATGCTTCCTCCCGTCTTTTGCGTAGCACATCGCGTCCCTCCTGACTCTTTCTCAGAATTTCTGGCTGCACATTCCTTGGACTCGCTGCTCAGTCCCCTTTTAGAACAGCTGATACTGTACAGTAACTCTGGTATTCCTTCCCTTCCAGACTTCTCCAAGTGCCAGCAGAACTTGTGGTTTTATGCAGACCGTTGTGACTTTGTTGTTTCTTCGAAAAGAAGAGGGAAAAAAAAAAAGACTGTCTGTATCATCACTGAGCTAATTTCCCTATTTCTGATAACGTATTTCTCGATGCTGGTAAGAGCGACAGCACGGCGCGTTCCTGTGATTCTTCCTGCGGCTTTGCATTTTGGCACTGCGCAAGAGAGGAATTGCTGGGGAGATTTTCCTTGTGTTTTCCCTGCTGATTTTCCCCAAGGAGCAGTAAGGTCAAACACTGAAGTCTCAATAAAGCAGACATCAGAGGTGTGAATTTGGGATCAGTTTCAGTTGCTGCAGCGCAGCCATTTCTATGTTATGATATTTCTGGCATCTGGCAACAAAGGCTGGTGATTTCCTTCCACCGTGAGGACACCTCGCTGCTCACAAAGAAGCTGAACTCCTCTGTATACTCATTTGTATGCTGATATATTATCTGTATATCTGTATAAGCTTTGCTTTGTGACTTTGCTCTTTCACATTCTGCACGCTGAGCATCTCCAGGCGGCGCTATCTCTATTTTTCATCCCACATTTTGGTTTTGTTTTGCGGGCTGTGCAGTCTTTTCTGTTGTGAAAGGTCCTATCCAGACAGCAGTCCCAGGACACCTCGCTGTTTTCTGTCTCTGTTCTCATCAAGGCCTGAGATGTGAAATACCCTTTTCTAATCTGGCAGTTTTATGGGAGTTGTATGCATTCACCTTGGATTCTCTCCAAAACATCTCCTTTTGGAGATATTTCTAAGCTAATACTGTTGTTCTGTGTTGTTTGGCTACTTTCCTATGCTTTTAAGTTACACACCCTGCCTCTCAGAAAGACACTATCAGGATTTTGTCACGGCCTTTTCAACTAATGTCATGTTACTGATGGGGATTTCTGACACTTATCAGTCCCACGAGTATTGCATGCTTTTTTTCCTGGAAGGGTCTCTTGTGCCAATTCTGCTTCAAAAGGGACATTTTCTTCACACCAAATTCCAAAGCAAATGCTGAAAACAATTAACTTGTTGCTGCCTTTCCTGACCTGGAGATGCTGATATGCAGATGGAGAATGAAGTTTCATCTAAGTTTAACCAAGCTGGATATAAATTAATCTAATTTCAGCCAGGTTTCTAGTCTAGGCCAATCACTTTGTGTCTGTCTCTGGTCAATAGAAGTTGATACTTACAGAAGGCGCTTCTTCCCGTCTGAAGGTAGCTGTGTCAGAGAGGTGGATGAGGCTGTCTGCAGGCTTCATAGCTCTTCACTGCCTCCATTTAAACGGTTAGCTAAGATTAATTGCCAAGGTATCATTCTGCATGCAGATTAAGAGACCAAAATTAAAGACTTCTCACGTAAACAAGTTGTCCAAACGCCTGCTAAAGTCAATGGCGATCTCATCAGTTCAGACCACAGGCAGTAATCAGTGGCTAAACATAAACATTAATTGCCAGTGGAGACACCCTAGGAAATCCTTCCCTGCCTGTAGCAGTTACTGCAGAAACACCATAATCTCTTATTGGTCCCATGTTGCAACTGTCAACCCTATATGGATGTCTTGAATACACCAGAAAATCTCAACCACCACTAAGACATCTGCATTCAGGCAAACGCATTGTACTGTTGGTTTTCATTGACCAGAAAGGGAGGTCAAATATCCTGCTCACCTGTGGACACATGTTATAAATTTGAGTGTCTCAGTCTACAGGTCAAAACCATCCCTGGCTTTCAGCCGAATAAGTAAATAAAAAGGTGAGATCACTCTGATGCATACAAGGAGGCAAGAACATAGGAGCAAGGAAAGTGATAGATCCGTAACTTTACCTTGGTAGATGGATAGAGAGATCCTGGGCCACATGTCCTACCTTTGATCTCTGAAGTGCTCACAGGCTTGTACACATCTCCTCTGCAGAGTGTCCTTACTTTATTGTGGCAGAGATGTGAATTTTTCTAATAGATGGGAATAGTTAACAGATCACACTGAATTCCTAGATACGTAGGACACTGGTTTTGGTTCAAACCCTACGAGAGCATGTTATTTTTACAAATGATTTACATTAATTCCTCCTGCTTCCTGGGATAACAAATATTCCTTCATAACGAACTGTGCACCAGTTCCGACCCAGGCCTGGACAGATCAGGTTTATGTTTTACATTTTTACAGCATGAAGAGCGCCATAGTCCAGACAGGGCAGAGCAGCCCGTTCACTTTCATGTGCAGTAGAATTAGGAGCCAGGTTGTATGTTATTTTCCTTGGCTGACACCTTGAAATAGGTTGAAACATTTCTTCTTTCCTGCAGAGATGAAGGGAATCATTTGTGATGGAGAAGAAGCAGCTGCACATCTGCCAAAGGGGAGGGGAAGGTTGTGACTGCAGCACCATTCCCTCTGCACTTCTGCCCTCCCTCTTTGCAGAAGATGTGTAGATCTCTTAAGTGCTGTGTTAATACGAAGAGCAGCTGGTATCTGAAGTGGCGCATGGCTTGGCAGTGCCACATCTGTATCCCAGCACGTCCAGCCACCACTGGGAGGAATTCAAAGGGAGCTGGCACAAACATGAAGGACCATGGAAATCCCATTCTTGTGTGGTCTGGATTTTGGGTTGTGCCTCTCTTGCAAGGGGAATTTCACCCTGTCTGACCAATCCTCCTCCTGCCATATGCTTCCAGCATCTCAAGATGTTTTGCAGAGGATGGAGCATCCAGGTTTATAATGAGAGACAGTGAGAAAGAGGCTGTAGCTAGTCCTGTGTCTCCCAGGAAGGAATATTTAGGAGCTCTCTTTCTGTCTGTGCAGACTCCCTCTTCTCTTTTTGCACCCAGACAGCACTTCCTCTGAAACCAGACCACTGGAAGCTGCCCTAAATTTTACCAGATGATCACTTCTTGAAAGCCTAACTGGGATTGTATGTCTTGAGCAAGTTCCAGGAGATTTTGTGAGACGGAAGGGTCCAGTTGATGACATAACAGCAACTATAGCTCTTTTTTCCCCCTATTAAAATAAAACAGCAGTTTTGCAGGATTTTTCTCAAGCTCATGACCGCTTCCTAGAAAACAAAGATTTTTCCTCTTGACAAATAGCAGGGTGACCTAGTGACAGGTGAAGTGACTAAAGAGGTAACATCCAAACCCTCTTTAACATATGATGTCTTTAACCAGCACTGTCAAAACCTTCTCCTCCAAAACATACATCCACTCACTTAAGAAAATAGCGGGGCCATGGGAACAATAAAGCCTCTGTTGCCCAAATGCATTTATGTTGGCTCACTTAAGCCTGAGCACTGACATTGAGAGGAGTACATAATTTTTTTCTTTCTTGTGTTCCTAAAACATACAGTCTTTTCCCATTGGAGTTACAGGAAAGAGCCCTATTAGCACAAGACTAAGATTTTGTTTAGAGGCCTCCAGGCAGCATGGCAAAATCCAGGAGAATTTGGAACCTGCCTACACAACATGTCCTCTGTCTGCCAGTCCTCTCCATTGACAGAGCATTAAGAAATACCTGTGCTTGTCTTTGTCCCTGCCACTAATTAATTTTGGCTCACGTTGCTATGCCTCATCTTCTTTTCTCTTAAGGTGTAATTGTCCCCCTTGCTAATGGTATTTCCTTTATTTCTGATAGGACTGGCGCTCTACCAATGACACATTTGCATGACCGCTGGAGCTCAGGAGCTCTTGCTGCTGATGGACACTTCAAACCATCTGCTTTGCCTTCCAGAAGAGGACAAAGATGCATTAAATGTGTCATAATTATTTGGAAAGACTTAGATGAAAACAAACATTTTTCAGTTGCTGAAGGTTGCTGAAAACTGACTTATATGCTGGGTTGGTTTTCTTCATTGTATCAATGGGAAACAGGAAATTTTTCTGCTTTCCTTTGAAAAATTACTTCCATCAAAGGAGAAACAAAGAAAAAAAAATCTTTTTTTCATATATCTTTTTCATTAATATCAGTAGGCAGATAGAAATATTTCACACAGAAGCAAAAGGCAGTGTTACAGAATCAATGTTAACTGTGTCTAGAGTTGAAAGATCAGATGAAGGTCTGGAATGTCTTCTTCCTACAGCTCATGAGATCTCTAAATAAGAAGAGATATATGAAAGAAAGAAAGTTCCCCAAAAAACTGGGCCAAGTTTTGATTCATTTGCAGATGAGCCATGTCTCAATGAGAAAAAAAAAAAAAAAGAAAAAAGACATGTTAATCTCATGGGAATATCATAAAAATGTCATGCCTGAGCTGTGTCAACTAGAAAAAGTTTTTCTGGCAGTTCCAGCAACACAACTGTGTGCTGAAAGAGCATTTTCAGTTCTCAGATTTATCATTTTGTTGCAGACACGCAGTATGACAGAGGATATATTAGATGTTATTTTATTTCACTAAAACAAAGTGCTCTTAAAAAACTGTGTTTATTTGACAACACAAATAGTACTTGGAAAATTTTTGTCCTTAAAGTCAGAAAATAAACAAATGGTCAAAAAACAATAGTTTTAATTTTGAATTTCAACAGTCTGTTTTGAACTAAGACTTGAGTTTGATGTGTGTTAGTTCTGACTGGTTTGTTCTGGTAACCAAACATTTATTTTGTTTTTGTGATGTTCAGGTCAGACCTAACTGTGCTGAGCCACAGATCCATGAAATGTCTGTCCAGGCTGTTAGCTTGGTTATACCACAGTCCAAAAGCTACATATATATTAATAATTAAAATTATTTTGGTCCTTTGGTTCCAATGTGAAGTTGCTTAGCCGGGGTTATGGCTAAACTCTTGTTCTTCCAAAGACGGTGGCCTCATCCATTCCATCAAGCATTGGAACAGGCTGCCCAGGGCAGTGGTGGAGTCACCACCCCTGGAGGTATTTAGAAGATGTGTAGATATGGTGCTTAGGGACATGGTTTAGTGGTGGCCTTGGCAGCGTTGGGTTAACAGTCGGACTTGGTGACCTCAAAGGTCCTTTCTAACCTAAATGCTTCTATGATTCTAGGTGTTAGAAACTAGCTTTACTATCCTCTTAGTTGTGCATGGGAATGCCTGAAAAAGTGCTGGTGGCCAGAGAGCACCAAAAAAAATATGTCTGGAGGTTCATGCGCTGGTTCACAAGACTGTACCTTGATTACACCTTGCTTCCTAATATAGACTTAACCAGGTAGTCTGACGTCTGTGCAGGAGAAGAGATGCTCAGGCACAATCTGTCCACGTACAGGAGGACTCAGAATCACTGTTTTTTTCTGAGCATGGTCAATCTCTGTCTCTCCTAAGAGCTTGGACTTGCTCCAGACACAAGTGTGACCATGCGTGTGAGCCATGCAGAAGCCAAAGGAGCGTGGACATGGGAAGGGGTGCAGAGACATTCCATGAGGTCAGGGGCGCAGAGGACCTTCAAACAATTTGCCTTTCTGGGAAGAGGCAGCAGTGCACAGGGCCAGGCAGCCCAGCTAGGCAGGGAGTTATCCCTGCGGCAAGGAAGCTTGGCAGCCATTTCACGGAAGGTGGCAGATCTGCAAATGAATTCACCCCAGCATGACTCTATCAAAATCAATGCAAAATAAACCTTCTGAGGTCAACTGAGTAACATCTGGGATGAATTTGGCTTACTGGAGCTGTCTGTATCAAAAATAAGCAAACAAACAAACGTGCCAATTAACCCTGCTCCCCCCCTCAACAGAAGTATGTGTTGCAGGGTTAACTTTATGGGTTATTTTATTTAAGGCTAGAAGATCAGCTTGCTAACCCCAAGCAGAGGCTGGTTCTGTATTTATGATCCAAGCCAGGAAGAAGACGATTGGCTTTGATTCCTCCTGATCCCCGTCCAGAAGAAGTTGTGTCTTAGTTTATTAAGATTTAAGGGTCCAGGCTTGACTGCTAGCCCGGACTCAGGAGTTTCCCTTAGAGATTCTTTATGTGCGCTCATTTTCACATATAGTTAATAAAGAGCCGTACCCATATTTTATGGCGACTGCTCTTGATTTTATGAACAGGAGAGAAAAACATCAGAGGCTGCCTGGAACATGCTAAAATAATTTAATCTAAATTACAGTTCATGGTTCTTTTTTGCTTTAGATTTCATGGGATGATGAATTGGATATCACTTCCTCACCAAGACTCCCCACCCCACCCCCCCCCAACAGCTCCTTATCTTCTTCTCTTCATTGAAACTTCATCCTGGTCTAAACATCTTTCCTTTCTAACAGGCCTTTTCTCCATTAAGTGACTTCTTTAGGATTGGAAACCTATGACAGCATACACAGAGAACTTTATCCACAAAATAACGTGTTATTTTCAATGCTGTCTTCCCTGCATCATTATCTATCTTGATGAGAGAGGATGTGATAGGTGCACTACATCAGTGTAATATAAAACTGTTCTTCCAAAATGGATTCCTCCACAAACACACACACACATGTGATGTGCACAATGAAGAAATTCTACTATTTGGTGGGAGATAGAAACAACAGTATTCTGACCAAAAAAGGTCTGCCTCTAAGAGATGTTTCCAGCTCAATTATGAAGCATAAGGAAGTTAAAAGAAGCATCCAAATATTGGTTATCCATCTAAATTGAATATACAGACATTCTTGTTTGGTTAAAATGTAGTTCACTGGACAGTGATAGAAGGGATAAAAGGAAAGTCATATAAAACATGAAAAAGTTAAAATGAGACATTTTTTTTCCCTGCAAGCAATATTTTCCCCCATGAACTTGTAAAACAAAAAGAACCAGGAATTATAATTCAGATTGAATTATTTTAACATATCCCAGTCCACTGAATTTAAAAGATCTTAGATAAATTAGGGAGGATAAATCCATCCATGGTTATTAAGCATGATAGTCCAGATGTAAATTTAATCTTAGTAAATTCCAAAATTGTTGACTCCCAGAGCCTGGGGTAGTGCAATCCCGGAGGACGACTCTAATCTCACTTTTTTCTTTAGGCACTTTTCCTAGGTATCTGGTGCTGGTCACTGTCAGAAATGGGGTAAGACCTTTAGTTTGACTTGGTGCGGCTGTTCTCATGGTCTCAAACTGATCCTCTAGCTGTATGCGATGCAACCTCAGCATAACTTCTGCACACACTGAGAAAAACAGGCATTTTTCTTGCATCAATTGTTTTAGATTAACAATTATGCAAGGCTTGGAGGAAGAGGTAATGCTTTTTCTTGAATCTAATCATTTATTTTGAAAAAATAATAAAAAAACTCAACAGGCCAGCTTTCACACACAAGCTCTTTTTCAGTTTCGAAATAAAAGCAGCAATTGTCTCAGCTAAGTGAAAGTTTAAGAACAATCGCTCATGGTTGAGTTGATCAGGTTAATCAGAGCATCTAAGAGCAAAAATATCTGGTACTTGTAGCAAAAAAGGAGTGTTAGGAAGGTGAAATATATCTATAAAAAGATAGGTTAGTTACGGAGGGGAAACATAAAAAACCTGTAAATCTATATTTGAATCCATTCCTTTCACACCATTTTTACTGGCTGAACAGTCATTTTTAATAACAGGTTTTAAAACGTCTCCCTCTAACCCAGATTATTACTAAAACTTTTTGGAAAATCAAATTTCCTTCCCAGGGGAAATGCCAGCATTTCTACTTCTGTTTTTATTCCAAATTGGAACACAGAAGTGAAAATCTGAAACTTCTTGTGAAACGGCATTTCCAAAAAAACTCTAGTTGGAAATACTAAAATATTTCTTGTCAATAGCATTGACTCGTTGCATTTCAGCATTGTAGGATTATTTCTATTTGATAGTATATGATTGCTTCATTTTGACAACGCTGAAGATTTCATTTCAACAAGACAGAAGTGCTTTACGTCAAAATAGCACCACGCTATGAAATATTAAAGCTGTTACTGAATACAATTTCTAAAAGTCAAAACAAAACTATACAAAGCAGCAATGTCTACACACAGTGGGCTTTGCCTTATCAGATAAAGTGCGTTGGCAATCCTAAAGAAAAGGAGAAAGTTGAAATGGCAATTTCAAAGTTACAATGACGGGGTGGAGGGTGTGTTTTGGACAATTTTTGTCAAGAATTTCATGGAAATAGAGCTACACCCACAAAATATTTGGGTTTCATTGATGCAGCGTTTGCCAATGGAAAATTGTCGCATCCAAAATTTTCCGCCAGGCCTGCTCAGAACGTGCCTTGGCCCAGCAGCGCTGGTAGGCAAGGAGCCAGGTTTAAGAGACCTGGGGCCTGATCCTGGCCTCACGTAGAAGTCCAATGGGGACGTAAGAACGAAGTGTGATTAATATTGAACCACTTGGTCAGCCAAGCTGTGCCAAAAAGCACAAAGTTAACAGAGGCAGTTCTTCACAAGTGTTCATCGTGGAGCAGAGCTGTGAAGCTGCGGTTGGGAAGGAACTACCCGATGAATGTGATCATGGTGGGTATTGTCCCATGGCACACAATGGCACAGGCTGGGGCAGGGTTTGTGCAAGAATGAGCAAAATAATACCTTTATGCAATGTTAGGGTGCATGGGTAAAGAGTTGGTCTGAGGGGTTGCTTGGAGTGGTGGATGTTTAGCCCTTAGCAGAGCTGCATCCTACATGTTTGACGTCTAAATCCAACTTTTTTCTTTGGAGATTAAGAATGGGTTGCAAGACATTTAGCAGTGTATGAGCCCAGGGAGGTTAATAGACATGTGAAATGGCGGAGCAACCACCTCCAACCCCCACCCTTGCTCTGATGACTTATAAGTAGACAGATTTTCTGCAGTTCCCAAGATGCTTTGGAAGGGAGAAGGAGCAGGGGCAGAGAATGGGACAAGCCATTTCTATGAGCTTTCTCCACTTATTTGCACATGGAAGGGCCGGTTTGGCTGGGGAGGTGTGACATTATGCTCACACCCCAAAGTCTGTGGTTCTGATGTCCCATGTCTTCACACGTGGCAGCAGCCAAGCTGTCCTCAGGGCAGGGAGGAGAGCAAGCTACAGCCCCTCCAGTGGGGGTGAAACACTTGTTCCAGGAGAAACATGGGAGCAATTCCACCAAAAAACAGCCAGACAGCACCGCTTGCAGCTGACAGATCTTCAGGCGCGGCTGAAAACCAGTCTCTCTGTCTGCTCCATTCCTGGAGTCCCCATGAGCCAAACACCACGGAGCCATTCCCAGCAGGCTCCCTCTTCCTGTTAAACCACATCACAGGACAGTAGGGCTGGCGAGGCCCGGGAAAGAGCACCCGTTCAGCTGTTCTGGGGCACAATTGGTTGCTTCTAAGTAATTGCAAATGACATGGCCCTACTTGTGTCCTGAACCTGGCTCGTGGGTTTTGGGAAGAGCAGCCCAATTGGCGGGTACACCAAAGAGCCCCACGTCTAGTGCACAGATTGCACCTTCTCCACAGCATGGGCTGGATGGAGATCAGTGCTGGCCAAAGTCCAAAAAATACCGGGGAGGAAGCATGAGATGCCACAAACTCTGGTCTCAGCATCTCTCTCCAAGGAGACTATGTTCTTGGCAACTTCAGGATGCACCATCCAACCCCCTCAAGAGCCACTCTGCAGTTGAGGAGACCAGGCATCCCAGTTGCAGAGAGCCTCTCAAAGCCAAGCGGAAACTCCCAAGGCCAGCACGGTGCTGGGTTTACATTTCTTCGAGGGCCTAATAAGTCTTCCTTCCCTCCCTCCATCCCTGGAGAGATAGCTGTTTGGATTGTTACTGTCCTTAATTGTTGATGATATATGAGAGCACATTGCAAAGGTTTGTTATTCTTGGAAGAGCTGTGAAGGGGACCTTTCCAGCAATGTGTCAGGGCTTAGTGCACAGAGCTGTGTGGCTTTGGGCCCTTTTTCAGAGCTATATTTCAGCTGGAGGCCCTTTAGGATGATAGGATGTGTCTGCTGGAAGCACCAGAGAGTGGTCACTTGTATTCCACAGGGAGGAATGGCTTTTTTAATGACTCAAGGATGGACACAGGCATCTGTATTTTGCAGATACTATGGGGAAGTGAAATTACGGATATAGGTAACAACAAGTGCAAACCCTCCATCCTCATCTTCCCTTCCCCATCTGCATTTCTCCTAGAATGAAGGTACAGCTATAGGCAGGATGAGAATACCTCCCTTCTTCCTTCTGGGAGGCATTGTCTTCTAGCAGACTATTTTTGCAGCTCCTTCTGAAGAACAGCTTCTTCTGCAGTAGCTCCAAGCAGAAGTTCAGAGATACATTTAAAAAAACAGTTGGTCCCATGTCCTTCTACTTTTCCATATATGCTACAGGAAGGCAGCCTGGGCAGTGCTTTCAGCAAATAAAAACTTCAGTGTTTTCTGCATTTTTGACTATTTTACACTGGTGATGGATGGCATTAAATCAAATCAGGTCTATTGTTGTTCCAAAGACCAGCAGGACACAAATAAACAGTGTATGCATTTGTGTTTGTGTGCATGTGTAGATCTGGGCTGGTAAATATACAGTGAAAACAGATAATGTGTGTAAAGGAATGAGTGACTAAAGAGATAAATGAATAGGTGAGAATACATGAGAAAGGATGACAGAATCTGAGTGTGTAAATGGCTAGATGAATGCTTTATTATTTAGGCTCCAGTTTATAATATGTTATAAATAATGCCTTTGTTTTACTGGATTTTGGAAGGATGAGGAGCAGCTAATTCAGAGCTTTCTGGAGGGTGGGAACGTTTGAAGCAAATATCCCCTTGGAGACCATTATGGCCAAAAGTGACTTTATCTATTGAGAACAGTGTGGCAGGGCACTTTAAGGAGCCGAGCTACTTAAATAGCTCTTGGAGCCAGGTTCTCAGTTGCATCCCCATGATGCAGCCTCTTCTCACAATGTCTGTCACTCCCTGGATGCAATATAGACATCTCAGCACTGCTGAAAACCAAGGTTTTGGTGATGATTAATAACTAACAGATTTTTTTCCACCAGGGGAAAAAAACAAAACAACTCACAACAATTAGGATGGGTTTCCAGCCTGTGGGCGTTTGCTGGGCCTGATGATCAGAAGTGTAAACAATACTAAAATAATGTCCCGCTGCCCCCCGGGGCTTTCTGTGGAACAGAGTGTCCAATTTGCTTGCATTTCAGGGTAGGGAAGAGGCGGTGCTGTTCCTCAGGGTGAGGACAAACAGGGGTGGAAAATAACAAGGGGAACCATATTAGGGAAAAAAGGCCATAGGAAGAAAAAGAAATGCAAACTAGAAAGTGGTCAGACGAGGGGGAAAGAAGTTTTTGCCTCCAGCACCACTTCTGGAGGAGCAGGATATCTTTGCCTGGCAGCACACCGGGCAGCGCTTGCCCCGGTCCTGTCCAAGGCATCGTGAAATTGGTGCTCTCAAAGACAAGTCTCAGTGGCTTGTCACTGCCAAGGTCCTGTCCTGCTTGTGCCTGCCACAAGAAGGTCTTGCCCTGTGTGTTACATCCTTCACAAACGGGATTTCCATCTCTGAGCTTAGACGGCCCTACTGCTCCTCCTAGCACTGAGCTCTTTGCATTAAGCGTGGGGCTGATGGACCCCTTGCCTGAGTGCCAAATTCACCAATGAGACAAGAAGGTCTAACTCTCCAGAAGGAATGGCAGCTACCTGTAAGATGAAAGCATCCAGGAGACTAGAGGTGGCTCGCCATCCACAAGCTTTCTGCTACACCATTTACACATGCCAGCAACGTAAGGGAAGTGGGGGCTTTGGAAAGATTAACCTGGTTTATATTTACCTGAGTGCACAAAGATTTTCTGTATATAGCAGTCTGTACAGATGAAAAATATGTAACCCTTAAAATAACTAATCTGTTCAGTGTTTTGTTGATTAATCAACTCAGTCAAGACAATTCCCTGGATCTGCAAGTGGGTTAAACACAACGTCTCCAGTGGGCCACCAAGCTCAGGAATGAGACATCAGCTGTGTAGATGGGGGAGAGATCAGGGAAAATGTGCAAATAAAAAAATCTGAGCTAATCCTGTTTGAGGGCTTATACCTTGGAGAAAAGCCCATGTGTGCATCTGTCTCTGTCTTCGGAAACTCAATATGTTCATTCCAGCTTTCACGCATGTAATCAAATACTCTAGAACTTAAGTCATGTCTATTAATCTACCTACCTGTATATTGTTGTTTTATCTTCGTTGCATGTGTGACTATTTTCAGTCCCAATATTACTAAGTCAATTTTAAACTGCTGATCCCTAACGCTCTTCTGTTTTAGCAGTCAGATGGTCAAGAGCAAGAGATTTCAGCAAAGCAAGTGTGGTAGGATGGTAACGTGAAAACCCTGAGAACTCAAGTCATAGAATTATGTTTACATCAGCAAATCCTGTGGTGCAAGGGCCAGTTCTGCAGAGTCACATGGCTGTGGACCTTATGGCCATGTCATCTCTGTTTGCAGGGAGTACTTTGGACTAGTTTTAATCAGATCCTGTGGCTTCAGTGCCCGTCAGTCAGAGCAGATGAGGTCTGCTCTGCTAGCATGTGGTCTGGGTTAGTTTCACCCAAAAGGAATCCAATTTGTGCACTCTAAGATTTCCCTGTGGTATAAATCAAAGCTTGGGAAGTTAGGAGGTCTGGGAGAGGCACTTCAGAAGTGTACTTCCCAACGTAATTGCACCCTAAATTAGCTGACCTCCAGCACGGTGGGAGTCATTGTCAGTAGCTGGCAGGAGACCGCTGTGTCCTTCAGCTGTGGCTGCTGAGGCTGCTGATCTCTGTTCTGATGGTGATGGGCTCAGGTACCAATGGCAAGGATGGGGGAGTGAAGGTGCCTGTCTGCCTTGGACCTTGGATGCCCATGGATGGATTGGAGTGCACCAAGGAAGCCCATCAAATGTTAAGCAGTGCATTTCATGCCTGAAATAGGGAGGACCTGGCCTTGATCCTGGTGAGATCTTGGGTCAGGTTTTCTGCTCTGGAGGTCACAGTCACCAACTGAGACAATGGTGTCTCTATCAAGGAAGCTGCCCTCCATAGCAATCTCCACTTTATCTACAGATAACAGCAACAGGACTCACTCCATCTGAATTCAGCTCTCTGGGGATCTGTGAATTATAAATACCACTCTTTGGAGATGACTCTTTCTTACTAGTAGGCCCAGACAAATGGCTCAGACAAGATGCCCACCCTATCAGCAACCACGGTCTATAAGGTGGGTCTTTCTTTATGAGGCAGATTCATGCTCGCTCTTACTAAATATGTAGTAAAATTACATATTTCCAGGAACAACGGCAATTTAGCAGGATTAGACTTAGGTAAACAGCTAGAAAAAATGGAAAGATGAACTCTTCCATTGTATTCCTTTCTGGGCTTTGGCAAACAACCAAATAAACAAGAACCTGGATGGTGTTTATTTAACCTCCTGGGTCTGTAGATTTTCATTCCCTGTGAAATTGCCAGTATTTTCAGCTTCCAGCTGGTCCAGGAATGCCCAGGAGAGAAGAGGGTTCTTCCGTGGGTGGTTTTTTTTGTGTGTTGAGTTTCTTTTTTTGTTTTTATTCTCCAAAATTTTGGCACATATGGTCCTAATGTTGTCCTGAACTGGAAAGAGTTGAGGTACAAGGAAAATATTGAGCAGAAAAAGGTTATTCAAACTTTTTCAGACCTCAAATAAGGTTCAGCATGGGTTCACTTCATGTTATATGCAAGCTTGGCAGAAAGATGCTTCTTTTGTAATAAAAAAACCTCAGCTCTTCTGGACAAATTCTCCTCTTGAAGGGGTTGGACCTGGTTCACAAAGGTATTGTTCTCAGATTGGTGACTGTGTTCTCAACCTTCAGGAACCTTTCTGGTTCTTGAAGACTACTCCATGGCTGAAGAGCTCAGCAAGAGTCAACAGAGGCTTAGTCATCTACATGGAGAGAAAGTTATCAAGTTTTAAAGTACCAACTGAAATAGGCAACAGTTTAATAGAAAACAGAATCCTTTTTAACATGAAGCATGGCACTGACATCTGACTAAAATTGAGATAGAGGGAAGAAGGAATAAATGGGAATGTTCTCCATAAACAGGTGAAACTGTGATTTTTTTGTGAGACGTTCTCATAGCTGCCTTTAAAGTGTCTGGTCAGGACATCTCTGCAAGCAGATGCTCCCATCAGATGAATCTCAGATCTGATCCGACAGGGAACACAGTGATCTTCATATGACAGACGATCAGGCACATACTGGACCAAAATAAGTTATTTTTGTCTAGATTTTTATTGAAAGGTTTCTTTTTTTTTTTTTTTTTTTTTTAAATCAGTAGATTCCAAAACTTTGTGGTATTTTTAAAATAAAATTCCAGACTTAGAAAGAAACTGATTCTTCTGGTGTTTTGTTTTTTTCTATATTCCAGCTCAAAGGTATTCCAGTGGCAATCTTCATCTACTACTTCTCCTTTCCCCTGCCTCATGTTAAGGTTCCTTAGCTAATGTTAGCTATTTCCAACAAATCCAGGAGGCATCTAAAGCATTTGTATGTTCACAGTTCCACTTCTCAGAACTCTTTTTTAAATTTTTCTTACCTTGTAAAAGTTTTCCTGATACTGCAATTTATACTTTTCTCTGCTACACCCTGTGTCTGTTTGGCTCACCCAAGCCTTTTGCTCCTTCTTATGTTCCCCAAAGGTTTCAGTGCTCTGCTCCTTACTCTCTCTTTTCTCACTTGACTTATAGGCACCTTGAAAATAAAATACTGCTTCATCTCCAAAAGTTAAAAAAACCCAACCCAACCCAACAACCCAAGAAGCAAACTTCAGTTAAAATGTATTTTTTCTAGTATGTTGTGTATGTTTTACCTGTAGGCTTTCCATGGAAGAAAATGAATAAGAGAACTTCTGACCAAACCCTAAATTTAAAGTAAGAATTACTGTTTTGACTGGGAATAGAACATTATTCTCTCTATTTGGGCCAGGACTAGGCTGGTCTGCTGCTGTTTGCCAGCAAAAACTATTCCCAGCGAGTATTTTATATTTTGCACTGGCAAGCAGTAATATTCTTTTGCCCCCTGCCCCAAAACTTCTTGTTGCTTGATAGCCAAGGCAGAGCAGTCTTTGCTTGATGTTACAGGTAAGAAAGAGACACTAAGGGGATCCCAGATTGCTCTGGAGTAGGCCAGATTAAGTGATCTAGTGGTTCCCTCAGTATTAAAATCTGTGAATCTAAACATGCAAGGTTTATTCCACCTTTCTGGATAGTCAGCATAGGGTTGCAATGCTCACAAGCCTCTAGTTGCACATTTTTCCCTGAATTTTCTCAAAACTTCTTGTCTTCTGCTTTCTGCTCAGAAATCTCACATAACCTGTGATCTGTAGTTTCCCAGATGTCAGAAAAGTTGGTATTGGGATCAAATTCTTACAGTCAGGCTGACTCTTCAGTAAGAAAATGTCTCCTGGATTAAGACATGAGTGAGAACTGGTAAAATTTGCATCTGAAACAAAGCCTGAACCATATTCCTCAATGTTTTTTTTTTAAATTCCCTTGTCCTGATTAGCTGGTAAATTGTATGTCCCTGGAGACATGCTCACAGTACAAGAAAGAAGCAGCTTCAAGAAGTCTCTCAACTAGGTGAATAATGATTTAAGAATGAGAGGGAGAGAGAAAATGAATTGCTGGCTTGCTAGTTTTCCTACACTCTTTCAGAATTTGGGGAAATTTGCCCCTCAAATGATTCGTGTCCAGCATGTGTCATCATGCCTTCCCATGAAAATGACTTTTTGAAGCCCTTGGCAAGCGGACACCAGCAAGTAAGTGTAAGTGCAAAGGTCTTCTCCAACTCTAATTGCTTGGAGGCCTTGAGTTAGCCAGGATACGGAAGACAGGAAGGCTCCATCAGAAGGAAATATTTCATCCTGTAAAGGGGAGACCATAAGGAAAACAAAACGCATTTACCTTATTAAATAAAAGTGTAATTAGCTGGAAGGAAATGTGAAAGGCGTTAAGAACAAAAAAGAAACCCTTTTTCCTGAGGTGGGAAGACCACCAATAGTCACCAAAGTGAAGAGAATTTATGGCAGTGTGGGGGAGAGTCTGTTTGGAGATACTTTAATGGTAATTTTTAGGAAGAATTTACAAGCATACTCTGCTACCGAGTGGAAAAATACATTGGCCACAAAGAAATTGCTGTTTGCCAAGCCTAATGATTCATTTCTGAGTCATAAATAATAGGTCCCTAATGACAAAGGGTATAAGAGTGGTCGTCTCTTGCCAACTATTTATTAGAAAATAGAGCTAAATCATTAGCTGGGAGCTCTCTTACCGGAAAGCTGAAACCACATTTCTCTATGAAAGGTCATAAGCTATTTCCACAAGAATTTAGACAAAACATTATTGCATTTTAAATCTTTCATCTTTAGCACCAAAAAAAAGCAGGGAAAAAAAAAGCAATCGGTTCACCAGAGAACTCCAATTTGTCATGGGGCATCCCTTGAGATCCAAAAGGGTAAGTAAAGAACAGGGGGAGCTTGGAAACACCAGCAGCAGTGTCTTCTGAGGGAATGGAAATTAATTAGCTTCACCTCCTTTGGAGAACCTCCCCACGCCACTCTCCACAGCCTGCTGGCACGCTGCGGCTCTGGGGGAAGGCGCAGTTATTGGTAGATCAAGAGGAGCCCATTGCCCAGCTTCTGGTCTGTGACCCTGTGGCCAGTGATGGCTGATTGAACCATTTGCCATCACCAGAGCCACCATTAATCACCTTACAGGCATTAGGAATAATGGTGACCTGAGCTTTGAGGATATGCATCAGCCACGGTTCTCAGCCGCCTTTTTTAGCATGAATGAATGAAGGAGTCGCTGGTTCAGTGATGTTCCTCAATGACTACTTAATTCATGCAGACTTCAAAGGTTTGGGGGAACATTGTAAGTTAAGCCCACATCAGTGTGCTTTGCCCAAGCAAGGTCGCTCGTCTTGTTGTACTGTTCAAGGAGAAATGGTGTGAGTAATCCCACTCATAGGGAAGGGAAACTGAGGCACAGAAGGACATGGGCCACGTGTAATGACTTCTCTTGGAGAGATGGATGCCTGGAGAGCTGAACTGTTTACCCATTGCTATGGTGGCAGTTGAACACAGATCTGATCTCCTGCAGAGGACTTGGCTTGGAGTACTGTGTCCAGCTCTGGGGGCAACATCAGAAGGACATGGACCTGCTTGAGGGGTCCAGAAGAGACCATGAAGATGCTCGGGGGGCTGAAGAACCTCCCCTGTGAGGACAGGCTGAGAGAGTTGGGGGGTTCAGCTGGAGAAGAGAAGGCTCCGGGGAGACCTTAGAGCGGCCTCCCAGGACTGAAAACGGCTACAGGAAAGGGGGGAGGGACTCTTGATCATGGGGGTAGGGATAGGATGAGGGGTAACAGTTTTAAACTGAAAGAGGGCAGATTTAGATGAGATCTAAGGAAGAAATTGTTCCCTGTGAGGGTGGTGAGGCCCTGGCACAGGTTGCCCAGAGAAGCTGTGGCTGCCCCCTCCCTGGAAGGGTTCAAGGCCAGGTTGGACGGGGCTTTGGGCAACCTGGGCTAGTGGAAGGTGTCCCTGCCCATGGCAGGGGGGTTGGAACTAGATGGTCTTTAACGTCCCTTCCAACCCAAACCAGTCCGTGATGATTCTATGAAATCCTGGAAGATTGTGGCAGAGACCAGAAGAGCAGCTGTGGAGGGATTCATCTCACCTCCCTTCAGGTCTCCAGGTGAAACCTACAGGCACTGTCTGGGTTCCTCTACGGTCAATCAGGAGACACTACACCCTCAGCAATGAGTCATTTCTCCTACTTTTGATGAATCATAGGCTTTCTACAAGGATTCCTCTTGCTGCTGGCGGCAAAGGGAGCAGAATTGATTGAAACTGGAAACAGGCTATTCTGTACTTATTAGATACCTAAATTGGCTAAAACAACCTCTGACTCAGTCACATGCTTATCCCTGGGGGAAATATCTCAGCCTGTCACAGCTCCTGAAAGCCAGGTATAACATCTGACTGAAGAAAGTGCATCTGAAGGCCATGTCTCCCTGACTTTGGAGCGATCTGTCTCTAGAGGGGTTGATCAGCTGCAACATTTATTTCTTTCCCATACATCAGTTTTATTATCTGTTACTCAAATGAAGTTAGTCTTGATGTCCACCATTACAAGAGACAGAACAGTTTGCTACGCTTTGTTGGTGACTCCGTTTTCACTTCAACAGTGAGTCCATTGGTGAGTGAAATTTCAATTAAGATGTCAAATAAAACCAAAGTAAGATCTGAGATGTCTGTGGAAGAGCTGAGGAAATTCAATACAAAGTCAGCTTTTGCATGGTCTTGCAACACTTTATTTTGGGGAGGGGGGTTTTTATAATCACAGTTGCTGGAGTAATGCAATTACGCAAAAATCTCAGGTTTAATTTTCAGACAAAAAATGCCTGCTTTTCCTTCCAAATATTTAAAATAATTTGTGCTACTGAAATTTTGAGCCCCAAAACTGAAGTTTTTGAGGAATGCTCTTCCAGCAATGCATGTCAGGCATTTGCTGTCTTTGACCTTCTATGGCACAGAAAAAAACTCAGGGCTTCTTCCTTAGATTAGGCTAATGCACAAGGCAGCGGGGGAAGATGGGCAGGGAAATGACTCTTGGTCAGGGGATTTCATTTTCCTCTGCCTTTGTCCCAGTCCCAGAACGGTAGATCTGAACACATGCAGTACAATAATACCGATCCATAACGACACACAGGTGTACGTGTGTTCACGTTAAAAAAAAATTTAAATCTTATATTTAATTTGAAAAAGGTATTTATAAATCTCTGGGATAGTTTTTTTTCAAGCAGTGATAAGCTTCTAGCATGAGTGTTTTTTGTTCAACCCTCTTGTCTGCTCAGTTTGTGCCCTCTTTCTGGAGAGAGGTCCCTTCCTTGGGCACACGCTGCTTGTCTGCCTGGCTCCCTCCTGAGATGGGGTTCAAGGACTCTACATGAAGACAAATAACAGCTTTTCAATGCTCTTCTATAGGAAGACCATGCAGAAACAGTGTCATCTGACTGCCTCTTTGCCCACGACTCAAGCCAACCTTGGTGGTTTTATTTCCAATTCTCACACTACCCATCAGAGGTATCCAAGATATGATATCCTAGCCCAGATTTCTGAGGAATTCATCTTGGGGTTAGCAGGGAAGTAACACCCCTCTTCTGCCACTAGTTATTCCCAGTAGCTCAAAGATATTTGCTTTCTTCACTGGCCATGGAAACAACTAGTGAATCAGGTACCTGACCATCCTTGAGATCTAAGACTGCATTTCGACTAGCGGGGATCTCTCTGAAGCCAACAGCACTAGAAGAATCATTACTGAGATTAAACAGATCTCAGAAATGTTTGACCCCCAAAGTATCTTGGGAGGATTATGTGGGATCATCCCATGGCTGACCTATCCTGCATTTTCCTTTTCCGAGCACATGCACTCATAGACATCCCAAACCTGTGGCTTTTCCACCTTGAGAGCAAAGTGCAAACTGCATGGCATAAAATGTAATTGCTGCATTCGAAAACCACAGGAAACCTTGTAAATCTTTGAGGAACATTTCCCCATTGACTGAGCTGTTTCTTTCTGGTTAGCTCTGATTGTGCTGCACGGAGCTGAGGGATCTGCCAGAGGTTTATGAACATTCCAAAAGAAAAAAGCCAAACATGGCCCCGGTGTTGGGTGTTGCTCTGCTTTCTTCTTTGCAGAAGAAAATGATCTCTGCCTGTCCTGATAAGCTGACTTGATTCAGCTCAGCACTGAGTCTGCCTTGTGCGATAAGCGCAGCTGGAGCCAAATGCATTTGCCACAGCATTTCACCGTATGGAGACACTAAACTCCCTGTGAACTCTGAGGTTTCAGCCTTTACAGAGCAAAAATCGTAGGGCCATAATTCACTGCGAAGGTAAAAAGTGGAAGCTGGCTAGCATTACTGTGAGGGTTCTGCAGAACATCTGGGCATGGAGAGCAGAAAAATGCAATGAACGTAGTGACCTGCAGCCTGCAGTGGGACCTTCAGGGAGAATGTCCCCTCAGTAATAAATAACAAGACACGACACTTACTGGGCTGTTCACTCACCTGCTCTTGGCCATTGTTGGCCATGGGGTACTGGGTTAGGTGCTCCAGCTCAATACAGCCACTCTGCTCTTCTCTTGATGCTTGTCTATCCAAATTCCCTGAACAAACCCAGTTTACCCATCTATGCTAATTTGTCTGATGCCTGTGCATCTATTCCTTCACCTTTTCATGCCAGCATGTATTTCTGCTATTTCAATTCCTATCAAATCTTCATCTTTCTCTAGCTACTTTAAAACTGCTCATCATCCTGAGCAAGCTGGCAACCAAAACTGAATGACTGTCTGTGAGCGGCAGATCCCTTGTCATGGCTCACTGTGCCACTGTAGAAGGCGAAGCATGAAATACAGTCCAGGATTACTCAGCAGAGAAATGTTTCTTTTAATCTGCAGGCAGATGGAATTAAATGGTTTTAAAGGAAAAATGTCAGCCTAAAGCCTTGTCTATGGGTTTATGCCTCTCATGCCAAGCAGTACCCCCTTGTGAAGGTGCCTCATATAGCAAGACAACCACGGCCTTGAATACTTGCTCTCACACTGTGGATTTTGTGGGTGTGTTCTGGCTCTCTTCCAACAGGCTCAGTTGTCTGGGTGCAAAGCATCTAGCACTGTTTCCTGAGCTGAAGGAGTGATCCGGACAAGCATGTGCAAAACAGGAGCCCAGATCATCAGATCAATATATGTTTTCCTATGGGCACCAATGAAGCTAGTCAGTACTCTGGCCTAGTCCAACCTACATATCTTACCGATGATATGGGTAAATGAGCATCTGTCATCCTCTATTCCTCTGAGAACATAACTGAAACACACGGCATCTTCCAGTGCTTTGTCACTGAAGACAAATGATTACATGCTAGCTGATAAGACTACAGAGCAAAGAACCAAGATATCTTCCATCGTCTTTCACAGCACAGTGTTTCCGGGGTCTTCCAGGGAATCTTGGAGCAGCAGGCAAAGTGAAAAGGTTTGTTTTACAATGTGGGAAAAAAACAAGGATCTTGTATAACGCTACTGCAGCCCCAAGATAGACGCAATATAATCTTCAGAGGTGATGTGCCCCCATCTGTCATTGCCACAGGGAAGTGAAAAGGATCTTCCCATACTCAGCATCCTTAAACAATTATATCACATTTATTTAAAGGTCAAACATGATAATTTGGGGAACTATGTTTAGTAGCCCATATTTTGAAGTTCCTGTCAGATATGTGTCAGGAATATAGGGTTGGAAGGATCATCTTGGCTCCTGAAGGAAACCATGTCGTATCATCTCATCCATAACCTTATCATGTGCCAGAAAAGCACTTAAACACATGCTTAATTCCCACATACGTCAATGAGACACATGCATGTCCTTTCCTGACTCATGTTCTAGTTAGATATGTGCTTAACTGCTTTTCTGAATCAGGGCCATAGGTATCCTGGGAGTCCTGCCTTGTCAAAAGCAATGCAGCCAGATCCTACATTGGGTAATAACATAAGACAGCATGAAACAGCTGCAACCTCCCCCCAAAACAAAAGCACTGCATTGCTGCACGTGGCTCAGCACAGCAGTTTCCCTGACTGCTCTGAGAAGCGTGAGGATAGACATCAACGTCAAAGATGGTTAATAATGTGCAAATGATCTTTTCTTTGCGTGACCAAGGTTTTTTCCAAGACCGGAGTGACTTTGTCCCAGATCCCGAGGCAGTGGGAGGGTGGCTGTAGTTTCCACTGTGTGGAGAACAGCACAGGCCCAGTTGCCTCTCAGAAAGCTGAACAGGAGTTTCTAGGCTGACATCATCAAGCCTCCTGTAAAAGCCAGTGGGGAATGCTCCAGAGGAGAGGAAAGAGGGGAAGGGCAGGGCAGGGCAGGGCAGGGCAGAGCAGGGCAGGGCAGGGCAGGGCAGGGCAGGGCGAAGGGAAGGGAAGGGAAGGGAAGGGAAGAGAAGGGAAGAGAAGAGAAGAGAAGAGAAGAGAAGAGAAGAGAAGAGAAGAGAAGAGAAGAGAAGAGAAGAGAAGAGAAGAGAAGAGAAGAGAAGAGAAGAGAAGAGAAGAGAAGAGAAGAGAAGAGAAGAGAAGAGAAGAGAAGAGAAGAGAAGAATGGAGAGAAGAGAAGAGAAGAATGGAGAGAAAAGACAAAAGGAATTAGCAAAAAGAAAATATGAAAGAAAGAAGATAAAAGAGGGAAAAACCCAGAAAAAAATAGGGAAAAAGAGACTGTAAGAAAAGCATCAGCTCAGCTTCAGATGGCCACCAGACCAACAACACATCTAGTACTGTCCTGTCTTGGGTGGTGGCTGACAACGGATGCTTAAAGAGGGTATGAGACTAGGACAAGCCTGAGTCATCCCTGGTTATAACCTCCCAGCATTCAGCACTCACTATGGGATTGCACTGGGCTCTTGGCCTCTGGCCATGTTGTCCTCCAGGAATGTATCTCACCTCTTCCGACCCCAAGGACTGACCTAGTGTGGTGTGAGAAAGGCTGTCTTCTGTCTGTGTGAACCTTACGCCCAACTTCTCATGTGCCCTGAAACCTTTGTGGGAGAAACAATAACTTTTCTTTGTGCTGGTTCAGCCAGGATATACAGATCTCTGTCCTAGACCAGTCACTGCTTTTCCAGGCTGAAGCATCTTCATCCATTTGATGTCCCTTCCAAGACCTTATACTAGAAAGCGGAGCTTTAGTTTCTCAGGTGAACTGGGATCTCATGAAGGCTTTTGTTTAGCCTGGAGCTGGAGCAGTACAAGCCATCAGGCCATGGTTGGAGTGATACGGCAGAGTAGAAGCACTTTTTGTAAAAGTGTTGGAGAGATTGCAAGAGAAGCAGATTCCATCAGGATGCAGTTTGCTGAAACTGGAGTGCATTGCACAGAGAGACATGTTTCACAGACACTTCATTTTGGAAGAAAATCTTGACAAAAGATCAGGCCATGCTGAAACATCCCCTGCTGATGTTTTCTGAACAAAGTATTTAATTTGCTCACTGTAAAATATGATTTTTTAATTTTAGCTTAGAAATGTTTTATTTTTTGTGACATTAGATACCTAGATCCACATCTAAAATACACAATCTACAAAAAGACAGAAATCATAAGAAAATAGGTCATTTGAAACACTTGAATCAAACTGCTTTTTTCTTTTTTTCTTTGCAAGTATTTATAAAATTCTCTATTTTTCTTCCCCTATTTGTATCCAAACCACATCTCAGACACTCCAACCCCATCCAGAACAAAGCTTCTTGTCTTCATACAGACCTTTCTATTTCTCTGAAACCATCTGGCCTGCAGGAATATGGACATACTGCATTATTCCCTTGTAGTCTCAGTGTATTTTATGAATTATCAGTGTGATGGGAATCAGGAGCTCTTCAACACCTTATAAATATGAAAGCGTACTGGGCTGCATTGTGCTATACACACTCGGGACTGGAAGCATACATTTTTATCAAGGTATTGATCTTTCTTTTTTCTCTGATCCTTTTTGGAGTTCATTTTTTGTGATCTGTCCATACTGGTTTGAATGCCTGTGGTCTTGAAAGCTTGGCAGACTTGCTGCTGTCTAGTGCTCCAGTGGAGGTCCACCTGTTTCAGACAAGATACTATAAAATCTAGTGAAAAGGGCTTGATCAAAGACCTGGCAAACCTTGGCAGAGACCCTGTGCCATGGGAGTTCAATGCATTGGGAGGCTCCATTTAGTGCTGTCATCATAGCTGAGCTGAGGAGGATAGAAGAAAAGAGAAGAAAAGGAATTGCTTAATTTAAGGTACTCTCTATTAGACTCCTGGGATTTAGTGGTGAATTTGTACTGTGGTAGCACGCAGAGGCTTTGGCTGGGATCAGGGTTGCTTTGTGCTAGATTTCCCCTTGCCCTTGGCTGGGTTCTCACAGGGTGTCCTGTACCCTGGGACCCTGCACCATTCCCTCTCCACTCAGGACTGAGACAACCAACTGGTGAGCAGGGAGAGGTGAGTCAGGACATTGCTGAAAGGATCATGCTGTCCTTAATATGACAAGTGCACGTTGGTGGGCTTCAGAAATTCCAGAATTCCCAGCCTTTTGGGCTGTGCAGTTCCTGAGTGAGGGGACTTTACACTTAGTAGACCTTGAAGGGCTTTCCTCCCATGGACTTCTGCAGTTGGGTTCTCAATCCATACAGAAGCTTAACCTGCACAGCGTCTTTCCATGAGGAGTCCCACAGGTTAAGGACACACTTTGAGAAGGACCGCTTCTTTCTGTGTGCCTTGAACCTGAAACCTGCTTATTTCATTCAATACAGTTCTCCTGTTGAGAGGGAAAGAAAATTCCCAGCTCCTATGTCTTTTCTGTGTGCCTCCCAATTTGATATACCTCTTCCCTGTCTCTTGTCAGCCATCTCTTCTGGGCCCTGATGAGTCATAGTCCATATAACAGCTCCTGATAACCACTGTCTTAGTCACCATGCATGGTCCACCACAGCCTGTTACTGCTCACAACGAAAGTCCAAGCTGGTGGTTCTAACTTCTCACAGCCTCTCTGGACCATATTTGAAGGTGGCCACTGAGAAACGTTGAGGGATGTGTATCGAAGGAGAGGCACCCTTGGGCCCAGGAGGACCAGATATGATGTAAATGGAGGAATCCACTTCACAGCACTGTGTGTCATTCTTTTCCAAAGGATTTGAATCTAGAGACGGGGTTTTACTGCTGGATGGAAAAACAAAAAGAAAAAGGTTGTCTCTTTTTTTTCAATTCTTTTACTGTTCTTGTGAGCAAAAGGGAAAGGAGAAACCCTCATGTGTCCTGTTAAATTCAGACACAAGGCCTTGGGTACACAGGCTGGACTCAGGATGAGCCCCCTCACCCATCCCTGCTGGACTCATGGTAAGACCACCTCCAGCCCAGAAACTGGTGTCTCCTGGCATCTGGGTCACCATCGAAGCAGCTGCTGGGCAGAGGCATCACTCTCTGCTGTCAAATAAGGCAGCTCTGCTCCTTGCTGCTAGGGTAGAAATCTGTGTGAAAAGGCAAATCAAGTGAAAAGGCAAAAAATATAGACTCTCTGAGACTACTTCTGATTACATTCACAAGACAGGAAAGAGGAAATTACACACAGAGATGGGAGGGCTTAGGAAAAGACCAAAAGAATTTCCTTGTAAGTCTTCTTTTCTTCAGGGACCCTGGGGAGAAGTCAGAAGAGACGCTGTGCAAATCCCACTGCTTGTGAAGGGAAGGTCAGCCCACAGGGCCAGGGTGGTTGGTCAAGTACACACATCCCCATAGATCTGTGCTTGTATCAGTGTTCGAGTCAGAAGCAAACTCCTCCTTCTAGATGCACAAGGCCCTTGGAGGAGCTATGGGTGTCCTGGGGTAGACAGAGCCCTGCTCAAGTCTTCAGGGCTGTGTGGAGGACCCTGGGCAAGCGAGCTGGAAGAGGAGCTGGCATCTCTCTGTGTGGACTGGCCACTAGAAGGGGGTGGAGAGCCATGGGCTGGGAATGTGGGCTTGCACAGGGAGCCCAGGAAAGTTCCAGAGCCCTGCAGTGCACGGAGTGGTCCTGATACAGGTGAAGGGCTGGCTGGGTTGCTGATGGGGTTGCAAGGTGGGGGAAGTGTAAGAGCAGTTGGAGTGATGTTAGGGGTAGGCTCAAAGGGACCTTTCTAGGGTCCTTTCATGGTTACCCTGTCTTCTGCTCCAACCTCCCTTCCCAGTGCGCCCATCACACCTCCCTCCTGCCCCAGTCATGACTGCTGTGGTTTCATTAGGGGAGAGATGCCCCAGAGAGGGCTGGCTGCAGGCAGGTGGGAAGGGAAGGCAGGCAGGGAAGTAGCAGGTATTTTGCTGGCCAATTCCTTCAGCCCAGCACAAGGTTTCCTGCTACCGTGACACCCAACTACCCTGTCTACTTGTTTTTCTTTCTGAAACACCCCAGTGCCATAGTACAACAGCCTAGACACCATGCCTCTCCCCTCGAGAGCAGCCTGCTCAGAAGCAGCATCTGTTTTGTCTTAGCAGAGTTCCTGCTTTCCCCAATTTTCCATGTGGGACTGACAGAGACACAGGGTAATATGACTTTCCAGAGATCACGTGTTTTTGCAGTAGGGTCTGCTCAGACTAATTTCTAACATTCCTGCCTGGCCATTGTTGCTGTCATGTGCCTTTGTCACTGCTGGCTGGGGACACCAAAGTCCCTAATGGCAGCATCTACCCCCGGCTGAGGCTTTGCGACAGATAAATACAGGGATACTAGGCTTGCTCTGATTTTCTTAGCCACATACAAGGAGTCTGAGGGTCTGAAAGCCACTACTGTATTCTCTGTCTCCAGGGTAGTAAAACATACCCTTCCTGTGGATAGTGCAGCCAGCGCTGTCTTATTTAACTGCTCTATTAACTTAAGTAATTCCAGCCATAAGTTCCCGATGAGAAAAGATGTGTTTTGGATTTTAAGGGGGAACAGGCAAATGCACAGTGAGCCCATGGGATCTCACACGAGGAGCTGGATGAAGGCTTGGAAAGGCCCTTGGGAAAGGGAAGGGCAGGAAGGGGTGGATGAAATCTCGTCCCCTGCCAACCCTGGTGTCAAGTCAGTAAATGAATAGGAAAAGTGGTGTTTTCTGTCTAATCGCTTTGCTTGGTGAAGGGCTGGTGGCCTTCCCCATGCACCCACAGCCCCGGGGGTGCAGTCTACATTACCCACCACTGCAGTTCACACCAATGCTATCAGAGGTCTCCCAGCACACACTATGACCACAGGAGTGGCTTCAGCATGAGTCCTGGCCAAATGCAAACTGTTACTTTCAACAATTGAATCTCCCACTCTAATTTTACTGTGCTTTTGAAACCGCCTATGGGCACTAAGAAATAGGATGCTGCCGTGTTTGCCAGGTTCCCTTAATTTCGGTGCACCTAGCCAAGGGGGCATCTAACACATGCAGTATGTGGAGCACTCTGGGAGTACAGGTGTCTATGTGTGTGAAAATTTTATGGCCACCACAAATGCAATATTCTTTCTGCAGGAATTTTGGCTGGATCTTGCAGAGACAGGAGCCCCTTGCGTTTGTCCCCTGCTCTCTGCTGTTCTTCTAACCAGCAGTCCAGGGGTGCAAACATCTGCAGCCCCTGCTCAGGCCCAGGGACTCACGGCTGCCCTGGGAATACTTATTTCTGAGGCTGCTGCCTGGGACCTGGCTGTAAATAAGGGCTTAGCACTTTTTAGGCTCCCACGACATCAAGAGGAAAATCAGAGCTAAAAGCAGCTAGCAGAGCTAATACCAGTCCCCGGGTTCTGGCCCCTTTCATGTGAGAGAAGTGAATGCATTTAGGCTCACAAAGCTCCCATCTCTTCCTGCCCTGTGTTTTCAAGGTTGTTTTGCACAGGGTAAGCTGAGGTAGTCAGTGATGGAGAGACTTGTTTGGGACGGGTGGTTCATTTGTGGGAAAGCCAAGGAGAGAAGCTTTCTTCTACATCTTTCCATGGCGCTGTTCTGTCTCTCCTGATGACCTGTTTCTCGTAAAGCTAAAAATGAAATTCGAGGGGTCACTGTCATCGAATTGCTCCAGCCTGGCTGGAAGAAGACAAAATATTTCTGTCTCCCGCTCTCCCCCGTGACCTTCTCCAGGCATCGCATGGAGACCTGTGTGCTGAAGCCAAACGTGACTGAAGACAAGGCTGAATTGTTTCCCTGTAAACAGCCTGCTCTCTGTCTCCCCTGCCTCTGTGGACTCCAGCCCCGACGCCTCCTGCCAAAGGGCAGTGGGATGGGGGGCCACATGTGCTCGGTGCATGTGTGCGCCTGGGTGTTCCTGGAAGCCACAAGAAGGTGGGGGGACCTCCTCGGAGGGGTTGCTCTGCTCCTTCTCTGCTGTAGGTGAGTGTTTCTGGGCGTGAAACATCTCTCTGGGTTCTCTGTGGCTCCTCGACCTGCAGAGCTGGAGTGGGGATCCTGCGTCACCACTGGTCGTCCCAGTGGTGGAGGGGAGCTGCTGGGGTATCGGGTTTGCAGAGGCGTGGGTCAAGTGGATGGGTTTCAGTAAGGATCAGGCACCCCAAAACTGAGAATTTGAAGTCAGCTTCCCCAGCGTGGTTGAATGAATAAAACACTGTATGGTAGGAGTTTGATCCCCAGCCCTTTCCTCCCCCCATAACTGCCTTCTGCTGGATATATGGGGGGCCAGAAGGACCAGTGATAGTGTTTATAGACAGCCAGGTCCTGCTCTGAGCACTGTCCCACATTTATTTCATCACTTGTTGGCATACACCCTGGCATGGTTTTGACTCAAGCAAAGAAACACCATCAAAAGAAAACCAGGCAGAGATCAGGAGATATCCAAAACCATGGTCTGATCCCATTGGGAATTATCACAGCCACCCTGTTGGTGGGGACATGAATTTATGTGTGTGGCATGAGTCCCGGCTCATTTAATGCACTCATATTGATGTAAACAAGGCTTCTCCAATAGGCTAGAGCTTGGGAAGATATACCCAGGTATGTAAAACCCTTAGCTTGTCCCAGTGTGGCCATTCTTGTTTCCCTGGTTTGCTGTGAGTCCCCGGGGAAACCACTTTCCTGCCACTTCCCACCTGATGACAGTGACATCCTTCATACATGCTTTGAGCTACATATATATATATATATATATACACAGGTGTCTGTAAAGCATCTTGAATGGTCTTGCTGTTATCAAGCCTTCTTTACTTTTTCAGGTTATATCACAGGTTCTCAGAGGCTAAAACCTGCCTTTTAGCAGCTGATTTGCAACATTAAGGCTCTCTGACCTCAGAGTGGCTTCTGTGATTGAAGTGATTAGACAACCTGCAGAGTGCTGAGATTTGGGCAAGAAAATTTTCAGCCAGCTTAGAATTCAGAGCAAAAGTAATACTGTAAAATATTACAGCAAACAGGCTTCAGTTCTGCCTAGCTGGTCCTTGCAGGGCAAGTATGACTTTTCCTATTATTCTTATTATTTAAATTTTGAAAGAGTTTACTCTTTCCCAATCAGACTTGACAACTATTGACACTTGGCAGCAAATCCAGGGGTAGAAAAGGTGGTGAAAATCTCTCAAGCCATATATTCCCTGGAACAACTTTCACAGCCCTGGCTGTACTGTTTTATCACACCCACACTTGCATTACCTAAGAGGACAGTTAGGCTTGTGGTGTACCAAAGCCACAAAAAGCAGTCAATTAACTTGTTAGCTTGAGTCAATAGAGCAGATTGTAATTAAAATTTGGCAAAGGGGCCATGTTAACATAATAGCACACCCCCAGTGCTGTAAACCTTCAGCCAGAGCTAGAACAGAAGAAGGGGGACCTACCTATCTGTCTGTCTGTCTGTCTGCCTGTCTACCCTCTGTCCTCCAGCTTTTCCACTCACTGCCCTCATTCTTTGCAGGCCAAATTGGTCTGGTTTTTTTTTGAATCCCCGTCCTGTTCTGCAAGGTAGTTAGGTGCTAATGCAGGTCTGTGAGGTGGCAGGTCCTCGGTTGCCACCTCTGCACAAGGTTACCCCCACCTTGGGCTGTGACCTGGGGATGCTGGCAGAGCCATGGCTACCATCCATGTAGTATGGACCCTGTTACGCACCAGTCTGTTCTCTGGGGCTTTTTTTCCCCATTATTTTCTTCCTATGGAAACTGAGGAGGATGTAAACTAAAATTATACAAAGTCAGGCCAAAATAACTTCAGGGAGCACGTCACAAGGGGTGATGGTATTCCAGTGCCTGGCCTCACCTCAGGTGCTGTTCTGGTGGACAAGAAGGAAGGGATGAACTGGGATGATATTGTTACAGCTGTGGAATTGCGTGTCAAAACCAGAGTGAGCGGAAGTGGTTTCCAATCAAAACTCCATTTCCCTTGAAAAGGTAAGGAAAACATATCTTTGGTGTGTTTTAGAGAAATGTATAGAATTTAATGAAATTGTTTTTTGAGTGGGAGGAAGTCATCATTAATTTTAAAAATCATGCCTTTTTTTCCCACCATTTTCTGTCTTGTTCAGCTGCCACCAGCAGAAAACAGTTCCAAAGCCATGGACAACAGAAAGATGAAAAGTCATCATTTTAAATGTGCTTCACATCGTTAAGAAAACAAATTTTCTGTCTGTTTTACCTCTGCTTTTTTCCAAGGGAAATGCGAAACTCTATAATAATTAAAAGGTCAATATTGGGGAAGCAAGAGAAATGCTGCCTCTCCATGAGGTCCATTCCCATGGAGTTTATGAGTGAAATCTAACCGCTGTCCTTTCAGGTGAGACTAAGATGATGAGTTTTTTGTTCAAGGGACTCAATAAATCAATAGGACAGTCAAAAAATTCGACACAAGTATTCTGCTCTAACGACGAGGCACTGTTCACTCTTTCAGCTGAAGAACCTCCTGCTCTGATCACTAAGCCTCATGCTCTTCTTTCAGCTCTATGGGATGATGTGCCTTTTACTTGCGATGCCTTGCTGAAGTCTAACTCAAAGTTGTATCACTTACTGCAGGTAATTTGAAGACAATGAAATAAAAAGGTCTCTATGAGATAAATCAACTATGTGTTCCTCCTGGGTCATTTATTTTGCAGGGAAAAGACTAATTCCTTGTGATTAAAGTAACTTGTGACACTATTCCCCCATCTCCCCCCACCACCTCCTGTGACCACAAAGAGTCTGGGATTACACTAACCCACTATTAAGCACTCGGTGGTGTCAGATGTCTCAAAATATTGTGCATAAACACAGCCCTGAACATTATCCTGGCAGGAGCACATTCCATGGGAACCCCATCAGTCTGGTACTCTGGGGTTTCTCCCGGTCCAGGGAAAGTGTGTGGCTCTCCTCCCTCCCTCTCCTGCATTTACCACCCCCTCCCCACGTGTCTTCTAGCTCCTTCTCCTCTCCCTTTGGTTACCAGCCTTGTGAACACTGGGTTTTCTTATGATTTGACGAGGTTTATGTCATGAAAAGACACGGGATCAGCATGGGGTGGGAAGTTGTTCAATCATTAGCGTGGCTCTTATTTCATACATTTTAAGGCCATCTGTTCTCATTTTCCTGGCTCTTGTTTCAGGATACTCACAGAGGAGGGAATTCCTCTCCCCACTGCTATGCCAGCATCAGTGTTTCAAGGGGGAAAAGGAGCTTCAAGTTCCCATTCCCCTGCTCCCCCCAAAGCAAAATGCACAAATTGCAAAAGGGGAAATCATCAAATCATCAAATAACAGACTGGTTTGGGTTGGAAGGGACCTTAAAGTTCATCCAGTCCCACCCCTCTGCCACAGGCAGGGACACCTTCCACTAGCCCAGGTTGCCCAAAGCCCCGTCCAACCTGGCCTTGAACCCTTCCAGGGAGGGGGCAGCCACAGCTTCTCTGGGCAACCTGTGCCAGTGTCTCACCACCCTCACAGGGAAGAATTTCTTCCTTAGATCTCATCTAAATCTCCCCTCTGTCAGTTTAAAACCATTCCCCCTCGTCCTATCCCTCCCCCCTGATCAAGAGTCCCTCCCCCCTTTCCTGTAGCCCCTTTCAAGTCCTGGGAGGCTGCTCTAAGGTCTCCCCGGAGCCTTCTCTTCTCCAGCTGAACCCCCCCAACTCTCTCAGCCTGTCCTCACAGGGGGGTGCTCCAGCCCCCCGAGCATCTTCGTGGCCTCCTCTGGACCCACTTGAATAGGTTTATTATACCGCTATTATTATTATAACAACAACAACAACGAACAATAAAATTAATACTAATATTAAATAAACACATAAATGAATAAAAGAAATAATAATAAAAATGAGTAATGCTAAATCTACATTTAAAGCACATAGTGTCATTTAGTACAAGTACCCTCATAAGTTTCCTGAGAGAAAAAAGAAGGAATGGAGGTTTTGTTTCCATCTCATTTGTAAAGGGAATCTGTTGAATATGACCTGGGCACTAGTGTTTTTCCGGTCTGCATATGCACACAGTGCCTGTGTGGATCAAATCCTCCGAAGATGTATCTGGGGATGCCCACTGCCTGCAGACATGGACATAGTTTATGAGTAACCATGTTCATGTCAGTGAACTGTATGGCAGGAGTAGGGGGAGGAGGATCTGTGACCACTCTGACTTCCTCCGTGGTGTGTTTCATCTCCAAAGCATGAGACGGCAGCTGTGAGCAGAGCTATTATCACTTCCTACTAATTTATAGCTGAGGGCTGATCCCTAAATTCCTAAAAGCAAGGGGTTAGGATGATTTATTTGCTGGAAACAGTCGCAAGCTTGCGCTGAGAGCTTTTATCATAATTACAGGTGTAAAATGTCAGTGTCCATAATTTTTCAAAGAAATTGCACAGATTACAGTTCTCTTCAAAACACACCAAGCATTTTACATGTGGGTTTAGTACTTTAAAAATGGAGCTGACTGACAGCCCTGCAAGCTCTGTATACTGAAAAACACGCTTGCCCAACACCACTATGTTCAGATCACTCCCAAGGAGGGAGTTTTTGTTGCTGTTATTCCTGAATGGCTCTGGCTCTCCCAAAATGGTGCCCACCAGCCTTGGTGATTTTTCTGCTGGGAGAAATCACACAGCAGATTAGGAAATCAAATATCATGTGCCAGTGAGTGAAACAGCTACTAGACCAACGTGAAGTGGGGCCTCACCACCGAGAATTAAAGCATCCAGATCCTCAAGGGGTCTACACTGGGTCCTTTGCAGGAGACTTATGATTCAGAAACTAGCAGGGACTTAAAAATTGCATCAGAATTAAAGGGTATGGGACAAATCCATCAAGGGTGACATATCTTTGGCTAGAAGACAGCTAGCAGCATCTCAGATCAATTTGGAGATATAGCACTGGCAGATCAGCTGATTCGTCTCTCTGGGTGTGGGTTGCCTTGTCAAATGACAGTTACCCATCCTGCATGGTTCACTTTCCCATCTGAGAGAAGAGTTCCCAGATAAAACTGGCCCCTCTTCAAGAGACCAGAGTCACTCCTCTTCCAGTCATCTCTACTGCTGGATGCAGGACAGGGTGATAATGGATAGGAGGGGAGCAGTATTTGAGATTTCTTCAGGGCATCATGGACTCTGGGAAGGTGTTGAGGTGGAGCAGTGGTGGGGATTTGATTCTCTATCAGGGAAAAGTTGTCTCCAGCAGAGCCATGTTTTAAAGTCCACAATGAGACTTCATAGAGAAACACGCAGAAATTAAAAACTCTGCAGGGAAAATCAACAGCAGGAGATTTCCTTCTTCAGGAAAGGAAAAACCTCAACAGAGGAGATTCCTCTTCCCAGGAGAATTAGAAAGACCCAGAAATACTTTTCTCCCCATTGAACTCAGTGCTCGCTAAGTTCCTGCCTGGCACATTTGTAAAACCCTGTAACATGTTTTCGCTCTTCAGGCCAGTACAATACCTTCACAAATCTGAGGCCTTGACATCATCTCTTTTTTTGGGCAGCTCCTCAGTCAAACAGTAGACGTTTGCATTATCAGGAATGTTACTCTGTGCTACCGCTTTGGCTAATTCATGTCTCTGCAATGACACGTTTTGGAGAGCTTTGTGTCCTCTGTTTTGATACAGTGGCATGTTCATCCATGTATCTCAGGAGATATTAGCACAGCCTAAGAAGGTTGAAATTTGCCTGAGAGTCAATCTGCATTTTCCCTGCTCCAACCCATCCCTATTCTATCTTTGTTTCTCCTTGTTTTCATCCTGTGGAGACCTAGACACGAAACAGTCAATAAAGCAAAAATCAGAGAGCTTGGGAAAGAAGCCCTGGAAGCCTCTTCACCAAGGTGGAGGTCTGGCTTTAACGCAGAGAGGTTGGTACAGACCAGGGTTTACACTCAGAGGAAACTAGTCCCTTTACAAGCTATAGTAAGGATCGTGGGACAATATAACCACTGAGAGACTCATTTGCCACCCATAGTAAAATGACATAATACTAGAGGCATTGGCCACCAGATCATGTGGAGTCTTGGGCAAGGTCTTGGTTGAGAGATGCTGTGGAAGGCCAAGGAAATTGGGTTTGCTCTTTATACCCATGTGGGACAGTTGGAGAGCTCACAGTTTACTTGGGTTTTGGATACTCCTGGTCCCTGCAACACAGCAGCTCCTTTGCTGTAGTGCTGTTGATCATGTCAGTTCATTTTCCCACGTCTCAACTCACCCACCATGTGGGAAGATAGGGCAGAAATAACAAACCACTTCCAGGGGTGTGATGAATTCATCCTAGTTTGCAAAGGGCTTTCAAATCCTCAGGAGTGGGTGGTTGAAGACGCAGTATTAGATGAGAGATGATTTTCTTCACAAGTCTCCTCTGGGAAACTGGTGAAGTTCCTTATCCTCTTTTGCTAGTGTTTCCTTTTGAAAGTGGGTATTTATCTACCTCACAAAAATGTGAAAGACACTGATATTCTGGAGCTGAGGACTGTGTCTATGCTCACAGAAGATAGCTATTCCACTCCTGGCTCTGTCAGCAAGGATTACAGCCTCATCCAAAGTAGTTCTGAAGTCATACAAAACCTCATAAAATAAAAATGTTAAAAGCCCCAAACAAAGCCCTTTATTTATTGTTTGTGTGCAATTAGGATCCTGGCAGTGAAAAAAACATTACTCCTCAGGAAATTACATTCTGAAAATCAGGTTAAAACTGGACAACTTGCTGAGAGCTTGTGAATGGACAGTTTCCAAATTCCATCTTCCGCGCCAAAGTATTTCATTCCTGACAGACGATAGAGCAGCCTGTTTGATAGAGCTGAGGGCGGGGAGGAGATATCCATCGATCAATATTATAACACTGGTGCATTATCTCAGTGACTGTGGGGGCCTCTGGAGTGATAAACACTGATTTATAGGTCGCAAGGGATGTTTTCCATTAAAGTGCTGTTAAGTCCTGAATAGGGAACCTATAAAAATGGCATTGTGGCTGTCCGTAGCTGTTCTCCCTGGGTGACTTTTGAGTGG
This sequence comes from Strix aluco, assembly GCF_031877795.1. Classification (NCBI taxonomy): domain Eukaryota; kingdom Metazoa; phylum Chordata; class Aves; order Strigiformes; family Strigidae; genus Strix; species Strix aluco. The sequence goes on from NC_133934.1 coordinate 954,512, forward strand.
GGAGGGAGTTTCTCAGTAGTCTGAGATCAGCCAGGTCCCATTGTCATTGTCACTAATACACCTTTGTGCTTCCAGGCTGGAGCAAAAGACAGTTCATTTGCCCACAGCTGAGCTTCGTGAGTCCAGGTCCCTCCATAAGAGCTGAGCAGGTCCTGAGAGTCTGTTAAAAAACTAGTTGTGTGCCCAGCCTGGTTTAAAATAGAAATTCTCTTTTCTAGATTCTCTGAGGCTTCATGAAGGGTAAGTTTTAATCTTTTCTATTAGCTCATGCAGTAAGTTATCTTTGTCCTCACCTGCTGCTAATTTTCATGACTTACAAGACAGTGTGCTCTGGAGATACCCTGAAAAGCTGAATGAAACCGGACAAGTAATATATTAGAAATCACTGACGGGAACAGAGACACAGACATATTGTTACAGAGGCTCTCAAATAAACAACCAACTACCAAAAATAAAAAATTTATTATTAACATAATTAACTATCTCTCCGTAAATTACAGGTTCGAATGTCTGTGACAGAACAGAACAACTGTCTAGGGTTTAACAGCAACCCAAAACAGAGAACAAAGAACTCTATAGGGTTTAACGGCAACCCAAAACGCTTTATCACTCACCTGACAAGTGAGGGCTCTCAACCTCGAGGACCTGCTCAGGGCAGCGTCCCGACCCAAGGCACCTCGAGGAGTTTCCTTGGGCAGCGTCCTGACCCAAGGGGAGAGTCCTCGACCGCAGCTGCTGCTCCAGGGGATGAGCTCCAAACGGCTCCCCCAGGGGACTCCACTGACACCCAGGCCCAATCTGACCTGTAGTCAATGGTGGCTCTATTTGGCCAAAGGCCCCAATTACCACGGAGCCCTGAGAACAAAGGCAGCCAGGAGCTGCTGCACTTCAGCGGCCAAGAAGCTGCTGTCATGGGGCACATGCACCTGCCACACATACACACGACAGTATATTCACATAAGCTCTGCATCCCTAACTGAGCTAAAGACATTTAGACCCATTAAATCCGGTTATAAACATTTCAGCCTAGATCTGCTGTCCTAAGTGAGGTTCACCCAGTTCTAATAGATCCAAAATTTCTTTCCCTCCCTTTTACACAGTATTTCCATCCTGATGTTCCTAGTGTGCTTAGTATTTTTTAGTGTTCCTCCTGGGCCGATGTCTTTTCATCAATGTGAAGAAACCAATATCATCTTATGTACTTTTTTGCCTTCTCCCTTGCCGCATACAAGCATACCATTCCTATTTTCTGTCCATGCAAACTGCGTGTATGGCAACATATCTTCAACAGTTTTTTTGTGGCTTTTCCCTGAAATCCTTGATGAAAAGTCCTCATCCTGTTTTGAACCAGATATGACCATCCTCAGATGGCACTGGGACACACAGGCACCCTGGTGAGTTGATGGTGGGAGGGCCCTGGGGTAGCTCATGGGCAGATGAAGGGGACAGATCCTGGCTGTCCCAGTGTTCTGCTGGGACACCGGTGAGTCCCCATGGAGCTGGCCTCAGTGGTCCCAGCACTTGCTGTTTTCTCCAGTGAGGAATGCAGGTAACCCTTGTGCTTGCACAGCCCTGCTCTGGCCACCCCACCGTGAAAGACACAGATGAACCATCTGGGCAACAACAGAAACTCCAGCCCCACCATCTAGACTCTGTGGCCCAGACTGTATCAGCAGCATCTGGTTTTTGTGGCAAAGACAACCTGTATAGGTTCCAGGCTATATATCCAGCCCAAATGGGGATGGTATAGACTGGATCCAAACTCCAGAGTTGTGGTTTGTTCTGTTTTCTTCCAAGCTACTGTGTGCCCTTGGGCTTGTCATTTTGACTCTACATGCCCCTCCAGCTTTTACTCATATCATTGCAGATGTGAGCAAAGGTGATTCCTGAACTCTGCAGAATTTCAGGCTCTTGCTCCCAGATTGTGACTGATGTATATGAGTCCTACTTTAAATATACTAAGCATATTCACCTAAGTACCCTCAGGGATTACAGTAGCTATGCTATGTTCCTTTAATTATAAGATTCTGGGTTGCAGCATTGGTTAGAAATTATTGGAATAATAATCTGTTCCGCTGCCTGGTCTTGCATAATTATAGTATCCTGTTAATAGCCAGTTATTTGGACTTATTAAAAAACAAAAATCAACCCCACCCCCCCCAACATGCTCAATATTTTCCTTTTACAAAAGCAGCCACTATTCCAAGGCAGATGTTTCTCAGAATTGATCTAACCAAGTGACTTTCAACTGTTTCCACCCCAGAAGGTCATGCTGTAAAATAAAAAAAAAAAAAAATAAGAAAAGAAATAAAGAAAAAAAGAAGGAAAGAAATAAAATTAAAACTTCTGGGAATCTTTTCCCATCAGCATTATGAAATCCTGTTCTCATCTACCACTAGAGAAGATTGCAGCTGGCTGGAAAATGTTTGGGTCTTTTCTTTGCCCTTGTACAATCTCAGCTTTTTGTTGTTAAAAACCTGTCAAAAATTGAGAGGAAAGCTTTTGTTTTCTGACAACAATTATTCTGTTTTTCCCACTAAGAGAGACAACACAGCCCACAGACTACCCAATTTAATTAGACAACCCATTTTTTTTAATCTATTAACATATCTAATGGGAAATTTAACCAACTTAATGTTCCTCCCAAAACATATTTATTATGTTTAATGGGGTCATTCACCCCTTGCTGAGAACCTGTGATCAAATATAATCTAGGATCCCACTGTGGAAACAACTACTCCCCAAACTATCATTTGTTCGTTACCAGCCCTTGGAGGCAGGAATAAAAAGGGCAGCTGGTGCTTTTTGATTATATTCAAGCTGAGCGGAAAATGCCTTCCCTTCCTACCAAATCTTTCAAGACTTCCCTCACTGGGACAAAACCAAGATTTGGAAGTGCACAGGATTTATACTGGGGTAAGACTCAGGTTTCCCATCACCTTCATGCCCCAGTGTTGCCAATTTGTGAGTAAGGGCTCAAATAGTTGGGCAATAAATTACATTTATACCTGGGAGCATCCTTGAAAACCTTCCTTGGGACAAACCTGCTTCCTTTCTCCATGCTCCAGGTCACGTCAGATCCTGCTGAGACATGACGCGTTGTCTGTCCAAGACCGTAGTGGGCCTTCGTGATGGACACGCAGCCAATACTGCAGAATGACATCACCGATCAGAGTGGATAAAGACTAGGATGCAGAATACAAAATAATGAGTGATGTGGAGGAAGGTATCTAGAAACTATTCCCTTGTAGCAAGTGGGCAAAAGCTCAGTCAATAAAAGGGACTAAGCAAAGAAAATGGCTTTCTTTCAATATAATATAATTGCTCTGTGCAACTCAGAGTTAATATTTGTCCCTGGGATTGAGAGCGGTACAGAGGCCGAGAGCAAGTTGGGGAGGGTGTTCACATGAGCAACAAGAAATCCAGTGCTCTGGAAGGACCAAACTCCTTTAGAAATGAAGTCAAATGGTACTCAGGGTGACGGAGGACAGGTAACAAGCCCCTGCCTTCCATCTGCTCAGGGAATATTAGAACACGAGTTTGCATTTTCCAATATTGTGGCCCACCTCGAGGCCCCAGATTTCTAAAAGAACTGAAAAAAGCCAAAAATGAAGGCCATGATGAGTAACTCCTCTCCTCAGGTCCGGAGAGCTTCCTAATGTAATGGAATTATCATCTGTTTCTGTAAACACACTGATGACCTCTTTACTCTTTTCAGAACTAAGAAACTCTTCATCTCTCCCCTGCCTGAGCCATCCGTGTCCCTGGAACATTCTTGTTTAGTCTCCTGAAATGTTATTAACAACCCCAGCAACAGAGAGCCATAAATCCCTGCATCCCCCTGAACTTTACTGCACTCCAAACTGTTTGGATATTCAGTATCAACAAATCATCCCAATAAATATGATTTCTTTGATGGCATTTCATCAAAATAGTTTATGACTCTGACATTTTGAGCTTGGATTTACAGCAGCTGCAGCTTGTACAAGACTGGCGGTCACCTTATTGAAATTCACCTAAGGAAAAAAAAAAAGGGAAAAAAACCCAACCTTGCAGCAGCTCCTACCATGCTAACTTTAAAGAAATTCTTCTTTTTCCTTCCCACACTTTCTCGGAAAAGGCATGAGTTTGGGGATCCACAAAACAAACATTAGCTTTGGCTCATCCTAATCAATACAATGATTGGTCAGGCCTTCAACTCCAACTTCTCAAACACATGCAGGGAGAGGTTTCCAGATTTACTTAGATTTACCTTACTCTAATTAATCTATGGCAAAAGGTGTTTAACCACTTCAACAGGAAAATGGCTCATCTGGTTTGCACATCTCTTGTACTGAACTTCTTTGGGAAGGTTTCAAAACACTTGAGATATAAGAGGAAAATTTTACATCAAAAGAAGTGTTTCTGCTAGAGAGAGGGATTTAGAGTCATTGAAAAAAAAAAAGCACTGGTGGCATCTCTAGAAAATATATAAAGTCTTGATGACTGGTGTTCAAAACCAACCCTGAGCAGGTAAGGAGGAAGGTTGGGAAGTGGAGATCTGGCCACAACAGAAGAGAAGAAAGTCACTTTATTTAAATTGTCAAGCAAGGCTAAGAAGGAAGGTAATCTATACACGACTGCTGAGAGCAATCTCAGGAAAAGAATAGCTATTAGTCTAAAAACCAAAAGGGCACTTGGGGTAGACTGGCTATGAACAAATCACCACAACAGTGAACCTCCAGAATAGCCTCTCATTAGGAAATGCAGGGACAATAGAAGGACAGCTGTCTGTTTATTTTGTGAATAAAAATTTGGCTTTGTGAAGTAGACAGTGACTAGATTTCATGACCCAGGGACTGCCCTGTCAAGTTTTGAAGTGTTCAGTTTTAAAAATAATTGGATAAGGCTCTTCATGCCCAGTTGAGAGGAAACTGAGGTATTGTGATCCACATCTTTAAAGACAGAAAACCTCTAGTTTCAGATTCCAGATATTTTGGGGTAATCAGGTCTACATTGCTTGGCGAAGACCATGTAGGCAATCCACAATATCAGACAGAATTGAGGAGTCAGGACCTTCAGAAATGTGCTGTTATCCAGAAAATTATCCTTCTACTTGAAACAAATCCAGGAGAACGAAATCTGACAATAGACCTGCCCCCATGTTTCCGTGAAATATAAATACTACCCATGGAGTCAGAGGGGTGACTCAATCCATTAGCAGGATTCTCACCCTGAGTGTTATGTGAATACCTGGAAAATTTCCAGGCTGCAACCCCACAGAGAGGATCTTATCCACCCTGGTGGGGCAGGGGACTCCTGATGCACATCATCCCTTTGCATCACCTACAACAAGAGTCCTCTTGGTGTCCTTTCCCCTCATAGCACTGCAGGACAACATGAAATGTGTGCTTGAGCCAGAGTATTTCTTTCCCTGCTGTATAATTCTTGATCCTGATCTTGATCTCTAAGGCTTACATCAGAGGCTGATCCTGAGAAAATGCAACTTCCTGGAAAAGGTCAGTTTTGACGAAATAGTTATTTTTAAATTGCCTTTTAGAAATGCACTTGTGTAACACCCAACAAAGGTATTTTTCAGGATATTTCTCTCTCAGATTTTTAATCCAGGTCATGACAATATTCTCCATCACATTACCCTGGCTTTACAGCTAACACTCTGAAATTTCTCCATCTACACAAGATAAATTTCTCTGACCCTCTGGGGAACTGTAGTGTCATACTCAGAGGTCTCCAGTTAGCCATTCCCAACTGGCTTGTACAACCAAACCTTTTCAAGAGAGCCATATCTCAGAGAAGTCCATGAACACTGGGATGGGGAGACTCATTTGAAGGCTTTTTGACAGCTGCAGGAATGAATGAAAGCTGCCTTTCCTTTATTGCAGTCAGTAGCAAAGGGCATATGAAATGGCACTACTAGTTCAGCATTCAAAATTTGCTTTATACTTCAACTATAATTTTATAAATTTTGTTAATTTTCCCTGTACTGCACTGTGACCTGCTTGAATATCAGAACTGTGTACAAAAAAAGGAATAGGGAAAAAAAAAAAATCAATGAATCCCATAGCAAAATAAAGCAGCTCAAATTTTAATGAAGGAAAAAGATCCTTTAAGGATCCACTGAGACTCTTTCTGTGTCTTGATCAAGCTGTACCTGCAGTGGTTCACTTCCTAACTGGGGCTGAAACTACTACGGGCAGGATTCGGCCATATCCCTGAATGGAGAAAATTAGGATGCAGCTGTGCTCTCAGACAGCCACAATCCAGAGTTCAACCCAAGGCAAAGTCCACTGTTGCACTGTCTCCAGGCTCAGTCAGGAAGGAGACTCGGGGGTGAGGACAGGGGACGAGCCCATAGTTTGCATCAAAATGCAGAATGTGTTTGATGCCGTCACAGAACCGAGTGGTCTCGACAGTGTGGATGTGACTTCTGGGCCATTCAAGCCAGAAATTGGAATAAGCCAGATACTTGTAACGTCATTAAGCCAATACAGCTCATAGAGAAAATAACAGAAAAGCAGATATGTGATTCAGGCATTGTAGAAGTAAAAGCTGCCCATCTTCAGATAGTTTTTGGTTTGGTTTGGGGTTTTTTTTGAGATGCTACTTTGGCAAAAAAACCCTGTTTTGTTTTTTGATGAACAAATAAATTTGGCTGATAGAGGTACCTTTACAGACACCATGTTCTTCAGTGGCTGAAGGTGTTGGACTCAGTGTTGTTCTTCTGTTGTTATTAAACTAATGAGATCAATAATGCCATATTTTGGTATCAAGGACAGGGTGACTGACAGGTCTCAGGGCACATTTGCCACTGGAAAATCGTTGTGAGCTGAAGGAGTTTTGAAAGAAAGTTTGCAGAGATCTAGTCCTGATGATGTTCAACACTTTTAATGTTGATCTACAAATATGTATGCAACCCTGAAAAAGTCACAGATAAAGTTTCAGTGAACAGCTAAAGTCAAGTAATGATGAGGACTGGGCAATCATACAGATCCCGAGTTAATAAAATGCATTTTCTTGCTATGCTGATGCAGTCACACATCTGTAAGTATAAGACAGGCAGGAAGACCACAACCAGAGAATGACAGACCAAGAAAACAGCAACTCTTTAAAGAGTTTAAGGGTCAGAGAGGACTGGCAGCTCAACATGAGCTCCTGTTGCAACTGAATCACAGCAAAGATTAATGGGATCCTTAAAAGTACCAGCCATGAAGCAATGGCTCAGAGCAGAGAGCACAGTGCTAGGGAGACAGACACTGGGATTTGGTGCACTTAAAGGTCCAACAAATTTTAGATGCAGTGCCAGAAACAGAGTATTGGTTGGAAAACTGGGAAAAATGTCTTTTAGTGAAGTTAGGATTCACCTCTTCTAACTCCTGATGTCTAAAGTTAATGTGAGATGAATTCTGTCTGAGGTGGGTTAGAGAGCTAAAGGTTGTAAGCTCAGGAGAAAGGTGTTTGGATGGCACCATAGCATGGATACAATGCTTCGGCAGAGCCTGGGTGATGACACACCATCCTGACCAGCAGAGATGAGCATGTCAAAGAACTGCAGATGCCAAAAAAAGGTGCAAAAAGAGAAATTCAAGACAAGTTTTTTCTCAGAGAGAGTAAAGATGTTTGGACTAAACTCCAAAGGAGAGTGTTGAATTCCTCAATTCTGGAGAAAAGCAAGCTTGAATGGATGTCACATTTTGATCAAGTGTACTTAGTGGACCTGAAGCCAGGCGAAATGGGGTGACTTCACATAGTGTTAGGCAGGTGTTTAAACTACATGATGCCATGATCCCTGTTGACCTTCCCCTCAGCCTGCAGCTCTTTACTTGTTAGAAGAATCAGCTCTTCCGTTTCATTTAAAACCTGGTTCCCAGACCTGAAGGTCTGTTGGGTGGGCCTGTGCTTCTGCAGAAAACTCCACCACATGTTGTGGGCAATGGAGAAAATTACTCTTCTGCCCACGAACTGTTTGCTAAGTCAGAGGAGGGTGTGGTGATGGGAACAGTAAAATATGGGATCTAATCTATGCACCTGCTGCAATCTCCCCTCTCTCTGCCCGTACAGGCAGCCTGGGCTCCTGATTTATGGGAATGATTTATGTCTCCTTTCCACACTGCAGACTGCTTGTGCACTCTCCTTGGAGCAATCTAAGCCGAACATGATATGAAAAAGGAGAGACTGCATCATATTTCTGTCACACTGCTTGTCAGACAGAACCAAAAAACAAACTCTGGTGAGTTGAGCTTCCTTTCTTTTTAAACCTAGGAGAGTTTCAGCTCAAAGTGCCTTTCTGTAACTCTCTAAAGGAAGGATGAGGAGCAGTGAGTCTCCCAAAGTGAGTACACGATCTGTGTTCTGCCTTTTGCCTTTCAAGACAGGGAATGAGCTTTTGCTTATTTCATTTAGTAATATAGATCTAGCAAAGGCAGAATAGATGGCAGCCATGGTTTGCCCATCTCCATTTCATGGTTCTGCCTCAAGAAGAGGAAAGCGAAGGCTTAATCCCACCTAGGAAAGCAAGCCAATCTTATTTCTGAGCCTCGGGACTGTGATGACAGCAAAGCTTCAGGCATCACCAAACACTAAAACTTGCAGACCTTACTTAGATCTCTGCCATCATTTCACCTTGTCTCAGAGGGGATGTGGGCCAACTGGTGCTGGATTGATGATCCTCGTAAGTTTGATGGCCTTGCCCTTACACCCATTTTGGTGCAGGATCCTAGGCAGTGCCAAAGGAGACATGCTCACAGAGAGCAACTGATCATATAATTCCCCTGCCTTGGTCATACTTCTGCTAGAAATGGTGAAATCCTGTTACCTATTTTGCAAAGGAAGCATTGCTGCCTTTGGGTAATTGGAGAAGAAGAAGAGAGTAGAAATTCTAGAAAATCTCAACCAGAAAGTTGTTCTTGTGAACAGAAAAAATTTATGCTGATTTATGCCTAACCAATTTGGAGTTGGTGTCTCCGTACTTGTCAGTTTGTCAGAAAGAGAGCAGAAGTGGGTACCTCAAACATAACGTGAACTTGAGGCTCACAATAATCACTCCATGGTGACCACAGCACACAATGAAGCCGATAGCTCATTAGACAAGAACATGTAGGCAATTAATGTTAATTTCAGTTGACAATTGTAACCTGATGGCTGACTGAAACACCCTAATCTGTCCTAAGGAAATAGTTCTCATAGTTGTTTAATTAATGATAAACAGACGCTTTGCTGTTGCTGCTGTTAAAAAAAAAAAAAAAAGAAGAAGAAAGAAAGAAATTAGTGCAGATTTTCCTTGCCACATGTACAAAATACATTCTGGAGGCCCAGCGCTAATGAACCTTGGTGACAAAGCACATGCCCATTGCTTATTCTTTCATTCCAATGCCATGAGATGGGAAGCGAAGCATGGTGTACGATCTTGTCCTGGGAGCCTGGGAAGCATCCAACCCAAGAGAAGCTGCTCCAAATGGGCTGGAAGAGAAACTCAGGCAGGCCTTGCGTGCTCTGCCCACAGTTTCAGAAGAGGTGCCGACATCTCCTGGAAACTCTTGACTCAGATCATTGTTCTGTCTTTCTGATGCTTCATCATATGTTTCCTGCATTGCTCTTCTTGGTTGTTATTTATTTTTGACCAAGGACATGTGTCTGTAAATAAGCATTCTAACAAGTCTGTCTTTTGTTCTTTTTCTGGATTTCCAAACATAGATGCCTCAATCCCTCTCTCAGCAATATCCTGGTGCACCTGGTAGACTTGTCCCACCCACCTAACTGAGTACTCCCAACATCCATTTCATCACGTCACCCTTATAGGTACTTTAGATGACAGCAGAGATTTGTCACATGGGGTGTCTCTGTGACGAGGGCCTGGAGTGATCAGCTCATCAGTACTGTATCACACAAGCAGCCTTGCCACAAATCAGGACATTCCAGGGAGGAGCAAACTGAGGAAGGAGAAATATAGGAGGGGCACCACCTCAAAGCCAACTTTAAGTCCTCTATCACATAGAAAAATATTGAAGATTAATCCTTGTGGCCTTGAAACCAGCTTAGAGGCACGTTGTTAAAGTGCAGGGTAGATTGGACTGATTTGGACCCTGCACCAGATCCTGGTACCTTCTCTGACCTCAACATCACAAGGCAGCTTTCACCACCCACACAGCACATATTAGGTTTGAAGTAATCCTGTTTCTTGCTTCCCTGGCTGGAATAACTCCCTCTGGTGACCACCAAGGAAGGGAAGGGGCATGATTTGGCAGATGTGCAGCACTGGGAGGTCAGTTCTGCAGTGGGCTGAATCCCTGGCCAAGACAGTCCTGCTGCAAGGCTGAGCTTCTGGTTCCCTTCCCCTCTGTGTTGAGCAGTCCTCTTCCGGGTGTATTCTTCCAGATGCTTGGGATGGGCTGAGAATATTCTTTCTTGCAGTTTTGGGTGGGTGGACAACTCCTCACTTGTTGAGCTGCTTGAAAGGCTGGCTGAGGACTGCTCCCCAGAACACTGGGTAGCCCAGATTTGCTTCCAGCATGATGCAGGGCTCCATTCATGAGTATACTCTTGCACAGAAAACTCTTTATAAGTGCCATTAACTTTTTATTAGTATTTAACCCTCAACAAAACAGAACAGATCACTATTTAGAAATGCAGTTATTCTTAAGTGCTCTTGGTGGCCTCGTGCTGCAAGAGTACCAAGTGAAAAGTGGTTTCTTTTACAGACTTTGAATGCCTCTGAACAGAAGCTGTGGGCTAGAAGCAGGTATTAGTGGATGACTTCTTTGGGCTGTGCTCAGCAATCCTTGAAAACCTTAATTAGAAAGTGGAGTAACTCATCTATAGCTTCTCAAGGAAGGAAAGCTATGGAATCTGCACTCTGTTCCTGGCTTCATGTATAATTTCCTTTCCTATGGCTCATTTCCCCCACCAAGAAATACAAATGGTGCTGTTTGTCTATATTTGGGGATGTCCAAAAACAAAGTGCTGGAGCATGCATGGGCTTGATTTCAGTTTTCCTCTTCCATGACAGAAGCAGACAACATGTTCTGGATCCACAAGTTAAGCAATTCTGCATAGTGGTTTATTTACTCCTGTTCTTACTGTGTGGGGTTTTTTTAGGCTTCCATCAATAAAAGTCCTCTGTGATTGTGGTACATAAGAAGGAGCATTAGACTTAAATGTTAATGAGAGTTTCAAGGTAGACAAGGAGGAAAACTTCCCGGTCATGAGGAAGTCACTAAGCAGACAAACACCGTCGAAGGATGGTTTAGCTTTGCTTCTGACTTGAGATCTGGTCTGAGATCCCTTCCAGACTTATTTTCTAGGGTCAAGACATGCCTTGCAGGATGCAGAAGTCTCCCCTTCTATCATTCTCCTTTTCCTGCTACTGATTGCCCCTCTCCCTTCTTGATTTTGCCACATTATTGCCCTTGACAGTGGGAATCATTCCTTCTTCTAGCACAAACTCTGCAGCTACAGAGCTCCCTGAGGTTTTGATTCCAGCCTCTGCAATCTAATTTCCATAGTTTCAGCTCCTGACACTTCAGTTTCTTCTGCTTCCTTCAGTAGCTTCAGCTCCTTTGTCCAGTCATCTCTTTCACAAAGAGGAACCATCAAAATTTCCACCTGCTATAATTTCAGCATCATCTTTGGATCTGATGCATACTTTGCTGTTGGCAGCAGCAGACAAGTTCCCCAAACTTCCACCACCACCACTACACATTCATGTCTCCAGCATTAACTCCGAGCCCCCTGAACCATCCTTGCTTCTGCCCTCAGCTCCTGCAACTCCAGCTCCCCTCTCACTGCAAACCCACAACGAAGAACATAGAAGGAGCTTGTGAGGTGGCACCCAGTTGTGAAAATCATACAAGAGACAGGATTGCTGTCCTTTCCTCAGCCACCTGCCTTCTCCCTGAGCCTTTCTTTTATTTCCTTTTTCCATGCAGGACTTTCTTAGCTTCTTTTGTGAACTTGCCTTCCACTTTCTCCACCATGTTCAGCAGCTGTTTCTGCAGTAGTTGTTTGCCTTGTGAAGATTTCTTGGTGGAGTCACCGGGTACTAATATGAAACCACTTATACTATGGCTGTAAATTTTATCTTGGATCCCACAACACAAGGGCTGTCATGTGCTCTGCCACAAAAACAGAGGAAAAACCTTGTTAGACTCAAGAGCCCAAGGGCCTGAAGAGCCTCGTTTGCCACAGCCGTGGCATGGCTTTATATCACTGAGAGCTCAGCCTGAAATACTGGCCAGCTTGCAGACAGCACGGACATCCAGAGCCTCATGCCTGGGCACTGTAACAGATCTCCAATAGATATGATGGTGCAAGTGCTGGAGAAGCACTGGAGCAAATCTATGAGTATTGCATAACTCCAACCAGTGGGACCACACAAGGGACTAGAAGTGGAATGCTGTGGAGGAGAAGACAGAGGCCGTTGGTGCTGTTGAAGCCAGCTAATCCTGCCATGTCCCCAGGCCCCTGGTTTGTTTATCCCATGGGAGGGTCATTGCAGGGCATTCTGCCTAGTAGAGAAGAGCATGAAGGGCCTCATGGGTTGAATCCCATCATGCTGGGCCAGTAGGAAAAGCCTTGCTTTCCTTTCAAGTCAGCCACCGCAGCTGAGAACTGTGGGTCTGAATCCCCCTCTCTCTTCTTTTCAGCCTGCAGCAGAAAAAACCCTCCATTCACGAGGGTTTCTGCTGACCTCACTCATGTTTTCCCAACACCAATGTGGCTGAGTGAACCAGGGTGGGATTTGGAGCTACCGGGAGCCAGCCTGGGAGCCAAGATGATTAAGTCCATTGGCCCCAGCCCAAATCTAATGTGAAAACCCTCCTCCCCATGCTCACCTTCCACAGTCAATGATCCCTTTATCAGGCGGGCAGTTACTAACTCCACTCCAGCTCTGACCACTCCAAAATACCTCCAGGGCCCGTCGAGGGGAAGAAGAATACCCCATCTCCATTGAGACCTCAGCACTGCCTCTTAGCTCCTCAGGTTTCTTGCCGAAGTCCTGGCTCTCTTTTATGTTGCTTCAAAAAAGGAATCATTATCATCTCTTTGCCTATATCCCTCCCTGTTCCGACTCTATTCAGGCATAATGGGGTTTCTCTGAGAAAAGATCTGATAATATCGCTTCTCAGGCAAAAAGGCTTAACTCTCACCTCGGCGGGTCCGTGAAGGTCCTGCCACGGTGGTCTGGCAGCCCCGCAGCACGACCTGTCTCCCCGGGAATGTGTGCTTTGCAAGGACTATTGCTCTGCTGGGTAACTGCACAAAAGCCACCAAAACACAGCAAGCAAACAGGGCCAAAGCTATTAAAGCTTGGAGAGCGCTGCTTATAGGTATCACTTTTTCCCCCTGAATGCATAAGAACAAAGAGTTCCATGGAATTTGGATTATTTAACATAGTAAACATTAAGCAACTTGTGGTTGATGTAAATGCTTCCTTAATAGGCTGGTGAAATTCCTTGGGACCTGTCCAAGTTCATGTATAACCTCCAGCTCTGCTTTCGCAGACGTCGTCTCCCTCCTCTCCCCTAGATGCTTTTTTTAATGCCACAGTAGCAGACTAACATAATTTGCAGCAGAACAGATGCCTGCTCTCCCTGTGTGCTGCACAGGGAGCCCGATGCCTAGCTCATGACTCGGTCTCCTATTCATTGCGACAGCGTGAGTCTCCTATACCTGGGTCCCCATCCCTTCAGCAATGAACACTGAAATACTTTATTCAAAGTTAAATAGCGTAAACAGGAGCTGTTGTGGTAAAAGTCCAATCCAGGATATCTTAAAGGTCAATGGTTGGGTTATTCTGGCAGTGGCGAGTCAAACTCATTTGTACTCTAACTACAAGCTTTGTAGGTATAAAGTGGGAGGATTTTTGTGGTTAGGACACGTGTGAAAGCCCATGTAGGTGTGCCTGGGACATGTTGTGGGGGCAGGTTTTATAAGATGGCTGAGCTGATCCAGCAGCTCACAGCTGCTCAAGGGCTCCTTGCCACATGGTCCTGCTCCTTCCCTTGCATTGGCTCTGGCACTCTTTGAATCTCTGTTTTGACTCATTTAATTAGCAGAGAACTAAACCAGAAGAGAAAGGTCACTAGTCTTCTGACAGTTTAGTAAGCATCAGAGCTCCCATAAGAGTGCAGGTGGGACCAGGAAGAACCACAATTTTTTAACTGTTAAAGCATCTTATCTTTCCTCTGAAGCCTCACCAGAAATTCTGCTGAGACCCTAATCTGGGAATCCCATCATGGCTTTCTTGGGAGTTAGAATTTTTATGAGCTCTACAAGGATTTGGGTGTTTTAGGGTATATCCTCCAACAGGAATGGAGGTCCTTAGTGAGGCTTTAGGTGCATCGAAGAGCAGGCAGGGTCTGAAAGTTGAAGAGTTTTCAGATGAAAATGGAAATCTCAGATTTAGGCAGATGATAATTTTCAGGCCATGAAGGTACTGGGCTGGAAGAGGTGTCCTTGAAGGTAGTATTAAAATGAGAATAGGAAGAAAAGACTGCCTATTACTATGTTGAAGTCTTATGCCCCAGGGTTTTTAAATGTGGCTTTTTCTTTAACTTGATGAATGAACACTAGAGTGAGCAATATAACATGTGCGAAGAGCAATTTCAACACGCAAATTGTTTAGATTTTTTTTTTTTGTTTTGGTCAAATAAGATGTGTGTATGATTTCAGACTCTCAAGAAATGATCAAAATTTCTGCCCCAAATCAAGGTTTCCTCAGTTTTACAGAAGTTGTAGCTAAGCCAGTGTTCTTTTAGCACTGTGATTTTTCTTTTCCGCTGAGGTACCAATTTGCTAAATAAAGCAGGAACTCTGTGTAAAGCTTTGGTTTAACCAGATAATCACTTCTGAGTTGGGATGGAAAAAGTCCAGTCCCCTCAGACCTTTGTAGACAGAGCTCACCTCTGGTCCTTAACCTCCCTGTCCTGTTTTCACCTTTCTCAGCTGAAAGGGACTCTCAGATTTAGGGGCTACCTGCACATCATTGCCATTTTCCACCCTTGCCCAGAGGTATGTGCAACCCCTGACTGAGACAGAATGTTTTATAGGAAGACTTGATCACTCTCTACAACTGCCTGAAGGGAGGTTGTAGCAAGGTGGGGGTCAGTCTCTTTTCCCAAGTAACAATTGATAGGACAAGAGGAAATGGCCCCAAGTTGCACCAGGGGAGGTTTAGGTTGGGTATTAGGAAAAATTTCTTCACTGAAAGGGTTGTGAAGCATTGGACAGGCTGCCCAGGGAAGGGCTGGAGTCACCACCCTTGGAGGTATTTAAAAGACATGCAGATGCGGTGCCTGGGGACATGGTTTAGTGGTGGACTTGGCAGAGTTGAGTTGGACTTGATGATACTGAGTCTTTTCCAGCCTCAAAGATTCTATGATTCAATACTTAGACTGGGGTCTGCAAAACCTTTTTGGTCTGCTAGCCGTGTGCCATGGTACATTCAGTTCGTACTGTTTAACACCCTCTGTCCTCCCATAAATTAATAGCCACCCCCAAGCACAGCACACACACATACTCCTTCTCTGTCCATCGTTCTGCTGCTTTCAGCTCCATCGATGTCTTCAGGATCCTGGGTACAAGCTGCCCAGGGCCGGGTGTAATGCAGAACCACCATGATGGGCTTTTTTTTTTTTACTTCCTTGTTCAAAGATGCATCTCAGTAGCAAATCCACATATTCTTCCTCGCATGGATGACTGTGAATGCTAACACATTCTGCGAGGTGGTGTTTGATGGCCAGGCGTTTGGTATAGAAGCAATCTCGCAATCTCTGGGGAAAAGCTTCCTCTCCACATGGCATGTCACTCCCAGCCTGTTTGCATCTCTTTCCCTCCCTCTCTTTTGGATGTCTGTCAAGCAGTAGAGAGACAGAGTGTTTAACATGTCACGGGAGCCTGGGTCTGCGCCAGGCTGCCTGGCTCTGCAGGCTCTCGTTGAGCTCCCTCTGTGCTGGGAACAGAGGGGCTGTCACTCCCACGAAAAGCAGGTGCTGACTGAAGCCCAGGGCCAACCTCGCTTGAACTCCAACACAGTTACCCCTGGCTTCCCTCCCTTCAAGCCTATGGCAGGAGGAAGAGCAGCTAAACTTACAGCTTTGTCCCATATTTCCTTATAAATTGTCCCCCACCTCTCTTCCTTGTGTCATCAAACTCAAAGTCAGTGGCCACCATCAACACAATAAGTTGCAAAGCTTGTCTTTGCTGCAGATGGTCAAGGTGTTAAGTTGGATTCAGCCGCTGCTGAGTGTGGGCCCAAAATGACAGCGCTGGCTTGCCCCAAACATGACTGAGTGGACCTTGGGATGGACAAAGAAAGGAGAAGCAACTTCCCTTCCCTGCCTTCCATTAGCCAGATGAATTATTTATCTTTTGATGTAGAAGGTCAAGTGGATTGTATGTCCACAAACAGAGCTGGGCAGGAATTCAAGGTATGAGTGCTGAGCAAAGTAAGAGTGAGCCAGGGACCAAGGGGCACACGGGCAGGCTGACACCTGTGCTGCTCCATTCTGGCCCTCTCTAAAAGAAGGTTGAGCGCATCTCCATCAACTAGCAGCCGCATTTGGCTCTCCACTTAGTCTCCCCAGCACAATCTCATATTTTCTGTGTTTTTTCTGTTCCAAGTGTCTGAAATAATGTGAGCTCTGCTGCAATACCTCAAGATGATGCAGTTATAGCAAGAATATATGTGTTGCAAGCCTGCTCGAGGATGCAAAGCCTTCCAGACTAGGTTTGGAGCAGCGCATGGGGTGACTAGAGCCCATCTGGGTGCAATCTCACCCTTCCAGGCTACGGGGTGGGGTCACAGGATTGAGTTATCCCCACAACCACGTCTCTGAGGGAGCGAGTTGGGGTGGTCTGAAACAGAGCCAGCAAGCAAGGCGCGGGTGAAGCAGCGTGGCCAGGGAGGGGTCCAGGGCTCGAGCAGCCTCCCTGGCCTCCCTTCCTCAGCAACGTCCGTCTATCCTGAGTTTCCACTTTGGGGAACATTCCACAGTTTTAATGTATTATTTTTTATGACTAAAACCCAAAGCGCATAGCTATTCGCCAAGAGGTGACATCTGGCTAAATAAATAACAATTACTGGCTGGTCCAGCACATGTTTTGTTTCGACTGAAACTTTGTTTTTAATAACTAAAACACAGAATATAAATATGACTGTTGCATATTCAGACACATGCACACACGCACACACACACACACATATAATTTTTTTGTGTTTGGAAGGCAGAGTAAATTCCACATGAAAGAAAATAAAACACAGAACTTTTATCCATGTGTTTCAATTATTTAGATCTAAATAAAAATGCTGTGGATGTCATCCCACTTATTTTTAGTCATTTTGATTGCAATAAAAATAAGACTGAAAAGAACATTTCACTAAAATGTTCCTGACCTTGTCTAGCCCTGCAGATGACAACTTATTTGCTGTTGTGACTATATTTGCTGAGCTCAAAACAAGTACAGAGAGGCAGGTAGTGAACCTGCAGATTTTGGGTGTCTGGTTTGGTTTTTCATGCAACATGAAGATTCTCCATGCACGGTTTTTCTCTCCTGATCACTATGCACAGTACATACAAGTCATATCAGCTACCACCTCTTTGAATGTTAATGGTAAGTCTGAGTCTCCAACCATGCTTAGCATCTCAGTGTGAATCAGGACCTGCAGTTGGGGTTAAAGAAAGATGAATAGACAGAGCAGAAGCTGTGGGCAGAGATGAAATAAGACGGGGTGGCTTTCCCTGCGTCACTCAGTGGTCCAGGCTCAGAGGAACAGCTTGAAACACAAGTTTTCTCTTGATGCAGTGTCCAGAAGACCCCAGACCTTCTGCAAGGCAATGTGTCTTTTCATGCTTCACTCACATTGGCAGGAGAGGGTTTGAAGGTAGAGGTGACTCTGCTTGAACAGCTGGAACAACTGGACAGACACCGAGGAGTTGCAGGTGCATCCTGAGGTGCATCCTCTTTCCAGTGTGAAACACGAGCAGTAAACTTCAAAGGCAATTGTGAGATGAGAAGAACTCCCCTGAGTTTAAGTAGAAATGATACGAAGAAAGAAGATGGCTGGTCCTTGCATGGTAGAAGGAACATTAGTAAAGGGAGACACGATAAAAGGATTATCATGCAAGGAGAAAAAAGACACAAGTAACTTAATTCAAGCTGAGCATGGGGAGGTGAGCAAGAAAAGAATGATAATCCATAAAATAGGTATCTTCAGACAGTTTTTCAGCTGTGTTCCATGATAAATAGATATGGATGATCGGATTTTGAAGGAGTTTTTATTTTATACCTGGGCCTGGCAAAAATTGTAAAACTGCAGTATGGAGCCTACCACAAGGCCTTCACTCGTGATCCAGGACATACAAGAGACCCACTGTGGTGGTTTAGCCCCTGCCGGGGTCTGAGACCACGCGGCCGCTACCCCTCCCCCACAAAGGGAGTGAAATACAAAGCCCCAAGACTGAAATAAGGAAAGGTTTAATACAACAGTGCAATAGCAACACAACAAGCAACAACAATAACAATAACAGTAATAGTGATAGCAATGAACAGAGCAAAATAGCTACCAAATAACAGCAGTGGGAAGCACGATGTACAAGACCACGAGTGCACCATGCTCCAGCACCAGGAAAAAATGTGACCTGCCAGGATGTGACGTCCACATGGTATCTGAATAACCCGGCTAGAGCTCCCCCCCCACTGCTGGGGAAACTTAACCCTATCCTGGTTAAACCAGGACACCCACCAGTAACAATGGAGAAACCATCCTGATCCAGTCTCTGAGAAGACCTATCACCGAGGCTCTAGTGGGGCACGTGTTTCAGATACATATGAGCTGTTTGGTGTTATTCTGCCAATCAAACGGGACACACAGTGCTCAAAATAACCCCTGGGGCGAGGTTGAATTGATCAAGGGGGGATCAGAGGAGTCTTCTGAGTGTCTTTGGGATCCCTTTGGTTTTGAGGGAGAAGAAAGGAAATTTGAGGAGGTGATTCATCTCCTAGAGATGTATCCTTGAATGCAAAAGCCTAAATGAAGGTGTCTAGTTTTAGATGCTCTGGGTTATCTGGCAGATTTGCATGAGACCGATATATACGATGTGCAGGAAACCTGTACCCTTCTGGTGTTAACTCTCTGCTTGGGCAACTGAATCCCACCGTTACAATAAAATGAGCCTGAAAATTATCTTTTCATTCATAAACTCATTCTCAACTCTCTTACGTCTTGCTGGCATGCAGGCCACCAAGTACAAAATCAACAGAGCAAAATAAAAGCTACTGTGTCTCTCTCCCTTTCTGTTTTCAGACAATGCTTTAGCAATCGAAACATGGCTGTGCAGGGGGATTTCTGAAAGCACCCAGGAAGTTGTTGAATATTGTGAGCAGGGTAATTAACACTGACACAAACCCAGAGCTGCCTCCAGCGGTCTGGGCTCTGCGTGTGTCGTCCAGGGGTGTGTGGGTGCGTGCGCACCCGTGTGCTAAATAGGTAACCAGATACCAAGGGGAAGAATAGCCAGAGCTGCAAAGGGCAGATAAAAACTGTCTCCACTCAGTAAAAAGATCTGTCTTAGCCGAAGTGAACTGTGTTTTTACATTAATTAGATTCTCAGACAACACCGCTCTTTTATTCCTTTCATCCTTTCCCTCTTCTACCTCAAATGTTTGGAGTTTTCTTCCCAGTCCCTGCCTGTTTCTCCTTCCTGCTGTCTGCCCCAATCTCATCCCTTGCAGGGGAGAGGTTTCCCCTTGATTTGCAAGATTTCTGCATGGTGCTGGCCTCGCTCACATCATTGACCCTGGGGCAAGGAGAAGTGCTGTGTGCTGCCGCTGGAATCTGCTGGCCCTTTGCAAGGGCGTCAAAGGCTGCACCAGGCACAGGTTGAGTTTCCATGAGACTAAACCCCCGTTTGTTCAGGTAGAACTGTCATTTTACCCCATGCCAGAGCCAAAAGTGAAGGCAAAGAGAAAGGGAAAGTTGTGCAGAGACTTACAGAGATGGAATGAGGAACAGAAATGGAGTCACAAATAATTCCTCTAACACAGTTTTCTGGGAAAGAAAGTGCATCAGAGGCTGGAAGTGCAGGGCAATGTGGGTTTGTGCCTCATACGAGGCACAAACACCAGGGGAAGTTTCAAAAATATAGCAGAGAAAAGTGGGGGGAGCGGGAACAGAGCCTGTCAGCTGGGACATCCCTCAGGGTGAGGTGTCAATGTCTGCAGGTGGTATGGACTCCAGGGTGAGTGGCGAGCAAAGTCCAGCGTGGTGTTGCTTAACATGTGGCTGTCAGGCTGTTGCAGGAGCTGATGCAGAGCATCAGAGAACAGCCAGCAGAAAAGACTGCAAACAATTCACTTGCACATTTCCATGAAGCTGGCAGACGCATTTGGGGATCAGCTCCTGAGCAGTGCCTGGGCTGAAGTAAACTACTAGTAAGTGCAACAGGAGCAGCAAAAAATTTATAACGTTCTTGGCCAACAAACTAAGAACTTTTTCTGTCTCTTCTTCCCCTGGCCATCAGGTAGCAGTGCAATGCAGGACAATCTGGCTGTTAGTCCTCCTTCAAAAGTTACACTGACACTCAATAAAATAAGCAAAAAATATTAAAAAACAAGAATAAGAAACTCTGCCCCGGCAAATAGGAAGATAAAAAAAATATCCGTGCTTTCATAAATAGCTGGGTAATTCTGGACTCTGTTGTTTCATTTAGACTGTAAATTTAAACTTTTGCAGACAAACCCCATCTGTTCCTAGGTGTGTGGAGTGTTACAGCATGGAGCCAGCACTGTGCACCGTTGCTGTAGTATCGGTGACATCTTCTTCATGGGGTATGTCTGGGGGCAGAGGTACTGGCCATGTAGCGGCTGGATGCTTCTGTTGGTGGGAATAGCTCATCTCCTTCCCAAACCTCTGCTCTTAGCTGGCTGAAAATTAAGAATTTACTCATTGCCTCTGTCACAGTGGATCAAAGCACCCCTTGATGGTCAGGAAAGGGGTCATCGTCCCTTCTGTGAACTGCTAAAATGAGGCACGGGGTGTTGAGGAGGGGAAGGACTTGCCCAAAGTGCAGGAGGGAACCGGTGGCATGTACAGAAATGTTTCTGATGACCTGAGCCAAGCAATAAGGTATAAACCTGGACCCATGGAGGACTGGGTATCCCCCAGTTCAGCTACATTAGAGTTGGTTGGGATTTGGGAGCACCCCAAGTCAGCCCGCAGCGAGATCCCCCAGGAGGGAATGAAGACAGAAAGGGTAAAACATTGGGAAAACTATGTATCCTGCAAGAACAAAAAAAAGACAAATCTTCGTAAGACAGGGTGGGAAGGGAGGGACAGGTGAAAGGAGGAAACATTCATGTCTGAGATCAATTCCTCCAGCTTCTCCCCTTTCATTAGCAGCCCAGGACATTTGGGGCGGTGGAGGCACAAAACCCAGCCACAACAGTGCTGTCCATTTATCCGCAGCCTGCAAGTGGACAAGAGGACTTATTCTCCTGGCCTTGAGAATGAAATCTTCCCAGGGTAGGAGGCTGAGCCCAGGGCCTGAGGAAAAAAACCCTTTTCATTGCGAGTCATTAGGAAGAGATAAAGGTCTGCTTCCCTGGGTATTTCGCTTGTCCTGCCAGCGCACCTTCTCAGCCCTGGGACAACAGTGGGGCCATTTTAAGAGGCCCTTTAATTATCTATTTCCTCCCATTGCTGCTGCTTGCAGAGGGAGCTACGGAAAGAAAAAAAAAAAAGGAAAAAAAAAGGCTTATTTCAACAGTCCTTATCTGATAGCGCATTCAAGATGAGTTTCTCTCGCTCCCCCTCTCTCCCAGCCCTCCCTCTGCTTTCTTTTCTTGCCTTGCTCTCCTCCCAGTGCGGTGGGAGCGGGTTTTGTTTTCTTGGCCACCAGGAATACGGGGCCCAGCGGTGTGGGTGGAGGAGTGGTGACAGGGTTAACAAAGGAGACCTCACTTTGCAGATAATGACTGGCCCTCCGGCCCTTTCAGGCAGGACACCCAAGCTCCCAGTACCGGGATGTCTTTCAGGCTTGTCCTAATTCAGTGCCATTGTCCTGGGCTTTTCTAAAGGAGGATGACAGCTGACATCAGCTCTCTATCTGCAGCAGGTTTTGTCCTTTTCTTCCAGCTCAAGCCATAGATTTCCCCGGTTTGTTATGCAAAAACCAACAGAGGCTTTTATTGATTTTTCTTTTCCTCTGTAGAAGTGGAGCCCCAATAAATGCTGCCAGATACAGGCCTTCACTGAGCACATTTTGATCTAGGTTTTTTTCAGTTCTGTGCATAGGGTACTACTGATGTGCAAATTTACAGCGTGCCAGCTACCACAGAGACCTCCTGTGAAGACGTGCCTACCATGTGGTGCCTTTCTTCTGGGCAAAGCACCTTGAGCTTGCTGCAGCCCCCTGCAAAGTCCCTGAGGCATGTTCAGATGTTTGCATGAACCCTTCCTAGACCCTGGGTCTTGACCAGAGACTGTGTTAGAGGGACGGCTCTTCTCACCCAGCAAGGCTGCTCCTGTACCTTCAGCCATTTTTTGCAGCTGTACTTTGAGGTGTGTTCCCATTCATGGTTTTCCTGCAACCTCTGCATCAGCCAAATCCTCCAGCTTCACATTTTGGTGGCGTACAAGGACAGTGAGAACAATCAATCTTACCTCTGGGGAGTGATAAATAAATTCCTCAGTTGCAGAAGAGGGGCAGTGATCAATAGGCTGTCGATAAGCACAATTAAATATACCTTTTCAGGTGCTTCCAGTGCCTCTTCCCTCAGAGACAAGCTCATGTCTGACTCCTTCGGGCTCTGGCTAATTTTTGCGTGAGGTTCAAGCACCTCTGCAACGCAGCAGTTGGTGCCTTCCCAGTGCTGCATACAGACTAAAAGTGTTAGAAATAAGTTTAAAAAGATCAGTTTGATCACTTAGATGGACCTCTGTTTTCAGAAACTCTTAGTTTCACCCCAGTACCCCTGCATCAGTCTTTATAACTTGGGTGCACAGCTAAACTCTCCTGCAAACAGATACCCAGATTCAGTCTGTCTTGACACCATCCCTGTCCTGCAGAAGAGTGCTCCCACAACAAACTGCTCTCACTTCCCATCTGAGTTTTCCCAGCATAGCTGCCCTGTTTTCTTCTCCTCCTACCTTCTCCTTCCAGGTTACAGAATATTTTCATGCCTGTATTTCCCTCACATGATATTCCTTGTGCAACAGCCCTCCCCACCTTCCTATTGATACACAGAACATGAGCTGTCTGTGTTTCTGCCTTTGAAGGTTTTTTTTTTTCCAACTGAATTGCCTTCACAGTGTTTTTAGCACGTTCACTCACTTTCTCACTTCTTTCCTAAAACATCACCACAACTGGATCAGTGTTTCTATACGAGGGTGATCGCTGCCCTTTCCTAGGGTAAAGCACCATCTTTTTCTTTGCTGCTTCTCTGCTTATATCCCACAGGTCTCCAGAAACTTTTTTCTCCTCTGGTAAGCAAAGACTCACTTCATGAACTTCTCTTTGGCTATAAGCCACTACTAATCACAATTAATAAAAGACCTAGCTGAATGTGGAGCTGAAGCAATTCCTGAGCTCCCTTAAATGAACAACTTTCAGGTCATCTGCGTTCAAAGGACGTTCTGTGAACTGTCCCTTAAGTTGCAGTCAGGACTAAGAAGGTGATTTCCACAGCACAGAAGTACCTTAAAATCCATACCCAATTCCCATGTTTTTTTAAGGTTAGCAGCAATCTGATACCAAAACATCTGATTAAGTGATAGCAGACCTCATGCTCTCCGGTCTGATCTGAACCAGCAAATAGGCACTAATTCCCAAGGTGCGAACGCAAACCAGACAGCGCAGAAATAAGTAACAAACCACAGCTGCTTAAGATGTTACTGAGTCAGAATGCTCACGCTCCGTTGTTCAGCCGTTTAGAAATGTGTCAGGGAGAGGATGTGTGTCTTTCTGCCCCCCACACATGGGCTACAGCCACACTCGTAAACAGAACGGGCCTGGGTGCTGGCTGACGTAATGGCCAGCAGTGAGCCATGCAGAGCAGTTTTTGGCTGCTGCCCACCCTGGGTTTGGGCCAGCATCTCCCAGTCAACGCTTGGTCACATCTCAGGGCGCAGCACAGGGCAGGGATTGTCCACAGTGGCACAAAACCCCTTCATGCACAGCCATGTTCTGTAGGAAGCTTGTCCAAAGCCTGACCCAGACACAGGTCTGCACCCTCGCCAGGCAGTTCAGAAGTCCCAAGTCACCTGGCAGAAAGCTGCCATGACTGGTCAGCGTGGCAGCAGTTGGGTTAATGGCATTTCCTTGTTGGTCCACAGTCCAGCAGCCTTCAAATGGATAGGAACCCCCTTCCCAGTGCCCTCTTCTTCTCCTTGTGTAGATCCTGCTGCAATCTCCCCCAAGTCCTAAGGTTCTAGAGATCTCAACCATTCAAAGACATGCCCACCTCAGCACACTAATTTCTCAGCTGTGGTCCAATTCTTAAAGTTAGTCTGGGTGCCCACCTCCATTTTTTTGTAGGCTATGATCTTATCTCCACAGCTGTTAACAAGAGTACTGACATGTTACTTCTAGGTATAGATCAGAAGCTCACACCTTCAAGATAAGTAATTTTCATTAAATGAAGGAAATTAATTAGACCTACTCACAGCTAAGGGGATCTCTCACTCTTTGAGGTGCTTCTCATAGCCTGACCTCTCCCACCTTTCTTTACAAATTTATGGCTATATTTTGGTCATGTTTCCCATGCTCCTGACAGTCCCCATGCTAGAGAAATTTACATCAGAACTTAAAGTGAGAAAGTCATCACAGCCCTACAATGTCCCTGAAAAAGGATGAAAATTCATAGGCCTCCGTGTCCTCATATTCAGTGACCATTTTGTGCTAACCACGCATAAAATAAAGTAAAAATAGAAAGCTTTCCGCAATTTCTTTCCAGAGATTGTTGCACTGCGACAGAAATCAAGGCGATCTCTGCAGCCCATAACCACTTGCTGAGGGGAGGTTAAGGTTGCTGAAATCCTATTTGACCTTCTCAATGGAGTTAATGAGTCAGAAGACTTCCTGTGGATAATCCAATGAGGTGGATAAAAAGGTCCTGAACTACTTGGCATGAAGTCAATGCCAGAGAATTCCCTTACCCTCTAATCCCTGCGAGCAGAACAGCACAATCCCATCTTCTCTCAGAATTTTATGAGGTTGTCACCATTGTTGTTGAATTTTCTCGGTGGC
Organism: Strix aluco; assembly: GCF_031877795.1. Taxonomy (NCBI): domain Eukaryota; kingdom Metazoa; phylum Chordata; class Aves; order Strigiformes; family Strigidae; genus Strix; species Strix aluco. The sequence continues at coordinate 979,753 of NC_133934.1, forward strand.
TATTGTCTTTTATGGGAAAGCAGAGTATATAAATTAATAACAAAATGCCTGCTATGTCAATCAGAAGCTAGAGACTGCAAGATACAGGAGAACTTTGTCCATATTCTTGACACGTATTCATTCATTATTTTTAACTACAATATCCCTAAGGAGCCTTAGTTGTAAACCAGGACCCATTTGTACTGAGCTGAACACAAACTTAAGTTTAGTTAAGTCAATAAATGTAGTACATACTGTTAAAATCTTTTGCTTATTGCTTACTTTACTCAATCTCGTTTCAATCGTATAGAACAGACTCAGAAAGCAATGAAACCTTTTGTGAACTTTCAAGATGTAACTTCCATCCAGAGTCAATATGAACCACTGCAGGTGGCTTTTTCTGCCAGGTTTCTGCAAAGTTTTACTAAACAGCGATCCGTATGTTTAATGCCAGGCTGGGGCTCCAACTCTCCACCGTGATTTAAGCCAGAGTTTACCTCAAGGCTTGGTAGCTCCCTGAACAATTAGGTGTCCAGCTGGATCTGGTCATCCAGGCTCCTGTGAAAGCCAGTGAGAGAGGACTCTCTCTTTGGCATGTGATTACTCCTGTCCTAAAATACCTTTGAAAAACAGCTTGTTGGCCCACTCTCTGGAGATGCCAGCCTCTTTCTGGCAGCTTTTTGGGGCAGCAGATGACTAGTTTAGACAATATGACTAACTTGTGCGTGGATACAGTCAGGTGAGTTGAATCCTCCCTTAAGTGGCTCCGGATTAATTCCAATGTACAAGTCTCATCACATAACTCACCTCTTAAGATTGCAGCATTTGAGGGCCCCGTTTAAATGAAAATCACTGTCAAGATGATAGGCTTTGCAGCCCCACTCTTGATTTATGGTCTTTGTTCTTTAGGACTTCTACACTACCCTTTTTGATATGTGATGAGTACCCAGCTGCTCCCACTGTGGTCATAGGAAAGATACAGCCCAATCCAAAAGAGATAGTCAAGACCATAGCTTCATTCCTGAGGTCTGCAGCAAGGTAACTAGTGTTGATGAGATGGTTACTGAAACTGGTGCAGAAAAAGGCTGCTAAGGTAATCAGGGAGCAGAGAACTGGTGCAATGAGAGGGACCTAGAGCTGCCTGGCCTCGTTAGCTTAGCAAATAAAGGCTATGAAGGGATGTAACTGGTGACTAGAAATACATCTGGGAGTAATACACCAAAGTGGGGAGACAGCTATTAAAGCTAAAGGCCAGTGTTGGCACAGGAACAAAGGGATGGGAAACTGGCCACAGATAGAAGTCAGGCTGGAACTCAGGCGGTTAAAGTGCTAGTGATGTGAGATCCTGGAAAGCCTGTGCTGGGGCAGAGTGAAGGGCAAGCGACCTGTGTTATTTATAAATGACTTCTATGATGCAGGGTCCTGCAAGAAAAAAACAAAAAGAGATAGATTCACTGGCCTGGGACAGACCCTCCCTATCCCACCTCCCAGTTCTGTTAGAGCAGTAACAGGTAAACATCAGCAGTAACCCTTTGTGTGCATGGACTACTTCCCTGCTGAACACATTCTTCTGGATGGTCTCAGAATAAGACGGGACCCTGCTCAATCTTTCAGGCTTTTATAAACTTACATGATGACTTGTGCCCCTGCCTTGAAACTGCAGGAAGCTGCTGCTTTCCCTATTGCATCTGTTTTCTGTTGTCAGGTTTCCAAATGCTCAGGGATTATTGTCATTGATAGTAGTGAGCAATAAAGGCTTTGACATATGTGACTTTGTCCTTACAAGGAGTCTGGAAGTTAAGTATATCGCTCCGACCACACCAGCTCACCTCCCAGTCCATCATGGTGAGGGCAAAGTTAGAGAACTATGCAAGAAGAAGTTGCATGAGAGGAAACTGGAAAATCCTAGTGCAGAGGGCTGGTAGTGGCCTTGAGAGCTCATACAGCCATTCCTCTCCCTTCTTTCCTCAGATCCTAGCTTGCTCCACCCAAGGTTCTCCCAAAGCCATGCCTGATAGATGTGTATCTACCAACTCTTAAGGATCTCCTGAGGAGGGGTCTCCACCCTCTCTCAGAACAGCATCCCAATTTTTTAACCTTTCTTATGGTTACAAGGTGTTTTTCCTTATATCTCATTTGTCTAATGCCATTTAGGCTGGTGCCTTTCCCTTCTGCCTGCAGTGAATGTGGAAAACAGTCTGGTTTCTCCTTTTTGTGTACTCAACTGTTGTGTACTGGAGTATATTCACATCCTATAGGCTTGATTTCATACACCAATATCATCAATCCAAAATATTCAAATTTGTGAATTACTCTTTGCTCTGAAATTAATGTCATCTTTATTTTCACTCCTGTATATACATTTCCTTGTAGTTTGGATTTTCGGATGATTTTATCTTTCTTTTTTTTTTTTTTTTTTTTGTCTTTACAGTACACTCAGGCCATATTTTCAAGCTTTTCTAAGCAACTCCAAGAGCTAAAGACTTCTTTAATGAAAGCTGGAATCCTTGCACAACCACTTGCTTCCAGATGCTGGGGATTACAGTAAAACACTAAATATTGCAAGACTTACGGTACTATTGCAAGAGTTGGCAGCAATGAAGAAGTGGATCAGGACTGAGAGAAAGGGAAAAAATAATGGGAGACAATTAAGAAAAGAGCTAATTTAGGGTGAATACCAGGAAAGGAATTTCAGGAAACAATACTTTCCAATAAATTCTCTAAGGCTACGGAGCAGTCTGAAGAGAGAAAGACGGGATCAGTTTGACCAAAGCCCTGCAAATGAGCTGTCGGGAACATTCCTATTATTGGACTTTTGCATGAAATGGAATGCCTTTTCTTGCCTTATTTTCCCTTGATCTTTCTCCCTTCCTTTTTGATTGTGAGAAACGTTTTTTTCTCTATGTGTAAAAGATATCAGAGCATGACCTCATCTACATGTTTGCTAATCATATCGCTTCACACATCACCCAGGGATCAGAAGGTCTGCGGAGGATTGTCGGGGTGCCAGCCAGCCAGCATTTGTTCTGACCAGTGGAGCACATCCAGCACAACGAAACAACAGCTACTGGAAGCAATTGGAGTCTGGTTCCCAATGGCTATTTGAAAACTTATTTGGAAATCTCATTCCATTCTTCAGTGATCATAAGAACAACACTGGACCAGTGAGACCGATGGTCCATCTCACTTAATGTCTTCTCACTATTGGTGGCCCATAGCAGATGCCTAAGAAAGATTATAAAAGCAGGGCAAGCATTTAATAATGCTTTCCCTGAATATTCTCTGTAGCTCAGGCACTCTCCGAAGAGATTTTAGATCTTTGTATTTAGCATGGTTAGCTGCCATATCAGAAGTTTAAAGTCCTTTAAATGTTTCCCTTTTTGATAATTTCAGCTAAGGATGGTAGGAGACTTCAGAGACTTTACTGTCCTAATGTTTTTTCCTCAAGGTCCTGATTCAGATATTGGATAATGAAGGGTCAAGGTTCAACCATCATAATTCATTTTAGTAGTAAACACGTAAATCAGAAGTGAGCAAGCAAGCAAGAAAGCTGCTCCTATGATATCCAGAGCCTGCCAAGGCCTGAACCACAACTGACCTCCGGTTTGTGGAATTCCACGGTTAATAATCTATCATTTCCTCTTTCTTAACTGATGTCAAAGAGAGTCACCAAGGAGCAAGTGTCCCTTCAGGGGTCCTTAGCACGTTACTCAAGGGCGGCTTCACAATGTGCATCTCTGCCAGCATTTGTGACCATGCCAGGAACGCCCTGAAACCAGAAGACCTCCTACCATGAGGTCTCAGAGACAGGTGTGGAAGTAGCAAAAGGGTATTTTACCTCTCTCAATGCCACAGCAGTTCCAGCACAATGGGAACATGGTTCAAGGTCAGTTCTTCCTTATTAGAGATCTGATTAGGCAGCTCCCCAGCATGGGTCCCAATTTAACTCTGTTTCACCACAAGGAATCAAGCGAAGGAGATTTCTTAATCTAAATGAGCACTGGCCCAGAAGTTGTTCCCGCTTAACATATGGTTTTTGGAGAGCCATGGGAGAGCAGGTCATTAGAGGGTGACCTGTCAAGTTAAATCATTCACTGACAGTACCAACCAGTGAGGTAGCACACAGCAATATTTTCTTTTGCATTTGGACTGGGATGCCTCCATTTATTGTATTATTATTATTTATTTATTAGCCTTGACTTCGGTGTCTTAGACGGAAGTTGTTTGAGGACATGGAGATGTCTGACTGTCTTCTAGGGCACAGACAGTACAGATTGCCATGATGCAGATTTCTCTCTTCCCCTGTCTCCAAGGGTATTCCCATTTGGCCTAGGAAAGAAAGGGAATATCTACTCTGTCAGTCTATCCCATCTCAGGTGTTGTGCATAGGTCGCACCTCCCTAAATGTCAGCAATGCATTCACATCCATTTACACTCTTCTTCAGGTCCTCCTGAGATGAAACACAGGCACTATCCAGGGGTTAAAACTCATCCCAGGGTCTCACTCTGTGCCAACCATAGGGATGTGCTCTGAGGAATGGTCTGGTTCAAGTGTGGCTCAGGGTGGGTGCAAGTCAGCTCTAGAAGAGGTTTGTTCTTACCAGGATTGGTCCAGATTGCTCCCTGATGCTTAGTTTGCTTGCTCCTTGGAGCACATACCTAAGGCAACACAGTCATAGCCAGACAACTCAGCCCAATCACTACCTTGCCTCTTTGCTGAAGCTGCTAACTGCTGCAGTGATTGGGCAAGCAGAAGCTTTTGGTGCTTGTGATGAGTGCAAGCTGTGGCCCGACAAGAACAAGAGCAAGAGCAACAGCAAGGGCAAGAGCAAGAACACTTCCATCATCCTCCTAAATGTGATGCCCTGCAAATGAACAGCTTCTCTGCAGCTGTTACCAGGATCCACGAAAGACTTTAATGGTCCTTCGTGGCATGGATGCTTGACCTGTTTGGTAGGTGCGCACAGACTGATATCTTCTGTTTTAAACCCATTAGAGATAAGACATTGGTTGCCTACAGAACTGGTCCATAATTCTCTTCCATTTTCTGTCCTTTCTGGAGACACACCATCTGCAGGCCCATAGTGTTATAACCAGATGATCAGTGAAGTGGCATTTTCCCTTGGAAATTTGAAATGACTCCACAACAGGTTTTACTCCCTTTTCCTGTAAATACAAGAAGGGACTTAAAAAATGAGGAAAGCTGAGAGATGTAGAATCAGGACTATAACCAAAGATGAGCCAGAGGGTGATATGCCCCTGAATACCCACAGACAAGGAAGATTGAAAAACCCAGCCAGACATTCATTCAACACTGAAAAAACTCTATCACCCAGAAGATATGCCCTGCTTCCAGGAACCTCACTCAGTGCCTGTGCGGAGCGTAGCAAGAATACAACTCTGTTAGAAGTGGATGAACCTCACAGAGCCTGACATTTTGCAAGCAACTCACATTTTAATTCTGTGGGCTTTTCAGAGCTGGTTCCTGCTCACAAACCCCTTTGTACTTGTAATTTGAACTTTTGTTCCCTGAGGATGAGTCAATTAAACAAACACAAAAGAATGCTGGCTAAAGGGCTCCAGGGAGAGAAGAGCCTACCACAAGTTCAACTAGAGCTGAGGATGGGTTATATATGGGCTAAATTCAACTCTAGAATTTCTTGGTGGAATAAAGTTTTCTAAGATGTTTTCTTTAGATTGTAAATTGGCATAACTCCATGGCACAAAATTCTGCCACACTGATTTCTGATGGAAAAGCTAACTTCAATTGCAACGGGGGTCATCATGTCTCCCTGGTTTCCCTGTCCGTGATGACCAGGGCAAGAAGTCAGGGTTACATTAGAGAAAGGAAGAGCTAGATGAGGCATTAGGAGATGAAACATTGGGGATATTGGAGTTTCCAAACCGGTGTCTGAAGGAGGCTGTGGAATCTCCCAAAGTGGAATTTTTAAAGATTAATTTCATTGATCATTTGTCAGAGATAGCTTAGACACTTCAAATCTTTGCAGAAGAGAGATGTTGCAAATCTTCATGTTCCTTCTTATTTTGTGCAATTATCTGGTAACTGGGAATGTATGCCTTTCTACTGTTTTAATAAAAAATATTCTTCCCAAATATACTCCTTAATGCATAAAGACTCTCTGAAGATTTCTTTCTCCACATCTGCTACAGAAGGATCCTTGATGCATAGAGGTGTGACATAATTCTGCTTGACTTCTAGAGTGTTACACAATATGAATCCCAACTTTACCCTCAGTGTAAACACCCAGAAGCTGGAGAAGCTACTATATGACATGAGACTCGATTCCATAACCTGTGGTGAGGGGCAATATGTTGTAAAGACACAGGTCAGGAGGTGCTAGCTGTCAATCAGAGGTAAGCTGTAGTAGACCCCATCTCACTGCAGACATCAAGTGTCTCTGGCATCACACCCTATTCCCGTGCATCTTCTACCACCTATATTAACCAGGATTTTTTTTTTTTTTTAAATTTCAGATTTCCTGAGGATATCCAAGATTTGGTTGATCATTGGACACTGTTAAGTAGGAACTCCCAGTAGACCATGTTTGTGGTTGGTCCACACTTGAGAGTATAGAAAAGGGTGCTCTAACCCTTAAGGACTGTCTAAACATGGCTTAAAAAATACCCAAACAAACACAACAGCGTGTGCCTGGAGGTTTTTGCTGGGGTTAATAGTTCAACTTCAGTGCAAACTCCTCTTTCTGCTATGGAGCTCTATGACTCACCCAAGTTATCTATCTCTACTTGGCCTTTTTTTCCCTCATACAAATGTAGATATGTCCTTTACTAGGAGTATTAATGCTTGCAAAGTGGTCATTAGGCTTTGTCCCATAACCCTTAAAATGATTTGTTTCACCACACCACAAAGAGGCAAACAGGAGATTTATATTATTTCTAAGTGAAATATAAGACACTAGAAGCCTTGGATCAGGAGTATATTAAAATCAGCTTAAATAAAACCTGACATCTCTTTGGGTGACAACAGTGGTGTCTCTTTCCTCCATCCAGACTTGACACAATTACAAAAGTAGGAGGCTGAAGATAGTGTGGTTTGGTTCTTAGGGATTTCCACAAGCCTTTATTCCTTTTAACTTGAAACTTTATTCCATCGTCAGGGCTTGTGGGTTCTCCTCCTGCTGCTCCTCTTGTTCCGTGGGATGAGTCAGGGTTGAACAGTGCAAACATTCAGACCCACAATTGCCAAAGATATGCTCGGTTTGGGTGAAGAATCATGGCAGACTGAGTGCCTTTCACCACAGGATCAGAGCTGGCTCTGAGTCTTACATGAACCTAATGCTGATCAGCCTGGTCCAAGATTGGTTTTGCAAGGGAACCCAGCATGGAGCTATTTCTGAGTAGCCTGGAAGCTGCAAGGTCCAGGGCTCTGCTGTGCCAGGTGCTGTACAGATGAGATGATCCCTCCCCAAAGCACTCAGAGTCTAGACAGGCCTAGGGTGAAGAAAAGAAATGCTCATGTCTCCACATCATAAGGAGGTAGAGTGACAGAAGGCCAAATGCAAGTGACCTTCTATGGGCTCCTAACTATCTGCTGAGACCTCAAAATATCAACACTGAGACAGATTCAAAGCTTTCCTTATCTCCCCTAGAGAGCTGATGTTGCCTCTAAGCAGAAAACAAAAGGAGCTACATCCAGTTTCTGTGCCTGTGGTCCTAGCTGTTTCTCCTGTGCAAATCGTATATATTAGTGCCTACAGAATTTTTCAGTCCTAAATTACTGCAGCAATTGAAAGTACATGCCTTCATAACCAGGTCATCCTTGCACCAAACAACCCGAATGGTCTTGAACTTTTATCTATGCTTCTGTTAGATGTCAGGACAGGTGATCTGCACCTACGCTGAAGGCTGCATCTGACCCATCATGTCTCTGCTTTGACTTGCCATGTCTCTGCAAATGATTATGTTATCTGCATTATCAGTCCAGTGATGCAATGGGAAGCCACAAAGAGGAGAAATGCCACTTAGCCTGCTCCCAAACTCTCCAGGTCTCTCCATCTGCAATATAACAGACCTGCTGCAGCCCTCTTGCCCCTTCCCCAAGTCCCTGCAAATGGAAACTTCCAGGAGGCCTGAAGAAGAGTGGTGTGGGGTCAGAAAGGACCTCTGCCTCACTCTCTGAACACTGAGAAACAGATGCTGGAAAAATGTGTGACAGAATTGTGCCCTGGAAAATTATGAATGTCGGGGAAAAAAAATATTAAGAAGAAAATGTACTCAAGCTTTCCCAGATTTTGTGGTAGCAGAAGCCTGTGGGAGGATTCCGGAGGAGCTGTAAGGGTTGGTAGATGGCTCCCTTAGGCTGTGTTTGGCTGGCAGAGCTACTGTGCTTCCCCAAGCACTGTTATATCCCATCATTGACCTCCTCTGTGCAATGGGATCAGACAACTGGTTCCTCTTTGAGGGCTACGGACTGCTGATTGTGTTGGTTGTGCATCAGGCAGCAGGGATGCTAAAATCGGTGGTGATATCTTCTCCCACACATCAATTTAGCCTGATAGGGAGTGATGTCAGCTACAGATACTCCATTTCCCTTCTGGAATTTCCCTCTTTGAAAAATAGTCTCCTGCTTTCATGTGGTTTTGATCTGGGTAGTGCAGCATCCCACTGATTTCTGTCATTTTACGCTTTCCCCAGATGCTGACTAAAATTCAAGGCAGCTTGGAAGAACATCTGCATTTCACTCTGCTTGTCCCACTGGGCCTCTCTAAGCTATACCAAATCAATGCATTAACTTTTCTGGGGACTTGAAGAAGCTTTGTCATTTCTCACTTAAGGCCATATTTGTCTTTTGTCACTTAAGGCCCTACACTGACTGCTCCTCTACTATAGATGGAGGCAAAGCATTTCAGAAACCGATTTAGGAACTCCCTGCACTCCATGGTCTCTGGTAGTGCTGAATCTGGAGTTTTGGATCTCCTTTTTTACAGACAAACTCTTTTAGTTAAATTGGTCTTCTGTATCTGAATAGGAACTTCTGACAGCTCCAGAGCCTGGTTTTGAAGCACTTGTGAATGTCATTGTCACAGAAAGCTTACAGTGAAATTTAGTTGTGTGTGTCATCCTGTCCCCCACCCCTTCTTTCTCTTTTGTCTATAGTTTTTTGTCTAGCTCTCTCTGCAAGGAGAAGCCGATGACCTTGATAATGGGACATTTTGCAAAGGAGATTCTGGTGAAATTTGTGAAAGACTATGCTTCTTTCTTTCACTCTCCTTTACATCCACCCTTTGTCTTTTCCACCCTCGTTCATTTTCTTCCTTCCTTCTCTCTTTATTAATCTTTCCATCCAATTAAACTATGTCATACTTTGAGCCCTCCTTTCAGAAACACTTGAAGCTTGGTACCTCTTTAAAATTTGGGCAGCTAGGATAAACCCACCATTTAGATTTCCTTTTCAGTTATTCAGAAAGATCAGCATTTCCATGTGCTGATTTGTTACACCCTAGAACTGGTATATAAAATCATGCGGATTAAGCATTCTCTGGAGTCACCACCAGGGAAAGAACCTGGAGCAGTGTTGTAGATTAGATCCCCAATTTTCAGATGGCTAAAGACATCAAGGCAAAGCGCATCCTAAGTGTCTTATTAGAATCGGCCCAGAAAACTTAAAATTTATTTGTCACAGCTGACATCTTGAGACATCTTGCTATCTCCAAACTGGACTTTCAGGTTGAAGGGCAGGCACAAGACATGACCTCTTAACTGCATAGAAAAGCAACAAATAAACAAAGTGAGGTTGAACAGTATAAACCATTAGAAGAGTAGCTATTGGGTTTGCAGTAATATAATTTCAGGGATTACTTTTAAACAAGTTTTTTGTTACTAGTTACTATTAATGCCATAGTGATCAGGATCTCCAAGTCTGGAACAGAATCCTATTGCATTGGTAGGGATTTTGAGAGCCATGTCGTGCTATGGCAATAAAGTCCCATAGTGCATGAGGCATTTGGACAATGCCCTTAATAACATGTTTTAACTTGGTCAACCCTGAATTTGTCAGGCAGTTGCACTAAATGATTGTTGTAGGTCCCTTCCAACTGAGATAGTCCATTCCATTCTGGTTTTATGTATATATATAGTATGATTACATGCAATATGATGTAGGAGGAAACACAACTGGGACTAAGTTTACAGACTACAGCTGTTTAGTCTAGAGCTTGAAGGACTGAGGAAAGACATGATAATGGTATTCAAACACACGAAAGTCAGCTGAAAAGAGGGAAACAATCTATTCTCCATGTTGACTGGGGATAGATTAAGAAGTCATGGTTTTAAATCACAGAAGGGCAGGTTTAAGTGTGATAATAAAAAAGAGAGCCATTTAGCAATAAAGACAGTGAAGCACTGAGTTAGACTGCTTAAAGAGATTCTACTGGGGATTTTTATGCATATGTTAGACAGACATCTGTCAGGAATGCCTGAGCTATACCTGAACTTGCATCAAAGCAGGGAAATGGATGAGGTGGCCTATTGAGATCCCTTCCAGCCCCACATTCTTATGATATAATATCATGCTTTCTGCAGCAGAATTCCTGCACTTCCACTAGCCTATGGTGTAGCCTCGAGCCCACCCCAGATGACTGGGGCCCATCTTCCTCAGCCCTCTATTTCCCAGAAACCATTTGTCATTCACTTGAACTTTGGTCTGCTAAACACACTGGAGAGGAATCCAACATCTCTACTGACGCAGCTCTCGTAGTGTAATTGTTAATATTATCCCATCTGCAGATCATTCCTGAAGGTCTCTCCCTCTCTGTCTCTCTCCCTTCTGCCTCCAGGAGGCTCGTGCCAAAGGGGATCAGGACAGCAGTACAATTCCCATTCACAAAATCCTTCTCTTCCAGCTTTAATGGCAACCTCACCTTGCCAAGAAAGCTCTTTAGAACATTGGGAGCTTGTGTTGCATTTATTAAAGACATTTGTCACAGCCGGATCAGTGTGTTTTCATTTAAATTCATCTGTAAATTTTGTTGATCCAAATCAATTTTGCCTCCCCACATACTACTTGACTCACAAGGAAGGCTTCTTAATGTCAATCATGTGATAAGGACATATGATAGAGACTGACAAATTTCTGCAGACTGAAAGGACCTTGGAAAACAGCTTTGGCTAGTATAAATTAGCTTTCTTCCACCAAGTTCCATGAAACTTTTTTATTGCTGTTGCAGTTTTGGAAACTTCTGTAAGTATGTTAAATCTATGACTTTCAACTTGTGGTCCATGTACTCCCAGGGGTCCGTCAGCAAATTCTATGGAACATAAGAGAGATACCTAAACTTCTTTTCAGTGCACCAGAATTTATATACAGGACCTGATGTCCACAATAGAATAGAACAGGACTATGAATGTTGGAGAAGAAACAGTAAAGATGGCTGTCCGGACAGGTGACTGGATCAATCAACCACTTCATTCACTGAGGCCTCTGTCATACACCAAGTAAAAAGTGTGAAAAATATGAATTTGTTCTTGAGTCATGACAGCAAAAGGAGTGGAGGACTGGAAGGGCAGTGAGATTTACATTCCTCTGTCCAGACCTACTTCCCTTTGGCAATCAAAGGGCTCCTGCAGCTGGACAGAAACAGGAGAGCTATTTTGCTGGTTCCCAAGTATATGGTAGGAACCCTCACTTCATTCCCCAATTACAATATCTTCTTTTGACTTTTTTTTTTTTTTTTTTTTTTTAATGATTTCTCTTCCCCACAAGTCCCATTCACAGATTTACAGAAACAAATAATTTTGTCTAGCAATTAAAAACAGCCACCCCTGGGGACCAAGCCAACAGCTGTTTTGTGGTCACAGGGAAATATCATGCACTAGCTAAGGATAGATATTAAAAGGGCAGATTGGATTGATTGGGCACAAGCAATTAAACCTCTATATTTTATAGAAAGGCCTTCAGTAACCACAGCTCAGTAGACCTCCCTGGTTCACGGTACATCTCTGCTGAGAGAAGCAACTTTGCCTCCTCTAAAATTGTACTAAGGCTGATGGAGGAAGGAAGGAGGTGAGCTATGCTGTGAAGCCAGCTTTTAGATCAGTAAGCCACCGAAGCTCCTCACGAGTGTTTTTCCTCGTGGCTTCCCATTCTAGCAGTGACCTGGCCAGACCTCATTTGATGGGCACAGAAAATAGCACATCCTACTTGGGAGCTAACTACCTGCAACCTTCCTGTCCTTTTCACTTCATACTTCCTTCGTTATTTATTTATCTTCAATTGCCTCCTTGAAGCTTTTTAAACCAACCAAAGGAGGGTTAAGTCCTGGGATGAAGGAAGCAAAATAAACTTGGGGAAAGTTTAACAGCCACTGCTAAGGGCAATCAACTGATGAGTGTAAACAGCACTCTTGACCTGGAAACCTCCATCCATTTCAGAAAGAAAACATCACTCATTTGACCATATGAGGGCACAATCTCCTTATTTTTAGGATTCCAAGCTTAATCTACAATGGATATTGTTTGAAGTCTGTGTCAGTGATTTTGCTCATAGTAACTCATGCAACGCAATGTGTGTAACCACAGCAGCTACTGCTGGTGAGCACGAAAGCTGCTGTAGGGAACACTGGGTAGCTGCAAGAAAGAGCCAGATGCAGGCAACACTGTGTGCCCCACGTTCCCTCGATCTGGGGAAAAGAGAGTCCCTTAATCTGGGTGGATAGTCACATCATGTTAGAGAAAAACTGCGTTGCCGTGGCTAGGGGTGCAGGGAATGACTTGAAGAATGGGGTGCAAATAGGTTTTCTCTTTAAACCTTGCTTGGAGGGTAGGCAAAACTTAGGCTTTTAAGCTGGACTAATTTAAAAGGAGTACTTTTTACATAGGGGGGTTGGTGTGATCTCTTAGCCATTGGTGCAATCCTTGACTTGCTCAATACATTTCTGATGACCACTTCAAATTCTTGGCATGGCCCTAAAACCCCACTCAGAGGTGTCTGGGAGCTAGCAGAGGTGCCTGTGGCCCTATTTCCACTCTCCTGCTCATTCTTCTGGCCGCCCTTCCTCAGCCTTCTCCTGTTCCTATCACTTGCTAAGGACGCACTGGTTCTCCCTTCCTCCAGACCCTCCCTGCAAGCATCCTTCACTCCTGGTGTTCTCAACATCTGGCATGGTGTTCCTCTCCATGCCTTATCTCTTACGGCAAAAGCATCGCTTTCCACCTTGCCTCAGTGTAGGCCTTTGCATGGCTTCCCTCACCTGCACTTATCCAGCTTTTCAGCTGGCTTGTTTAAGTCCATTTTGGAGGCAGTTTTCATCAAAGACATGACATTAAATAGAACCATCCACCTTTATCCTAAGCAGTCCCTAGGAATGGTGCAGATGCTGTTTTTCCATGATGGATTTTGAAGGGACAGGAGGGAAGAAGCAGCAGTGTGAATGATTTACAAGATCAAGAATCTGTTGCTGGAAATGGGAGACATCCGTGTGGATCATCTCAGTAGGGCCATTTACTTCACTATCACTGACAGTTGCCGTCCCCAAAACGACCTTTTTATTCCACCCCCCCAACCCCCCCCCCTTTTTTTTTTTATATCAGTCAAAAAGGAACAAGGGAATAGAAACATAAGGAAAAAATCAGGAAAAAAAAAATCCTTCCCAGCTTTTCCACTGTGCCTGTGGAGATAGGTCTAATATTCTTTTTTTTTTTTTTTTTCCTTGGGAACAGAACTATTAAATTTGAATCAATATTCTTTTTTTGGGTTGTTGTTCATCTTTTTCTCTTAAGGATGGTTTGCACATCTCTGTTAGCAGCAACACCCCTCTGGTTCATCCCGGATCCCCCTTGGGTTGGAAGCCTGTTTGTTTTTTGGTGGCACTTTGACAGTTTCACAAAGCGAGTGTAGAAAAGGTCACGAGGGACTGGAACAGTGAGTCAGGCAGGGAGGGGGGTAGGGAGGGAGGGAAAGGAAGCCAGTGCTTTTCCGATTGAAAACCTGCCACCAATCATACATGATTCAATGGCAAAATGAATCCCAGGCGCTTTATGTTGTTGTTGACATTTACTTAGCAAGAGGGGTTGACGGGCAGATTTAATGGGGTTGGGACGGCTCACGTTTAAGTCAAAGTGACCAAAGTGCAATATTAAAAATGATTGAAGTGGGAACCTTTTCAGATTACTCATTGGCTATCACTTCAAGAAGCCATGTGGTAAACCGAAAATATGCTGCATGAATGGCCCAGCTCTTTTAAGGAATGCATCGATTTAGCAGAGACTGAATATGTTGCTAAATTTAAGCTTCAGCCTCTCTCTGAGTGGGAATAGCCGTTCCCTTGCAAGGCTGCCGTGTAAGCTAGTAAGTGCCGTCCTGCCTTCATAAATGGCAGGCCATGCAGTTAACACCTCAGCGCTGCGCAGGGAGCTTTGCCGCTGGCGTTTCCTCCACTCCCCGTGCACAGCCTCTTCTCGGCCTCGGCGGGGGAGCCTGCTCCTGCTCCCTCCCCAAGGCAGGAGGGACGAGGGGGGTTATTTGTTTACTTATCATCTGCCTCCTTCACACTACCAGTTTGGACACGCTGTGCCCCTGCTTCTATCATTTGACTTGATAAGAGCTCCTGCTCGTCCTTGGCAGCTGCAGAGGGATGGGCTGAGACACTGCGGTGCTTTTACCTGGAGCTCTCTTGTCCCAGCTCTCGGGTGGTTGGACTTTGCATGTTTGTGCTTTTTAACATCAGCAGATAAAGCAGGTTTGAGAGGGAGATGGAAGTGGGAGGGAATGAATGTTACCTTTTCCTGAACACAGGGGATGTAGTGCTGCTGAGATCTGGATGGACAATTTTTTTAATAGCTGCTGGGTCAAAGGAGAGAGAAATACCTTCATAACTAGGTAAGATCAGAAGCAGGGACAGAGAGCATCCTCAGCTCCCAGACTGCCTATATATCTTGGCTAAAGGCTCCTCTGCCACCTGGCCAAGGAAAACCAGAAGACTCAGGCTCACAGTGGCTCCCTGTGAGATTCTCTTCTCATTAAAACTGTGACTTGTGACTCCAAGGCTTTAATGAGACTGAGAGAAGTTGATGAGTACTCATGTTTCATAGCATCACTGCTCTGATCTGTGACCCGAGACATGGTTCAACCCTTTCAGTGGGCACATACCCTTTAACAAAGCAGAGAACTGGATACTTGTCCACAGCAAAGAGGGGAGGACAGAAGGAAGGGTAATTTGATCCTTCAGAGATTGTTTAGAAATCCTTCAGAGATCCTTCAGAGTATTTTGTGAGTACAGGAGAGACAAGTGGTCATGTTTATTTCCATTTTAATTCTCGCAGCAGTACCAGCTGCATACCACCCACTCCGCAAAGGGGAGCCCAGCAGTGTGCTGTCTCATCCCCTCTCTCTTGTGCTCCATCCTGTGAGGGTTCCTTGTGAAAGCCCCATGTTCTCAGCATAGGGCAAGAACTGGAGAACACCAGTTCTGTGACTCACATTGGGCTGAAAATGGGACAAGATATGACCACCACAGCCCAGGTAAATAACAGGTGGCTTCTTCCATTATGTTTAGAGGTGGGTTACAACAGATTAGCTCTACTTTATCACTGTGTATCAGCACATATTGACATTGTTTCTGCAACCTACTTATTTATGAGGACTGATCCCCTTACAAAATCATGTTCCTATATAAGGGAAGGCAGTGGTTGTCTATGCTGCACCATGGCAGAGAGAAATCCAGGATAAGTCAGGTACAGAGTCAGTGTGTGAGCTAATTTTCATTTCTTTTCCACTTCGGTACATGAGCTGATGTAGTGTAGCTGCATACGTCAGATAGTTCTCAGGATACATCCTCTTGTCATGAAGTCAGGACTTGGGGTGGGATGCTGTTGGCAGTCACACCCTCTTTCTCCTGAGCCTACCTGGTTCATCTTCTCTCTATGCTCCTCTACAGCTCCATGGGAGGTGTAGGCAGCCCAGTGTGTGGTGGGCACGGCCTCACATTACCACCCTGTGGTGCCTTTCTCTGCTCCTCAGCCCACCCAGGGCTCTGCAGAGCTAGCCCCTAAATGGCACTCAAATAAATACAACCTGGGCCAAATCAAACACCAAAGCTTAAAGCGTGATCTAGAAGCCTGAGCTCACAAGAACACAGCAAAATGAAACAGGAAAGGGATTTAATTTAAGGGACAAAGTCGCTCATTAAGACTTGAAACACCCTCAAAAAAAAAAAAAAAAGCCAACAAGCCAGGGCGACTGGAAGGTTTCCCTTGACCCTGAAGGGGTAACTCAAACCAGCTGGGTTATAAAGATGGCTAAGATAAAGATAGAGCACCCTGGCCCCTCCTGGTGCAGGCAATTTGCTGCATCTAGGGCAAACATTTCCCTGAACCTTCACAGCTTCTGCTTTCCTGAAGCTTTGGTCCCAGTGCTCCAACAGTATTATGATCTCATCATGCCACCCTCCCCAAAAAAGTCCAAACACACCGTCAAGGAACAAATGGTGGAAGGTTAGCCAGTTGGAGAAGAAAATGGCTGAGAAGCTTGTGTTTAAGTGAGAAAAAGTTGGGGCCTTCAACCAGGGCGAAGTAACAATAACTAAACCTACACATAAATATCAGCCAGTCTCTCTGGAGGAGCTCATGTTTGCTCCTGAGGCAGGTTTGTCTGAAAGGCACTCAGAGGACAAGTTTGTACACAGTATGATCACAACATGGGTCAGTTAATGTGCAAGTGCTTGGATGAGATTAGGTAGAAGTTGGGGTAACACAGTGCTGGGCAGCCAACATACCTATTCTTGCCAGAGCAAGTAGAAATGTGTATTGCAGTGGGCTTCTGTGGCCTCGGCTGGGTTTAGTTTCACTGAGCTTTACTCTAAATCTCAAAGGCTTTAGTGTCAGTCTCTGATCACGTACGGGTTAAGGAGTGGTGAGCAAGGAACAGTCTTGCCCCAGACAGGATGTGGTTTGTACTGAAAAGGATACATTGCTCTGGGATAGACCTTGCTGGGCTGGTCCTCCCCTCTTCACTGACTCCTCTGTAGGAATTCAGATCAAGCAAGACCTGGTGGCAAAGCCTACTTTGCCTTCTGGAGAAGCAATCTTTCAAGGTGAAACTCAGTTGCCCAAGCAAATGCATCTGCTGCCATTTCTCCCTGGCCTCCTGCTGCCTTTCCAGAAGGACAAGGGTTTCCCTTAGCTTCTCTCTCATATCCACCAGTCCTGCATGTGTTTAGGGTACCCCATGACATCCTAAAGAGAATTAGATATCTGATTTGAGGTAACTGAACCTCATCCTCAACTTCTTGTTCTTGTGAGCAACATCACAGAAGGCATTAGAGGCAGCATCTTGGAATCAGGGCTGGGAAGACATGAGTGCTCTCCTGCTCTTTCATTTCCCAGGAAACACACGCGTTTCATGGTATGACCACTATTACCATTTTCCAGTCCTTAGACCAGGCTCCAGCACACATTGGTAGAGAAGCTGCCAGTATCATTAAGAAATGCCACTCCTTCTTTCTTACTAGGCCCACTGTCCGCAAAGGCTGCACTCTGAATGTCTGTGACCTAAATAAGGCAAATGAAGGAAATAATGGCATCCTTATTTTGCAGATGATGAACCAGATGCAGAGGAATGTGTTGACTCCTCCTGGGACAACACAAGTGGAAAGGGAAAATGAACATGCCGTTCCTAAATCCCATACTGGTATCTTCCAGGCCTGTTGACCAGCTCTTTATCCTGCTTGGCAGGCACAGGGGCTTGACCAGAGTGGAATTGCTCTTAGTTTCCAGATTATTTGTGTTACCAGCATGGCAAAGAAGTTCAGTCATGGCCTTAGGACCCCACAGAGGTCAGCAATGCTGTGTAAACATGAAGAGAAAGGACGGACCCAGTGCCAGAGACCCGGCACTTGGGAACAGGTTGTGAACGGACTTTCTCAGCTGGTGGTCAACATCTCTAACACCCTCTCCTGCTGGTGGCTAACCAATGGCCCTCACCACAGGCTCCTGGGCAACAACGTGTTTTGACACTTCTATCCTTTTCATTCCCTTAATTTGCTACCGTCCTTTTCTCTGCTGTAATTGTGAATGGATCTCTTTTCCTTCAGCTGGGGCTGGGAGACAGTAGTGGAGACAGTCTCGTTACCAGCTCCCTTGGTTTGGTTTGACCATCTGTTTGGACTGGCTGGCTCTTCCTTTAACCATTTGTTTTGGTCTTCTTGTACAGCATTGAGGTGCTGGCCACTAGACACCTCAGAAATATGTTAACCAAATAGAAGGGGAAGATGTTACAATAATCAAGGTGAAATTATAAGCCATGAAAGTGAGGAGTTACAGACTGGAGGAAGAGGCTGACAGAGTCTGATGGTCTTCAGAGTGGATCTTCAGGAGAGGGTGAAAAGATGTGAGATATGTCAAGAAAAGAAGGCCTGGCAGATATGTGTGTGTGAAATACAAAAACACAAAGTGGAAGGCTATTAGTAGCAAAGGCATCTGGATAAAATTACAGCCTAACAGTGCACGAGAGAAAGAAAGAGAGAAAAAAAACTTTATTAGATCCACCAACAAGTCTCGCTCTGTTCTAAGGAAGAAGTACACAAATCAAGGGGTTATTTTTATTCTCAGAATGAGCTAGTTTCCCAAATGAAAGAACGAAAGATGAAGTTAAAAAAAGAGGTGGAGAAAGTCTTTCTT
Source organism: Strix aluco (assembly GCF_031877795.1). Lineage (NCBI taxonomy): Eukaryota > Metazoa > Chordata > Aves > Strigiformes > Strigidae > Strix > Strix aluco. The sequence continues at coordinate 998,383 of NC_133934.1, forward strand.
TCTACTCAAGTCCTGTGGAAAAATCCCCCTGATCCCAACTTTATGAAGCCCATAAAAAAACTTGGAAATCTATCCTGGCAGATGCCGGTGGGACTGGTGTTTGAGGCTTATACTTATTGGGTCTGATAGACAGAGGGAGAGAGGGGTTGTAAGGCAGTCGGAAAAGTGCTTCGCTTTGGAAGTGTTCTCGTCAGCCTATTACTTCACTTAAAGGTCAGCAGGGTGGAGTCACGGTGAAGGGAAAAACACAGCAGCGAAGAGCATTGCCCGCTGGCTGAAGCCATGAAGCTCCTGGTGACATCTTGGAGTGTTTGTCTCTGATGGAACAGAAGGCTCCGGCAAGCATTTTTTGGAAGAAGCAAAAACAAGGGTTTCCCTTCTTCATTTTTTTATCAGAGGTGCCTAAATCAGTAAAATGGCTAAATTCAGTAGGAACTCAAGGCCAGATTTCCTCTGGCTGCTCTTTAATTCCAAACCTGAAATACCAGAGCTGGGGAGAGAGAGCTCACCCTCATTCTTCCCTCCTCCATCACAGGCAATGTGCCTTTGCTCTCAGTTGCAAAGATAAAATGCTCTATTTTGGTACATCATGGCAACATCAAGGTAGAGTTTCATCATTTATTCCATACCTACAATGGACACTGCAGTGCTTCTGCCTACAAACGACCTTAACAGAGAGAGGAACTAAACCTCTAAAGAGAACTAGACAGTCATACTGAGCACTGTTTAGGTAGAAGCAACTCAGCTCTGGGATGGAACTTCTCAAATGCAAGTTGTGTCCCATGTCCCCTGAGCAGTGGTCACCAGGGAAAGCTGAAATGGAACTCAGAGGGTGGGTGGTGGAGAGGGTCACCTACAACATTCAAAGGAAAATGTCCAAAATGGGTAAGTCTGTGACATTCTGGCCTTCTTCCATGCTTGGATGTCAACCTGAACTGTAGGCACGCTCCTCCAAGACACTGTGCATTGAGAAACACTCCTGTTTTTAGGAAAAAGTGGCAGGAAAAGGAGGTGGAATCACTGGCAGGGAGTTTGCAACTGAGACATATGTCAGTGTAATTCACTTGAGTCTGGTGCCTAATTCCAAGCAGTTCCCAGCTTCCTGGCTGTGTCTTACCTCCAAGGGATGGAACATTGGCACCTTCATATCTGCCTTGAGGGATTTCTTAGGACATCATAACTCCCTAGCCATAGTTTTAGTTTAGTCTAAGCAGATTGGGTGTAGCACGGGATACCCACTAGACAGTGGGCACAGTGGACACAGAACTAGACCCCTGCATGCAACCAGGCAGCAGCTGCAGAGATGAACATGTTCACTGTGAAAGTCTTGAATTTCATTCTCTAGATCCTAGTTCTTGATTTTTCTGTTTCTCTTTTACATAAAGAAGGAAGGTTCTTGCTCTTGGACATCAGACTAAATCCAGAGAGGGGTGTGTTTGTGTGTGTGAGAGAGATTGTATAAGAGTCAAGTATTTCCTTGGGAATAATTTCTAAGAAATAGGTGAACTCACTTTTTCCTAATGATCAGTTCTGTCATTCTTTCCCACCATTCTGGTATTCCCACAGAGGACTATGGTATGGTCCTGCTTCTTCACTTCTGGGAGACCTGTTGATGAAAAAAAAAGAATGGATCAGCTGATCATTTTTGGCTGTTCTTATGGACAGCAAACCAGATTAGACTGAGACCCTTTGATATCTTCATACTACACTCAACATTTTCTAGGTCGAAAAATTTTCAAATGAGGTACTTAAGGAAAGCTTGTACTCAATAAAAAATTACTCACTGAGGGAAGACATGCACATGCCCTCATCCCTTTGTTGAGTATCAGAAAATATAGACTGAGGTATGTTAGGGTACACCCAAAAGCCAGTGCACCCTGCATGAGCTTGCCATTCCCATGACCTCTCCCCAAAGGCTGTACAAACCCAGCACACTAATCTTGTTTAGTTACCAGAGTGTCCCTGATCCAGATGGCTGGAGCCATGTGGCCAGAGACATCCTGGCCTTGGCCAGAATGAAATTCCAGGGCAGCACCAGCGAACTGATGCAAAACCCTATGTTTTGCCTCCTTGGCAGCATCTGTTACAGTCAGACAGCAACACTTGTGCTCTGCTTACCTCCACAACTTCTCAGAGAATCCTACATTAATTTAGAGGTTTCAGTCTTTATCCTCAAAATGCCCCAGAAACTGAGCCAACAGGAATCAACGACTGTCTAAAGCCCCAGGACAAAAACTGGAGCTGTCTCAGATTCAGTTGTCTGTTATTGGAAGCCGTGTAGGTCTGAGATTGTAGAGGAGAGTCCATCAGGGACCACTGCAAACCTCAACATCCTCTGCTCCAGATGCCAACCTTCTCTAATGTCAATGCTGAGTGCCATAAACATAACACAAGCAAAAAAACCTCACTCTACTGCATAAATCTTTACCTTCAGAAGAGGGAATGAGGTATAGGAAAGCCTCCTACACTTGACATGCTGTTAACAATATTTGTAGTCATCTCAGCAGTTCAGCTGAAGGTGAGGAAATGATCTCCCTTCTGTGCCCAGAGGAACAAAGCCAAAAAGAGAAACTCCTGCCCTGAGTTGTCCCAGGAGGGTGCAGCAGCCTGTTCCCAGCATCACTCAAAAGGTCATGAAGGGCTTTCCTCCTCTCTGATGGACAAAGCTGAGACATTAGACTCCCCTAACTTACACCTCTGGCAGTGCTCAGCCTCTCAAGAGCCTGAACTGGAGCAGTCTCCGTACGGAGGGAGCCTGGGTGGGGCAGAGAATTTAACTGCACATCTATTACAAAGCTTTGTTGAGTGCACACACACTCTGCAATTTTAGCTCAACCAAATCTGGGAAAATTCTTTCATCAGTGCCAAAAGACACATCTGCAACAGGGATATTTCGCAGGGTGCTCCCTGCTAAATTTTGAGGGCCTGTTCAAAGTCAAAGGCATGCTGCAGCTTTCCAAAGGGAAGAGGTTTCCAGAATCATTTACCATAGGTAAAACAATATATTTCCCCCCCAGCTTTGTTCTCAGAAACTGTTTTGGCTGAACTGTTTTGGCTGAAGTATCCAGGGAAATCCAGCCTATGGCATACAGCCTGCATTTCATGGTGCTTTGCTTCATTTTTGACAGCACTGTAAGTGGATGAAAATAGGGCTTTAAAGTGAAAAGTTTCAAGCAACCACAAGTTTAGATGTTTCTACCTATTCTGCCTTTAATGGCGAAGCCATAATAAAACTGTAATCAGATCTGCACTTTGTAGGTTAGGCTCTTTTCCAACCCTTATCAGGGAAACTCTGGGAGATGGCAGTCTGCTTTAACTAAGCCTCAGCCAGGGCTATATAACTGTTTTCCCTGTTTAGGAATTCTGAGCTTCTCCAGCTGGTGACATCTGCTACTTGTTGGCCAAAATCTCATGTTCTGATGCACTATCACTTTTGGTTGAAAGTAATTTGCAGGACTTGCCATCACGGAGATGGATTTCAAGATGAGGAAGAAAGGTTTGAAAGAACAGATGCTGAAAGGTTTGAAAGAACAGACCTCTCCTAAGTGCCAGTAACACCACCTCTCCATATAACACACTGATAGAGGAAATACAGAATCACATAAGTTGGGAGAAACCTACAGAAACAATCTAATTCAACCTGCTGCTCAGAGAAGGTCCAGTTAGAGCAGGTTGTCCAGATGACAAAGCTGTAAAACACCTGCAGGGAAAGTCCTGTAGATGTTTCTGGATATTTCTCATGTTTCTTTCTATGGTTTCCGAATCTGCATGAAAAGTGCATAGTCTACATTGGTCTCTTGAACACAGACACCACAGAACCTCAACAACACCTTAGCTAACTGTTGGACATTTAAAGTGATCTGTCTCATTGATACCACTGTAGCTCCTCAAACTCTGAGGGTCTTAAAACCAAGACAGTTCTAGTCAAGAAACAAACATGGTCTATGCTTTAGAGCTTTCCTGAACATGGTTTACTTACTGATGGAGTTTCAAAATTACAAGATCACAAAAGAAAGTTGGCAGCTGTGATACAACACTCCAGCAAGATCGCCATCCAAGAAGCAAGTATGGCTTGAAAATAAAAAGCTGATGTTGGGTCACAAATGAAATAGGATGGAAAATCATAAGAAAATTAGTAGAACCTCCCACATGAATCTAGCGAAAGGAAGGCAATATCTGGCAGAAAAAAAGAAGTAGCATGCAGGTAACTCCATGTCCTTAAATCATCACAAGCCCTATGATACAGTGGGGAAGAACCTGCAGCAGGGAAAAGGCTGATGTAAATTATTTCTCTCCTTTTTAGAATGCAGCTGAGATAATCAGAAAACAGGAATAAAAAGGGGAGAATGTGCCAGGAGGATTGGAAGTCCTAACATTAATTTAAGCTTAACTCTTGTCAACTCAAAGAGCAGTGCCCAGTGCGAGGCAGCTATGCCCAAACCCCAGCTGAAACCACTGAAAAAAATAGTGGAGTGGATGGGCTTCATATTGGGGCAAACACTGCTCAGGGTGTGGGTGGGGTGGGGAGAGGAAAGAGCCTGCCCTTACTCAGCTGCAGCTCCCAGACATTTATATCATCAGGGGTACACCATTTACACCATTGCCTGATTTATACCATGAGTTAATTTGCCCCAGTAGCCATTACTGAGAGGATTAGATTTATACCACCTGGGGTTTAATGAGTCTGTACAGGGAAGAACTGATTTAATTTGGCTGAGAAGCTCAGTGCACTTATTACTGTAGCCTACTTATGTTTGAGTAGGTTACTCCCTCTTGTAGTCACCCTGCTCTCTAGGTGCGCTGCAGGTGGACTTGGTTCTGTTGTGTATTATTCAGTTTGTTCAGGATAGTTTCTGTTTTCTGCTTTTAGAAACTCTAGCAGAACCAGTAAGGAGGGAATCTCACTATATGCTAGCCTACTGGTGTTATGTTATTTTTAGCTCCTTTTTTTCCCAGTCCCCATTTTCCCCCTTGTGGAAGAGGGTGTGAGGGGGGGTGGTTTTCCTATTTTGGGGTGGGGTTTTTTTCCCCTTTAAATTCTTTAGCTGGAGCAGTTTAGTTACTTGTGAGGAAAAAATATGGAAGGGGAATGTTTGCTTTGAATTCTGAAATCCTATGTGTAGTGGGGGTGTGTGTGTGTTTGTTTTTTTGTTTGTTTGTTTTGTTTAAATCTGAGCATGGCTTCATCTTGAAATTTAGACAGTAAGTTGTGTTGGTCTTTGTCTTACAAAAGTATTGTTTGCTGTTCCCACAGAAAACCAGCTCGCCTTAGTTGACTATGAAACCTTCTGAAGATATAGTTTGATAGTGCTGTGAAACAGGTTTGTTGCCATCTTATGATGGTTGCTATCATGGTCACAGGGAAGTGTTTTAACTTGGAACAACTTTCCCTGCCAAAGCCACTCAGTGTCATCCTTTCATGGCTTCATTAACTCTTCAAACATCCCTTAGCCATGTATCCCATTCCCTTCTCTTGTTGGTCCAAAGAGAAGAGGACGCCCAGTGGTGTCAGCACCTCTGTTGGATGAAGGAACAGAAACACGTGCAAGAACAAATTTACGGGTTGTTTGCTGCCAGAGCAGGAGGCTCTGTGGAGCCGTGTTCTCCAGGGCTTGGGAACAATTTCATATCTCCATTGGTGACTTGCATAAAGAAATACAGACTTTATGTATCCGATGTGCAGGTGGCATTGGCCAGGGCTGGGGAGGAAAGGGCCTGCCAGCAGACTGGAAGGGAATCCAAAGCAAACTCCACAAACTGGAGAAATAGCCTGGAAAAATAAGTTGTGAGTCCATGGGGACAAACACAAGTGTCCATGCTTAGGCAAGGTTAACCAGCCTGAAAAGGTTGGAGGGAGGCTGACTAGGGATAACATGAGGGGAAGGATCTGCGGTTTACAATGAGTCACATTGTGAATATGAGTCAACAATGTTCTGCTGTCCTACTATCCTGGGATGTATAAACAAACTAATACCTCTAAAAGATACGTAAGCAGTTTTGCCACTCTGGTAGTGGAAGATGTATTAGCTGACATATTGTGTCTTGAGGGGTCAGTGTCCTTTCAACAAGAGATGGAAGGAGAAGTGAAAGAAAAGCAATTCAGGTAATAAAACATGGCCCATGACAACTGAGGAGAAGAAGGGGTAGTTTAGTCCAGGAAAGAGAAAGTCTGAATTTTGGCATTTCCTATTGTTTGGGTGGTTGACTCTGCAATCTGGCCAATCTCCTTTTAGCATAGCTTTTGTTTCATTTCTGATGTCAGTGTTTCTCCAATTTAACAAAGTAACTCCAAGAAATACAGACTCTGTCCTGTGACATCACATTGGCATTCCTATATCTCACTGGGGTTGGAGCACAGACCTGCTGTAGGAATCACAAAAATATGCCTGGTAAGGTCTCTGAGAGGCCACTTGGCACAGCCTCCTTTCTGGAGGCAGGATCATCTGTGTGTAAGAGGCCTCGCAGGTGTTTGTATAATCTATTTTTAAAAACCACAGGGACTTGGAGTTCAATCTCTGCAGTGACATTCATATGTTAGTAGACTCGTTCTACACCCTTCAGCTGTTTTTGTTGTTTTTTCCCTGTAGAATCAAGAACCTCAGTGTTTAAAAGGGCTTAAAAACTTCAAGTTTTCAGACCTCATCTTAATACAAAGGATTATTTATGTTGTCTGTGCAAGTCACTTGCTGCATTTGCGATGCCGTAGGGTTGTCCCACTGTCAGCCTCCAAATGCTGCTCTACAAAGGCATGAATCTCTCAAATCTTGTCTGATACCCAAAAACCTTATGCACCCTCAAATGGCACAAGCTGCCTGCATGGAGACAACCCAATCATACCTTAAAAGAGCTGTTATGTGCACACTGTTCACTTGTTGGACTAAATGGGGCTACGGTTCAGGGGGAGAAAAGTATGTGATAAAATGATGCAGGAGTGCATCAGATTGTGTATATACAAGCAGGCTGGCCTGCAATTCCTCAAACATAAAGCATCTTCTGGAGGGGGGTGGGAGGAAAGTGCCTGCTTTGGCAGTGGATCACAACTCCCTCCTGCTCTGTCAAAGTAACTCTCAAATGTTTTGTCTAAGAGGCAAAAACTGATATTGAAATGCAGATTTCCACACTAGTGATGAGCCCAAAATGTGCATGAAATCATGACTCCAGATCTGCCAGGAGCAGCACTTGAAGTGGGAGGGAGGAAATGCTAACTTCAGCTCTCAGAACATGACATTTCTGATGGCTTTTCTCATCAAGTCGGCTGTAGGACAAAGAGATGCTGACAGTGAGCTATAAACTGCTGCTTCAGCTCCTGACCAAGAGCGTTTCCTTGGAACTGGAGGGACTTTTACTCCCTTCAGTTCTGCCAAGGGCTTTAATAGCACATTGGACAACCTTCTACCAGGGGACGTTTCTGTTTCATGTTTTACCTGATCCTCTGTATATAATGAAGGCATCACTCCCAGCCCTACTTTCCTCTCCCCATTTCTCTTTTTCTTCTCTCTTACTATCAATGTCTCTACTTTTCGAGGCTCTATCCTCTACCTTTTCACACACTAATGGCTCGAGTACACTTGACCTCAGGTTCCAGGAGCCTTTTCCCAGTAATAGCTTGAGTCCTCAGCATGGATGCAGATCCCCTGCCAAAAGATGGCTCGGTGGAGCAGGACTGATAGCAGAGAGTTGTTTCTTAAAGAGCTGTGCAACAAAGGAAATAAAAAAGCATTGAAATCAGAGCCAGTGATATCGCTTGGGGTTAAGTGTCTTTTCTGAGTGCACTTAGGTCATTGTGTTTCCCTGCACAAAGAGAACCACGGCAATTTGGATGAAATTATTTCAAAGTCTCTGTGTTAGATGTTACTGGTTGCTAGCCCAACTTTCTCCAGGATGGTAACACCACAGGGAATTCCCAGACGGCTCCCCAGAGTTACACGAGTATGACTTTGCAAGGAACATTTCTTGCATCTGGTGAAGCCAGGATGTTTCCATTTTGGGTTCCTAAGTCTCCAAGTGAATTCAGTCTTCTGAAGCTGACAGTGTGTATAGAAAGTATTTAAATTCTTTCCCCACTGGTCTCATTCTGGGTTGACTCTTCTGACACAAGCCAGATGATATTTGTCTTTCCAAAGTGTGTTGGTGAGCCCAGTGAAGAGCTTCACTTTCCCAGGTACAAGTGGAAAGGTAACTATTTTTTCCTAAGAAAAAAAATCCACAATTTCTTCTTATGAATCCACTTATATGTTCATTGAAAGTCCAAAAGCAAAGAAAAAGAATATATATCATCATCTGTATTTTTATAATGTGATCTCTGACCAATTCTATTCCCTGTTTATTTTCCCACATCAGCTGAAATGTGTGCTAGTGCACTTGTTCCAGACTGATGCTGGTCTGCTTTCTGGAGATTAAGGTGTATCACAAGGTGGTTAGACAAAAAGGACGGTGACCTTGTTCAGCAGAGGGGCTGGGGGAGATCAGAGCATGTGGAACATTAGCAAAGTGAAAAAGGTTTCCTAAATTTTAAGGTTATTCTCCACTGCGACACAAAACAGAGGTGCATTCCATCTGAATCCATCTCAGCTTGCTGCACGAGATCACGTTTAGAGCAACAATAATATACGATAAATTGCGTTGAATATCAGACTGTTTGAATGATAACATTTATATTAGAGTGGTTTACCTAAAAATCCTTTACAGCCCAAAAGTAGTAAGTCCTTCTAGACTGATTCACGTTACCTGCTTGTAAATCTTTTTTGGCTGAGTTGTCTCAATTGGTAAAGGTATATATGTCTCTTCATTAATCTGAAAAGGTGTTTAGGGTGTCTTATGCAGTAGTGGACATCTACACTGCAATGTCTAAGCTTTCTGAAACTATTCCCAATTATATTATTTATTTAAAAGTAGGTTGGAGAACCATTAGGTAGTGGGATTAGCTATTCCAACAGTTAAAAATGTGCCTGATAATTTCTGTTTAAAAAAATACTATATTTGACTTTCAAATATTTATTCCTTTGCCTTGTGGGGAGTGGAGAAGAGATGAAACATCAAAATCCATGTTTACATCAGACTTAAAACCACAAAAAGGAAAGATGGGGTATAGTGGTGAGGCAATTCATATAGTGAACATCTAAGGATGGAGTCTGGTGGTGCTAAGCAGCAGATCACACCGATGGAAATAAGAGAATTTCAACATAGTTTTTTTGGTTTTGTCACCACTCTGCGTGTCAACACCTGAAAAAACCCAAAAGGGTTACATTAAAGAAATAATTAAAATTAAAATGATCAACTTGTTCTTTTCTTAATGTATTTATCAAATACATTTAAATTACATCTAAATTTTCAGCCTCTGGGATTTAACTGAGCTGTCAAATCTCTGGCTTTCTTAGAATGCTTGCTGCATAATAAAAGAAATTATTTCCTTAAACAACAGTATTAACTGTTTCCCACTGTTTACATTAGGCAGAGGAGCTATATTTTTCCCCTCTTTCATTGCCTTTTCTCATGTACTGGGAAAGCAAGGGGAAAAAATCAAAAAAGAATTGGTCTGCAGAAGAGAAAAGACAAGGGAATTAAGAGTTACATTGTTCATGCAGATAGCCTGCGCCTTGCTCTACACGTGGCTATGGGCCAGTGTAATCATTTCAGTCTGGGATGTGATTTTCTCCTGCTTGAGCCAATCTTTATCGTAACTGAAGTTTAACTGGGATCTCTTTTTACTGGTTTTACCAGCTCTACTGGTAATCTGCCCATAAAAACACTCACTGCTACCTGTGGCCCCTGATGTTAGCTGCATGGTCTAGTGCAATATTATCTTATGCTATATATTGACTTTTTCATCTGGAACAAAACAAAATCCATAAGTAAATTCAAACTGGTGGCAACGATTCTCAAACAAGTGAAGTTTGCTGGGCTGCTCAGGTATCCTCAGCTTCCTGTATTGTCTCTAGCTCCATGGGTGAGTTTGCCCCAGCTTTAGCTGTTTTGAAGGTTAAGGAGGGAATTTACCTTGCTTGTCTTAGACACAGACATTAGGATGGGCAGAGCACCCTCTGGAGATGTCTCTATCCCTCCGTTGACTCAAGAGGCTTGTCTAGAAGGTGAGCTTTGTTTAGTCATCAAACTTGGAGAGGGTGATGTTGGCCTCAGTCTCCTACATTGCTCAGAGAGTGAGATTTCAAATGCCAAAGAGTGGTGCCAAGGGTTTGTCTCTGTGTTGTTCCCTGTGACCTTTGTTGTGTCCACACTGCTGCAGGGTCATGGGTGGGCTGGAGGGCCCCTGTGGGTCAACCAAGATGGGGCTGCCATGTTGGCAAATCTCATTGCATTCCCACCCCACCAGGTCTCTGCTGCTTCCACGACTTGCATTTGGGGAGAGGGGCGGGAAGAAGCTACTTGGAATTGCCCAGAGTCCTTTGAAAACAACCTCAAAGGATGTTGGGGGAGCTGGACTGTACGCCAGCCCTTTTCCTTAGACTTCTAGCCCTGCAGCCTGCAGAAGAGCCCTTGAGGGAGGAGAGAAGGGTCTTGATAAGAGGATGGTGGGGAAGCAAGAGGAACCTGCCTGGCTCCCGCTCCCTGCTCCTCTCCTGCGCTCAGATGTGTGATGGAGGAGAGCTTAGGGCAGTCCTGTCTCTCTGGTTCAAGGGGCCACAGAGTATCATCCGAAAGGAGCATGCAGCCCCCCTTTTCTCTTAGTGGGTGGTTGGGTTTTTCAGGATCATGGATGATTATTCTATTTATTTTGCCCCTGTCAAAAAAGGAAACGGGTCGGCTTCTGCCAAGTAATTTTACACCTAAGTATTTCCTTCTGTTTGTCTTAAAAACAGCTTAGTATGGATGTTACCTCCGGGTCACGGGGTCACTGGGGGATTGGCAGAGGCTTTTCTGGGTTTCTCAGAGCACAGCGCACTCCTGGAGGCCTGTTCCTAATTGTCTGGTGGAGACAAGGGAATACGGAGCCAATCCAAAAAACGCAGCACTGCAGAGTGAGGCTTTGTCCCTTTGACAAGGTATGTAACTAACTGAGCCTGCTTGGGTGCCTCGCTGCAGAGACGCGGTGAGAAGCTGGGTATGCATGCATGCACACGCATAACAGGTCATTTTTCACTTTTCGGAACATAAGCTCTGGTGTACGGAATCACACACAAGGGGGTAATGAAACCATCCGGCCCAACAATGCTGCCTTTCACTGCATTGCAAGATAAAGGATCGTTCCTTCCTGCCTGTCTATTTAAAGGGGATTTTGGGCTGCTGAGAGGTGCTGGATGGATGGATGGATAGCAAGTAGCACGTTTTATTTATTCATAGCACTGGCACCACATGGGTGCCCAAAACTTTTTTGTGGAGATGTAGTCCATTTTGGGTCCTGCACACTATCTGTGCTTTCATCTGCACAGTCAGGCTCAGGGAACCATGTGCTACCTCTAACTGCAGTCTGAGCATGATCAAGACCTCATTTAGGTATATTATGAGGCATGTCTGCAGTTGAGAGGCTTATGAGCAAGGGTAAAATTCCATGTTAATGTGAACACACAGGACATAAGAGAGACATGCTAGGAGAAAGTGGGTCTCACCTGCTGCAGTTATTCACTTTGCACAACTCACCAAGTAGCCGTTTGTCACAAGCATGTTCACTGATCAGCCCTTGCAGGGAAAAGCACTCATTGACATACTCCATCAGCTTAAGAATGAGATCTTCTAGCTCGCAGAAGGGCTGGTCTCCACTGGGCTTGTCTTGGTCTAGGGTTTTCGGCAGAATTTTTATTTTCCCTGTGGAATGAAACTGAATATGAAATCTCAGTCTTCCCTGTAAAACCCTGGCCATGTCCCACAAACAGCCTGATGAAGCAGAACAAGTATGAGATCCCACACTCAAGCATAGTCAGTCTCGACAGCATGATGGTCTTCAAGCAGATCCCAAATGCCAAGGGGAACCCAGACATTCGATGACAGTGTGTAGCTGCATTTCAAGTAATGAAGTGTGAAATGAACCCTCATTTAATGTGGCCTGAGTAAAACCCAGAGTAGGTTTTGCAGTCTAGATCTTCCTCCCCACGGTGCTGCAAGGACCATTGGAGTAAGGCATGAGTGTGGCTTCTCTGTCTCCTGCCTATTTATTGTGAACAATTCTGCTATTCTGACCAATGTTTACTTGTTTTGTCATAAAGCATACACCAACCATGTTTGCAAGAAATAATCCACACAGTGAAGAACTGCCATCTAAAGAGAAAAAAGAAAGACCAGAAATAAATCCATGGAAAGGAAAAGTGATGTTATGGAGGTGACAAATTCAAGAACCCACTTTTCTATGTCCTAAACCAACATTTCATCCAACAGAACTATATACCTAACACATATTTTCTGCTCCCTTTTTCCTGTCTGATGCTGAAAGATGACAAGTTTTCAGTTTTTTCAAATAATCACATTCCTCCTCAAAGTGCTCTGTGGACCTGGAGGAGAGGCAGAAGATGTCACTTGCAACCTCGAAGGACAATGAGATTAATGTAACAAACCATCATCTCTGGCCATGGCTGTTATCAAGCTCCTAGGGACAGCTGCAAACAGCTGAATACAAAGAAACACTGAAAACCCTCACAAGAAAGTTGTTGATTAGAGACGCTGTCTCCAGGCATGGTGTGGAGAGGTCTGTCATTCAGCTCCTAGAGGCATCAGGATCTGAGTTGTTCACAGGGTACATACAGATAATTCACAGAATCTGGAGACTTTGCGATGCTTTAGCCATGCTGTCCACATTATTGTAAACCAAGGAGGCCACAATGGTACTGAGGGAGTCCTGTACAGGGAGGGGACAGGAGGTGATATTTACCTAGTGAGGCAGTGAAATGCTCCTTTCATGTCTTTTTCCCATTGCACGCACAGCACAAGACACCTACTCTTTGCAAAGATTTTGTTTTTTAATTTTATTTTTTCTTTTAAGCATGAGGCAGTGCTGTACCAGGGTTGTATGATGGGGATGGTTTTGGCTCTGGAAGCAGTCATGGGGCAATGTGGCAGGGTTGCCACATGACAAACTGTTCCCCCTTATCCCCACTCTACTGCCCTGTCACAGCACAGCACTTTGACCATTTCTCTGACCCATGGGACAGGATATGAGAGTCATCCTCCAGAGGTTAAGCTTGGCAAGGTTGTCTCTGGTCTCCTAAGGGGTGTAGATGTCTTATTAAGATGACAGGCAATAATCCTTTCCCTGACACCCAGGAGACAAGACAGTTGGTGCAGCCCTCAGATATCTTCCAGAATTCACTCAGGCATCGTATTGCAAGGTAACTTTTTTGGGCCAGACTGGTAAAGAAGCTTTCTTCTGCAACCCAACAAGGACCCTCTCCTTGTCTGCCCTTTCCTTCATGAAAAATTTCTTCTCACAAGTGTCTACAGAATAACCCAGGGAGAGTCTTCAGAAATGCTACTGGAGTCCCAGCTCTTCTGGGAAAAAAAAACAGAGGAAATGAAAATTATTTAGGTGGACAGAGTAAGAGTCCATTGCCTCCCAAGAGGTGGATTCAGACCTGCACAGCTGTGGGTCCTGGGCCCTGCACTACCAGCAGGAGTTTGCTGTTATTATGTGTAATTTCATTTGCTCATGAATGTACTGCAGCTTCCTGGAGAGAAGGGATCTTACTGAAAGCGGCAGCCAAAGGATGCTAGGAAGAATGACAAGATGGCAAGGCTGGAAACTTTGGCACAGAAAGCTTACAGCCCAAAAGTATTTGAATTGCCCTATAAGGAGAGACTGAAAAGGTTGTTACTCTTCAATTTGGAGAAGAGGATGCTCTAGTGGGTATAATTAACTTTGGAAAAAGTAAATCAGTCAGCTGAATGCAGAACTGCTCTTCGCCAAGTCCCATAATACAAGAGCCAGAAGGCAGTCAACAAAACTAACGGATACTTAAAATAGATGAAAGAAATTACTTCTGCACTGAGGGCAGTGAACGTCTGGAAGTGACTGCCATGGAAGACAGATGGGATCAGCAAGGAATCGGACAAACTGATGGACAAATGAATGACTGAATTCTAAAGGGACCATGCAGGGGTGGACACTGTCACCTCCCCAGAGCAGCAATTGTGGTTGCTGGGGGATCAGGGGGTAGAAGATGAGAGAAGATGGCCCAGCATAGCCACTGCCTCTGCCCAGAGTATGGACTAGCTGCATCACAGATTTGACCCCACAGCATTTCTTGTCTGTTCTTATCCACTAAGTGAGGGGACAAGCCTAGAGCAGCAGGTCTTTGGAGTCCTAGTCCAGCAGATCTGTGCCCACACTGCCTGAGGGCTCCACCACCAAAACACCCCTCTGGCAGTCTCTCAGATGCTCTTGCACTGCTCCTTTCACTGCATCTTCCAAACATGACCTGTGTTCAAGTAAGTATGCCCACCCTTTTTTGGGTGCACTGTGATGAACCCATGTTGAAGTTGCAAACAGAAGCCCCAGGAGACTCGTTATTTCCCATGGTGTGTGGACACAGAGTTTCTTTCAATAAGACTAAGAGAAGAGTCAAGGGCCATACAGGAATTCTATAGCAGGGAACATGACTGAAAACCCATGTTCTCGCTTCCTAACCTTGTTCTTGAGTTACATTTATGCACCCCTTTGAACACCAACTCTGGAAAGGATGAATCACCCCCTGGAGAGGTCAACCTCCCTCCAACAGTGTAGAAGAAATTTAGCTGATGAAGCCAGAATCTGTTCCCTGTAAATCTGGAAATAAACCCAAAAACTCTGTGGACTGAAACGCACCGAAAAGCAGCCTCTGGCTCAGAAAGCAAATTCTTCAGCTGTGGCTGTTGCATCACTGTAGGAAAGGGTGGAAAACAAACGGCCTGATGCCTATAAACAAGGGCTATTGTTAAATGTACTTGAGGATTTTTGTGGAGACAGCATCAAATTTCAGGCTTCCTGCTACTAAGTAAACGCTTGCCGATACGTGGAGGCTGCTGCTGTCTCTGAGTTTGCAGAAAGAAGAATTGTTACTATGTTAAAAATGTAATAATTATCTTCCTTCCCCACAGTATCTGAAATTCAACTTGCCTTGAACCAGGTCCAAGTTAGCGAACAAGCCCAAGAGAAACATGGATGCAAACTCCATGGCATGAAGAATCCCCTATCGCAGGCTGAAGGATGAGTGTGTGTATTCGCCCGGCTAGACTCCAGTTCACCTGTGCTGTTTTGACCTGGCACAGTGTGTGTGTGTAAATGGGGCTGCAGATTCCCAGTTGGATGGGAACGGATGCTGGTCCAGGTGTGAGAGACCAACAAAGTGCTGCTGACCTGCTGCTCTGTCCAATTGCACTGGAGTGGCATTTTGGATCTATTGGCATAGTCACTGAAGATCTGCTGGCCCAGACGTGGCCTGTGTCCTGTCATTATACTGCTGATTTGCTCTGCTCTATTTTCATTTTCTTCAAAACATGATTTCGGTAAACTTTGTCATGGCTGAGACAAAAGAATTTACTGATGGCTATTTGAAGTTGTTTCCAGCCTTCCAGTAGTTTCATATAGCTGTGGTTTATGAATTGATTCATATAGATTTGAAATATAAAGTGAATTAATGTTTTTCTGGAGGGTCTGTAAATGCCCGTGGAAGCACGCATCTGCTGCACGCAGCAGTCATCTGTAAAGTGATGGTTTGAAATTTATCACTGTTTTCAGGGTCTTTGCTGCTGCACATCCCAAAATCTACACCTCTTTCTCATTAGAATGAAAAGAAAGATTTTTTAGGGTAAAAGGTTTTCTTAGGCTAAGAGGGGTTTGGGGGAAGGGGTGAGAGAAGACATGAGAGATTATTTAGAGGAGCGCTGGAATAGAGAGCGGTTTAAATTGTATCCCCTGTGCAGAGTGGCAAGTTTCCTCTCCTGTCATTTCATTGCTGGATTCAATGGACTGGTCATGATTTATCCCCAGCTCTCACTGTATCTTGATGGTCCAGGGATGCGCTGTATTTTTAGATTTAATGGGGTCATCATAAAATCACAGAATAAATTGGAAGGGATCTCTGGTGGTCTCTGTTCCAAGTCCCAGCTAAAAACAAGCCAGGTTGGTGTCATCCACAATCTTGCTAGGGTGCAGTCTGCCCCATTATCTGTGTGATTAGACAACATGGAAAAAATAAGAACCACAACATATTTCTGCCAAGTTGCAGGGATCTCTTAAGGTTCTAAGCTGACAATAAAACCAATGTGGCCAGAAAGGGGGATGTGGTTTATGCGCATTGATATTTTCCATGAAACAATGTTTATGCCTCAGAGACACATTTGAGCCACCAAAAGAAAATATTTTTCATGCCTTGTCACACTGGACCTTACAGGCTAAATACACTGAGGAGGCAAGGAAGCCTCATGGGAAGGCATTTACCAAGAAGGCCATTTGGGCTGCAGTGCACCCTGACCACCCAAAGCACTCTTTGGTTGGGAGGAACCGGAGCTGGTTCCCCCTCCATAGAGCAGTCTCTGGGATGGAGAGCAGCAGATGCTTTAACAGTTCTTTGCAAAACTCCTCAGTAGCAACTTGAATATAACTGCAACCTCCCCAAATCCATACTGGGGGCTTTCAGGAGGGACAGTGGGACAAATAACTTAGCTCTGGTGAAAAGCACCTTGGAAGCTTGGAAGCTCAGTGACCTGTAGTCTGGAGACCTCAGATCAGATGTCTCCTTTGGCCAACACTACTGCAACCCTACAGTAGATAAGAGTACTCCTGTTGGCGTGCAATGCAGATCCCCTCTTCCCCATTTCTGTTCCTTGAACCCCTTCCCTGGTAACCCAGCCTGACCTTGCTTAGCTGGAAGAAGCTTAACACAAGGATCTGAGGGCTTAAAACAAGACAAAAGCAGTTCCTGTAAAATCTGTCAGGACTGATCGAAACCATATTGACTGCTTCAACTTGAAAGGCCTTAATCTCCGAGGGACACTGTGACTGAGGGTTGCAAGATTCTTCGGCTGGTTATCTGCCTTTGCAGCCTGCATCTGGGTGGATTTAACCCCAATCCCGCCTGTTGAAGCTGCCACTGGATGCGTGCAGCCCATCTCTGGATCAGGGGGAGGGGAAGCTTATGTTCCTGGTTGTCTTGAGAGAAGACATCAATCATCCCCTCAAGAAAACACCCCCTGAATCCAAACAGCATCCATAGCAGCCGCTGAGTCCTCATCCATTATTACCCCCCGACACAGACATTCTGTTGTATTTAAGAAAAAAAAAAAAGAAAAAAGGAACAAAAAAAAGCCCGACCAAAACCTGAAGTTCTGAAAGTTCACTCAGAAGACACGTTCAGTGTATAAGACGCCCGTGGCGTGTGGCCAGCTTAGGGTGACCTATGGGCTGCTCCCCCAACAGGACTCGGATTACACTAACCATCCTGTTCCTTCCAGACGGTACCATTAGTGCTTGACGCCTATCGATCATCCCGCTGCCTCTCCCACCAGAGGAGCACGGTCCATCCGTGCATCGGCCACACTGCACTACTGCTGCCCCCCCTGGCCCCCCCCCCCAGCCCCATCTATGCCTCCCTCTCCTCCAGCCAGCCCTCGCGACATCGTGCCCCAGCCCCAAGCCTCGTTCCTCCAGGCACTGAGCTCATCCCTCTTTCGTTACATGGTTTGTTTTTCCTTTTTTTTTTTTTTTTTTTCCCTCTTCTTTTTTTCCCTTTTTCACTCCCAGGCTGCTGACATGTAGATTTATAACCAAATGTCAAAGCTCTCTGGGTCTTGGACTAGTTCTACTTACTCTGGGAAACTTCTGGAAAAAGAATTCGTGGGCTGGAAGGGCTTAAATGCATCTGTGGCAGATTCAGCTCCTTGCTGTTAGCACCCTTCAGAAGAGCTGAATGCAGGCCAGGTTTTGTTTATTTTTCCTCTAAATCCCCTCCCCCCATGACCTTTTCTGTCCTCCAGTGGGCAAAAAAAGAAAAATCTGGTAGAACCTCCATCTCCTTACTCCATTTCTTCCCCTTTCAGCATCTTATCATGATTGCTTCTAACTCCGCTGCCTCCCTCCCCCAACACCTCCTCAGCATCCCCATAAAACGGGCTCAGTGGCTGCTGGAATTTCCTTCCCATCATGACGATGGCCATGGCAGTTAGCAGGTCCTAATTCATGCTCTCATGCTTAGAGACTTGGCTACTGCTGCTCTGTTCTCACCAGTCTCAGGGTGGAAATTCCTTCAGAAGCTGAAGACCTCACTGCTGCCAGCCGACAGGGTAATGATCCAGAACTAGAGTCACCACGTTCATGGCTAGTTTAACAACTTATTTTATTTCCAACACCACGCACTCCTTGCCTGACTCTCAAAGGTATCCAGTTTTAGACTGGAAGCCCCATTTTGCTGTGGAAAGGTCAAACCCCTATTCTTCATTAAGTTCTCATTTTAGACTGTAGGTCTAGCTCTGAAACCAGGTCAAAGTGGGGGCAACTTGAGCTGGAAAGGCCACCAAGACACAGCAAACAGCACAACCTGTCCTTTCACAAAGGTGTGAATCCTACAGTTATTCCTGATGTCTCTCCCTCAGGCCTGTCCTTCATACACTGACAAAGCAAAAATTGTGGTCTTCCTCCTGCTCTGTGGTTCTGTGGAGCTACACCACAGATATATATTCAGAACAGGGAATTTCCCAGGGACAGACCTTGAGAGGAGGACTCCAGATGGTCCTGTGCCCCTGAGAAAAGTCATGCAACCACTTGTCATTCTGAAATCCAAAAGAAAACAAACAGAGATTTCCACTTGAAAGTGTGTTTCAAAACTCTGCAGACTGCACTGACTGGGTCTCTGGCAACAGTCTGGGAGGACAGACACTCAGTGCACATATAGATATCTGCATTATGCTCACCTTAACATAGTGGTCTATGACCCAGAGCTGAATCTTATTTCTTAAGTAGGGTGGGAGGAATCCCAGCAGTCACTTCACAGGTGTGGGCCACGTAAAATACATTTTTGTGACCCCAGGGAGATACAAGACCTACACTCATCTTTCAATGATACTGCATTTTAGTTTTATCTTTTTCATCACCCTAGTTAAGATCCCAACCCCTTTATTCTCTCCAGTGGTGTTAACATCTCTTCTGCAATAGCTGCCCAGCAGAAGATGTAACAGGTCCCTGGATGAGAAGCCTTCAGCCCAAGAATAAATTCTATCCCCAAAAGAGACCCAAAGTACACTGCACCAGCAGGATTTGTCCCTTGGTCTGTAAACTTTACTGAATGGAGACTTTTTATTTTTCTGTTGCTCCAAGAGCTTCACTGAGCTCTGAGCTGGTTTGTGTGTGTTTAACTCATAACAGACCTGGAAGCCACGCTGGGATGTGGGGAGAAACCAAAGGAGTGAGGACATAAGAGGGACTGGAAGGCATCTGAATTCGAATGGTCTTTAACTCTCACCCCATATTAAGCCCAAACTGAACTTTTCTTCTACTACTCTGAAGCACTTCACTCTTCAGAGCCCAAGGAGGAGCCAGCCCTGCAGGATGAAGGGGCTGGATGGGACAGGCTGGAAGAACCCATGATGAGCCCCAACCAAGACTGGGAAACCCAAGTGAAGAAGCAAGAACCTTGAGGGAACATCAACTCCACTGATGTCTTCTCTGCATGTTTTACCATGACATCATCGCTGCAGAAAGGACTCCTTGTACAGTGGTCCAGTCACCTTGGTAATTCCCTCCTCCTCTTCTTTCTCCTCTGCTGCCTTACAGCTCTGGTCTTGCTGGTGTGCAAATGCAGGAAGAGATGATCCTTTCCCCACAGCACTTATCATCAATGTCATGCATGATTATTATGATCACAAGCCAGAAGTTCAAGAAAACAACGCCCACTTTTAGCCAGCATGACAAAAGTTGTCTAAGCAGCCTGGCAGCCTTGTTCTTGCCAAGGGTCTGCACCAAAAGAGCTTTAGAGGGGATGTAAAACAGGATGCTGAGGAGGAATCTCTCTGGAAGTGGGTGCTAAAGTTATGAGAGTTTTGTGAGAAGTTTTACTGTGAGCTACAGGGACAGTGGCCAGGAAAGACCTTGGAAAAGAAAGAAGAAAGATGGGCTGGACAGAGAAGGAGCCAGAGAAAGGGCAGATGCAAGTGCGGCTAATATGGCACAAAAGTGGCACAGGTCACCTCTGCTTTGATTGCCAGTGGAGTATGCATTGAATCCTTTGACTAGATGACTCCTCATCTTGTCCCACCCTGGCAGGCTACTTAAAGAGTTAGTTGGGCTTTCCCACAGAGGATACTGCTGCTTCTGAGGGGAACAGAAAGATTTGCATGAGTCACTCATACCTGGAAATAGTGCTTCTACACAGGCCACCTCATGGGATGAATAAAATTACTTCAGTTAAAACACCAGTCAAACTGAGATTGTAATGGACAACCAACAAAGTCACAACAGAAAACTAAGAAATGTCTTGTTTGTGCTCCTCAAAGGCAAATCACAGATTCTGCAGGTGTCATTGTCTGAAAATCTCCCCAGCATTGGCAGTGCTGAACCCTGGCAATGTGCCACCTAAGGCTGCAAGCGCCACTGCTGCTGCTTTTCATGGGTACTTATACCACATGCAATTCCTCAGCAGCACCTTTGGCACTGTAGGGAAGACAGGACAGTCCTGGGAGTAAAACAGGCTGCAAAACCTGTGTTAGCCTCCCTGCAACCAACACTAGATGTAGCTTAAATCCTCTGACTTCTTAATGCTGGTGAATATCAGCACACAAGTTAATCATCCCTTCCTGCGGAATGTGGAGTCCTCAGTCCCCGTCTCTTCCCCTTTGGCCTTGGAATAGGTGCCCTGTGAGGGTCTTTGGTGGCCATGTGTGTTACTAAATGTTTCAGCCTCAGTGTTCTACCAGCCCCTCAACGTAGAGCCCAAAGCAGAGCACCCTCGCAGGGCTTGATTTGTAACCTGGATCACACCAGCTGGAATTCACCTCATCCAAACAGAAGTGTTGACAGTGTGGATTTCCCTACCTGTCATCTAGACTTCCATGGCAGAAACAGGAACTCACAGGCTGTGATTAATCCAATTTATTTTAGGTATCTACATCAGAATGAGGTGAATCATGCCTGAAAATTCCTTTTTGTTTCCCTATATTTAACTATAAAAAAAGCCCAGTCTAGACTAGATTTGAGCTGCTGGCAAGACATCTATGGGGACAAGCCAGGACAGGTCAAGATTTTAGTCTGGACAAAGAGAGACATATTGGAAGACAGAGGTGGATTTATGAGTCATCAGTACAGATGATGTGTTTGTGGATGAGGTTCCCAGAGAGATGGGGAGAGGAAAAAGAAACCATGTGCAAAGCCCTGTAACAGTCCTGCAGGCAGTGAGTGGGGAAATCAGGAGAACCCTGAGAAGGACACCAAGTAGGTGACTAGGAAAGTGGGAGGAGAACCAAGAGAGGGAAGAGTAATGGAAATCAAGAGGAATAAGATCTCAAAGAGAAGAGTATGTCCAGTGACCACATCTGGCAGGTCCAACATGGGCTTGCAACTTGGCTGGAAAGAGATCGATAAAGCGTGTAATGGGAACAGCTTCAGTGAAGGGCAGTAGATGGCTGTTGGATTGCAAAAGCTGTGTAGGAGAAGAGATGGGGAGAGCCAGGTTAGACTTCAGGTTTGGGAGAAACTGAGGCATTGACAGGAAAGGGACAAAAGAGATGAGAGTGTTGAGAGAAGGCTGGAGAACTGGATGAAAGGGAGGAGAACGGCAGTGGGTCACTGGGAAGGTGTCAGTGGAGAAGGAAAGGCCAGAGGAGATGAAAAAAAAAGATGACAAATGTTTATGTGTGCAAAAAAAAGGGCAAAAAGCCACGATTTGTGTGTAGTGACAGTCTCTGCTTTCACCATGATTTGACTGTGCCATGGAGCACCCAGACAAGTATTTCCAGGACTATGAAGAGTTAAGGTTTCAAAAGTAGTGTCACCTTTGGGATGAAATATCAATCTTACTGTGGAAAGCTGATCTCTAAAAGGAGTAGCACAAAATTATTTTCCTTACAGAGAGGTTATTCTATAAAAATCAGTTTCTTACACTTTCTCTCTACATCTAGTGCTGCCCACTCTCAGAGATGGGGTAGAAGGCTTCACTTCTGACCTGATGCACGTGAGCAATTTTCCTGTTTCTCAGCGCTTGTAACAAAAGTGTGTATAGCTGAGACAATAGGACAGGACTGAATGCTAAATTTAGACTCTTCTTACTGTCACAGAAGTCTCACTCACTGATCTTTACAGCCAAACCAAGAAGCAACAACACAAATTACTCATATTCCTTTATGTTTTTCCTTTTGTCATGAGTTGTATATATGCATCTGCAGGAATCAGAGTAGTTCTTGTAGTAGTCTTAGAAAAAAGAAAAAACCCACCCTATAATATTTACAGAGATTAATAAAACAGGTAAAACCAAGGATAACAATTAGAAAGATTAATAAAATAGGCCAGATGTTCATGACTTCTGCAGAATCATGTATAGAGGAGTTCAGATCTCAGGGAGAGGTTCTACCATTGCACAAATCATGTGCAATGTCCTCTGCCCAGACCTGCCTGCTCTGTCCCACTGAGAGGGGCCTGAGCATGGCAGGAATCAACCAGAGCTGGACGGTGACACTGGGGAACAGCCCAGTCACACGTCCAACTTCAGCATTACCTGTCTCTCAGCACAGGATGAGGGAGAGCTCTGGGAAAGCACCAACACAGAGGGAAGAGTCCTCCCAGGACAAGTCCAGCTATGGTGCCCAGATTCCGATCAACTCAAGGTGATTCCTTTGCTCTGTGTGATCACATCAGGTCGATCTTTCTGCTTTCATCTGCAGGGAGCAAAATTCTTGGCCACAGTAGCTGTATTTCCTTGCACATACCCCGCCTTCACCTTTCTTCTTCCCTGAGCAGAAGTGATGGCTCTGTGCATGTGCCTGAAACTGCAGATATCTGCTACTCACTGCTAGCCAGGGGCTAGCCAGAAAGCAGAGAGGGGGATGAAGCCACAAAGGTTGTTTGGGGTCATACGTGTATTTTCATGCATTTAACAGAAGGAGGTTATTCCCTCCCCGGTCACCCACAGCAACAGACGTGATTGAACTGAGAAGGGATTTATAGGACAATTCCACCCTGCCTTCCTCAGGCTCTGATCTGATCCTGGAAACAGCCTCCCAGGAGGTCATCTCCAAAATCCCTGATGCAGAAGCTGCTCAGGGACCGCAAGGAGTGTCTGAGCGCAGACCGAGTGTGACCCGGTCACCGTCCCAGTGACAGCCTGGCAGAATCCTGCCTTCTGTCCAGCGAGCCACTGGCCGTCCTGGGAGCTGCTGGCTGGAGAGGGGCTGCTGCTTGGGCTGCGTGTGCATTGGTGTGCTGCTGCTGTTGTGTGTTTGTTTGGGGCTGCAATTTTTTATTTATTTTTTTAGGGGGAGTATAACCAAGGAGATTTGGCTGCCCTCAGCCTCAGTAACCCACTTTCCTCCACGTCTGAATCCTCCTTTCACTCTGCTGACATCCAGATGCTAATTTGTTCTCCCCCTGACCCTGCTCCTTCCCCTCCTGATTTGAAATTAGCTTACTAAAACGTGTTTTCTTTTAAGAATCCACAGCCTAATCCAGAACAAACAAAACACATTTTCGCAAACCACCAACTGCATGAACTTCTGCCCTGGCCTTGACCGCACTCTCTCCGCCCCTTGCCTCCCAGCCCCCCCACTCCCGCCATCACCATCTGAGTGAGGTTTCCAGGAAATTTTTTTTCACTGACGAATACAGTTGCAACAGCTCAGAAACTGTGGAATTTTTTGGCAGCTGCTGGAGATGTTATTTTATTTACTTTCCTTCTGCATGCATGGATTTGGAGCGGTGGGTTTGGAGACGTGCGTGGAGAAGATGAATTTGCACACGTTGGCTTTCTTCGGCGGGCCGTGCTGTAGGTGGAGAAAAGCCCTGAAAAGGAGAGCTCTTCATTCTTATTAATCTTAGGGGAGGAGCTCTTAACGCTTATTAACCTTAAGGTTTCAGAGAACAGATGGTTTGGGACTTGAAGAATTGAAACGAGACTGAGATGAGGCTGTTTGAACAAAAAAGTCAATTATTCCAACAGCACACGGGTCAACACTTGCTCTTTTTTTCAGCATTTCCTATGAATGGCTGGGCTGTTTTGTTGTTTATCTTTTTGGTTAAGAACCCCCCTCCCCGTCCCCCTCCAGAACTCACAAATTCAGTCCCAGAGAAAGAGGTTGAATGCCAGAGCTCTGCACCTCGATCCCCTCTTAAAAAACTTGTTGTGACTTGCAAAACAGGGAGAGAGCGGGGGGACGGTCCCCCTTTCTGCTAGGATTATCTCTGGTGTATCTCAGCTCTGGCTGAGGCCAGGACAATTTTGCAGCAGGGGTGTGTCAGCTCTTCCATCTCTAGCCAGGTAAAAATTGAGTGTCGAGGATGACCCTCTGCTCAGGGAGAGCCCCCTGCACCCCCAAATGCGGTGTGCCCCGGCTGCCTACCGCACACTGCTGCTGCACAAAGGGGCTCCATCCCCGCACCTCCTGCACCCTCCTGTGCATCGCCACAGCTCAGGGCTTCGGGTCCTGATTTTTCTTCCTGATACGAATCATCTGTCCTCTATAGTAACCTGTGTGGTGAACCGGGAACGTCAGCCTGTCCCCCTGCTGTGCCAGGTGGGTGATATCTGCTGGCAAAGTGGGTGACTAGGTCCACAGCTATGATGTGCTGAAATGAATAAAAATCTTTCCTTTGTAATGGATCATAATGGGTCCATCTGAGATGGGGCAAAGTCAGGAAGAGCCAGAGGAGAATCTGGTATAACACCCTCAAACGACAGACACATCAACGGCGATTCCTGAGTTATGGGATCTCTTTGAAGGTAGGATTTGAAAAATTGATATATTTTCCTTCTTTCTTTCCTCCCTTCCTTGCTCCCTCCCTCTTTTCTTTCTTTCCAGCTCTCTTTTTCTTGGTTTGTATCTCTTGACCCTGAGCTGCAGCAGCAAGACGTTTCACTGCCATGATGAAGTGTTGATTTTTCAATGGCACTGTCTGAAGCCGGCCGGTCCCACTGGAGACACGCTGCTCAACCACAACAACGAATAGGTACAGAGGAGGCTTAAACATTGTTTTTCTGTGGTAGCTGTGGCAAGGGGAGTGTGGTATTAGCTGTGTCATGGGAAGAGTGACAGGCTTAGCTCATCTAAGCCGGTATTACGATGGGAGGAAGGAAAGAGGGAAGATTAGAGACGGGTGGGATTGAATTACTCTCTGAATCTTTTACCGCATTGTTAAAATAAGCATCTCCAAGGAGACACTTTCATGGCCTAGCGATCTTGGTGTCTCTGGTCTTTGGCAGTGACCAATACCTCTGTTAATGATTAATACAAGTCAGGAAACATAGGTTATTAAATTCCTTCTTACGGCTCCTCTACCCTTCTGTAGACGGGTACACCAAAAGTATCTGCAGAGTATTTCAACTTATCATAAAATACGACTTGAAAACAATTAACCCAAACCCCAGAGGTTTCTCCCTATCTGAGAGTCTGTAGGATACCTGCCTGCAGTAGGCTTTATCCAAACCCAAATCACAGAGCACAATACAGAGTAAACATTAAATTATTCAGTCCCAGTTAGAACTAACAAGTAACATTAAAAGGTTAAAAGAGACACTCCTCACCTTTTAGTCTATACATCTATAAAAAAACAAAAGCAAAAATACAGCCAGGTTGTCAGGGAAAGCAAATATTGTTTTACTAAATGTTTTCATGTGTTAGAAATCCAATTTTCCAATGAATAACAACTTCAAGGGAATGTTTTCCGCCTGTCCTAACTGTCACCCTCATTCAGAACAGCACACACCCCCCTGAGAAACACCATTGCAGGGGGGTGACAAGGCACTCTGCCTGCCCCACTTGCTCCTAGCTGACCCTGCTTAGTTTCAAAACTTGTGTCTGCCAGGTTACTTTTCTGAGCTGAGTAGCTGTTTCAGATCATCTTTCTCCAGCAGCCTTAACTTTTATTTTCCAAGTGGAAGATTTTGTGTATTCATTTCCTGACCATGCTACTGATCTCTCCAGAACATTTTCTTTCTTTTTTTCCTATCCACATCCTTGTCCCACTTTTGAATTTCATTACTGGGATTTCTTCCCCTTTCATCTCAATCCTTAATGAAGATATTTAATAGTAACAGGTCAAATTGATCAGCCTCTCTCAGAACACTTGATCGACAGGTCGAATGTAACCACTGCTCTTTATATGTGTAGATACATATGTATGTGAGTAGAGAGAGAACTGAGTGAGTGGCACAAGAGACTGGAGAGTGTGGAGTATACCAATTAAATGGCAGTACCTTTGTGCAGGGTAGGTGACAGCAAAATAAATAAGTAGATGGACAGTAGTTTTGGCATTTTGTGCAGATACAGAAAATGATGTTCACAGCCCCTGGAAGGGAGAGGATTCAGGCAAACTGTCCTATAATCTCAACCTCTCTCTTTCCTTCTGATGGTGGAGAGAGAAATCACAGTGTCTGTAAGAGCTCACAGTGCTATGAAAAGCCTCCTTAACCTAAATCCTAATAGCGTGGGTCCCTTTGCGACTTAATAAGGCTGTATAAGGAAAATATCACTGACGATGATCTGTCTGCTGGGTGCATTTCATGAAGGAGCAATCAGCAACCAGGGAGGTTTGTAGAGCCTTGGGTCATGGGGGAACAGCCCTCACTGGAGGTCTCACCAGCACCAACGCTGTTCCTCCAAGGACATAGGAGGGAGAAACCAGGCTAACATTACAGGCTGGGCAGCCAGGGGAAGCCCTTTGGAGAGATCCTCTGAATCATGATTTGTCCCAGCTCTTTGGCAAGCACACGTGAAGCTGGTCCAAGTCAGTCTGGTCTGGCTGGCAGTGGGCATCTCTGGGAGGAAATGTTCTCCATACGACACAGCTCAGCCTGCTCCGAACCAGCAAGTTGCCAGCATGCCGACTCAAGCACTCTTGGATCATCAGGATGGTAATTCATCCGGAGCATCCCAAGTAGACTTTGCCTGGAGCTTAACTGTGTCAAAGCATCTGCTTTGAATGAACTGTGTGGATAAAACATTTTTTTAAAAGAAAAAAAAAAAAAAGGAAAAAATGCAATAAAACCAAATAAGATATGTCACTTAAATCTTGCATAATAAAATAGAGATCTGTGATCTCTAAGGCTGTAGAGGGAAATGAGCTTCTGCATGTCAATCCCACGTTTTGCTGTCCTTCTGACCCAGGGCCTGGCCACCCTGTATTGTCCTAAGTTACACTCATCACCTCTATTTCCCTCTGTTTATTCATAACCTCTGAGTCAGTGAATCAAGTGTCCATTGGTCAACAGCTGGTGCATGAAAATGGCTCCCTGGGAAAGTTCAAGGCTGAGTGATATTTGGGGGATGATAGCATTCCCGTCACTGTACTCCAGTTGAGGATATGAGAGATGGTGAGTCTCCGAGGCTTGTTCTCAGCAACAGCCTCACCAAGCTGCAAACTGTTTTGCAGGTCATGGGACTGTGTAAAGCCTCTTTTCCCCCTGCATCCCACCATCGGATGCGGGAATCAGATGTGGTATCCCCCACATCTGATTATTCATCGCTGTCCCTCTTCCTTTGGCTACAATTTTTTTTTTTTTTGCAAGTACTGGGGGTTCAACCTCTGTCCTGAACTTCATGCTCTGAGGCACAGCACCAGCCAAAAACAATATGCTTGTGTAACCCAAGGATGGCAGCATTTACCAGATCAGGATTTCTAGCTCTAGGAGCTGCCAACCGCTGGCTGCTGGGAATACTGGTCTCCCTAAGGTGGCTCTGGCACTGGGGCTTTGCCCCTGAGGGGAAAAAAGCCGTCAGGTAACCCAGACCTCAGTGTATCACCTCAAGACCAATGTTTCTGCTGGGATCATGGTCATGTCAGAGCTGGCTACGGCAATTGCTCACCCATTTAAGGAGGGAATGGAGGGAGGAAGAAGAGTGGAGCTTTTTTCTGTCCTGCTGTTCCCACCACTGATGTCAATCTGCCTTGCAGACTGTGGCATCGCCACCCCATTGCCTGTCAGAAGCCTCCCAGCCTTTCCCTGCGACAGATCGTTTCGATCTTCGCCGTTTCCAAAATCGCAACCAGATGGGCCCTGCCTCTACGACTGCTCAGCCCAGAGGAGCTCTGACTCAGTCTCGTGCATCACTATCCAGAAATTCGGGCTCCCTGCAGGATTCTTCCCGGCGACTCTGCGACAGGCAGTGCATGGGCTGAGTGAGCACCGGCCATAACGGGACCTCATCCCGCATCCGTAAACGGGGTGACTAACAGTGCTTGATAATCAATATGTCAAGCCCAATTACAGATTCTGCCTTCAGATGGGATGAGACCAGAGGTCCAGAGGACTTCCTGAAGTGTCTTTTCATGGAAATTATTTTATACTTCTATGAAATCCATATTCTTGGAAAACAGGGGAGTGTTACTTGGTAGTGGTCAGATTTGTCATCCCAAGAACGGTTGTTGTTTAATTGGTTTTTTTAATGATCTTTTTTGATTATTTTCTATTCTATTCTTCTTTTTCTTTTTCTTTTTCTTTTTCTTTTTCTTTTTCTTTTTCTTTTTCTTTTTCTTTTTCTTTTTCTTTTTCTTTTTCTTTTTTTTCTTTTTCTTTTTCTTTTTCTTTTTTTTTTAAACAATTACTCCAGGTTTCTACTTGGACACACTTTCCACAAAATAAAGCTTGGTAAATTTTTCCTGCTTCTAAAGACCAGGGATGAAACCCTGGCTCCCCAACCTCGACAGCTCAGGGAACACACTTCAGGCTGCTGATCCCTTTAGTACATGGCCTTTTACCAGCAAAGCCCTGACTTACTTCCAGTAATTTGGCCCCAGCTGCCAATCCAAGTCAACAGACCGAACGTGATGTGGGTTCACCAAATTCCTTTGGCACGCGCATCCAGGCTGCAAACCTTCCTGTTGCATTGTGTGGCTGCTTTGCTGGTTGACTTAGCAGAGGCAAAGGGTCACCGATAAAAGGTTTTACCTCTGCAGGTGCTGGTGCTGGAGGCAGCTTTGCCCTATGGCTGTAGCACTGAGCAGAAGCTCACCCACTGCATCTCCTTGTGCCTGGGAACACTTTTGCAAATGGAGGTCTCCTGCCTTCCACATGCAGAGGAAGGTTTTGGTCCTAGAGGCTGCACTTGCATGGGACAGGCTTTCCCAGCCACACATGGCCAAGCTCAGATCTGGAGGGCTCTTGAGTTTTCTCCTATGGGCATGGGAATCCCTTCCTGTGGTCCTCTGCTAGAAGGAAAACCCTCCTCCAGCAGCCTGCCTTACAGCTGAGCTCCTCATGGGCAGGGATTAACGTGGCTCTGCAGAGAAAACAACCTGACTTGTCCCTGTGCTCCACTCAGAAATGTGAGTGGTGCAGCCCCTGCTCTGGGGGAAGCCAGCAGCTTCTGAACTTGAGCCGGTTTACTTTGTTCACTGTCCTCTCCTTTTCTTTCTCTGCTTGGATAAATCCCCTCTTGACTGCATTCTCTGGACAGGGAAGGTGCCAGGGCCTGGGTCCAGGTGCTCGGAGCTGCACAAGCATCAAGGAGTTTCTGAGAACTGCATCCCTGTGTAGGGATGGAGAAAGCCATCACCCCGGCAGGTGTAAAGGGAGCAGTGGAGGGCAAACAGATCCCAGAGGGAATGAGGGGCTCGGGACCAAGCAGACCTGAACCAGAGGTGTTTTCCTTTACACAGGGAAACCTGCTATCTCAAACTTGGCAAGACTGCCTTCTGCTTCTCAGGGACTAACTCTGTCTTCAGCCTTTGCATTTCTCAGGAAAGCAGCACGTGGGGCTCTGCAGATGGCCCAGGAGAGGTTTTTTACTGGTCCACAGCTTTGCAACATGGGTGATGTTCCCTCAGGGGCACAGCTGACATTTTGCACCAGTGGCATTTTCACAGATGTTTCCATAAAAGAAAGCATCTGCTCCAAGCTACAGAGGCTGTGTTTGGTCAAAAATATTCCCTGTTTAGAGAAGAGTTTAAGCTAGTGAAACTGCTATTCTCTCCTTGCCTATGTGAAATGCCCTGCGATGCCTGTCTGACCACAAGTGGCTGGGGACCGTGTCCCACATCTCATTCCAGGGATGCCCCACTAATAACAGCTGTCTTTTCCACACTGTCCTGGGTCACTGCTCCCATTCCACAGGCACCGGGGCTGCTGGGTTGGCCCTTGTGGTATCCTTAGTGGTCAGGGAGATGCTGTAAGGTACAGACTGTCAGTGTGCCAGCAAACGGCTGTGTGGGAACCCCTGCATGTGTGCACACTGTTTATGTGACTGCGTAGGCTTGCATACGTCACCCTAAAGTATATAGGAACATTTCTGGGTTAGCCTTGGTCAGCACATCTCAATCATGGCTTGAGCTTGGAGGGGAATCCGCAGCCTGCTGCAGCCTGATCCAAGCAGTCAGCTTTGCCTTTGGCATTACGAAAACTTCTCTATGTCTCGGGCAGCCCTGAAGCGTTTTCTCCTCTTCAGAAGGCTCCCAGCTATGCATGGCTGTGCTGGGCGTGCACACGGGCAGCCGTGTGTGTGACTCGTGTGCAAGCATTGGTGTGTATGCTCCTGGGGTGGGCTTTCCAAAGAAACTCTGTCCCCTTGGGCTTGCAATCTTTTCTGCATTAGGTTCCCTCTGATGTTGCAGCCAACGGGTTTTCTTGGCACAGGCGTTCAAGGAAGAAGCATGCGCTCAAAGGGTTTCAAAGAAACCCCACTGGAAGAGGGGAATTTTGTATTCCCAGACTCAGAGCTCCTCCCGCCGATGCATCCTTCTCTGAACCTTTGTTCCAAAAACTGCCCTCGCCCAGCCAGGGCTGGTCTCATCCCACCCTCTCCACTTCTCACCCAGGAGAAATTCCCCCCAGAAGGTTTTCGGCAAATGAGCTCCTGTCAGGGTGAGTTGCTCCTTGGGGAGCTGCTGCACATAATCAAGTCAGGCAACTCCAACACTCCTTATTGATGGTGGGAAAGAGCATTTTCAGATGTGGGGCTGATGGATCCTTGCTGTAAGAGGGTTGGAGGACAGTTGTTTGGATGGGGCTTCAAAAAACTGTAGTTCACCCAATCTTCCCCTCAGTGATCTTGACAAGTCCCCTTAGAGGAGCTTGTCTTCCCTGGGACAGGCTCCTCACTGGTGCACCCAGGACCAGCCCCACTAGCCTTGAGCAACACCTCAGTAGGGTTTTCTTGAGTGGGAGTGGCTGCCCTTTTATACAAGCAGGAGAAGGAAAGCTGGGGAAGTCAGACAAAGCTTTAGATTCTATGTTTCTGGGCTCCCATTTGCTAATTAGAGGACACAGGATGCAGGAGTGTCATGTTAACAGACTGAGGTAGGAAACTGCAGGGTAGATGCTCTCTGAAGCATTGTTCCCACAGCCTGGTTTTCTGTGAATTTGATTTCCAATACACCTTTTTCTTCCTCTTATATGTTCCTTAAAGGTGCCAACCCTCTAAGTATTCACCTTGACCAGGTGAGACCAGGTGAGAGGGTAACTTTTCAGATTTTTAGGCTGAATCATTATGGCAGAATAATTTTAAATCCCTGGTGAAGGCCCTTTTCCACCTGGTTGTGGTTGTGTCACCTGGGTAATGTGCACTTCCATATGTTCTGTTCACTGTATGTACTCTACACCATCCTTTCATCATCTGTGATGTTTACATCTTCCTCATGTTTCTTTGTTCTTGGTTTTTGGTTTTTGGTTTTTGTTTTGTTTTGTTTTGTGGGTTTTTTTTTTGTTTGTTTGTTTTGTTTTCTTTTGTTTTCTTTTTTTCTTTGGGGGGGGGGATATATTTTTTTAGTCTAGTTGCTAGTGGTTTCTCTCCTTGTTAACCAGGAAATCTTTTCAACGGAGGGCAATTATTTTTTTTTTTAAGAGGGAGGAAATGGGACAGGCTCCGGATTATGCATGGCCAGACTGATTGCATTCCCTGCTCTTACAGATCCACTCAGAAGAGAAGTGGAGGAAGAAGAGGATGGGGTGCTGAGAGGCTCTCCAGCCGACTTGACTTTTCCATCAGTGCCTTGTTAACATCACAGATAATTTTCTCCTGGAAATAACCAGAAAAATCTGCTTGGGCCAACACAGTTCAAGAGTTTAGAAAAATGAAGAAGGAGGGGGCAGCAGCTCCTTTGTAAGCATGTGGTCCTGGTGTCAGCCCCTGGCATCTCCCATCCCTATGGGGAAAAGAAAATGTTTGGGCATAATAAAGAAAATAGAATAACTTGAAAAACAAACCAGAGCAGTGTGAAGTGTAAGAACCAAAGAAAGCAATGGCAACGCTCCCACTGCTGCAAGCAGGCTTGGCTTTACAGCCTTTCTTCTGAGACCCCACCAGTGATGGGGCCTTTCTGAGGCACTGATTAGGAAAAGCTCTAATTTCCCAGGACAAGTCAGACCCAGAGCAGGGTCTGAAGTGGGTAGGGCTGGACACTTGCCACCAGCAGACCCTGGTGAGTCGGAGAGGAGAGGAGAGGAGAGGAGAGGAGAGGAGAGGAGAGGAGAGGAGAGGAGAGGAGAGGAGAGGAGAGGAGAGGAGAGGAGAGGAGAGGAGAGGAGAGGAGAGGAGAGGAGAGGAGAGGAGAGGAGAGGAGAGGAGAGGAGAGGAGAGGAGAGGAGAGGAGAGGAGAGGAGAGGAGAGGAGAGGAGAGGAGGGGAGAGGAGAGGAGGGGAGAGGAGAGGAGAGGAGAGGAGGGGAGAGGAGAGGAGAGGAGAGGAGAGGAAACTCCCTGCCCTGCAGGACCACAGCACTGTGACAATCACAGGATCACAGTCACTGTGACTGTCCTCTGCTACTCTGAGTAAGAGCAGGTTCAGGAACTGAGGCTCTCCATGAGCTGATCCTCCTAACACTTCTGCAGGAAAGAGGTTTTCCATCTGAATCCCCTTTGTACATGTAGGTGACTAAGGTGCAGCAGACCCAAGTGAAAGCCTTTTTCTCATCTGTGTGTCCTTATGCTATTAGCTGAAGTTAGACTGAGCTTAGTCACCTGCAAGAGGACCAACAGATCTGTCACAAGCCAAAGCAGCCCCTTGGGTGAGTGCCCACCGCACATCACCGCTTGGTAGTCTGAAACCTTGGCAACTCTCAGACATCAGGTGGCACTATCATAGACATTTCTGTAATCCATGTGCTCTATCATGTGCAATTAATTCAGCTGACTGAGAGAATTCATTGCAAATCATGTGCAGTCGTCAAGCTTAGTCCAGAAGTAGCTAAACTATATAGCACAGCCTGTGTCAAGATGGAAGATGTAATCATCCCCCCTGGTGCTCAAGTGCGTAATATCCTTAGCATCTCTCCAGTGCATACAGGTTGTTATCTCCCCACTGTGCATATATACAGTTCAAGGATATAGGAAATTTATGGGTGTATTACAGATGAACACTCATTTCACAGATGAATATTCATGTCCTTGTGATTGAGGAATTTCAGCCGAAGCTGGTAGCAAGCCAAGTGTTTGCTCAATGAAACTTTTGATCCGTGATTTCTTTCAACTATTTTTCCATTGTGGAAAAAAATATAAATAAAACAAACAAAAAAGTGTAACTTAATTTGGGTTTATTTCTGATGACTCTTTCTGAAACTGCGTCTGACACTAGCAGCTGCCAACAGCCTATCATTGTAGGCACCAAAGGAGAAGAATAGAATATGTGCCCATTTAAAGTGTATAACCTTTCTCCAGTCCTACCACAATGCTGGAAGCAGCTATACACACTGCAGATAACGGGGCTCTGGGACATCGTGCAGGGGGAACAAGAGTACTTCATCCTAGGGTAAAGTTTCCACTTTTTTCATCTTTTGCTGTTCTGCTTAGATTCTGTGGATTGCCAGTTTTGTCTGGGTCAAGCCTTAAGGTAATGATAATACCATGAATAAGAACTGTTCTTGTGGGATTTCTGGTTCCTCCAGCTCAGGAAGTGCTGGACACTGCAAAATATTTCCTGTCTAATTTTCTCAGTCAAGGATGTTTGAAGCAAATGCAACCATGATAAGCAGTCAGGGTCTGACAGTTGTCCAAACCTAAACCTCTAAAATTTCTGAGATTTACCAATTGTATGAAAAACCCTTAACTTGATCTTCCCACTTCTTAAACTCTGGAAAAAGGACTTTTTGACTTCCAGCTTATGTTGTAGGATGGTTAGCTGCTTTATATTTTCTATAGCTGGAGTTCAGCCAAAATATCAGAATTTGAATCCAAACTTCTTCAAAGATCTCAACTTTGAGTATTTTTTTTTTTTTTTAATGAATAGATTTGTAAAAGGCCAGAATGATCATCCAGCAGTAACTTTCCTCTTAACTCTAGGATTTCATCCATTGATTCCTACCTTGAGGTCACTGCTTTCTGGCTGGGCAGTTCTATTTCAGAGAGATGTGTGATCCAACCTGGGAGGAGATGGTTATTTTAAAGCCAAGAGCCAGTCATGAAGGTTAGATCCAAACATAACCATTATCCTGGTTTTGGACTGTTCAATTTATGTATTCTGGGGTTTCCAGCACTTTTGTTTAGGAAACCTTCCCATGGCTGAATGGGAAGTGCCAATTCTCCTTGTATCCAGACTCCATGTCTCATCCATTCCACCCTCCATAAATGATTCCCCCTCTTGACTCCCCTTTGTGGCTGCTGATGTTCATGTAGACCAGGCTTTCCAGGAACACTGGGATTGTTGAGGGTTTGTCCTGATTTCCTGATAATGGGCCATGTAGACTTTTGTCTGCATCATCTGGCAGCCACCTCAGGTCCTGGACACTCAGCAGAGGCTGAGCAATCTGCTGGCTGCTCTAACTGGCTTGAATTGTAGGTGAGGGACTCAGTGGGGTTTTGTAGGGACCAGGGTGATTTGAAGGCCCTCAGAGCCAATAGGTCTTATATGCATGGTCCTGGTTTTCATGTGCATTTCTTTTTGCAGAGCTGCTGAGGACTGCATTATTCAGACAGGATTGAGATCCAAGCTGAGGGGGAGCTCCTAATTCAACGGGAGAAGGTCAGCTTACTCTCTTTTGCACTGAATGTTTGGTGCTGAGGTATCCAGAGAGGAAATTAATTCAATATGGATTCAGGTTTTTGGTTGATGTTCACAAAGGGAAAGACAGAGGGGAGAGTAGAAACTGCAAGCAATGTGGGTAATGAAAGGCCTTTTCAGTCTAATACACTATAGTGAAAAATGAGACAAAATAAAATAAAAACCTCAAAGTTTTGTGTGGAAATGCCAACCTGGGGATCTGCGTCCTGGAACAGTGCCTCTGAAGAAGACATCCAGAACAAGGAAAAGCCATTGCAAGCTCCCACAAATAATTTGCTGGTGTGCTAGGACCATGCAGTGAGGACTCTGCAAGGACTTTTGCACTAGGAGGATCCTTTGTGATTCCATCCTTGACTGCTCACATGGTAAAGTTTGCATGTCTTGGTTTGAAACAAGCCCTAGTGATTTAACTTAGCAGGCGGTGTCCTTCCTCACTGTTTCTTCAACAGGGACAACAGGATGGAAGCAGAAATCCAATACTCATGGAGCCCTTGAGTATTAATGCTCATGTCCCGGGTAGTAACATCTACAGGAGTGTCTGCCCATGACAATCTCCTGGGCTGGGTTGAACCAGCAAGTGGTGGGATTAGGTAAAACCACAGATCAAGTGGAAACACTACCCGACCATTTTTTCTGAAATACTTTAGGCAAGGAAGGGCTGCTTTGAACTGCTAATTTTTCACATGAATTTAGCACCAGAGTGGCTGGAGATATGCTGGGAGGAGGCATGGGGAAAAAAAATACAACTGTATGTATTTACATCAGAGCTGTGAGATCACATCAACTTTCCTGTGGCAAAATCTCAGTTATTTTCTGCATTATTACTGGATAATGTTAAGGTGTGTCTCAAAGTGCTTCCAGGCAAAAGTGTTCAATGTTTCTATCCAGGCCTTAGCAAAGAAAACTCCTCCCATTGCAGATTTATCTGGTATTATAAGAAATCCCCTGGCTCTGCAGAAGTCAGTATTTCTCCCATTGGACAAGAAATTCTGTAAAAAGTATGTCTCAGCCACCACATCTGCATTAGAGCACAACCTCTTCTGTGC
This sequence comes from Strix aluco, assembly GCF_031877795.1. NCBI lineage: Eukaryota > Metazoa > Chordata > Aves > Strigiformes > Strigidae > Strix > Strix aluco. The sequence goes on from NC_133934.1 coordinate 1,034,468, forward strand.
TAGAAAATGCTGCTTCTTTCAAAATGAGTGTTTCAAGGGAAAAGAGGAACTTCTTGATCTCATCAAATTTTAAGTACTGAAATGGCTTTGTTTTGGTATTTTATATTTTATAAATATTTTATAAATATATTTTAAATGACCAAATTATGTGGATTTGTTTGAAATTAAGACTAATTGCAACAAAAGTGTAAATATAAATGAAAATGTTTGAAATAAAAATGAAAGCTTTTAAACTTTCTTCAAGAAGTTCAAACCCAGACAATTTCAGTAAAGCCCACAATCCTCCTCTCCCCATCACTAGATTTTTGGGTGTCAGCACTTTGAATATTTCAGCTTTTTATCACAATTTACGATGGGAAGCTTGCTGAGATTTTAAAATAAAATTCACAGAATAGGAAAACCATTTCACACCCAACTGTAACACCCTGCAGACAGACTGTGTTCAGTTAAAGATGCTAATGTTGTGAAAAACAGATTTCTTCACCGCCTTTGACTTTTGTAAAGCAGACAGGAGTGTGGGATTTGGAGGGATCTGGAGTCAGGTTGCTCTTCTACATCACCAACAGGATTGTTTACTGAGTTGGCTTTACATGAATACCTTGTTCACATCTGCTAATAGCCCAAAGGTAATGGGTTTACATCAAGCCAAAGTCTGAAGAAAGTGATGTCTCCCAGGTGTCTTTAGCATTTGTAAGGAGGCCAAAAAAGAGAGAAGCAGAATCTATTGAGAAAGTGAATGTAAATTCTCTGAAAACTTCCATGGAAAATGTAATTGTCTCCCGTCACCATTATTGTGTCAATGTTTTGAAAGTGCTGTCCCAAGATCACGGAGCAGCTCATTGAAAAAAGAGCATTAAAAATGCTGTCTGTTCTCCTTACCACCACTGAGAAACACTCATGAAAAAAGTCTGTCTCGGAAAAAAGAGTTAAAAATCCAAATTTGACAAATGAAAACTGACTGTGGTAGGAAGCTCGTTTGCCCAAAAGATGGTGTATCCTGAGCTGGAAAACCAGAGTGCCTTAAATTCATTTTCATCTCCGCTTTAGAGATCTGTAGTTTGAAAAGGATGGGTAAACAGGGATACCAGTAAGAGAACTTGTTTGGCCAACTTTGACTGAACAACTGTTCCTCTAAAATCCAGAGTCAGAATGAGAACTTTATTCAGTACAGCCTGAAGCAAACTCCTCATTAGCAGGATGAGGTAATTGCTTGAGGATTGGGACCCCAGACTGTCGGCTTGATGCCTCCACAAATGGCCTTTTGAAGCTTTCCATCTTTCAAGGGAAATGTGGAACCTCTATCTCCTTTTACTAGAGGTTTTTAGATGAACTCCAAACAAGCTGCAAGTTGGCCTGATGCCACAGTATTACTAACAAAATCTGGCAGGAAGGCAAACAAGCTAACATTAAAAAAAAAAAAGTCCTTGTGTTATAACAAGTTGATTCTGCTGGAAAATTGTAGTCTGTTGTCCTGTGCCAAGAACATCCAAATCAGGTAGATCATTGGCTTTATTTTGTGGGCAGCTTTGATTGTATAAGAATTTAATACTAATGTGTTTGGAGCCGTCAGTACGGAGCTGAACTTCTCCCGTCATCTTATAACGTCTGGGATCTCGCAGCAAAACACCATGAGACTGTGTCAGGTAGGGGGACGAGGAACAATAGGATTACCTGGCGTGAGTTCTTTTCCACCATGTGAGCCAAGGAGGCCCAGGGCTTATCCCTTTGGCCTTTCCAAAGCAGAGAGATCAAATGCTTTGCTGTCTTAGGGATTATGGAAGGAAGGGAGAGCGGTGGAGGACTTTCAGCAATGGATGAGTTAGCCCTGGAAGTGGAGTGGGGGAGCTGAGGGGAGTTTATGATGGAAAATAAGAAAGGAAGATGATACGGCTGATGGCTGGAGTCTCAGATGTTTGGTCTGAGGTCCTCCTCGGGTCAGAAGTGAGAGTGGCATGCTCACATCACAGAATCCTCTCAGACGGGTTAGCAAAACTCTGGAAAGCCCCAGAGCAGAGGCAGAAGAGCAGTAGGTACATGGTCAGGTTATGGTGACTGAGCAAGACGTTCCCATGTCCTGAATGCAGTGTGCTCTTACCACATGTTACATGAAGCTAACTGACCCCACATTTGCCATATGTTGAGGGAAAGTCACAGTGAATAAGGTAAGGCATGCAAATAAACAGCCAAGCATTACTACTTTTCGGGAGGGAGGAGGTGTGTGGGGCACATACCTCCACGCAGGCAGATCAGGATGGTTATCTATTATCTATCTGTGCTGTTGCAGGTTATCTGCCATGATTACTGCAGCAAACTAGGTGGCATCACCCTATGGATGGTGAAGGTGTGGCTAAGCTTTGCAATTTACAGGGTCACAGGAGAGGTCAGACTGGAACGGACCTCAGGAGGTGTCTAGTCCAACCTCCTGCTCAAAGCAGGGCAGCTAGGAAGCCAGACCAGGTTGCTCATCCAGCCTGGCCTGGAAAGCTTCAAAGGACAGAGACTATGCAACCTCTCTGGGCAATTTCTGGCACACCTGGGTTCCAAAATAATTAACATTTCAGTGGTGAATTCAGCAGGGAGTTCACTTTGCCTGTGTCATAACTTCCTTAACATCTTCTGCTATGTGTGGAGGGAGGGCATGGGGTGCTCGGGGAGGGGGTGGACCTTCCCCACATATCTCCTGTGAACCTGTGCACTGCTGGGTGAGTACTCCAGCCAGCAGACCTGAAAAGCCTGAGCAACTTCTGATTTCTGCCAAAGTGGGAGGCGCGTGTGACTCTTGCATCCTGCCAAACTCCATCGGCGTCTTTCCCTGGTTGTTACCTCATCTGGCCAACCACTCTGGAGCACAGTTTGGCTGTTCTTTCTCTGACACTTTTATCTGATTGGATTTTGTTCCTGGCACAGCTGTGGGGCTGCTGGGTGACCCGGGGTAAGTCAGTCCTTGGTAAAATGGGGGTGGTGCTCACCACTGCATGGGAGCGCACGGAGGGATGGGCTGTGAAATGCACTGGGATAAGGGGGTACATTGGGACCTCTATCTCTGGCTGGTGGCATGAAACAGGTTGAGGAGGCAGAGGACAAGGGGGTGGACGGGGATTGTGATAGGAAGAGCCCAGAGTTGATGAACTAGAGTTTTTCATTGCTAACCTATCCTTTGAGCAGAATATGTCTGCTAGGTCCTGATCTCCTAAATTGTCTGCTCTTCTTCCTCATCTCCACAGAAATCTGTCTCTTACCAACTGCTCTGGGGCTGCCAGGCTCAAGTCTGCTCTGTCTTTAAACTTCTCTTTATCATGTAATACCCGTGTGGTGGTTTGACCTTGGCTAAATGCCAGGTACCCACCAAGTCACTCTATCACTTCCCCCCCCTTCCCCTTCTTTCTCAACAGGGCAAAGAGGGGAAAGAAAATAACCAACCCTTTGGGTAAAACAAAAGCAGTTTTAATATAAGCAAAGCGAAGCAAAGGTCCGCGCGCGGAAGCAAAAAAAAGAAAACAGATTTATTCTCTACTTCCCATTAACAGGCGATGTTGGGCCTTCTCAGGAAGCAGGGCTCCCATACGCCTAGTGGTTGCCTCGGAGGACCAAGGGTGACCCCACCCCCTTCCTCCTTTCTCCCAGCTTTATACTGAGCAGACGTCATATGGTCTGGAATATCCCTTTGGTCAGTTCGGGTCAGCTGTCCTGGTTGTGTCCCCTCCCAAGATCTTGACCACCCCGTCCCACTGTTGGGGGGGAAAATGTCGGAAAGAGCCTTGGTGCTGTGTAAGCACCACTCAGCAGTAGCCACACCACCAGTGTGCTATCAACACCCTGCCAGCTCCCAACATCAAACACAGCACCATGAGGGCTGCTACAGGGGAAAACCAATTCTGGCTCAGCCAGACCCAGTACAACCCGCAATAATTTACCCAATCCCAGCCTCATCCTGTAACGGGTATAGTCAAGCCACGAAGACCTGATGGCTGATTTCCTTGCGGAGTGGGAACATGAGCTGTGATAGAGGCATCATTTCTACAGGCAGGCTGGGACTCTGTTCCCATCCCTTCTACACCCTAAAAGACTCATCTTTAGGCAGCTCTAGCACCCTAAGTATCCTTCTTAACATGGGGATGTGGGACCGAACAAGAGGACAGACCATCTGCCCCACTCTTCCTGTCTAAATCTCCCTCTCCATCTCAGATTGTAGCTCAGTCTTCAGTCGTGTTATTGCTGTGAACTATTAATGTACCAAATCATCTCTACTGCTGTGGTGAGTGGGATTCCTATTTGTGATTTGAGATCCCATTGTACAAAGAGCTGTATAAATGCGTTTACCCTGTACCATCTTGGCATTGGTCTGTGTGCACCCTCGTCTTCACGTTTGTGCCTGCACTTTTCTCAAGTCACAAAGAAAAAGCTTGAACAAGTTTCCAGGGCAGTGAAGTGAATATAGTTGTTTCTGCAGCTCCCTCTTTCATCATGTCAGTCTCTTGTGCCTGGTAAAGCTTGAGCTCTTTTGTCATCTCACCTAATTTGTTAACTAACTAGATTTTTCTTTTTTTTGCCTGTCTGTTTTAATGCAAGAACATAGGTGTTTTTTTTTTTTTTTTAAATGCAGTCCCACTATGAAATGGAATTGAAATTGGTCAAAAGGCTCAAAAGTTATTAACTGAGAGGAGGGAGAATGGTTTGGCAGACAGGCAGATATACACACCCCTGCACAAGATGTGTGTTCACAAGCCCCTTCTTTTGTTGGGAAACCGCATCACAGGACAGCCAGCAGCTTTAACCCAGTAACTGGGCAAGCCTGCTAGGAGAAGATGCATTAGGATTTGATCATTTTTCTGTCAAAACCTTGTATTCCTACAGGTGTGAAAGTTCCCTCTTCCCAGAAATCCTGACGAATGGAAAGTCTTTCCTCAGCCAGGCTGATGCTCTTTAAATATAAATATCACTTGAAGGGTACGAATGGGGAGACAGCCTGAATGTCAATGAGTGGAAATGACCTTTCCCTGCTGAGGCTCAGTGTATCCATTCAAGTTTGTGGATGCGAGAAAAGATCTGAAGTCTTGTCCTGCTGAGGCAAGGAAGGCAAAGTGTGTGCGTATGTGCGTAGGTGAGTCCAAATATGTGTCCAAAATATCTAGGTGGCACAGAGTCCTGGCTGCAGCCTCCAGTCTGGATTTTCTTGATGAGACATTAAGGCACCAGGATTATGTGTTTGTATAAGAAAAAGAAATGAAGAAAGGCTGCTTTGTTTTATTATTGTTATTTTTATTAAAATAAAAGGGAAAAACATATTATGCTAGGAAATTAGGAAAGTGTTTAAGTTTATTTCTGGAATGGAGCACCTTGCCTAATATTCACTCTCTATGTGGAAAGCGTAGCTTTCATTGCAGAGCTTGCAAATGACAAAGTGGAGGGGAAAAATGAGCCCTACCACAATGGTGCAACTCACCCCAGGGAATTTACCTTGCCCTGAACAAGCAGAAGGAGATCCCAGAGTGACACAGGCAGCAACGGTGCTGTGGCAGAGAGAAGTAGTCTGTGCCCCAGACTCATGCCAGAGAGACCAAAGGATGTCAGAGGCTGCCTTCACCACAGGGTCGTTCTGGGCTGTAGGGCTGATGTAGGCATCTCCCTGTGCAAGGCAATTCACCTTCAAGGAGGAACCACTCACGATATGCTCTTGACCCCAGTGTCCCTGGTTGGTCATTGTTGCAGCCTTCTGCAGGAATTCTCCTCTGGTTCAGTCCTGAAAGCAGCTTTTCCAGCAAGGACTGGGAGGAGGTTGCAATTCCAGTCTCACTGCTGTGGACACCTTCACTTTTCAGTGGTAGAGTATAATCAGGATCCTGGTCAGCCATTTCTCATCATGTTTCCGAATGAAATCAATCTCTCTATCAGTGCATTTTCAGTGTGTGTGCCTGTTCCTCTTCCTCCTCCCAACTTTCAAACCTTTCAAGAATTAGATAGAGTACAGCAGTGTTCAGACCACTGAACAAAGCAGCTGAAAGTGTCAAAGATGCTGAGAGTGGGATTGATGCCTCTGGGGCACAGATGCCTCCAGCAGAGTTGGAGTAAGTGAGAGAAGTGATGACTTCTGCTATGCATTCGTCTCATCAGAAAGCAGACAAAGATAGTTCAGAGTCACCACACGCCATTTCTCTGACTGCACAGCTAGTGAGGTGTAGGCCATTAGCACAAGAAGGGACCAGCACTGATAGTGTGGGTGTCTACTTGCCATCAATACCGCTTGAAGTTCTTACAAGTGCTGTGAAAATTATCAGCCAGGCAAAGGAGAGAAAGAAAGACCCAGATTAATGTCTCTGTGGAGTCAAGGGCATCTTGTGAGCTCAGCCACAGTACCAGTGTCCAGTGGATCTGTAGGAGGAATGCTCCACTGCAGGATATGTTTTGATCTGAGTTAGCATTTATCTGGAAACCAGGGAAGAAACTGGCAAGATCTAAAGGAGGATCTGGGGTTTCAGGGACAACTGATTTTCTCATCTTGTTCTGAAATTGTTTTCACCCCATTACAGGGCCCTGCCCAAGGGCGCACAGTAACATTGCACCTCATCTGAGAACAGAACAGCAAATGTGAGAAAAACAACAGTAATTAAAACAGAAAAAGGAAAAAAGAAGAGATGCTTTTTCAGAGAATTGCTCTGGACTCATGCTCCAGCAGAGCTGCGCTTGGCACAAGGCTGGGCAAAGATGGATTTGTGCCTGCTCCTCTGGCCAACTCAAGTTGGTCTGGCGCTCAGAGGACCTCCAGACTGGCCTCTAGGGAGCTCTAAATTATGCTCACAGCTGTCTTTGGCTCCCTCAAGGGTTGCTGCAGCAGCCAAGGATCCACAGAGCACAGTGATTCGCAGCTTCACAGACATGAAGGAACCCTTGGATCACAGAGCTCAGTGTCCTGGATAAGGCCATTCGCTTTCTCTTCTTCTTTGTGCCTGCTTCAGGAAGTCTCTGAAGTCATTGATGAACTGCAGGAAATATGAGCATGGTTGTGAAAATTGGGTGCTATTGACAGCCTTTTGGCAGCAAAGTGGGATGGCCTGAAGTGGCCATGAAAATGATGCCACTCGTGCTTGAGAGGATGACAAGCAGGAAGGTGGTCCTTTTCATAGTGTGCCATGAAGATGTGGACCTCCCTGAATGAAGATGTTGCAGAAACTAATACTTTACATGCCTAAAATAAAAAATGTAGAACAAATGCCCTTGCCAGGTTATTGAACAAAAAAAAGTGGTTCCTTTGGTGCAAGAAGGCCTAAGACAGAATAGACTGTTGGCTGGGAGAGTACTGTCGAGAAGTATCACCTTGTGTTTCCCCTCTTTTTTTTTATTCCTTCTGAAGCATCTGCTGTTGGCCGGAGCTGCAGAGAAGATATGGTATAATCGAACATTTCATCCAACACTGTACTGCCCCTCTTGTAGCCTTGTGTCCAAAAGCCCATATGCCCAAATCTCACCACTGCAAAAGCTGGGACATATGGAGGATGACCATGAGGGAAACAGAGCTCGGAGGACACCCTGCTCATTGCAGGGGGCTTGAACGAGATGATTTTTAAAGGTCCTTTCCAATGCAAACTATTCTATGATTCTATGACACAGGCGGAGTCATAAGTCCCATCAGCCCACAATCATTTGCTGGAGGAGCATGGGAAATTATGGTGCAGTCTTGTAGAGCCAGAGCCAGAAAGGTTGGGGCACATGCGAGGTTGCCGTGGCTGGAGCAGGGCTTCTCCTCCTGGGCTGCCTGTGCAGGGAGGACGGGAGCTGTGAGCTGGGGAGGCTCAGCAGTGTGACCCAGATGGCTTCCAGATGTGGGGGAGACAAGCAGGAGGGCTGGGCAGGGGTGAGTCATGTTTTGTGCTAAGCAGGGATTGGAAAGAGGTTATGGAGGAACGCATAGGGCTTTGCAGAGGACACGAGGAGCACAGTGGAGATGTGCTGGTGACAGGAGAGAGCCTCTGAATGCACCTCAAGTCTGTGTAGGAAATGTTGCTTTTTCCCTATGCCCCTCAGCACCCACAAAATATCCAGTGCAAATGGAAATGTTAATTTTAAAAGGGCCTAGACTGCCTAAAATGGAAGACTTTGGCTTGTTTTCCCAGGGATCACATGGCTCAGATCTCACCTCTTCAGTGATGGGAATGCAGCTTGCTACAAATGTCCCTCTCCAAGGGACACCCCACCAAGCATGGTGACATGCTCCTGCAGGAAGCAGGACAGGGGAGTCACTGGTTCCACTCCAGGTTCCTGTGCCATTTTAAGGCAACTGCTTCCACCTCCAGAGAGAAGCAGGTACCTTGGTTTGGAGCAGGAGCCTACAATAGGAGAGCAAACATCCAGAGTGACACTGGGCTCCTCTCCAGGAGAGCTGGGAATGCCTCGTGGCTCTGATGCCAACTGTAGGGTGTCAAAGTAGAAACACCATGGTGGTTCATCTCCCAGATCCATCATTTACCTTCCTGAAACATGTCCTTCTAGACTTTTCTCCACTTACTGGATTCTGCCTTCCAATCTTCTAGGTATACCTTTGGTGGTTATTAAAGAAAAGTCTTTGTATCCTATTTTTACCCCCCCTTTAAAAAGCCATTACTTAGCCTTTGGGTTGATGAGGATATTGTGCACACAGAGAAAAAGTAATTCCAGGAAAGAAGGTGCTTTCTCAATGGCAACCTAAAAGTAACACACTTCAGGATATAGCCACATCTGGTGTTAATTCTTTCAGTGACTTGCAGTGGGAGCTGAGTGACTTTTTTTTTAAGCGGTAATAGGGACTAAAATGATACAGAAATTCAGGGAATTGTTTCCTCTGGGAGAAAAACAGTACAGAGGACTTTTTTAAAAAAAATTAAAAAATAATGAAGCATTTGGAATTCTCTATTTCAAAATGATTCCTTGTCTCAGCATGGAATTTAAACAATTCTTTGCAAGGATTAAATAAGCTGAAAACAAAACAAAGCACCTTGGAGTGAAACAAAACATTCGAAGTTGCTCTGAAATAAAAATACAGTATTCTTTGTTCCACACAATAAAAATAGAAACAAATCTCTGTTTTGGTTTGATGCTAAGCTGGTCTACTTTTCTAGCAGTTCAGCTACAGTTCTGCTCATTGCTTTTTTGAAAAGATGTGGAATTTTAAGAATAATGGTAGTTTTTGCTAGCACAGACCGGTTGGGGCAGTGGGGCTGAGGGGAGCTGCACTCTCGTCTCAATCTCAGAGCACCCCTGTAAAGACCTACTGATGGAGTGAGTACAGGTGGGGAAATTTTTACATGTCAAATCTGTCCTATAGATAAATGGAATTTCACTCTCTCAGCAGCAGAATATATTTCTCCCAAGTCCCCATGTTTCCTGTGGAATTGCAAGAGGGAGCAGTGCAGACCCAGTAGAAATAAATGTTGGAGGCTATAGACTAATTTTTTTCATGATTCCACATAGTTAGACCTTACTGGGAACCACATCCCTTCACTTTTTGCTTTATCAAATGAATTCTGAGTGTGCAGAAATCTTACTTTCTTATTTTTCTCCTCTCTTGAGTTGGGATAAACAACTTTCTTTGAGCAACTTATCTATTAACACTGCCAGCTCTCCAGTGAAGTGATTATCTTTTACTATCTTCCCAGAACAGCCAGACCCATGAGTAAGATGTAGTCCGTGCCCACAGAGAGCTGTGCTTTCAGTGACCAGGTCTGAAATGCCAGGTGATTTCAGTGGCCAGGTCTCTGTTTTACAGATAGGGAAGGAAGAGTTATAGAAAGTAAAGCTCAGCTAAAAATCTGACCGTTCTGGTGTGTAATTTTTCTCACAGGCCAGGTACTTCTGAAAACCTAAAGCTAGTCTCCAAAAAACTTTAGACATCAGGCCTTAGGAGGGACTTGGGTTGGATGTGTTCATTTCAAAGACATTTGGCTGAGAAGGTAACAGAGGCTGGAGGGTCATTAGGACTTGCACTCAGATCTCCCAGCAATTTCTCCACCAGCTGAACAATATGCCCTTTCTCCCTCTGCAGTGTTTCTAAATGTTAAATAAAAGGGATGCCACAGAAGACCTCATCATGACTGCATTTCTCTTTGAGCAGTACTTCTGTGACAGGGCACTCATTGCTGCAGAAAAGGGGATACAGGAGGGGAGGCTTCTCACCAGCTTGCAAACCTATCTCTGAATCATTAAGCTAAAGTGGTTAAGAGTAATGAAGCTTTTTCCACTCCCAGGAAGGAGGATGCTCTAGGAATGCAAAGTATTCTTGAACTTAGAATTGTACTTTCCCATCCATGCGTAATTTCAGTTTCTGAGCCTGTGGAGAGATGGAGCTAGTACGTATTTTCTGGCCTGAAAAAGCTTCTGTGCCTGTTGATGTGCTCTGAGCAATTCACAAGCATCTGGGAAAATCCTCTCAGCTCTAGTGGAACAAGAACAACTGTAGGGTTGGTTTGAACTCTCTGGCAAGAAACAAGTTGAGAAGTGAAGAGCCCAAGAGTGTGATTCTCTACTGAATACAGAGCAACTTCTAAGAAGGAGCTGGAAGCAATTCAGACCTTCTGCAGAGCTCTGGAGGCCTAGGAGCCCGGCTTGTAGCCCAGTGCTCATATCCAGTTCATGTTTGAGCAGGCTGTAATGGAAAACAGCAGCCACTGATAAGTAACAATGGCCACGCTAGCTCTGAGCTTGAACAATAGGAAGGTTCACACAAGCTACTGCTCTGGCAAGTCCTGACTCCCAGGGGCACTGGCTACACGGCAGTTTCACTGGCAGCAGAAGCAGAGCATCTGAAATGTTCATTAAGAGGCGGTAGATGCATGAATGGTGAGACGCCGCAGGATCTAAAGGGTGTTGAACAGCCCGTGGGACCCTACCCCTTGGGCCAGGGGAGAAAACAAAGACACAGCTCTGCAGCCACTCACAATGACAAGGAACAGGGTAAGGAGCCAAGACTGATGGCAATGTCCACCAGGCACTTCAACAGCATTATAATTCAGAGCTCCGACCTCTCCTGTCAGGGGTACCTCCCTGTAGATATGGGGCCGTTGTCTTACTAAGCTGCTCACGGGGCAGGTCTACAGAAGGACCTCGTGGAACTGGAGAGGCATGGGCCATTAGACCAAAAATCACCCTTTTGCACATCCCAGCCCAGACAAAATCACCAAGTGCCTCCTGCATTAATTCCATGCCTTGTGGTCGAGTAGTCCTCTGGACTATTGCCGCTCCCATACTCCTTTGGAGCTCACCTTTTGTGTGTAGCAAAGGGCTGGACCACCAACTCCATGTAAACACATGGGGATGGAGATGTGGTTGCAAAACCGTGACCAAATCTGTGTCCATTGTTTTGCAGACAGAAGCAACTGAAGATGATATTCTATATCCTCTATATCTTTGAATTCAGGGGCTTTCATGACCTGGTTTTGCAAAAGAGCTAGCAGTGATGCTGAGCAGCTTCTGAAAGGAAAAAGGTGTCACTTTGTCACTTACCTACAGCCCAGTTCTTCCTGTGCAGAAATTGGCCAAAAGACCAACTTTGCATTGAAGTCTTACTCCATACCGACAGATTGGCTTTGCTTGGGAGTGAATCTCCAGCCCAGGGAGATTAATTTTCTGGGAGGTGTTTCTGACACAGCTGTATGCAAGAAACATTTTGAGAGGAAGCCTGAATTCATGAACTTTATAGTGCAGATTAGCAAAGGATTTGGTTGGCATTCTTGGCCTAATCCTAGAAGTGCTTATGCGGGCTTTGTGCTGGCTGTTTGCACTGGATTTGGAAAATTGGATTGGACTCAGGAGTATGACATGTTATTACAGCACTGGCCTGCTGAAAGGAATGTGGAGAAGCTTGCTCAGTGTGCCTCAGTTTCCCCTATAGAGAAGAGCCTCATTTGGAAGCTGTTTTGTGCTTTCCAGATTAAAGAAAAAATCTGGATTAAAATCGACATTCCAAATTGGTGCAAAATCTCTCATATTACGATTCTTAAAATAAATGAGGATCTACTGCTGAGTCTGCATGAAGAGTTGAGCCCATATTTGTTGAGTTTGCTTTTTTTTACATAAATCCTCTAGTGCACTGTTGCTTATAGTTAAGGCCGGTGAGCGATCCTCGTCGAAGAAGAGCACAGAGCCCGTTGCTGCGTTGCCCAGCCGGTAGCGATCTGTGCTCGGCCCTTGGCTGCAGAGGAATTTCTCAGCATGTGATGCGTGTGGCTCCCTGCTCAGATTTATTGGAGCAGTGGTTGGGGGAAGGCATTACAGCAACAGACAACCTTTCTGATCTTTCCTCCAGGGAGAGCGAGAAAATAGAACGGCAAAGAGACTAAATATACGCCTGGAATGACTGGCCTTTTCCCTACCGGTGCCTCTAGCACTCAGCAAAAGCACGTATATGCATTTAAAAATGTTTCTTATTGGCACCATTGGCTGAAGAACTGCTGAGCTTTCCATCCACTGGGGATTGTCATCTATTTCAGCCTCCTGCTTTGGAAATGGGGTCAGACTTCCTGAGAGTCTGTCTCGATGGCAGGTCATGGCCCATTATAGGAATGTGGGGCTGCCAGAGTGGCTCCAGACCAAGTCTTGAAGGTCCTGGGACCAGCTGCGTTGATGCTGGTGGAGGAATCTTTCTCCAGACATTGCAAGATTTGCTGCTTTCCACCTGCAGTGCTGTGCAGAGCTGCTGCTCCATGCAACCAGTGAGGAGCTGGCAGACAGCAAGATGTGTATCAGCAACCTAAGGATCCCGATCGATGGGCCGGCAGCATTTGGCATTTGACGTTAATCATCTGCAGATGCCCTCACAGCATGGAGCTTCTTCATTTTGCTTTCTGCTGCTGAGGGCAGCTCCAGACATTCTTTGCATCCACTGGGAAGAGCCTGCACAGTAGCCTGTTTAAACATGTGAGAGGTGACAAAACAGCAGCACAGGACCTTAATCTGGGGCACTGGGGAAAACAGACGTGAGTGAGGGTCGAGGTCCTCTGGAGTGGGTTCTTTGCACGGTCATTCCCTCTGCGGTCTCCTCCAGTGAACACGACACTGAGACTTCAAGAGAGCATTTAGCCTTTGTACCTTTCAGCTCTCCACCTTCTCATCCCCAGCTTGACCCTCTTTGGAAATTAATCTAACACGGAACCAGGAGTACAGGACGCTCTATGGCCACCAGGTCCCTTGCTCTTCCCCAAAGGGAGGGATCAGCTCTGCCCAAGACAGCCCTGAGCACGAACCATCTGGCCCTAAATGACTTGTTGACAGGGGAAATCCAGGCCGGGCTGGAGATCTGAGGCGAGACCCGTGCATTGTTCAAGTCTGGCAGTGAAACAACACACTGGCTTTTCACTGGCATCCTTCACAGGGTGATTTTTTTTTTCCCCAAGTGAGTTTATGGCTCAGCCAGAGGCAGTAATACCATGCCAGAATTTTAACAAGGCTTTCCTATAAATATTTCTCTTTTAGCTTATGATAAAGGCAGTGTCTACTCAGATGGAGGGGAAGGGAAAGGCTGGGGAAATCTATTTGTTTTCCCATTTAAGCAAAACCACACATCCTTGTAATTATAACCAGGGAGGGAAGCAGCATCCTCTGGCAATCATGTTCCTCTTAATGTGCTTTTTTGCTGGAATTATTTATGTCCTGTTAGTGGGAAATATACAGAGTATGGTGATAGTAGAGAACAGCCTTCAACTTCTGTAATGTGAAATGGTTCCCATTTGTGGCTAAAAAGAAAAGCCCTAGAGAAACAAATAGAAAACAATTGGTCTTATAGTTTGTCTGAACATCTGTAGAATTACATTAGAACTGCTGATTGGAAAAAAAATCTTCACTTTTTCCAAATATTTTACTTATTTTTCAAAATCCCTGTTATGTGCATTTGTTGGGGTGGGGGTGGGGTTGGGTTTCACTTTTTGGGGTGGGGTTGGGTTTGTGGTTTTTTTTTTTCCCTGAGTACTTAAGTTAGCTGAATAGGTGGCTATGGGAAAGCTAAAAAAGATATGATGATGACTATTGCCTTATTTCCCAAGGTGGGTAATGTATGCAAAGAGTTCAGAGAGGAAAAATCAACTGAAAATCAGAAATACCTGCAGTGACTTCACATAGAACATGAGTCTGCAGCCCTATGACTGGTTACGTGAGCATCTCATAGTATTTGGCATGATTTACTTTCTAGCAACTCCAGGAGACAGAAAAACAGCATTATCTCCCTTACAGACCACTGAGGTCCAAAGAAGGGGAAAGCTAGATTTTCAAAAGGTATTTGCACAATTAAGGGATAAGGTAAAGCACTTGGTGGTCATTTACAATGTACAGATGCCCAGCACCCATGGTCATCCATGAGTTTAGGAAAATAGGCACAAGGAGGATTAGGAAAAGCCCACCAGGGCTTTGTTTCCATTTTTAGATACTTAGGTAAAATTATTCTTCCCTAACATCATCTCTAAAAGTTCAAAGTCCAGCTGAATCTACTCTTCAGTGTTCCCTCCATACTCCAGAAGAGGCACCTTCAGCAGATGTGTCACCACACCTGGATTACTCCTGGTTTAGGGGGGTATGAATGGCTGCAGAGGGCTTTTGGTCTCTTAATTTATAGAAAAAGGACATCTACACAACTGGCTTAGAGCTGGCTATAAGCAGGTCTCCTCCTGTGATTTTTTTTTCATACAGAGAACTGTATTTTTGTTAACGAGTTATACAAGGACTTCCTTTATTAAACTCTCAAGTTCTAAGATTAATTTCCACAGAGTCCTGCTAATTTCTTGTATGATCAGATCAGTTTTATCCTGTTTCCATTTTAAGGGAATTTTCCACACTGGAAAAAACCAAAGAACTAGAATCAATGATGACAAGAGAAACTGTGTCGACAGCTGATGGCATGTTTCCGACAGCCCAGTCCTTCTGAAGCATCTGGCTGTGACTTCAAGAAGCACTTCAATAGTTTAACTCTTTTCAAGTACTCATACACTTCCTATACTAAACAAAAATGTAAAATTATATCTCTCTTCTGGAGGAGAGGCAACGCAAAACTCCAGATTCCTTTTGCAGTTCTTAGTGAATCAGCAAAAGGGATTCATAGGGTGAGCTGTGCACGTTATGAATTTATTACCAATGGATGCAGGCTCCAAAATCCCAAAAATCTCTATGCTTGCATCCAAATTTTATGTTGTGCTTTTTATAATAGAAGGGCTAGTTTTAGGCAACGTCTACGTAGCTTTGAAAGCATTGTCTCTGGATTGCCCACAGCCACAGGACAGACAGCTTCCTGCCCATCTCTGGTCCATATGACTGCTTGGCAGGTTGCAGGCAAGTTGCAGGCAAGTTGCAGGGGGTGCGACGGGCTGAACCTCACTGCGTGGGAACGCTGGGTCTGAGGACGGGATCTCCACCTCGATTCAAACATCCTTATCTTCCAGGTCTTAGAGATTTGGGTTGGTGCAGCGATTATGATGTGAGAAAGCAAACATCTCTTTATTTATTTATTCATTTGTTTATTTATTTTCAAAGCTACTGTCAGAGGGTCTTCCCTGGTATTTGCAAGTCCTGCTGCAGCACGGCATTTATAGCATTGCAATAGCTCCAGTGGCTTTTCCCAGTCTCCCTTCCACAGTCTGGCAGAGCTGGTGGAAATGAGGACTGTTGGGACCATCGGAAGGAAATCCAGCCTTTGCTGAAAGTGCATTCAATGGCTGTTGGCAGCAATGGTTTGTAAAGGGCAAAATCCCCCAGAAGGCAGTTCGAACATTCATAATGTTCCTTGTGTAGATCCTCCAGCATCTGATGTAGCAGTTGAGGTCAGAGCACTGTGGCAGGTGCATGTGCCCCATGAAAGCAGCTTCTTGGGCGCTGAAGTGTAGCAGCTCCTGGCTGCCTTTGTTCTCAGGGCTCCGTGGTAATTGGGGCCTTAGGCCAAATGGAGCCGCCATTGACTACAGGTCAGATTGGTCCTGGGTGTCAGTGGAGTCCCCTGGGGGAGCCGTTTGGAGCTCATCCCCTGGAGCAGCAGCTGCGGTCGAGGACTCTCCCCTTGGGTCAGGACGCTGCCCAAGGAAACTCCTCGAGGTGCCTTGGGTCGGGACGCTGCCCTGAGCAGGTCCTCGAGGTTGAGAGCCCTCACTTGTCAGGTGAGTGATAAAGCGTTTTGGGTTGCCCTTAAACCCTAGAAAGTTGTTGTGTTCTCCTCTCACAGACATTGGAACCTGTAATTTACGGAGAGCTAGTTAACTGTGTTAATAATTAATTTTTTATGTTGAGGCCATCTGTAACAATTGGCAGGACGTCGACAGAGGAGTTATTACAGAAATATAGTTGTGCCCCTTCTCCCCCAGATGTACAATGGGCGAAGGAGACGTGGTTTGATCCGGTGGAAGTTGCGAGAAAGTTGGAACAAAGCCGGGGGAGTTGGTGGAACAGCGGAAGAGAAGGACAAATGTGTGCCATGTTAGGTGCCTGCTTGGTTCAGGCACAGGATCACTTTGTGGTAGCGGAGAGAGATGCCTTAGAGGAGCGGTTGGAAATCGATCATTTAAAGGCAGAATTATTGCAAGAAAGAGAGAGAAGACAGTTATTAGAAAAAAAATTGAAATTATGCTGGCACGGGCAAAAAAGCCCCCTAGTGTTGTTCAGATTGGAAAGTTAATTACCAGTGTAGATCTTGAGGAGGGGGATGGAGATATCTGGGGAGAGTCTGATGAAAGTGGCTCGGAAGTGATACAGAGAAATGATTACTTGTTTTAAGACTTATTTACTTATTCACTTATAGAAAGCTGCTTAGCAACTTATTTCCTTACTTATAGCAAGTTATAGTATTACTTATAGTATTTTTTAATATTGCTAAGAATCCTGCTTGCCCAGACTGTTCTGTGGAATTTTATCAAGGACTACTTGTGTTCATCAAAACAAAGCAGTTTACCAAGAACTGCAGTGTTCAGCAAAATAATCATGTTTTTGTCCTTGAAGAACAGGTGTGCTCTAACTAGTTGGGCCTCGGTAATGAGTAAAGATAGACATATACGGATGGCAGAAGTTTCATTGGTTCTCTTAAATAAGATAGCACGAGTAAACTGGCTGAAAAACATTTTTTGTTGTTCAAGAAATTGGCTAAGAGAATCTGCACACTCTCTGAAAGAAAAACAAGGTGGGAAAGACTACGAGCCTTCCTCCCGAAGATGCCCCCGAGGAGGCAATGCGCAGGTGCAAAGATAACATAAACTGCTGACACCAGCCTCTAGAACTAACCCAGCCTTACTCATGCATATGCATGTTTGTGTTATGTAATCCAGTGAATATGTATATCCACACTCTGTAAATTTTTGGTAAAATGTGCCGTGGGGGTGCAAGCTTTGTGGAGAAATCCCCTTGCACCCTGGCGCTGGAGTAAACATACCTGCTGTGAAACTCTATTCGAGTTGTAGAGTCTGTTTTCCGCGAATCAGAGGAAATAAAGGAATTGGAGGAAAGAAATGTGCGACCTCTCATTAAAACAGAAAGGCATACAGGTCCACAAGGGGGGAACCCCCAAACCTCCGTCCGTACAACCCCCTGGACGGGACCTGAACTTGGTGAGCTTCAGGTTAAATATTTGCGTAAACCAGGTGAAACTGAAACCGAGTGTTTGTGGAGAGTTTCTTTAACGGGGGGGGGGATCGAATTCTGTTGAGTGATGCCGAGGCGGGAGGTTTCTGGGGTCCCGGAGTGTTTTTAAGTGAGGGACCAGCGGGTAACCAGTCGGTAACATCTGGAGTGGCTCACTGGGCTGGGGGGGGGACCCCAAGGAGAGGGGGAACCTGTTACCGTTAAGGTGAAGGGACTGTCGGAGCTGGCAGGAGGACAAAAGGCGGCTGGCATTGGGGGGGTGAGGGGGGGCGGTGGATCCCAGCCCCCTTAGAGCTCTCATCAGAGGGCTCCCGGGTGCCTTAAAGATCCATGTCCAGTCCCTCAGAGAAAGGGTGCAAAGAGCAGCTGAATGCGACCAGCGAAACCCCCCGGCCCTGCGTGCGGGTGTTAACGTGGGCAGGAGTGGGACAGGAGCTGGTCACCGATGGGCCAGAGATGGGCTGGGCTGAGCCGGGGGGGGGCGAAGGTGGAAGCCGGAGGGTTGGACCAGTCAGTCGGAAACTGCCCCCGAGCAGCCTCCTGGTAGAGAGTTTAAACCGCCCCGGGATAAATCGGGTGGGTTTAGATTGAGGAAGGAATGATCTCTGGGGGAGGCCTTGGCACTGCGGGTACCCCGGGCAGTGTGACATGGGCAATCTGCTGGTAACATCTCCGAGCTGGTGCCGTGGCTGGAGGGCAGAGCTCGAGAACAAAGGAAAAATATTCGGGTTTGATGTTTTGGCAGGTGAACAGTGGTGTTTGCCACACGGCAGGGTGGAGTTTTGGAGTTAGGGGGACGGCAGTTCCCTGTGTCTCCCAATATCCGCTGCCAACTGCTGCCAAACGGTATTTCTGAGGTGATTCATGCTACTGAAAAAAGATTCGAAATCGCACACATTCCCCCTAGAATTCTGCGGTGCGGCCAGTCCCAAACCAAACAAAAGGTGGCAATTAGCAGCCCATGACGGGCGGCTGAATGCCCACCCCGGCCTTTGTCAGCCGCAGGGCCCGGCTGGGCGGGGCGCGGCCTGCAGGAGCCGCCATGGCTGGGCCCGGCTCGTTGTGGGGCCTTTGTCAGAGCAGAGATGGCTTTGCCCCCCGGGACGGGGCAGGTGACATTTGCATGTCCTGGCCGGGGACAGCGGCACTCGCCCACACTTGCTTGCTGTGCACTGGCTCCAAAGCTCGCTAAAACCACGCCCGGAGAAGGGGTTAAGAGCTCTGGAAACCGCCCCCCCCTCCTGTGGGAGTCCGGCAGTTCCTCCCTGCAGGAGGCCTGTGTGCATTTAGATCATTATTGCCACCCACGGCAGGGACAGAAGGAAACACCCAAATCAATTTAATGAGGTAACAGGAGCCACTTCACTGCCGGGTGTCCGGGAGTGGGCACACACGGCATCAAGCGGGTGTTTCATACACCATATTACCCTCAAGCTAACGGCATGGTTGAGCGAATTAATGGCTTGATCAAGAGACATGCCAATGTTTCACGCCCTGACTGGGATATAAGGTTGGCACAAGCGGTTTTTATTGTTCATAACTGCTGGGGACATTATGGGAACCCAAAAATAGGAGCATTTTGTCCTACGGGATTATCAGGTGATGATGCTCCTGTATTTGACAATCATAAGGGCCAGTTCCCCCTGAGATATGCCGGCCAACCTGTCATGGTGAGGTTGCCCGCAGTTGGCATTGTGCCTGTGACCTTGGCAAAGTCTAGGGGGTTTACATGCCTGGGAGGCCTTAGATAAAGTTGGAAAAACTCACCGAATCAGCACCTGATGGATAATCCCTGATTTCTAACTTGATGCCCAGGTTCTGATCCGAGGCCTAGTTCTGGTTTTTGTTAGGATCTTGGAGGAACAGATGACTTCGGCATCCTGCTTGGCCATGGGGATCCATATGGACAATCAAGACTTGGATGACAACGTGGTGGCGACTGAATCTTGTGAAATTGGCAGCGTTCAGAAGAATGTGATTGGACTTGGTGCTATTGTGTTAATGTCACTTTAGGTCAACAAATGAAGAAAGTGGCAAGAGACTTGAGGCAATTGTTGCTATATTAAGCATTAATTGAATATGTTTGAATCTTCCTTGTTAGAATGGTTAATCAGTTTCCTTCAATTTTGATTGTAACACATTGTATGGTTGGAGGGTTGGGTTTTTTTAAGGTTTGATTGTATAATCATCTAGGGATGACAACCCACAAGGAGTATGGAGACTCACCAGGACCACACTCCCTTTTAACCTTGGAGGCAAGAGGTGACTGCACCACCACTTCAAGGAAACCAGCCGAATCATGGCTGTAGTCACGGGGTGGATTGTGGCAGGTGCATCCCCCCAATGAAAGCAGCTTCTTGGCTGCTGAAGTGCAGCAGCTCCTGGCTGCCTTTGTTCTCAGGGCTCTGTGGTAATTGGGGCCTTTGGCCAAATAGAGCCACCATTGACTACAGGTCAGATTGGGCCTGGGTGTCAATGGAGTCCCCTGGGGGAGCCGTTTGGAGCTCGTCCCCTGGAGCCGCAGCTGCGTCGAGGACTCTCCCCTTGGGTCAGGACGCTGCCCAAGGAAACTCCTCGAGGTGCCTTGGGTCGGGACGCTGCCCTGAGCAGGTCCTCCAGGTTGAGAGCCCTCACTTGTCAGGTGAGTGATAAAGCGTTTTGGGTGGCCGTTAAACCCTAGAAAGTTGTTCTGTTCTCCTCTCACAGACACTCGGACCTGTAATTTATGAAGAGCTAGTTAACTGTGTTAATAATATTTTTTTTATTTTTGGTGGTTAGTTGTTTATTTGAGAGCCTCCATAA
Organism: Strix aluco; assembly: GCF_031877795.1. Classification (NCBI taxonomy): domain Eukaryota; kingdom Metazoa; phylum Chordata; class Aves; order Strigiformes; family Strigidae; genus Strix; species Strix aluco. The sequence goes on from NC_133934.1 coordinate 1,054,838, forward strand.
CAGCACAACCTTTTCCTAGTTGCTTGCTTTCATCAGCCTTTTTTGAAACAATATCTCTGAGACCTCTGCTCACTATATCTATTGAAAAGGAGCTGAAAATTTAAAATTACTGTGGAGTTACTGGACAGAAGGTGAAACACAAACACACCCTCACAGTCATCCCTTCAGACACACACAGCAGGGCTGCAGCAGTAGAAGTTATTCGTGGCTCTGATAATTTACTTTCTATGGCTATGAATGATTCGAGAGTTGACAAGTAATTATATTATTATTTTTTTGTTGAAAAATACTGATTTGTCTATATCAATATTTTTTCCCAGAATGGGTTGTCTGTGAGAAAGTTGTCAACATGAACATTACTTGGAAAAGAATATCAATATTTTTCCTCTCAAGAAAAAGATAAATGTTATTTCTCTGGTTGTAAGTGTTTTTTTGTTTTGGAATGTAAACTAATAGTGCAGAAACTATATAATGCGGTCTAAACTGCAACAGGATGTTTTCTAAGTATTAAAATGAAATTACTTAGGTTCAAATTTGTTTTCCCCACTGGTTTGTGGTTTGAGATTATTTTGGAGATTCTTCTTTCCCTCCCTTTCATTTCAAGTGGGGAAGAAGTTTCAATATCTCAAAAATTTTCAGGAACTGGGAAAGTCACATCTTCCTCAGCACTTATTTCCCACAGATGATCAATGTACAGAGGCATGGTGAGAAAGATTGAGTCACCCAAAGACTCATGACAAGAAATACAGGTTATGTGCCCACAGACCCACAGTCCTCCATCCCTGTTTGCAGAACCCCATTGCCACAAAGAGCTGTAAAAGCTCTTGTAGTCATCTGGATGATTAGTTGTAGATTTTGACAATTTGCTGTAGCTGTTGCATGTTATGTTAATCTCACAGGAAAAGGCTTTGAGTTTAGGGGACAGATGTTTGTAATATGTGTGTATTGATTACAAAGAACTCTTGGGCCCCACCCGATAGGCAGCTGCATTTCATTGTAAGGAAATTCTTTGGTTTGTTCCCCAAATCCACCCTGTGGACTGTTATAGAATGAAAGGTGTACATGTGGTGCAGCTCTGTGAAGAAACCACTGTGAAATCACTTCACCTCTCTGTGCTTCAGCTTCCTTACCTGTAAAATGGGTCCAATGCTATTAAAGGTCTTTTGCAAGGTGTTTGGAGTTTCTCCAGTTCAAGTGATAAGATTTGGTTTCCTAACCAATGACCATGAGAAAGAACAGAGAGCATGAACTCCAGCCTGGAATAAATAACTCTTAACATACCCACACTGGGCATGGACAATGTGAGAAATACACTTCAAATGAAGTCACCTAAATGTCCGTTCACACCATTCTCCTGTGTATCATTGCGCAGATTGGATGTGATGGGAAAACATTCCCCGCCCTAGCTCTCACGGGCTGGTCAGAGATAACACCCTCGTATCCCAAGACTTTCTGGTAACATCATATCGGTGTGACTGGGTTGGTACTGTTGTTCTCAAAGGGCTGAGTGAAGTTGACCACATCTGTTATTCTTACTGCATCCAGGCCACACTGCAGAGCCCAGCACGGAGAGTTGGCTCTTGGAAACCATCTCTGTTCATGATTAGAACTATTTTCTTTAGAAAATACTTAATGGCCAGCGTGCATTAATTTTTCCTTCCCTGTAATCGAGGTTAGTTAACATTTGCATGTGGTAATCTTTTTCATAAGTTCCTGGACATAAATCACTCGTCAAAGAGAGTCTGGTGGCTTGGGAACAGAGAACAGCTGTCCAAAACACCACTGTGTGGGCCAAAGGCTGTGTGTGCTCCTCTCTACCCAGTTGTAAATATCAGCAGAAAAATTAGTCCAGCTGTGGTGTATGGCTGGGTAAAATGCAGATAAATGGCATTTCTGAAGAGGTGGTGTTGGAACTGGAGAGTTGGTGCAAGGGGCTCTGGGATCACTCTGATTTTTTGTGCCCTTATGTAAAGCAAACCCTACTCTGATGGAAGAACCAGTCTGGAAAGGGTGAGAAGTCATGGTGAAAGTCACTGGGATTGTACAGATGTGAGCATTACAGTTTGTCTCTTGTCCAAATGCAAACCCAGCATGAAGTAGGTACTGGACATCACCGCTCTGAGCTAGTCACCAGGCACAAAGTTTGTGTTTGAAAACTAAACAGCGAAAAGGTGACATCATTCATCTGGGCTGTTTGGGTAGATCGTTAAACCATAACAACAAACGGATGCGCTTACTCAGACTAAGGTTTACATGCAGGAAGCTTATTCCAAATTAACCAAAAGCATGGCTTTGAAACAAATTCACTGAACATCATTAAGGCTTTTCTTGCACAAAAGATTAGGGTGGTCCACTGGATTAGCTAACTCAGTTTATATTTTCATCGTGAGTTATATCACACCAACGTTCCCCTGTGCTCTCTACAAGCAACTCAAACTCACACTACTCTGGTACAAGCTTGTGTCCAAGGGAACAGACCAGAGATAACCAGTCCTTATATGATTAAGGAACAGGACAAGAAAGCTGAGGCTTTGTTCTGCCCCCAACTCTGCTCATAGAGTTGGGAGGCTCACTACCATACAGGGAAAAGGGATAACAAAGCCTTGGAGGACCATGTACTGGCAGCATCACGCAGAGCATGAAAGACACTTTACGCCATGACAAAGCCTCCAACAAACACCAGCTAGTGAATGAAGCTTGGTCTGAGCATGCTCAACCTGTAAATTCACCATGTTTTTCTTCCTGAGTTCACCTCAAACACTAGTACTCTTCAAACTGCTCATCTTATATTGATTGCGGGACATCCAACACCACCTGTGGGGCCTCCCAGGCAAGTATGGACCATATCTGAAGTCTGCTTTGCTCACAGGATCCCAGCACCTCGTGGGTCCCTTGGCAGATGGCTCATACTCCATGAGATCACGCTCACATCCATTATTTTAAGCCCTGTAAGCATCACAGAAGAATAACTGTTTCTTGATGGATGTTGCCTTCACCTGGTCAAAAACTTGAGCAAGTCCAACAAAAACCTGTTCAGCAGGAACTCAAGGAGCAATAAAACATATGTTACTGAGTCACGAGACCTAGTCCTGGCCTAGCACGCTGTGCCTATTACAGTTCCACTCCACTAACTAGGCAGAGAGCTACTAAAACATAACCCCAAGTTTATTATGTTAAATCTGTAGTAAATCTGTCATGGCCATTCAGGCACTAACATATGACTGTGGAAAATATGTTGGCTTATGATTTGATAGCAGCAGATGGGCACTTTGCTATTGTTTCATCATCGTAAACTACAGGGAAACACTTAGTTACAAGGATCCGAACTCTGCGGGACAGATCTTTGGCTGGTGTAAAGTGGCCCAGAGCCAGGGAAATCCATGGAGCTCCATCAATATAAACCGGCTGAGGACCTCATCCTGCACTTCCAACTGCCATCTTGTGAGGAGCTAAGAAGGACCATCCTGGCTCAGGTTGCAGGTTCATCTAACTCAGTGTCTGTCTCTGTTAGACATAAATTTTAGCAAAAAGTGAAAGAATGGAGCAAGAGTGACCCTTCGTCTAGACACAAGTTTCCATCTTTTGGCCACTAGTGAGTTAGGGACATCCTACGCCAAATGATCACATTTAATAGCCATTGATGGCTTTACATCCATGATTTTTCTGTTCACTTGGAAAAGTCATTTATACCTATTACCATAAAAATGTTACGTGAGAATGTATTTGACAGCAAAATTAAGCAGCTTATGCAAAAATCATCCTTTTCTGTGTTTTAAAATTATTACCTTAAAATTTTTCACTGTCCCTTACTACTTGATTTATGAGAAGAGGTGGGTAACACTCTACTCTTCACATTACCCATGATTTGGTGTACATCTAAGATAGCTGTCTATCATAGACTATCAGATAGATATCTACCATAGTCAGTCATCCCTCTTCCAGTGTGGACAGTCCCCAACTACCTAGAGCTTATTTTTCTCTGCCACAGTAACTCTTAAGAGGATAGATTGAGAAAATCTTCCAAAGATGTAAAGTTCATTAGGTGTTTAGTCTGTGGCCTGAAATTCACTTTATATTTTAAGGCTATAATTAAACTAATTGGAGGGAAAAATGGAAAGACTTGAGAGTTTGGGTGAGAATGCTGGATATTCAATTACAGCAGATTTCACTGTGGTAAGAGCTGAGAAACTGCATCTAAGGAGTCCTTGTACCAGTGGGGCTCATGGAGGTGGACAGGGTGAATTTGCATCCAGCTCTCACAGCTCAGCCAGGCTTGGAGAGCTACGAGACATCCACAGGGCTGAGCTAGCACAAGGGTGCAGCCAGAGATAGCTGGGCTCTCAGCAGAGCTGTGTCTGTGCTGTGTCTGTGTTTGTGTCTGTGTCTGCGTCTGCATGAGCGAACTGGCGTGTATTAGCAGAGGTCCGATGACTCAAACAGCAGGAAACTGTTTTTTGATGCTCCCCTCTCTTGCAGTTCGGTTATTTGCAGAGTGAAGGTAAAATGCAATGTGAAGGGTGGAGGGGTGATACTCTCACCTAAGCCAGTAGCTCTGCAGAGTCATAAAGAAACCTCTGGGGGTCATCTCTGATCAATCCCTCTGAAAGCAATGTTCATCCAATGTCAGATCAGGTTGTTCTGTGGCTTGTCCAGTTGAATTTTGAGTATTTCCAAGGATGGTGATGCCCAAGTGTTGTGGTATAACCCATATGAAGCCCCATACAGCCGCTCGGTCACACCCCCCCAGTGGGATGGGGGAGAGAATTGGAAGAGTAAAAGTAAGAAAAAAACCTCGTGGGTTGAGATAAAGACAGTTTAATAGGGAAAGCAAAAGCCCACATGCAAACAAAACAAAACAAGGAATTAATTCACCACTTCCCATGGGCAGGCAGGGTTCAGCCATCTCTGGGAAAGCCAGGCTCCATCACATGTAACAGTGACTTGGGAAGACAAACGCCATAATTCTGAACGTTCCCCCTTCCTTCTTCTTCCCCCAGCTCTATATGCTGAGCATGATGCCATATGGTCTGGGATATCCCTTGGGTCAGTTGGGGTCAGCTGTCCTGGCTGTGTCCCCTCCCAGCTCCCTGTGTACCTCCAGCCTGCTCGCTGGTGCAGTGAGGAACAGACAAGGCCTTGACTCTGTGTAAGCCCTGCTCAGCAATAATGAAACCATCCCTGTATTATCAACACTGTTTTCAGCACAAATCCAAAACATAGCCCATACTAGCTACTGTGAAGAAAATTAACTCAATCCCAGCCAAAACCAGCACAACAAGCTGTCCAGATGCCTGACCCAATGCTTTACCACCTTCATCATGAAACTTTTTCCTTCTTTTTGTCCATTGCCTCCTATTTACAGTGCACCTCTAAGAAGAGCTTAGCTCATCCTTTGTCTGAATCCCACTGAGATATTTCATGACAAATATTAGATTGCCCTCTAAACCTCTCTTCTCCAGGGTGAACAAATCCAGATCCTTCAGCCTGACCTTGTATTTCACATACTTCAGTCCCTTGACTTTGTGGCATCCTCTGAACTCCCCCAATTTCACAATTTCTTCATGGTGACCCAGAACTGGGCCCATCAAGCAGTGGACAGCAGAGCACAACTCTGATTGTTCTCTATGTAACAAAAAAGTCCCTTTCTTTCTGATTTTTGCTGATAAATTTTAACAGCCATTGTGTACAAAATCCCTGGGGTTTTCTGTACTTGCATATAGCTCCTAGCAAAAGCATTTCCTAGTCATGACTAGGCTCAGCAGTAGTAGCAGTAATGATAATGATATTGGTAGCAATAATAATAATAACAATAATGATAAAAAATAATAACAACAACTATAATAAGACAGCATTGTCACCTGTAATAATTAATAATAATATTAACTGACAATATTATAATATGCTCTTTTAGGAGCAGTGGGAATATGCCATTTCAGTGACGGATATTTGCTCTTGCTGCTCCTAGTCCAGAAATATGTAGGGTTTTGGCCTCTGATCCTTATTAAATCCCTGAAAAACATTGTGGCAGAAACCTCACGATGCCGTCTGTGTTTTACTAAGATTTTCAGGGCCCCATTTCTGGTGAACTTATTTCTTTACAAGGGGGCAAAACTTATTCTAAACTCACTGAATTGTTTTCTTAATAAAAAAGGGGGGAAAAAGGTTGTGATATTTTTCATGAACTTGTCCTTGTTTATAGCTGGTAGGATGAGAGCTCTGTAGCTGGTTATGATTTCTGGATGTCAATTTTTAACAAAAAAGAACAATAAAAAATAATTTGTCTTTTTTAACACAGTGAACATCCCCACAAGTCTACCTCAGCTTCCCCAGTGAACTGGGGTTGTGGCTTTACATCCTCATCCAGATGCTCTATGCTAAACCATTGATACAGAGAAATGATTACTTGCTCCACAAGAAGCTCCTGAGGAAAAGCCAGCCAGGTTGTCCTTCGAGAGTTTGCTTTGAGTCTTTTCCCTGTGTGTAAAGCTGTGATGTAAGCAGTGGTAAGAGCAACCTCCAAGGAGAAAAGACACCAGATTTTGGCTGAAGGAGCCAGAAGGACTCTGGTTTTATCTAAGCGAGGTTTAAGTTGAATTTCTTCATTGCCAGCCCCAAAACCACTCTCACAAAAAGGAAAAGCTGCCATTCATCCCTGGCATTCATTCCCACCTCTTTCCCAGAAGTAGGAGACCACTGTGTAATGTTTCAGTGGAAGAGGATACTGGCTTACCTTCTACATCTCACTCCCAGTGTGGGCACAGCTGATTTAAAACTACTGTTATGTCTTCCTGAACCCAAACATTTCTACTGATTTAGGGAAATTCAGCTCCATTGTTTCCTTTTCTTTAATGTAATAGAAATATTCTGTGGACACAGTCATCCCTTCCATGTTGACATGCAACTCAATTTTATTTTTTTAAGCCTTAGAGGCTCTTTACCTCAATGACAGAAAAAACCCCACCACCCCTACCTGAAAAATAGCCTCCTAATAAATTTCACTTTCTCCATGCTTACCCATCTCTTTTAGCTGAACCAGATGCTTAAATAGAGAGCAGAACTCTTACGGACATCTGAGAGTGCAGAACTGAGCCATAGAGAAGTTGGAAGAAGGTCTGGATATAATGACAGCCAGAAGCTTGGAGAGGAGAGTCAAAGAAAGCTCAATCTGTACATGTCGTGTCCTTATGCTGTGTTAAGCATCCACCAAGACCACTGCTGGAAACGGAATAAAAGGCTAGCTGGACCTCTCCTCTAATCTATGGCCATATTTATATGTTTATGAGCTAGCTTCTGCCCAGGCAGGTTGAAAGTCCTGCACTTTCTGGGGTTATCCATAGTGTCCCACCAGAATGGAAAAGTCCACACATCTATCTGCAGGTCTGAAAACCAGGATGGTCCAGAATGATAATAACCCTGACTTTCTGAACGGCCAAGCATGGCATATTTTGCACGGCACATGCAACATCCAGAACATTTCTTGCTCTAACTCAAAAGCACACGGCAAGGCCAAGGGAGTTCTTCCTAAGGCGAGTCCTCACCTTTACTGTGAAACCCACTCACTGTCACCTGTATTAGAGATGGGGGAAAGGGGAAGAATGGGAATGCTGCTGAACTGATTAAATCTGCACACAAATCCATATGTTACATTATTGAAAAAGGAGAGAAGGAAGAAGAAAACAAGCATTTGTAACAGGATGAAAACTGGGAAAATGGGACCAAAAACTCTTCGTAATTCAAAGCAGTTGTGGGAGTTCTGAGCCCATAAGCCATAAATGACTAAAACATGTCCCTGCATTTTGGATTATGAAAAAGATATTAGGGTGGGTTTTTCTCTCTTTTTAATGGGATTTGATGGCATGCCAAAATATCAGTTTGGGTCTTTCTTTTTTTTAATATATTTTTTTTAAATAGCTCAACTTGCCAAACGTGCTCATGAATACAATTTTCTCTAAAAACACACCGACTTAGGAGGAAAAACACACTGACACACACAAATTGTCTCATGTTACTCGGCATGTAAATCTTTTTTTACTTGTATTTAAAAAAATAAAATAAAACATAAGTCCTCCAGCAACCCGGTAGGTTTTGCTTGGAGCTGATGCTGGGGCCTCCTGGAAGTTGGGAACAATTCTTTGTACATCAGCGAGTCCCACTTTTGAATGAAAAGTGTCTCCTCCCTCCCTCTGAAATGTTCTAATTTCTGACTTCATGTCGCCAATTCCCATCCTGCCCCCAAGCTGTGGCATGTTCCCAGAGCTACTGGTTTCTGATGGCTTTGTGTTAGATGACTTCCACCTGCTCTCAAAGACTGGTGGGGACTGCTGTCTGCCTGCAAATCACGGCCTTTTTTGGAAATGTATGAAATAAGAGGGGCTGATTAATTTGCAAAAGCAATGTTTTTTGAATGCAAACTGACAATACGCATAGATAGCGCACAGTCCTGCCATGAACAAGAGGAGTAATAAATTTTCATGAGCTACAAATTTCATCCATGTATCAGGCTTGTATATTCAAGCTGTCAGCCTGTATTAAGAGTCCAATACTGTGTCTGTCAAAGAAACATTCACTCTCTAGAGAGTGGAGCAGTGTTTATTACTGCAATATTAGTTACAGTAGCTACAGAGAAGTTCTGGGCAAGTGATATCCAGACATGTAACAGACAATCTCTGCCTTTAAGAAAGTAGTTTCCAAGCTGTGGTTGGCAGATATCTATAAATCCTTGGAGTACTCCAAAGGTGTATGTGCAAGATAACCAAGAAGTGTTAACTTCTTGTCAGAAAGCTTCAGATCACTCAGTGGGGATGGCACATCCCCTGGAAGTCTCTGGAGTTCTGAAAATTAAAAAAAAAAAATAAAAATTGGAAACCACTACTGTAAGGAAATATCTGGGGTCTCTGGAGTGATGCTGTGGGAGTACCAAAATCCTGACTCTGCCTTGACAGGGTTTCTCAGTAGCTTTCCCACAGGCAACCCTTAATTTCTAATAAACTTGTTATACTCCTTTTTAAGACTTTGTTCAGTGACAGTTTATGGAGAATGAATATATGACCAGCAGAAGTGATGAACATGTCCAAGTTATGGGTCTGAGGATCACGTGCTACAGACAATAATAAGCACATCAGTAGAAAGCACTATAAATACTTCAATTTCCTGTGCTGTTGGATTGTATAATACTCTCTAGCTCTTTGTGAACTGTTTACTAATTCTTTATAGACTAGTCACGACTGAAATCTTACGTTTATGTGGGACCAATAAGTTGTTACAGCCCTGGAGAATCGCCCAGGCTGAGGTTTTGTTATTTTGATTCTATGAAATAATTTGTCTTCTGCTAAAAGAGAAGTCTCCCTAAAGCTCGGGGATACAGCCACAAAGAAAAAGGAACACGTTCAATAAAGACTCAGCAGTCCCTTTCCTGGCTGACCAAACTGAGAGTTGCACATTTATTTATTTATTTATTTATTCATTGATGTATTTATTTATCTTGGTTTACTCTAACAAAACTAGCATCTAATCCAAGACCTTTGGGCACCCTCACACATCGTTAACAGCACACTAGTGCCCCAGCTGTGATAAAGTCATTATTTGACATGAGCTCAGGAGGCAGAAAATGTCCTCAGCTTTATGAGAACCAACCTCTGAGCCTTTCCAAGCATCTTATGAAAGCAGATGGGGTGTTTTGGTATCTGTTCCACCACTGTCCATTGGCTTCTGAAATGTCAGCTGCTTGCAAGACCTCTCCTCCTGCTCTCTGAATCATTTTCTTGGGAAGACATTGCAAGAAATGGAAATATTCCAATTCTGTGACCATAACACAAGGGACCTAGTCAGGCTGTGAGTGGCTTGCTTGGTCGTTTGCAGTAGCACAAGGGGTAACTCTTCTGTAGGGCAACTGTTTAAAGGAAAATACTCGATAAGACCATAATTCCTACAGATACAGCGCTCATTTGTTCATCAAGACAATGATTAAAACCACAAGTTGGCTGTGTCAGCTCATGGTTTTTGGAGAAGTTCATCTGACAGATATTCTGCAGGGAAAAAAAGTTGCCCAGCATGTCAGAGAGTCCTGGCAAGCACCCTGAGATGCAGGAAATGAGAACAGAGAGAAATTGCAAAGCTGCGGAGAGGCTGCTCTGCTGCCAAGCGTGCAAAAGAAAGCCAAGCATGGCTGAACATGCTGGAAAAAGAATTGCTTCCACGTTTCTGACCAACACGTCAAGAGAAATGGCAACCTGTTGGCAAAAGGTTCCCCCAGGTTCTAGAGCATGAGCTGACAGCTTCAATGGAAAGGGCTAACTTCCAGCTTTAGTGATGTTTCATTAAACATGTACCCTGGCTGATGAGCTGGGATAAAAATGGAAGGCTGTAAACACCCCTTGATCAGCTGCAAAGCTCCCATTGACGTCACTGTGACGAGTGCACAGAGATCAGGGCCAAACTACGGCTTTTTGTAGTACAGAATATGAATTTGTTATTATTTATTATTTGTTGCCTACAGCCTTGCTCAGTGGGAAAGTCTTCTGCCTTTAATGGCTGCCAGCATCTTTCCCTTTGTTTTCTCCTTGACTTTTCCTTGGTCCCTTTCTCCAGCTTTCCCCTTTCTCTCATCTCACCTCCCTTTCTGCAGGTTTCCCAGCTGCTCACCGGTGGAATAGCTAATGCTTCAGATGTCTTCATTAGGCAGTAAGTCACCCCTTCCCTTGTCTAAAAGCCACATGGAGATGTTCTTCTCCACTCCCCTCTCCCTCCCAAGCCTTTAGAGTCACTGAAGAGTGGTTTGGTGACATCTCAGGAAAATGTTTCTGTCTTAGCACCCCAGGGATAACATTTTGAAGTTTCTCTGTGCAGTTTCTCTGGGGGATAGGAACTCACACCCTGTTTCTCACCTGCAACTTGAAATTCGGTGCAGTACCAACAGGTTGCATGAGCCCGCTGTAAACGGCAGGCGCCCGGAGGCAGACGGGTGGCTGGGTATTGTCTGGGTATGGCACAAAACTGTTGTTCTGTAAAGCTGTTGGGTGAGGTTTGGAGGGTAAAAGGTTATTTTCTGTGCAGAGAAACAAAAGCCTGAGTGTTTCGTATCAGTGGTTCCAAATGCTCAGAAGTCATGAAGCAGCACTCTCTTCCTCTTCCCCTGGCGCACATCTTCCAGTTGGCTTAAAAATCATGAGTTTAGGAAAAAAGGACATAATTGTGGATTGGTTTTATTTCTTCTCTGGCTTTTGAAAGCTGAGCATTTTCTATCAACAGACGGGCTAGATTCTCACTTCTGTTTTGAAAAGAAAACTGAGATTCTCCAGTGTCATATCACTCTGGCTTTGAATCTATAATATCATGAGAGTCAGAAGACAGTCTTAAACAAGCACAAAGGTCTAATCAGAACTCAAATCAGCTGGCTGCAGTAGAGTCTGAACTTTGTACTGTCAAATGTAAATTAAAATTATCAATGAAGAAATATATTGATTCCACAGCAGTCCACCTAACACAAATGCGTAGAAAAGAATGAATTTTACTGATCAGTGTCTTGATCCCAGGAGACAGAGCACCTGCATCCTATTTGGAGCCCTGCCATTATTTGAAAATTTGCCCATCAATGTCCAAAACGATGTTGTAATAACAAGTCCTTTCCTCATCTCTAATTTCTGTGATTTTATGAGTACAGCCCTACGCTGTCTAAACTTCTTGGGAAAACATACAGGGCATGCCCATGACCGTGCTTTCGAAAGAATTTGTGGGATTATGTCAGACAGTTCCCAGTGAGCCAACATCAAAGATATTGGGTTGCATTTTTTAATAAAGCTTAACTGATCGTGACAGCTAGTTCATTCAATATTTTTGAGCTGACAGGATGGATTGAAGGAAATACCCAATTACAGGAGATTATGCATGTATGAGGACAATGGGTGCTGCTGCGTATTATTTTTAGTGAACATTAGAAAAATAATAAACTGAAATAGAATTAAAGATGGGGCTGTAAAGGAAATCATATCTGAACACAGTGTTGATACCTACAATTCCAGACTATCAAGGGACACTTTGGTTACACAAACAGCACGAGATGCATAGATAGAAGACAGATAGATAGATTGAAAGATAGATCACTACACATAACGTGTAGTCATCGAGGGTGGAATTGACACCTACTTCAGTGACAATGCAGAATTTAGGTCAAAAAAAGGCTATTTAAACAGCTACTGCACAGGACTGCCTTGCTCTGGAAATATTTTAAGTTACATTGACATCTCCTAAATTCAGGAGGTCTACAGTGGAGCAAAAATTCAGTGGCAATCTGAACCTTTTTAGCGCTTGGAAGGAAAGTGACAGGTTGTTGTTTTTTTTTTTTTCCAGACCTATGGAGCACCAGCATCACTGGTCACCAGCAGAGAAGGGCTTGGGGATACTGGTGGATGAAAAATTAGATGTCAGCTGGCAATGTGTGCTCGCAGCCCAGAAAGCCAAGGGTATCCTGGGCTGCATCACCAGCAGCGTGGCCAACAGGTCAAGGGAGGGGATTCTGTTCCTCTGGTGAGACCCCCCTGGAGCGCTACATCCAGCTCTGGGGTCCCCAGCACAACAAAGACATGGACCTGTTGGAGCGGGTCCAGAGGACGCCATGAAAATATTCCAAGGACAGAAACACCTCTGCTATGAAGAAAAGCTGAGAGAGTTGTGGTTGTTTAGCCTGGAGGAGAGAAGATTCCGGGGAGACCTTATTGCAGCCTGTAAAGGAGGCTTGTAAGAAAGATGGAGAGAAACTTTTTACCAGGGCCTGTAGTGCCAGGATAAGGGGTAATGGTTTTAAACTGAAAGAGAGTAGATTTAGGTTGGACATAAGGAAGACATGTTTTACGATGAGGGTGGTGAGGCCCTGGCACAGGTTGCCCAGAGAAGCTGTGGCTGCCCCCTCCCTGGAAGGGTTCAAGGCCAGGTTGGACGGGGCTTTGGGCAACCTGGGCTAGTGGAAGGTGTGCCTGCCCGTGGCAGGGGGGTGGGACTGGATGATCTTTAAGGTCCCTTCCAACCTAAACCATTCCATGTTTCTGTGATCATGGACTGCCTCTTGCCTCTGACCTGATGCAAGCTGAGCTCTGACCCCTCCTGCCAGTGCTCAGCAGCACTTTCCTTGGGAGACCTAACCTCTGCACTTCAGGGACACCCTTATCACTGAGCTGTAAGCAAGAATACAGCAGGGATGCATTTCAAACTCTTGCTGGAAAGGAGTTATATTTTCAAGTGGTTGTTTTATTATTTCGATGATCATTGTTTGCAACCTTCCCCTCTTGCTCCCTTTACAATAATTTTGCTGAAAATGCTGCTTCTCCCAAAAGCTGTAACTGCAGCCCCTTTAATCATGTTCTTTTTGGTGTCTCTATTTTACCCTTTGTATTAGAGGTATGTTCTGGCCCCATATTTTGTTTTTAATGTTTTTGTGAAGAGTCTCATAATCACACAAAGTTTACCTCACTAATGCAGTCATAATCCAAATCTTTTGGGGTTTTTTCTTCTTCTTTGTTTTCTTGGCGGATACTTTAGGATTTCATGAGCTTAGTGTTTCTTAAATGTGCTCCAAAACTCACTATCTTTCATCTCTTTCTCCACCTTTAGCCTTCTCCCCAATTACTAATTAGTAAGAGACTTTGCCAATCCAACAAAGCTTTTTCTCATATCTTTCTGCAGCCATTTCTTTTAATCACTTTTTTTCATTAATATCCACCCATCTCGCTTTGTATTCCTTTGTTATGTGAAAATTTCTTGCTACTTCTTTTTCAGGAGATATTTTTTAGCTTTATTTCATATTTTCTTTAATTTCTCTTCTTTCTTTTATGCAATGCCACAAATTCTGACTAATCCAGATGTTACGTGTGCCATTCATGAACCCAACCAACCAGAGTTACCGTAGTGCAAAGACCAGAAGATGCGCATGTTGACTTGTGGAGTGTGAAATCTGTTCTTCAGATCAGTTCAAAATTCCTACTTCAGTGCTTTTTTTTTTCTGTTTTGACAAGGTTCAGTTCAACCTGGTGTGCTGGTTTTGGCTGGGATTGAGTTAATTTTCTTCACAGTAGCTAGCATGGGCTATGTTTTGGATTTGTGCTGGAAACCGTGTTGATAATACAGGGATGTTTTAGTTATTGCTGAGCAGCGCTTACACAGAGTCAAGGCCTTTTTTACTCTTCAACTCACTTCACCAGTGAGAAGGGTGGGGGGGCACAAGGAGCTGGAAGGGGACACAGCTGGGACAGCTGACCCCAACTGACCACAGGGATAGCCCAGATCATATGGCATCATGCTCAGCAATAAAACTAGAGGAAATATTGTCTGGGGGATGCTGCTGCTCAGGATCTGGCTTGGCATCAGTTGGTTGGTGGTGAGCAATTGTTTTCATTTGCATCATTTGTCTTTCTTGGGTTTTTTTTATCTTTCTACTTTCCTTTTCATTACAATTTATTATTATTATTATTACTGCTACTATTACTATTTCATTTTATTTCAATTATTAAACTGTCCTTATCACAACCCATGGATTTTCTCACTTTTACCCTTCCAATTCTCTTCCCTCCATCCTGCGGTGGGGGGAGTGAGTGAGCAGCTGTGTGGTGCTTAGTTGCTCACTGGGGTTAAACCACAGCACCTGGGAAGATCATGTGTCAAACATTTTTCACCCTCAGAGTAACCATCAAATTAAGTATCAAATGGCAAAATCCACACTGAGCAGATTTTGAAAAGGCATTTGATAGACTTCCTTATGATTCACTTTGGGACACCCTGAAGTGTTGGGGTATTCCAAGAAAAATAATCAACATCATCAAGTCTTTTTTTGGTCAGAGGGCAGCCTTCTTGGGTCAAGAAAAGCAGTCCTGCGTCTATGTGTTCAGTCAGATACTGATGTGTAATTGGTATAATTATATCACCTGTCCTGTTTGGTACCACCACTGACTTCTCTGAGGGAAAGCGGAGACAGTTCTGGAGCAGATGATGAAAATATATAATTTTTGCTGATGGCAGCTCTCTTGAATAACAGCTCAGCTGCTCCACAGGCAGGAACAAAACCATCATCCAGCATTACAAAATCCAACGTGAGGCTAATAGCTTATGATGAAAATAAGAAGGCAATAAGATTCCCAGCAGTTTCCAGTGCAAAGATTGTCTTTTAGAGGGCAAAAGGTTACAAAAGGTGAACTTATTCATGTGCCTTGGCAGAATCATGACTGGCAAGGAAATTCAACAGGAAATAATATCATGAATTGGCAAGGCAGCTGCTGATATTCAGGAGCTTGGATCACTGAAAACCTACAACCAACAGATCAAACTGGCTGTTCAGCTCTGACGTTCTTTCCACCTTTACACACAGATGTGAGCGCTGGAAACACACCAAAGGTATAAAAAAGATATCTCAATGCTTTGGAAAGCAAATGCCCTAGGAAAACAAAACAAAACCCTGAGGATTAAATGGAATGAGTTTGTAAGAAATACTGGGATTCCTCAAGCTTTTGACAGCCCCTTATCTCCAGCAGGATGTAGTCGAGCTATGTGAAAAATGAGAAGCCAGAGCGTCTGCCACAGCAGGTGGGACAGTAAGCAGCAGGAGAAACATATGAAAGGAATTGGCTGAATGAATAGAAATATCAAAACCCAGTCAATTGGGGAAAAAATAGGCACGTAAATGACAGGGAGGACATGCAGAGAACAACACAGGGTGGAGAAGAATGGAGAAGCTGTTTTGAACTTTAAAGTTTCATCTATACTAACAAAAATTTATGGACAAGGGCCAGACTTGAGCAACGGTCTGCTGACTTGTCAATATGATTACAGAATAAAGAATGTTGAAGAGGACCTCTGGAGGTCTCTGATCTAACCCCCTGCTCAAAGCAGGGTCAACTTAGATTGGAATGAACATTTCACAAACTCTCTGAATCCCAGTCCAGTGTTTGGTCATCCTTATGGATGCAGTAACATCTCCCCTTAGCCCTCTGTTCTCTTCTGTATGGGTCTGGCCAAGTCCAAGTAACAGTCTCTCAGGAAATACTCAGACTCTGCTCAGAAGTTAACTTCAGTCAAGGACTTTTCCAAGCAGGGAAGATGGTCAAGACCACCTTTCTTTTTGGGGGAAGTTAATGTAGCTATTTGGATGTGAGGCTGTTTCAGTTATTTGTGTGCACAAAGCCTGCTTAGCTCGTGATAATATGACAGGGTTGAACTCAAAGTGAACTGGACAAATTCCCATAGGTTGAAGGAGAGATAGAGGAATCCCACCACAGAGTCTATAGGACACCTGCAGCCTTGAGAACAAGAGGATCTCAGGTAAACCACCTGGCTGCCAAATCTGCAAGAAAACCACCATGAGGCAATACTGGGAGACAATCCAAGAACTATAATGCAGTGGATAGTTGATCCATGACTACTTTTGAAGACCTAGGCCTGTTCTGGAGCTGGATTCCCTGACACCCTGCAGAGACTGGCAGACAGTTGGCCAGGGCAACACCTCGTGCACATGGGACGCGTACACAGATCACCAGGGAAAGTTTCAGGCCAGTGAGGCTTCCAGGGCCTCTTGCTTCAGTCTTCAATGTGAGAGAGAAGAAAAAAAGAAACACAGCCTACTACTTTTCTTCTCTATGGTGAACAATGCCAGAGGACCCCTGAGAAGCTTGAAGGATGCTTTAATGTTTGCAGATAAATGCTTCAGGAGTTCCTCAAGAGTATGTTTAAAATGAAGGCAATGAATTTCTGCATTTTGTAGTAGCTTTGAACTTTCGGAGTAACTTTTGAGCATAAGAAATGCACCATATCAGCAGCTACATACTTCAATCCAGCTAGGTGGAACATGCATGCAGAAACAAGCTTTGAAAAAAAATCAGGACTGTGTGCTCAGCAGTATGAAAAGGAATGAGCTGTTAGCTAAACCTGAAGAGCAGGATACAGTCCTCCAGCAATAGCAGCTGAACTTGCAGCAGTCACCAGCTGGCATAAATTGAAATAGCTCAGCCCCAGTCCCCAGGTGATATAAATCAGCTGAGTTCCAGCACAGCTGATCTTGGTACAGGGGATAAATCTGTGTAGTGCTCACACCAGCTTTTTCTGTGCTGGGGGTAGGTGCATCTGATCCTCCAGGCTAGGGAAGGTCTTGGCAAGTATGGCTCTTTCCCCTCTTCTGCTGTTGGGGAGAAGCCAGGTTGTTCAGCAGGGGCTGAGCTTGCCCACCTACAGCATCACTATAACATAAGGAGGGAGGGAAACCAGAAGGGAAGGGAAAAGAAGAAGGGAGGCAAAGGACACCCAGAAAAAAAAATTAAAAAAAAAAAAAATCTGTGAGATGTGGAAAGGGAAAGAAGAGGCAACAGGGAAGAAATGAAAAAAGAGAGAAAATACGAAGAAAAAAGGAAAATATGGACAGTAAAAAGAGCATAGTAGCTGGTATGGAGGAGACATAAGTTTTCAAATCTAGGTGACTTGAAGAAGGGCACATGAAAGAAAGAGAGGGAGGATGGAGTGAGGAATGACTGGGAGGAGGAGAGTGACTGCATCCTTCCCCAGGTTGGGGGAGGAGGAGGGGGGTAGCTTTTTGTTAGTTTTCCTTCAAAAAGGCTATTTACAGAGCTGATGGTATCCCCAGCCAGAGCTCAGCTAAGTAATTTGTCCATGTCCCCCAGCCCCTCCCTTGCAAGCCTGCCTGCCATCCACGTGTGATCTGTTTTGACAAAAAACAAAGCCGAAGTCTTGGTGACCCTCTCTGTGGCCCCCCACTCCCTCCCACACGTGTGCACGCACACGTTAATTCCTAACCAAACAATTCAGGGGCTGTTGGCTGGGTGCGTGTCCTTTGGCTGCCCTGGTGTAACCCCCAGAAGCAGCGGAATTAAGCCCTTCTCTTTAAATATTTTTGAATGATTCGCTCCAGTGAAAAGTGAAATCTGGAAAAATCCTGCCGTGTGCAGGAGCTGTCTGAGGCCTCCCCTGAAGCCCAAAACCCCACTAGAACCTTCACCTCCCCTGGGACCAAGGGCTGAGACCAAAAAAACTCCTCCTGGGCTCCCATCCAGCTTTAAAAATATATTATTTATAGTACACAAATAGCCAAGGGGAGCTTTTGTTTGTTCTTTCCATCTGTCCCCTGCAGCACTGAAATCCAGCATGCAAAGGGATGCTCAGGGCACCAAAGGCGACGGCCATCTGTGGCAAAAGGAGAACTTCTTTTTATATGGACTCGGCACTGCAAGTGGTCACAGAGATGTAGGAACTGTTTTTGAACAGGCCAACCCAGTCACTGCTCATCGCATCTGTCTGGAAAAGGACTTTTCTTTGACCTTTTCTTTCTCCTAGAAGCTGGATAATAGCATGGCTTTCAGAAAGCTATAAAACCTTATCTTCAAGTGAGCATAAATCCATTCATTTTCCTCACCATGTCCTTCCCTTCTTGGGAAATTCATAGGAAAATGTAAGAAGGCCCACAGCTGTAAGATAGCATATCTTTCTGCTTTTGACCTACCTTGGAAAATTACTTCCCAACTCACATTTGTTAGAAGCTGATGTGTTCTGAAGCAGGCAATTTTGCATGAAAACGTTGCAGGTACCAAAAGATACCAAAAATACGCCAGGTCTGAATATTTTCTGATTGTCTATGAATGAGCCTCTGCTCTCATCCGTACTCTGGACACAGCTCACCCATACATGCACTGGTGCTCCTCTGAATGATTATCGTGCAATTCACCTCTTTTTGCCCCTGGCTTTTGTCTTTGTTCTTTGTGAGAATAACAGCTCTAAGGCTGGAGACTTCTTAGAAGTATTGACTTCTAAAAAAGTGTGACGTTTCCCTAAATGCCCTCTTCTTTCTTCTCTAACTTCCATCTCTCTGGGTTCAAGGGACTCTGGGGTGTGGATGTACGTCTAAGTTTCATGCCTTGACACTTGCAAACCATAGATAAACCAAACCTTGAAACCAGCCTCTCAAATATGGGACTACTCAGGTCAACAGTAGCAGAGCATTATAAGCAACTCCCAACTCTAAAATGGAAAGACCAAAAACCCCACAATTTAAGAGCAATGTTGCTTCAAAGCCAGAATCCTTTGGCTCTGGGGTAGAGGTGTGGGTTGAAACAAGCTTTGCCTACAATGCAAAGACCGTATGCCTGAGGGTGTCATACCTAATATATCGGTGTTTTCTGCAGTTCAAAGTGACTGAAAGTATGTGGGTCCAGCTCACTAGCATGATGTTTTCATCTGTAGACATATCTGAAGGCTGTATTGCCTGTCCTATGGCATGGCATGAGGGCCTGGGGCTGACCGTGCAAGGGGCAGGAAGAGGATGAGCATACAGATCCAGAAATGCTCCCGTCCCATACTTGCTGCCTGTAGGAAGACGGCTGTGGTGAGAAACACTGTTAGTTGTGCACCTGAGTCTGTCTTGGAGAAAATGATCTCATTAAGTGCAATGGAGTGGAAGAATAATGAGTGCTGTGTGCATGATCAGTGGAACAGGACCAGGTGGAGAAATAGGGAATCAAATACTTTGACTGTGCAGAGGATGTTTCTGTTCTTCAGATGCTGCTCTATGAATGCAGCCATCCCAGATGAGATCTCTGCTCTGTTAAATGCAGACCCTGCCTCTGTCTTTAGTCAACAATCATTGCACCTGTGTGAACACTGGCTTTGATCTTCCAAAACACCTTCCATATATGTATTTCCTAAGTTTGCTGCCCTTTGGCCATGTCCCCTGCTCTTCCCTGACCTCTCCTGCACCTGGACCTGCTGCAGACTCTTGCACTGGTGATTTCTTCACCAGAACAAGAGGGTGTGTTAGATGCATCCTGGCCCTGAGCTTATCTTCTTGAAAGAAAAAGAGGAGAGCTTTGAAAGTTTTGATACAGGATCCTATCTGTCACCACACTGCAGAGCTAGACGAGATCACACTCCTGTGGCTGAATCTCTCTCTTCTGACCACGTCCTCTTGAGTTGTGGTTCACCTAAGTTCACTCTGACCCAAGCTGTTGTGTATTTACCTTTCTCTTCAGCCTTTGAATAGAGGGTATTAGCATAACATGTTTGACACCCCCCTCCCTCCCCTCCAAAGTCCCTAGAGAGAGAACGAACACATCAACACCTAACACTGACTCATAGAGGCTGGTGGGGGGGGCTGTTGATTTTAGGTTGGAAAGATTGCTAAAATTAAATAAACAATATGCCAGACCAAAAAAATGTTCCTCAGTTCATAACTCCCCGGATCCATTTACAAAAATTTAAGCTCACCAGAAACCAGATCTTTGGAGAGGGAAATGCGGAAGGGAAACACTAAGATGTTAGTTGACACGTACAGAAAAAAAAATAAAATAGAAGTGAATAGAATAACATGGAACCAGAAAGTCCTTTATGGGCCAGTGAATCCCCCCCAGGCAAACCCAGGCAACCACAACATATCATTGCTTTCCTAAAGTGATCAAGCCAGTATTTAAAACGTTGAGGTTATTTGCTCTGAATAGCCTTCTTGGAGGATAACAACAGAATCTCCTTGCTCCCGCAGTCACAGACTTTCATGTCCAACCTAAATTTATCCGCAGGCAGTTTATAGCCACTTTGCTAGTGCTGCTTCTCTCTTCGCTGCTTCATCATCCACTTCTGTGACTAGAAAACAATCACAACTTTCCCAGCTCTCAGTTTGCTGAGTCAGAAAAATTAACGTTACATAGTCCGTTCTTGGGAGACAATTTCTCTTTTTCCTGATCCTCCATCTAGTGTCAGTTCCTCCTGTTTGGATGATCAAAAAATCTCCAGGATTCAATGCAAGGTCTGAGCATACCTACAGAAATGGCATGAGGACTGCCTCATTGTTTTGGAAGTACCTTGCTTGATACATCCCTCATGAGTAACTGAATTTTGATAAAAAGGCATCGCTTTTGCAAAACTATTTAGTATGCAGACGGCTTTTTTGCATTCTGCCCAAGTGAAAAAGCAGAAGTTTTGGCTATAAATCCTGAGTTGCAGGGCTTTACATTGCTGTTTTCATCATGCCACTTGCCAAGGCCATGTGTTTCTCACTTCCTATCCAATACTGCAGACTTTCTCTGTAATGAAAGTGCTTCCCACCTCTCTCTCAGTAGCAGATTTCTTCAGAGCACACCCACTTTTCTGAGGGAGGTTATAGTCAACAAATTTGGTTCCAAAAATTATCCTCAAACTGCTCTATTATACTAACCTCTTTCAAGTCTTACAGAGTCCCTTTTGAAAATACCTATTCTTGTCTCCTTTTTAGTCAGTTTTGATGTGATTTCCATTTACTATTTAAATCTTTCTTCTTCTTAACTAAAGACATCCTATGTGGCATCCTTTCAAAATCTTTACCGAACTCTGGACATACAAGATCAGCTTCATTTCCTTTATCTATAAAATATTTCAATTCTGTCTTGTTGAGATAAGAATAGTAGACACTTACATTTCCCAGAAAATTAGTTTTCCTGTTTTTAAAGCTAGAAGTCATCTTTGCTATAGTGCAGTCAAACAGTTCTAGTCCCACCTTTATAAAGGTTTCTAAAATCCATGTTATCAGATTTGCAGAATCATGTGCCAGTTGCTTTTGTATTCAGGGATAGAGAAAATTCCAGTCTCCTTTCTTCCCCACCCCAGCTCTAATAGTTGCCAAGATCTTGCTTCACCTCCACCTCATACTCTACCTTCACCAAATCTCAGAATGATTGAATTTGGAAGGGACCTCTGGAAATCATCTAGACAGGCCCCCTGCACAAAACAGGGTCAGCATTGTCCATTAGGGTTTTCAATATCTTCAGATATGACAACCTCATTTATTCCTGTGTACAACATCACCTTTTTTAGTGAAAACTCATATATTTTTATTTTTTATGCTATGTTTAGAACATCTTTTTTCTCTAAACACTACTCAATGAGTAGTGGTTGTGTTTCTTATTCCTATATTGTCTTTTTATTAGCATAGATGAAAACCTTTCTGCTTTCTATTTTAATACCTCTCATAATGGAGCAGATCAAACCCTTCCTGACAATGTTCATTGAATCCCAAAAGCCTGCTAGTCTCCCAGGTAGAGCTTTCTTGTCTACTCAGTCTACTTTATTGTTATTATTTTAAAATCTTTTTTGCTATTTCAAGACTCCCTGCTTATTTCTATTTTCTTCTGCGGGAATTCTGATCTGGTTTCATGTTCCTTTTCCATGAGATCCAGATTTTTCACATTCAGAAAGTTCCAGTCTTCTTCTGTTATTCCTGATCTATGCAGAACACTCATGGTCAGTGAAAAAATGCAAATGTTTGTGTGTTAATGAAGAAGTTGGGGAACAAAATGGAAGACCTGGAACTATGAGTTCAGGATATGAAATCAGACATGAAAATGATAAAAGAAACTTGGTAGAAAAAAATTGGAAGGTCCATTCCTAATAAAGGACAGAAATAAAGATAAAAGGGAAATATTTACAATATAAATTTATGATGTAATAGACTGAAAAGAAAGAAAAATTGATTTTTTTTGTCAAAGTAACTTCATAGGAAGCACAGCAGGAGGGCCAGACCCAGGAGTTCTCTATAGACAGTGAAGTGTATATTTGGATGAAGACGGCAAACTCTACTGGTTTAGAAGACAGAGAAGGCCTACAGAGTCATGCTGTTATGAAAGGATTTAGCTTCATCTCTATCCATCTACCTACTTAGCTATATGCTCAGGAGATTCATTGCTAGGTGTGATATCCTGAAAGTTTAATCATAGCAGGTTGAGGGGGGGGGATTCTCCCCCTCTGCTCCACTCTCATCAGACCCCCCTGCAGTGCTGGGTCCAGCTCTGGGGGCACCAACATCAGAAGGACACGGACCTGCTCAAGCGGGGCCAGGGGAGGCCACGAAGATGCTTGGGGGGCTGGAGCACCCCCCTGTGAGGACAGGCTGAGAGAGTTGGGGGGGTTCATCTGGAGAAGAGAAGGCTCCGGGGAGACCTTAGAGCGGCCTCCCAGGACTGAAAGGGGCTACAGGAAAGGGGGAGGGACTCTTGATTGGGGGGGTAGGGATAGGACAGGGGGTAACGGTTTTAAACTGAAAGAGGGCAGATTTATATGAGATCTAAGGCAGAAATTGTTCCCTGTGAGGGTGGTGAGGTCCTGGCACAGGTTGCCCAGAGAAGCTGTGGCTGCCCCCTCCCTGGAAGGGTTCAAGGCCAGGTTGGACGGGGCTTTGGGCAACCTGGGCTAGTGGAAGGTGTCCCTGCCCATAGCAGGGTGTGGGACTGGATGATCTTTAAGGTCCCTTCCAACCCAAACCAGTCTGGGATTCTATGATTAAAATATCATTTAATATGTTCACTACTTGCAAGGAAATGCCGTACACGGATAACCAAGGTATACTTGAAGGAGGTGAGGAAAACTTTGTTGAGAAGGTTCTTCCCTCTTTCCTTGTCATGTCTAATGTATGTGTTGCTGGCATATACTGATTTACGATTGCATAGCTCAATCATATGTAAATTATCCTAAAAGACAATAACGCTATTATATTCTAGCAATACATTGCTTTCAAGTGATCTCTTTACATCCCTGTTTCAATCCTGACTTGGAAATCCTTTTACTTGTTAAACATAAATTCCCAGCCCTGCACAGCCACAGGCTCTTTGTTTAGAAGATAAAGGAATGAATCACTTTAGAAATGCTCAAGTGGTTTACAATATGCAATGAAAAATAGACATAGTGTTTAAAATAGATGGCTGTACAGTGTATTTTTTTTATAAAATTGTGTTTTGCAACTCATATCCCATAGAGGACAGCAAGCTGACAGCAACAGTAACATGAATCCAGGGTGAGTCAGGGTCAGTTTAGTTTCAGTACGTGGATCACTCCATCTCCTCTGAGAATGGTGCTGTTCAGGAACTTATATACCAAAAAAAAACCCCAACCTTTTGAGAGTGTGTGAGTCTCCTCATCCCCAGGACATAACAACTAATTTTTTGTCCATTGGCTCATTTGTTTATAGCACGTCCTGGATGGCTCTATCACATGTCTGCCTGACTCAAGGCCACCGGGTTGTGAGGGTAAGTTCCCCTCCCTGAAGGCTGAATTCTTCCCTCTGGAGCACAGGGAGATTCATGGGAGGGTTAAAAGAGACGTGAGCCTGGCGTCAGGTCACCATGACACAGCATCAGACAATACAGACCTCGTCTTGTTCTATAAATCCCTGTAAAAAGGATCTTGAGCCCCTGAGATTTATTGTTGGGGGTAATTAATTCCTCAGGTTGTGAAGATAGGGGATAACACACAGATCCTGGCATGCTTTATTAATTTTTTTCCCACTCTTTCCTATTCCCTCCCTGTTAGTGTGCTTCCTGAGCCTGAGAAAAAAGTTAAAAACATGAATCCTAAGTTTTTAGAAGCTTTGGAAGTCAGAGATAGTTCGGTGTGCAGCCTGGATCATGGGAGAGCTGCCTTCAGTGTCTTGTTCATAAACTCTGTGTGTGGTCTCAGCAAAGTCACGGAAAGTCCAGATTTTTCCACCTAGAAGAACTGCCTAAGTTAAAAGCCAAAGATGAGATTTGCAACAACTCTTCGGAGCTGTCGAAAAGTGAGATGACTAGGCAGGGTGGTTGACTAGATTCTCCATGTGATCAGTGGAGAGGGACTGTGTGACTCCAAAGATAGACTTGGATAAATGGTGGTGTAAATCACACCTTGGTGCTCACCACAGTTAAAGGGGGTGTAAATTACATGTTGTCCTTTCCCCATGGAGAACTAATTTGGAGTAGGTTACTACTGTAAGCACTTCTGGTAGGATCTCAGAGGTAGGGGGGGAATTGATCTGGGTCTTAGAAACCAGGGTACAGTCCCAGGACTCTTGGACCAGCTCCAGGAGCAAACTGGTAAGTCCCCATGGCACACTGCTCAGCTGTGGTGTTTCCAGCCTCCTTGCTATGACAGAGCCATCTCTGATGAAACAGGAAGAACAAAAACCTCAGCATCCTCCTGGCATTGAGCAATAGGTTATATACTTTTAAGGACAAACTGGCTCTAGCAGATCGGATAAAGCTCAAAGGACACCACTGAATCAGTCTGCCTCAGCAAGTCATGCAGGTTTCCTCTGGCTTGAGAGAAACTCTGCCTGACAGTCCAAGGGAACTTGCCGATATTGTCACTTAGGGATGCAAAAAGTCTCACAGATTGCAGCTCTTTGGAGGGACTATTATTTAATAATCAAGCTTCACTCCTGGTTTCAGTGCAGCAACTGCCCAAAGCTGCTACAATTTTAACAGTAATCTACATTTAATTTGATTATCCCATGGATTTATCCTGGCATGTGGCTAACAAGTATAACTTTGGAAGGCTCCCCCCAATAAAGGCATGCTTTACCTCATGCTTTTCCTGCAGAACCAGTTCTTGGACTATCCCATTTCTACACACACTTCACGAATGACTGAGATGATACCTTCAGCCTGGTTGATTCTAGGGAGCAAAGTTTCTCCAGTTTCAGTAATATCTCAAATCTGTGTGCTTAAGGCTTGCAACACTAGTGAATCTCTGCAGTGGCAGCCAGGTGTAGTGTGTGTCTTGCTGCTTATGCGCACTCGTAGTCCTACCACACTGGAGGCAATTGCACGCTCTCTAATTTATGTTCAGGCAAAGTCTAGAATAAATACTTAGGAACATTTGAAAGGAAAGACTAAAATGGTCTTGTGGAGTGCATCATATGGAGAAGTCTTTTTCAGATTCTACTCATTATGGATTGCAAAGTCTTGGAGTGAGAAACTCACCCTGTTTGTCTGGCATTTCTTCTTATCATGCCAATTTAAATGGAGTCACCGTAGTCCTCTCTGAATATTCATGCAGCTCCTGGAAACTGCCAAGCACAGCAGAAAATGTGAGACATTATAGAAAGAAAAATAACCATGAAAAGAGAGCTCTCTGATATCCCCAAATGACACAAGACAAATCACGTTTATGAACTGAACTAGGGAGGTAAAGGAGGGAGGGAACAGCTCCATTTGTTAGACCTAAAACCCAGGCTGAATCCTGAAGAAACCCCTTCTGAGTTATGAAAACACTGAGTAGACATTTATTCTGGTGGTGTTTCTTCCTCCACCCTCTCCATTTTCACATGCTCTGGTATTACTGCAGTCTTCTAGGATCAGACACAGAGTCACCACATCTCCGGAGAGCACTTCACTTTCCATTTGTCTTGAGCCAGCCATTATGGATTGTGAGTTTTGGAACCTGAGATCTTGCCTAAAGGGCTCTGAATAAGTGCCACGCTGAACCCTTTTGCCTAATAACATTTTTGCTTTGTTGAAACTAGACATGATGGAACCAGCCTTCCACAGTCTGCTTTGGACCATTTTGGTCATGTCTACACATGAGAGCACAGAGAAGCAGTGCGCCTAAGTCCCCAAGACAGCACCAAGCCTAGTTGGTACGTTCAGACCGTGCTGCAGTTTATTCTTGTTCCAGGGGGCTTAGTGGTGCTCTGTGCCACAAATGCCACATGCAGACCTCATCCTAGCTCCTGTTACAAAAGTAGAAATCTCTCACCTATGTAGAGATGCCTTTGTCCTTCCTCTCCCCAAGGACCACAACTAGCCTGAGAGGTCATCTGGCAAAACCAGAAGTCCTGCCTTCTATCTTCATGCAGTTATTATCCCTGCTATTGATAGAGTAACAAAAGTGGTTTAGCTGCTTTGCAGAGTTATAGCCAGAAAAGACTGTCCCTGCTGCAGGGAAGGAACAGCCTGATGACCCAACATAAAGAGGAACCACAGGGAGTGGGCTGGAAAATTACACACAGACTCGGTGCTGATGCTTCACACATGCCTGCCTAGTTATAAGACTATATCTTCAAAGTAATTGTTCTGGACACGTTTGTGGTATTCCTTCTATGGTTGGGAAATGCTCCTTCAGAAGGCAAAAGTATATGTGCTGGGATAACAGCCACTAACTTCTGACTCAACTTTCTTAGAGCAAACTATTATTTTTTCCCAGCAAACTGGGGTCTGTATGACTTTTTTTCCTGAAACAGCTGGCCAGTGCTGTCAGCATTTTCTTTGAACAGTGCAGGGAACATTTGATTTTCCTAGTTATTTCCAGCTTTGCTGACCAGATACAATCCTTATCCCTTTTGAATGCTATTTTTTAAAAACACATTGCAAATAAGTCTCCATGTAGCAATGTTGTTACAATACTGGAAAATCATGAATGGCAAAAAAAGAAACTGAGATATTTCAGGTGTCCTGAAATATGTTCTTACATTCAGAAAGAGAGAAATGTGACCTTCTTGTATCATCTCTGTATCTTTGTACAGCTGAAATAGAAGAGCATACCATACACTTCTTGTTTTAGGAATTTTGACTGTTGCAACATTTTAAACCCCTTCTTCCCCACTTTTCCACATTGTAGATATTGACACAGAAGCTCCTTGTCAGAGTTGTTATCTCTTTCCCGTTCCAAATCAGCATCATGTAGCAGTGGTGCTATGAAGTGGTGAGTGACGAGGAGTGGCGAGACCCAAATAAACCATCCTTCTTTTTGCTGTGTAGTCCTTTTTCTTTCTGAAAACACAGAGTTTCTTGTTCATCTTGCCTGTAGAAGAGGTCAGCCTGAGCTCAAGACAAAGCTGACATCAATATTGTGGGCATGGTGTCTCACAGTCTTGCAGTTGGAAAAGCAACCATAATATTTCAAAACAAAGATCTGTTCCTACCCATCCTTCAGCTGCAAACACAAAAGACATGCTGTGGTGGAGCACGCCGACCAAATGTCCTGTTTTGTAACTGCCACTGAAGTCAGTGGGGCCCACAGGCCTGGGCACTGGACTGCCAGCAGCCAGGCTGTTTAATTCTGCATTCCTCAAAGTAGTTTTTGGTACAACAATGCCCAGCCATGGGTCAGGAGTTAGCTCAAACCAGCTCCAGCAGGCCATTTGGATGGGGCCATGCTTTGGTTAGGAGAAATGAATTGAAAGTCCCACCATACGGAGGCAACCCATCCTGTGTCACTTGCCTTCATGGCTTGTGGATGGTCTGTTGACCATTTTATTTGCAAGGAAAGGTGTAGCCTCTCCGTTTCAAGGCCTCCTTTGAAGCTGCCAGGTTTTCCCTGGTCTAGCTTGTGGACAAGGGCTTTTCTTCAGGTGACAAGGTGAAGCAAACGGTTCATCCAGTGGGGATGAGAAGGGGTTTCAATCTTGAAAACTACATTCTGAGAATAAAACACCTTTGAAAACAACACCATCTTTGTTCACCTTGAGAACAAACATCAGTGCTGTTAAAAATGTAACAGTGATCCCAGGCTGTTTCCAGACAAGATATCTGCAGTAGAGAGAGGATAATATTAATGCTTGCTGCACAAGGTGGAGGTGAAAACCTTCCAGTGAGGTGATCATGGTTCTGTGGTGCAGAGTTCTGGTGAGCCACATCCAAAATAATGGAATCCAAACAAAGTCACCCAAAAAGAGGGGTATTAGGGTGCTGGAAAATGGATCATTGGTATTGCCACAGCTGGAGAAAAAGGGTTTCTGTTTCAACCTAGCAAAACAGAAGTCATTGAGGACCAAATTTCTTTTTATAACTAAGTTAAGGGGTAAATAGCAAGAAAGGAAAAGACCTGTTTATGCTGAGGGAGATGTGCCTAAGAACAGATGGGAGTCACTCAGCGTGAGCCAATGTGGGCTGGAAAGGAGCAGCAGATCCTGGCCCGCTGGAGCAGCGAGAGGCTGCAACAGCTTCGGTGCACAGAGGGAGGAGGGCAACAAGACTTAAGAGGTGCAAGAGCAGCGTGTGAGGGGCTCCCTGGGGCTGCAGAGGTTTGTGGAGCAAGGGATTAGCTCCATGACGCAGGAGAGGCTGCCTGCCCTGCGGCTCGTAGCTCGGGGCTTCCACATCTTGGTTTATTGCTGCAACTTCGTCATCTACCTGACATGCAAGTTACGTTTACAGACATAAAAGGAACATGCTGCTAAAGCCAATCAGAGCCTTTTTATTAAGAGAACTTCTAACTAGCTGGTCACTTTGGAGAAAAAAAAATTCCATTTGTCCACTCTGATTGAAAATATGGGGGATTTCTTCTAAAAAGCAACACAAAATCTAGTATTGTTTTCTCCTTTCTATCTCCACTCCCTACTATTATGCTGAAAAATATTTTACTTGGAGTCACCATTTTTTTGTAGGAGCCCACATCTTTTTTCTATTTGGTACAAAAGTGAAAGAGATCAATTAAAGCATGAAATACTAGTAATAAAAAATCTCCAGAATGTTTTCAGAGGGCAGTAACAATTTCCCAGCCAAGCCTGTTAGAGATAGAAAGACAATGATTTGTGATGCAGAATGTGCTGCCTGTAAATTTACCTTGATAAAGGAATTTCGTGCTGCCTCCCCTCTTATAGAGAACCCACGTGCTGCTGAAGGCAGTCGTTGGGAAAAGCACTTGAGGATGTGTGCCAGGTTTAAGTGATGACCCTGAATTTAGAGAAATCTCTCCCTGCTTCACCTTTCCTAACAGCAAAGTGCAGGCGATCACGCCTGGCGGCTGAGCTCACAGGAGTGTCGGGAGAGTTAAGACAACATGCGTAAAAGGCTTTAACCACGAGTAAGTGCTTGTTACTATTAGATAAACATTCTGAAAAGTTCATTCATGTAAACATCTGCATTGTTACTTAGGAAATTCCTTTGAACTGAATATACTTAGCCATTCAATATGACAAACATTGTCGTGCTGAATGACCTCTTTTTGCCCCCAGAAAGTAATTGGACCCTGTAAAGGAGCACTCACCAAACCCCAGCTCTTAAGTGAGGCCCAGGCATCCTTGAGACTGGGCTTTATTTCCCCAGGGCTCAGACTCTGTCCTTCGGAGAGAAGGAAACTGAGGCACCAAGCAGCGTAGCAAGTGACATAGTCAAGGAGCAAGTTGCATTCTCCCCAGCCTGAATACACATCTGTGTCCAGGAACTAAAACTGTTGTAGGTAGCATCTCCAAGAAGCGTATCTGTTTGTTAAAAATCAAAACTTTTCCTTGGCTGCCATTTGGTTGATGGCTCCTCTCCAGTTCTGGAGTTTAATTGAAAGGCTTCTTAAAACAATTAAATAAATACATGTATAAAGTAACCCCTCTGAGCCCTTTTCTCTACTACCTTCCAGATGCCCCTGATGAGTGGAAGCTTTACAGCTCACACACTGGAGGTTGTTGCTCATGTGAGTTTTCCTTTGTTTGGGTTATTCTGATTATCGTTTACTTTTACTCCTGGATTTCTTCCTGTTAGGAGCATGTGTCATTTCCTCATCTGCTTTTCTGACCTAATCCAGAGACGTCATGCCCCTCTTATCCTTGCAGTGGGGTAGCACAGTTCATTGCAAAAAAGGATGCTGATCTGCTTTTGGCAGTTCATAACAATGATGCACAGACCTCTGTAAATAATCTCTTGTTTCAAGATGACCTAGAAGATTTCAGGCAAACCTGGAATGCAGCATCTTCTGAAGGCACCAAAATATTTTAACAAGCCTGAGTAAGAAAACATGTGAGTTATCTTGTACTGTAAGTCTCCGATAGGATTGATTATGCCAGCTCATGAGCTCTTACAAAAGGCTTTCACAGCAGGAAAAACCAGCGATTTCTAGGAATACATTCCAGAAGGATCTGCCAGGGATGCTTTAAGGTGAGTTGGGATTGGAGGTGTGTGGGGGGAGGACTAGATCTCTGGATTTCAACCCGTGGGCCATGGACACCTGGGGTTGGTGGTTTATTTCTAAGACAGCTGTGGAGCAGACTTCAGCCTGAGAAACAAGTTTGTCTGGGCTACTCAGAAATCTTGATGTGTACAAGTCCTGCCAGGAGTCACACCTCCACTGGAATATCTTCAGGGATCCACAGGGTGAAAAAAGTTTGAAAAGCCCTGGAATAGGTAACCTTTGCCTGTCCTATTAGCCTAGGGTTTGCATTACCCTTAGCCTAACACAAACCTCACTGAGATGCTTCATGGGCTTCAAAAATCTTTATAGCAGAGACCAGGAGTCCTGGAGCAGTGAAGGGAGGACCCTGCACTCACCCCCAGGTTTGTGATGTGCAGCTGATAACTTCTGACTCCTCGCAGTAGAGGGCAGCAATGACACGCACACAATAGTCACTTAATTACAATTGGATTTGGAAAAAATATATATGTGCAATGTGCCTAAAAAAAGTGAAAAAAAAAAAAAATGAAAGAAAAAAATCCCTAGCTCCACTAGGGTCTTTTACTTTTGCAGTGACTGATTTCATTAACCTCCAGAATAGTGGGAGGAGAGCAAGAAGGGAAACTGCAAGGAAAGGGGATGTGGCACTGCAGTCATCACAACGGAGCAAGTACCCACAGCCCTCGATTGCAACAAGAGTCCTGGCGACCTTGTTGCTTCCCTGGGGGGCCTGAAATGAAATACAGCCCAGGGAATGATCTTCTAGCTTGAATGAAATCAGAACTAATCCAGCTCCTTGCCACCAAGTCCGTGGCTTTGGAGAAGCTGGATTGTATTTAGGCTCTCCATCCCAACTCTCCTGGCAAAGCTGTGGTTTCAAGAAAGAAGGCAGCCTTAGGAATTCAGCCCAAGGCTGCTGCAGAGTCTACAGCTACTCAGGGTATATTGCCTGGGAAAACATAATGCTGTTGGCATCCAGACAGGGCTTTGGAGTTAATACTTTACAACTCAGAAAGTTGGGCTGTAGGTACCAGTGCAAAGTGCTGAATGCACCAGTATAAATGACTGCACAGAGTGCAAGGCAATAGGAAACCAAACTGGAAACACAACTACACCTTTTCCCATGAAATCTGCACAGAGGCAAAGCCAGAGATAACACTCTGGATGGATTCTTTTAGTTTAAAGGTACTGCCAGGAGAGTCTTCCATGTAGGCATTCTTCTCTGTGTCATCTGATGGCTTTTCCCCATCTCTTTTTATCCTACTTTTGGGATAGGAAACAACACTTGTTGCATCCCATCACAGTGGTCAGGATGTATTCAGCTCTGTGCTGCTCTCTGGAGTGACTCCAGGCAGCCTGGACAAATGGGTCAGTGCTGGTTGAGTTCCACTTGGATTCAAGAGCTGCTGAAGAAGATGATATTTCCTTCTCCAAACAGCCTGGGGACAGCTGTAAAGCAGAGACCAGCCTGCTCGTGCTGTGCAAGGGCCACCACCACTCTGTGACTGCTCCTGGCACATGAGAAGTGCAGTGTGGAAGGGGAACAGTACAGGGTCACTTCTGGCAGCTCCTGGGCATATACACACGTCTGAAATTGGGGTGTCAGTGTCAGGGAAATGCCCGAGCTCTTTCCTAGGGGCTGAAGGATGGCAGTAGGGAGTTAAAAGTGGGGTGCTGAATTTTTGCTG
Source organism: Strix aluco (assembly GCF_031877795.1). Lineage (NCBI taxonomy): Eukaryota > Metazoa > Chordata > Aves > Strigiformes > Strigidae > Strix > Strix aluco. The sequence continues at coordinate 1,087,159 of NC_133934.1, forward strand.
AGAAAGCATGGGATGTTGGGCAAAGCTGGGAAAGAGTGAAATCTCAATGAGCTCTCAAAGAGACTGGGGGGTTTTTGTCAGACAAGTACTAGCCCATGTCTTCTCTGCAAGGGACTTTCCTGTGCTGGGAGCCATCAGATGTACGCTGCCACTGGCCAAACACCGTCAAAAAGCAAATTTTTGCCTGTTCCTCCTGCATCACAGGTACTGCCAGGTGCTCCCTTGCCCTTGCATTGCAATTCCTTCTGCCTGTAGCTGAGATCTGAAGAGGTCAAAGGAAGAGGGTGATGGAAATGTGTCCCAGTCCAGTGGTTAACCTTGTTCTCCTTCTCTGCCTGCAGATGTGCAACTACAGAATGGGTTCAGTGCCCTGGTAGCAGACAAGGGACTGGGAGCTCTGCCCAAACCAGCATCCGAGCTGGTAGCTTGAGCCAGATAGGAGCACTGGGGGCAGTGACAGGGATGGGACTCCCTGCCGCAGGGGATGGAGGCCCCCACCTGCCCACCTGCCCTGTTTTCTAAGGAGGTTAGCTCCTTGCCAGGGCTGGGATCTGAGACTTTGCAGAGAGGCTGCTGAGGCTTGTCTGGCTCATGGGCTATTGCTCCCTGATGCCTTTCCACATAGGCAAGAACAATATGGTCATGGAGACCTGAAGCATATCAAGTTGGACTACCTGGCTCTGTGGGTGATGGTCAAGGGCATGGGGGCCAGGTGGTATGTCCTCAATCCTGTTGGTGAAGAAAAAGGATTTAAGGAGTGGAAGGATCTTGCAGGTCAACAACCAATTGTGCAGCTGGTGTCGACAGCAGGGATTATGCTTTTATGACCATAGAACCCTCTGATGATGGAGGACTTCTAGGGAATGATGATATATACCTGACCAAGTGGGGCAAAAGCATCTTACCAAGAAGGTTGTCCAACCTGGTGAGGATATCTTCGAACTAGAAATAATGATGGAGAGCAATAACATTGCAATCAAGTGAGGAAGTGGTGGACTAGTTTGTCAAGCAAAGGGTGATGTGAGCAAAAGTGACCACATAATAACAAAACACAGCTGAAGGGGACTTACCCCTAGAGAGGCAAAAAACCTTCATGGATCAACAAGGATCCCCTGACAAAACTCAGATGTAAAAAGGAAGTATGCAAGAAGTAGAAGCAGGGACAAATGATCCAAGAGAAATGTAAAGATGCTGTCTGAGTATGCAGTAAGGGGCTTAGGAAAACCAAAGCCTGCTTGCAGTTGAATCCAGTGAGGGAAGGGCAACAGGATGGGCTTCTAGTGGTAAATCAGCAGAGGGGAAACCTGGAGCAAAGAAGACTTACCTTCAGTGGAGGAGGATCAGGTTAGGGAATGCTTAAACTAGACAGACACAAGTCTGTGGAACCTGATAGGCTCCACCCCTGACTGCTGAGGGAGCTGGCTGGTGGCATTGCAAGGCCGCTCTTTATTATCTTTAAAAGATCGTGGCAACAGGGAGAGATTCCTGAGGAATGGAAGGAAACAAATATCACTCCTCAAGAAACACAAGAGGGAGGATTTGGGGAACAACAAGCTTGTGAGTTTCTCATTGACTCCAGGAAGGTGATGGAGCAACTTCTCCCAGAAACCAGCTCCAAACTTATGAAGAGTGCATCCTCAGCAAGTCTGCAGGTGATACAAAACTGGGATGAGTGGTTGCTGCACCAGAGAGTTGCCCTGTCATCCAGAGGAACCTAGATAGTCTAGAGAAATGGACCAACAAGAACCTCATGAAGTTCATCACAGAGAAGTGTAAAGTCCTGTCTCTGGGGAGGAACAGCCTCATGTACCACTACTGCTGGTGGCCACCTGGCTGCTGAAAAGGACGTGGGGGTCCTAGCAGCCAGAAAACTGGCCATGACCCAGCAATGTTCCCTTGCAATGAAGAAGGCTGATGGTATCGTGGGCTGCAGTAGGAAGGGCATAATCAGTAAGTCAGGAAATAAAGAAGAGGGAGCACAACTCTTCTCAGTGGTGCCCAGTGGCAAGACAAGAGGCAAATGGTGCAAGTTAAAGTACATAAAATTCCATCTGAACACAAGGAGAAAAAAGATGTGCACTGAGGGTGATCAAACATTGGAAAAGGTTGCCTAGAGAGATTTTGGAGTCCCTATCCCTAGAGATATTAAAAAGATGTATGGACATGGTCCTGAGCAACCTGATCTAGGAGGTCCTGCCTGAGTAGGAGGATTGAACAGGATGACCTCCAGACATCCCTCCAAAGTCAACTATTCTGTGATTCTGTGTGAGTCTGTAAGATCTGGCTTCTCTAAAGTTGTTCAGTTGTCTTCTCCTAGCAGGAGTCCAAAGGCATGAGCATTTCAGCTCATGTCTGCTGCATTCAGGAGAAATCTCTTCATTTCTCTTTTCTGTGATGAAGCAGAGAACAAGAGGAGCTCACCTACTCCACAAGTTCCTTATGTCTAAGCTGGGGAGTGGGCATTGGTCTGGTATGAAGACTGGTGGTGTAAATGGTCTGTGCTGACACTAACCTGAACTTCCACTGCAGATTCAGGCTCAGATGTATGCTCCAGGTCCATGCTTTTCAGCCTCCTGCCATTTCACATTTCTATGAACACTCCCACAGAAGTGTCAACCAGTTGAGGATGAAGAAAACACAGCATCACTCTGGTACACCTCTGGAGACATCACGTGGCTGAACTGGCTTTTCTTAGTTGCTTTTCACAGATCAAATAGGAAAAATCTATGGATCACCACAGGTCTTTAAACTGCAGCTTGAAAGCCAAGTGTTCAAGTCATAAATTATTCAAGCTCCATGAAGAATTTTGCAGAGTTAAACTCCCTTGCTTATCCTCTGCTTTAAGACACCTGAGGTAATCCTCATTCTTTCTTCAACCCTGGAACTGATAAAGGGGACATCTTCAAATCCATCTCAGAAAAAAAGTGGCTACATGCATATCTCAACAACTTCCCTGGAATAGTGTGGGCAGAAATACTAACTAATACTAAAAACAATAGTAATGGAGCTGTAAGTACCTACCAGACTAGACAGCATCCATGGAGGCTGTTGTAAGCTCAAAGTTTTATGAAAATATATTTTCCTTACCTCATTTTATTCATGAGGACACCGAGTAGATCAAAAGTATACAGATGAAGTTGAAGTTGACATAGAAAGTATTTTGTGAGGAGCCACCTGACTGTGGGGACAGAAAACACACTGGAGCAAGCTTTTCTGTTATTATTGTCTTCTTGATTCCAAGACACAGCACATCCCTAGCAGACATTTCATCTGCCTGCAGCTTTCTACACAGACAGATTTATAGAGCTCTCCTTCCCCCTTTCCTTCTAGCCAACTATTCTTCTAGCAATCCATCTCTCCTCAATGCGTATACTTCTATCCACATAATCACAAAGTCATTCACGCCTTCACAATATTTATGCATCATTCCATCTGTCCATTCCTCTTTGCATTAGTCAAATCTCAACCATTTTCTCAGCCTTATGTATCCAGTTTCATAAACAGAGCACCACAATTCTGTTTGAAATCAAGAAGAAAAAGAAGGAAATCTCACCGTGCAGAGAACTGGAATCTAAACCATGCCCTATAAATGAATTCATGGAAGAAGTATTACAACCTTCGCAAAGGTTGTAAGACAATCTGACCTAAGCTGGAACTACCAAGCAGAAGAATTTGAGGTCTATCAATGTTGCTTTTTCACATACATGTTTTATTGTATTGTCAACACATTTCTGATCCCTTTCAAGATGAATGCATATTTTCCAGATTTGATTTCCTCTGCTTCTTTTGTGGCTTCTTAGTTCAACTGTGCAAGGAAAAGGAAACTAAGTTAAATTTAAGCAGCTCGAAGCTCTGCAAGGGATGGCGCGCAGGGTGTGTTGGCTCCCATTTGCATCTGGACAGGCGCCGCTGATTCATACATATGAACAAGGAGGTGACAATCATTTATTTCAGAAGCCTGGCCATTCATTTCAGAAGGCCCATGCCCCCCTCCTGTTCCCCCACTGCCTCCCCCTCCCAGAATAATAATACATCATTGAGGGAATCATATTCTCAGAGAAGAGGATCGGAAATGGTTCTGTTGCTCTTCGGCAAACTCTCAAATAAAATAAGAACTTTCTATTATTAACCCTCATTATGGTACGGAATTTTCCCACACTGAGCAGAGAAAATAGCTCAAGTAGGATTCAGTTACGGAGAGTGTCACAGGAGGCCATGGAGCTCAACAGGTTAGGCACTGTGAAAGCTTGGGAAAACCAGCATCAGTTCCTGACCACTCCATTGATGAACTTCCTGATGTCCAATCAGCTAGCTGGGACAGCTCCCAACTCCTGGACCTTTTGGGTCTGAAGGTACCTCCAAAGCAAATGGCAGCTCTTTTGAGCATATCCCAGGAACGTTCCTCTGCAGTCTAAACAAGTGCAGAAGGAGGCAGTTGGAAGTGAGGTTCTTGCTAAGATTCTCCTGAAGAGAGGTGACTCCCTTACCCTTTCCTCCACCCGTGAGTGCATAAACGTAGACTGGACCTTTCTTGAGTAACATGACTTACCTGGTTTTAGTGGGGATAAGTGCTGACTGATCCTTTCAGAGGTTTATGGATGGATGGATGGATGGATGGATGGATGGATGGACAGATGGAAGGAAGGAAGGAAGGCAAGGCACATGAAGAGGTAAAAAGAGAGAAGAGGGAGACATTTCTGTGGGAGCCTCTTGTTAAAACATTGGCAGTGCTTCACTGAGTTTAGGACGGGAAGTGATGAATATTTCACTCAATGGAAACCGCACAGGGGATTTGAGCTGCTGTGAATATATTTGCCATACCTCCTACCAGTTCTCTAGACATAACAGGAAACTGAACGTTTTATGAATGTGCAAGCCTACCTGCCTATAAATAATACAGAATAAATTAAGCACAGAGTTAAAAGGAGCAAAGCAGGTTGAAAATGTTACTGATCTCTGTCCAAAGCAATAAACCATCATGTATTGTCTAATAGGATATTGCTTTCTCTCCTACCAGCTGTACCCCTCTGGATCATGATCATTCCTGGAGGTTAGGCAAAGCACAGGCCTGGTTGGCTTCAGGGTGGTTTGGAAACAGCTAGAGTTCTTCTAGAAGTGGTGTCACCTGGGGATCTTCATGACGTGTGAGAGAGGCAGACCTATTCCCAAGATCTCTGACTGGGAGGGAAGACCACCAGCTTGGGTTAAGGACAGAGAGGACATCCCAGCCTGGGGTGTCTGCCAGGAAAAATAGGGATGCAACTTCAGGACAGGGGCTTTTGCTGATGCCAGGGAATGTCTTCAGACCTTGTGGTCAGCTCTGAATGAGTGAGGAGTGGGGAGCAGAGATGTTTCAGGAAGCAGGTAGAGGCAGGCTGGGACACATTTGCAGCAAGATTTCATGCATCAAGGCAACTAGAGCAAAGCCAGAGTTCCTGTTTCAGGGTGCTGGTGGTCTGTGGTGGGAAATGAAACATCTCACCTAGGGGCAGAGGGGTCCCAGACACTGCGGCAAACAGCTCTCTGTGTGCCTGTGCCCTGCGCACCAGTTCTATAGTCAGGGTGGTAACATGAGAGCCTGCCTTAGGAGGACATGAATTTATGCTGGACAACAGCTTTCATCTCCAGGCTGGGTCAGGCAGACGATACCAGTGTGACACATTTCTGTGGCCTGCGGGAAGGAGCAAGGCAAGCAGGAGCCTGAGGCCAGCAGGCTTTTCTCAGAAATGCTGAGTACACCAAGAGGTCCCACAATACACTGGAGTGGCCTGCTCCCATGTCCTGGGGTTCACAGGCCCACAGAGGCTTTCTGCTCTTGCCCGTAGCAAGAGTTTCTGTAACTCAGCCAAAACCAGCTGGGCATTTTGCTGTACCCTTGTGAGGTGGACAAACACAGCAATCAAAGATACCATCCTTCTTTTCCTTTTAGAAAGGTATTCCTTGAAATTTATGGATTTGAGGTGCTTAAACCCAAGGTCCTGGATTTAGGGAATAGTTAGTATTAAAGAAGAAAGTGCTCCCTTTGCTCCTGGAGCCTAATTCCACTCAACTGCAATTTTCCTTCTTCCTTTAGTGGGTTATGGAGCTCTGTGATGTTTTGTCTTCTAAATAAGTATATAGTGTTAGGGCAGGTTGCTTGACAACAACTGTATTCATGTTGGTCCTGGTTGCCTTGGAGAGGTGGATAACATCTGTCTCTCTTCCCCAGTCTCTAAAGCATTTTGGAAATCTCCTGGGCAAAAGGAAAAGTCTGCATTCATTTTAAAACAATGACTGAGCTCAAATAACTTCCTATTCCTCCACTTTGTAGAGTCTGCTTCTTCTGCAAAACCCTTTCCTGGAGGAAAAAATTTAAAAAGGTATGCAAAAATGCCCCACCATTGCTGAATTTTCACCTCAGAGGTGGATAAGAAAGTGCTGGTGCTATGTGGTTTCCAAACAGCAAAAGTGTTTTCCCTTTGGTTTCGATTCTGGAAATCTTGAATGGTAAGTTTGACCTTTCTCTTTAGGCATAACCTCACTAAAAGGAATAGTTCAAGCCTGAAACTGGAGGTTCTCAGAAGCAGGGTCAGTATCTTGCCAGGTTGTTGCAAGTCAACACATCTCCTCATGCTGCCTCCCCTAAGAGGGAGACTCACCAAAAACTCAGTTAGAAAGAGCGCTCTGTAATTATCCTAGGAGGTTTCTAAATTAGCGAGGCAGATAGACTGTGTCATGGAAATAAGGCTCTGATATTACTTTAATTGGTAAAAGAACATCAGTTTAAGAGCTTAAGTCTGGTTATACTGGATCAGACCAAATTCCCATCTAACCCAGCATCCTGTCTCTGACTCTAACCAACAATACATGCCAAGGAAAGAGCCTAAGAGAAAAGTGGGACTGAAATAATTGCTTGAAATACCCTCCTGTGCATCTCCAAGTTCCTTTTAGCAGAAACTCTACACCCAGACACCTTGCAGAATTGGGAGGCAATTGGATGTTCCTGGGTAAGGTCCCTGTCCTGAGGCCCCCGTGGTGCTGGCAGAGGATGAACTGGTAATCACTGGTGGCTGAGGAGCAAGACCATATCTCCCAGTAGACACAGCAGCTCCCCCTACCCTTGAATGACTAACCCAGAACTCATTCATCGTCTCGGCAAGGTTAGTCCTTGGCCTCAGATGTGCTGACTGGCACAAGGTCTTGATATCGCACAAATAAGTGCTACAAAACCTTTCAGAGATGTTCAAGAACTGGAGCACCTGGAGCCTTCCCCATTGCTAGATCTTTGGGCAATTCCTAGATATTCTGGCATCTGAATCTCAGTGGTGAGATGTGATCCTCTTCTCTGCTGTTCTTTTAACGACACAAGGATTTTTTTCCCCTAAATCTGACGATGCTCATTAGGAGCCTGCCAGTAGTATCATGTGTTGCAAGCTTGTTCCAGGCATGAAAAGCAGAGGACAGCTCTGAATTGAGAAAATCTGCATTCACTCAGAATATTGTGAATCACCCACATAGAGCAGGGATGTTGGTCTGCTTAAAGTTAAGCATCTGCCTAACATCTTGGCTGGGTTTAGGTCACATTTCTGATGAACAGTTTATTTCATGAATTCCACTCTCTCAATTGGCCGTTAACAAAGGGCACATATATTCAGATACAAATATAAATATATTTTAAGATTTGTATAACTGAACATATATCCCCAAATATTCATTATTTAAAAGCATTTACTAATGTATTTTCAGATTAATTCCTGGTATTTGAATCACTGCCAGTATTAATACTGGGCTGCCTTCAAGTTTAATAGTAGAATTGTATTTTAAAATATATGTTCACTGGAGCTGATTTGATGTTTTTTTAATGATGAGATTTCTTTACAATTGCTTTAAAAATGACCTTTTGACCAAAGACAAAATGCTAGAATAATTTTTTCCTTTCATTTTTGGGCAAAACTTTATAATGTTTAAAGGAGAAAAAGAAAAGAAACCCTCAAAACCTAAAATCTTTCAGTATATATATTTTTCCTTGTTTTCAGCAAGAATTTTTAATTTGGATGTGTTGAAACACCACATTCCTTATTCAAAAGACTATTTTTTTAAACAGTTTTTGATGTGTGACATAGCTGTTATTTTACGAGAAACCTGAAACATTTTGCTGGAAATTTTTACTGGAGAAAAAACAAAGTTCAATTTTCAAGCTCTCGCGCTCACACGCACAAATGGCATTTTTCATTCATCCAGCTCTGGTCTTCACTTCGGATCTCCCGCTGAAAGTGAACAGCATAGGGGCAAAGCGAATTAGCTGAACTAGTAAAGCAATTCAGACAAATGCAGGAGGAAATGTTCCTTATTATTATTCATCAGCTCCTACTTGAGATAGCCCATGTTAACATTTAGCCTCAAAAATTTTCAGAGCAGGGTATGAACATCATCCGGTTAAGTGGGAGAGAAAAATAAAGCTGGGGGAGATTAGATGCTCTCCTGTCAAAGACCATCACCTTCACAGCTTGGCCCAAATTCAAGAGCTGTCGTAAATTCAGCCCCTGGGACTGGGCTGACAGGGTGAAGTCGCTCCTATATCCTCCCCACAAACTGTTCTGCTCAGACTCTTCCCATCACAATGGTGCCTGCCAGTCCAATCTGATGGCGATGCTAAAAGGAAGAGGCGTCGGGGACGTCTCCCTGATATGTATTTATAGCGATACACGAGCTGGGCTGTGGTCACTCCAGCGCTGGGAGCATGATGACAGTAAGGAAGGAATGCGTCCAGGAGAAAAGGCTGGTTCGCAAACAGATGGAGAGAGCCCACAGGTCCAAAATCTAGCAACACTCAGCAAAAAAGACGTTACCACACGGGGCAAGGCTTTCTCCCCCCCTTGCCTCGTCACCACTCACATTCCTAACATACAAGGTGCTATTGTTTTCCAGCCCTTGATTTACTCTTCCTAAGGGTGCTGCTGTCTGGAATTAGAGGTCAAGAAAATGTGGCTTCTATTCTTACTGTCCCCCCACAAATCACTCCTTGCTGTGTTCCAAAAGCATCTCTCCCCAAATACAATCCCCCCGCAGCAGCCCCACTAGATGCTTATATTTCTATTCCCTTTCCTCTGTGCCCCCAAATACAGCTCTTCTGAGACACGTGATGGATTTGGGTCCTTTATCAGGGATGTTAAATTTGTTTATGGATTTGGGTCCTTTATCAGGGATGTTAAATTTGTTTATAAGGAATGTTAGATTTGACGATAGTAGTGGAGGATTATTTGAGAGCACGAGATTTTGGAGGGGATGATAGGGGAAAGAAGGACCAGAAAGACACAGATTTTGTTTGAAATTCTGAGCAAACACCCTGTGCCCTGTGCTGGAGGGAAGGCACATCTGCATTGCAGTGACTTCAGTGAGTGCCAAGGACCCAAGGTCTGCATCTGCCTTAGCCATCAGTAAGCCCTTGAGTATGCCCTCAAGTCAACACCTCACCTCCCCAGGTCTCATTTTCCCTCTCAACAGAATGGGTGAATTACAGTTTCCCGGCTTTAAACTGTCTCTCCAACTTTACTACACAAAATGGTTTATATGACTGCAAAGCACTTAATTGTTTTTGCCCTGGATTGCAGCATCGGTCCTACACCCAAAATAACGATGGGTTTGTTTTGGTTGTTATTCTGACCCATATTGCAAACTTTGAGCTGGAAAGCCATGTTTTATTTCCAGTTTGCACAGATGCAAACAATAACTTAAGACGCACAATGCTGAATTAGGTTGTTTGGCTCATTGCTCTTGGCAGATACTTTCAGCATTAACTGTGGTCCAGGAAAGATGTCTTCTGCCCAAAGAGCCCCAGGATTGTGACTCGCAGGTGAGTGAATAACACTGTAAGTTTGGAGATCGCTCCTTGCTGTGGACACTCTCTGTGAGCCCGTGGGGGAATCACTAATGCTCTTCTTGCAAACTCTGACCCTCATAATAGTGAAACATAAAATCAGGGCAGCATTGCAAGAGACTGCAGAAAGCCCACCCTAAGGTTTACCACCACTCCTCAAGATTTAGTACCTGGTAGTTAGCCAAGTAATACTATCATTCCAAGTGCCTCTATTTATTTATTTTTTTAAATTTTATTTAGGCACATTCCATTTATTTATTTACTAACCCATTAATCGATATATAAATGTTTCATCCATTGTCCCTGTAGATTAAGGACAGATGGGATGACCTTATCATAGCACAGATGATACTGCATCTTTTCCATATCTTTGTTTATCATGTATTTTGGAAAGACATCAAACCTTAATGTAGAGACAGCAGCTTATGAAGAAGGTGACATATCCCTTGAGCAGCAATTTTAAATGATTAATTATTCTCTCCATGAAAAATCTCCAAAACCTTTTTGGATTCTGAACATAGCTGAAGTAATAGTATTTTTTAAAATACAAATCAAAAACGCCCACTTGTTGACTTGCAACCTGGCGGAAGCAGAATCATTCATTTCTACGGAGAGATTCCTCTTTGTTGTTACTGGCATGTTAAACATGTTAAGCAGACACATTCTAGAAATATGCTTTTGATCAGAATAGTGATGATATAAGATAAACCTTTCTTACAGAGCAGTTGAGCTGGTTGGGACATGTCTTTTATCCCACAAATGGCATTAAAAGCAAAGAATTTTAGTTTTCATCAAAATATTTAGTTTATGTCAAAACTTCAAGTGTTCAAGAGGTTTTGGTGAAAAAAAGAAAAACAAACCTTTTCCATTTTTGGCAACAGAAAAATGTTAGGGGGAAGAAAACTAAAACTTTCAGTAACAGTAAAAAAGTCAGCTTTTTGCGTCTCTAATTTTTCAATGGAAACTTAAAAAACTGTCAAAGTTTAATGTGTTGGTGGAAATTTTCGCTGTGATGAAAATCACTACTTTGTCAAAACAAATGACTGAAGAAAGCATTTGAACCAACTGCTTTCAGTCTTTGGGAGCCTCTCATGATCTGATCTGCTCACTTTTCTGAGGGGGTTTCCATCTCATAATTGAAAGTTTCCAGAAAGAAATCAGGACTTGGCTGATTTGGGGTGCATGTATGCACATGTGAGATCACAGGCTTGCACTGGTCCCCACCTGTGAGTTAGGACAGCTTATCCCCCAGCCTTTAACCAGAGATATCAGACAGACAACCTGAAAAAGAGTGAGTGTAGCTCTGTGAAGGATCAGATGGGTTCACAGGTCATCTCTGCAGCTGAAAGTGATCACACCATGCCTGTATCATGAGGGAAGGAGCCGTGGGAGGAGGAGGATAAGGAGGAAGGTTAAGGCATGGTCAGCAGTGGGAAAAGTCTATTTCTGTGTCTCCTATATTGATATTGAAGCATAAATGGTGGTGGGGTAAACCCTTCTGTGTGCAAGGATAAGAGATCATACAGGTGGATGTCTGCACAGGCATGTCGAGAGGATCTTTCTCTTTATTCCCTAATTTTGTGTATTCCCTAATAACTCCCTTACTTACTAACCAAAGTTAATCTGACTTGCTGAGGAGGAAGAGATCTCAAAAACTTACATGAGTTTACCAAATGTTGTGCAGATAGGCAGCCAGATGGAGGCAAAGTACCCTCAAAGGAAGGGCTGCAGTGTAAACATGCCCCTTACTTGTCACCGGAGAGTCCACAGAGGAGTTCACACTCCAGGCATAAATCCGTTGAAAACTGAGCTATAGGACTGTGTATTGCTTATAAATAACGACTCTTGTTACAGCAGTAATTTGAGCAGCGGGAAAGCGGAGGCATGCTATGACTGCACTTGTTCTCTGCAGAGAAGACATAAATCCACATCTTCTGGTCTGCGTAACAGCACAACACACAGCGAACGCTAGGAAGGGCTCCAGCTGTAAATCACGGCTGGCTCCCTGCTGCTGTTGCTTTCGAGATCTTTGCCGAGCAGTTTGTGCTAGGCTGTGTGTAACAGCGTTGCCTTTAGAGGCTGGAGGTGCGAAGAATCAAGCTTCATTATGGGGGAAGGCAGGGAGGAAGGATGGTCTCCCCATCACATCTATGTAGGACCTCAGCTCCAGACCTGACATTGGGATGGGAGCTTTTTGCAGGAATGTTCCTATTACAGCACGATTGGTCATTACCTTGTGACCCAATTTCCTGTAAGTGAGTGTTACAGACAGTGGAGTGCCCCAGGGCCTAGGAGATGCCTACAGACATGAGACTTGCAGAGTAACCATGCCTTTCTGGAGTGCAGCTGGAGGTCACACAGGATGCCCCAGGTTATCTACAATAATGCTTAGTGCCTGTGTTTTGGGAAGCAAATCATATTTGACTTACTCTGAATGCTAAATGACACCATCAGGCAATTTCTATGTATGCTTACAACTGCCCTTAACTATGTGGAATCAAATTGCTCAGTCATCTTCAAAATAATGTAGAGTTTTGGCCAAGAGGAAGGGAATAAATTGTTCTCCCTACTAGGGACAGGTCAGGAGGTTGTGGGTTGGACTACTGGGAAGAGTGCTTAGGCTGGACATTAGGAAACACTTTCTATCAACAACAAGAAGAAGTGATGCAATTCACTGCCTGGAGAAGCTGTGAAGTCTCTCACCAGATGATTTTAGGAAGGAGGCAGATAGCCATGCTTATCTGCCAGTGAGGGTCAGAAAAAGTCAATCCCACCTCAGGGCAAGGTGCATGAACAAGATAACCCCTGAAGACCCTTCCAGGCCTTTTTCTCTTTAATTATTTGGGTTCATATTCCTTCCTGCAGAACCACCGACAGGTCAGGTTCCTTTATGGCAGAAGTAATGCAGACACTAAAGAGATAATCACTACCCCAAAGGATTTATGCGCTAAAAGACGCATCTCTGAGGTGTAGGAGGAAGTGACTGAGCCAAAATCAGGAAGTAGGTCAAGTAGCAGAAATAGGAATCAGCTTCAGGGCTGCTGTCCCTGAATCCACGGCCACCAGACAGCACTTCATCCTCTATTGTTAGTATTGACTGTAGACCCTTTGGTCTTTCACAGGCCATGCTGTTCTGCTCAGCAAAGGTAAAAGGCATTCCTAATGGGGCATAAATTTATTGCCAAATTAATTCTTCACTGCTGCAAATAACCCTTTGATTTTGGAAAAGGAGCAAATTAAAAGTGAGACACACACAAGTACTTTAAGGGAAATAAAGGCAACAAAGGCTGCAGCTGGACAGAGTTCAATACGAGCAATTAAGAACAGTTGTTTGCAAGCAAGGTGACTGTGAGGTGAAGTCCTGCAGTGCGTTGTTGTTCAACCCTGGTTATTTCTCCTGAGTTGGCCTTGTGGAAACACTAGTTATTCTGCTTGCATGGTGGAGACTTTCCAGTTCATGCCAGGGGCCTTTGCTGCAACCACAGGTTCTTTTTGTTTATGCAATTGCAACTGCCATAAACATTTCTGGGTGCAATGGTTTACCTTGACGCTAAAATCTTCTGTGCAAAAAAATGTTGACCTTTCCTGTTTTCAGTTACCAGTTAGTGTTGTGTTGGGTATACATGTGTGCATGTTGTGGGCTCTTTATGTGTGCCATAACCACTTTAGACTTCAATGAATGAACAAGAAGCAATTCTCTGGAGCCTCCTCCAGAGCTCACGAGAGGAAGCAAACAGAGCAGCATGGTAATTTTGAGAACATTCCTGATTGCATTTGCATGCACACTCTGTTCCTCTCACAGGCAGCTCTGCTCGTACTTATGTTCATACTTGGGGAACAAACCACAGCCTCCAGTGAAGCAGGGAACGATGGTGAGAACAGGCAGTTCTTTGGGATCACTTCACACAGCAGTTGCCAGATTGAAACGAGATGAGGAAACTCTCCAGCCTTGCACATGCCTACACCATGTGGGCTGTGATTACAAATGCTCTACTGGCCCTCTCCTGCCTGAGAACTTCACCTATGTGGTCCATGGCAGCTGCAGGAGTTCATGTCCCAGGCACTGCTGCATCTCTGCTGATGCCGTGTCACCTTTTTAGATTTCAGCCTTGACCTCCAGTGTAAAGGTTGTGTAGGGAAACATGCTCTACCGTGGTGGGGCATGTTGGGCAGAAATTTATGGAAGAATTGGATTCAATATCAAGTCTTTGGAAACAAAGGAACTTGAAGCGGCACACCAAGGAAATCCACTTCTGCAGTGCCACCACAGCATTTACTCCAAGACTGAAGCATTCAGCTCTGATGTCCTGATTTGTCTGGTGGAGCAGATCAGCCATGAATTTATTCAATTATTCAGCCCAAAAAACATAGGAAATAGGAGTCCCTTGTTCAACCAGTATCACTGAGAAGTGCAGAGGTACTGTGAAATCTGTGGTTATAGTCTCCTTTGTCCATCCCACAGCCATTACTCCTAAAATCTTTTGGGCACAGGCCAGTATAGCTCCTGAGAAGTCCAGGATCAATGTCTATTGGTATCAGATATATCGGGGGTTGGGAAGAAACAGCAGGAGCCTCCCCAGTACAGGACAGAAAGGAGATTTCAGGGAGGGCAGAGCAAACCTGGCAGAAGCAACCTGAATGGTTTGCACCAACAGTCTCGCTGTGCTCCCTTCGCTCCTTCATCCCCTTCTGAGCTCGCTTAGTTTCCTGCTCTGGACTCCACTCCTGCTCAATGGCTTTCTTTTCCTTTTCTTTTTAGTGATCTCCTACAGAAAAAAAAATAAAGAAATAAAACCCTTCTTGGATCTTCTTCCATCCTTCTTAACTATTATTATAATGCCACTGATAATGGCACTCACTTCTGCACTGTTTCAGCCAACATTGTATAACCCCACTAATACCTTTGATTCTATCTTAATTTTATGTTAAAGTCAGTTTGGTGTTAATCTCTTCAGGGAGAGAAACATCTATTTCTCTGGGTTTCTACAGAGATAGAAGATTCCTCTTCATGTCTGGCTTTTAGCTGCTTCGGTAGCAGGCAGGAGTAACCATCGCAGAACAGCTGCCATCAGTATTTGGTGGAAAACATCTAACAGAACCTTGGGAAAACTGACCAAACTTCCCCTCTCCCTGCTAATCAACTTGGGGATAAAAAGACGGAAAATCAGGCAGTGGAACATTTATGGTTTAATTTCTGTAGTTTGGAAGACATCCAGTTAGGAGAACGTGATACACGGCATTATAAAAACAGAAGGTGAGAGAAGGAAAAAGAAAGAAGCAAGGCACTGTATAATAAAAAAGACACAGTCAAAAAAAAAGAAGTATCAAGCAACCTGGCAGGATTTCAGCATAGTAGGTTCGCAGAATACAGCAGTAATCAATTGAAAGAAAGCAGTTTGGCATAGGAGGAAGTCTAGCAAGTGAAGTGCTAGATGGGGATATGGTAATGAGGACTGATGTGGTAAAACACTGGGAAAACCCATTCTTGAGGGGGCACAGTCAGTGATTTTCCACAGGCTGAAGTAGCTGACAGGGTACCAAAAGGCGATGCCAGAACACTGTAGGTCAGGGAGGCAAAAGAAGGTGGGAAGCAGTGTAAGTGAGAAGCAACCAAATAAAAACACTCAGAGGAAGCTGAGGCTTTGAGGGAAAAGATAAGGGCAGCCAAAAAGCAGTCTGAATTAATGGATAAGCAACATAAAAATGTGCTTTTACCAATGTATCAGGAGAAAAGGAGGGACAGGGCACAAGTGACTCAAGACAGCTGTAATACCATGTCCTTTTTATAACCTTCCATCGGCAAGGAAAAGAAGCAAACAAAAACAAGAAGAAAAAAAAAAGGAAAATATGTTTGAACAATTGGGACTCAACCTGTAAAAATAGCTCTTGGTAGAAAAGAAGTAAAGAAATATGTGGAAAATTGGATAAGAAACAAACTGGCCAGTGCCAGGTGATATGAATCTGGGAATACTACAGTTACAAGTGAGCAAATTTTATCTACCACCCTGCAGATACAGGTTAAGAGCAGAAGACCTGGAAAAAGTGAAGGTTGTGCCAGACCTTCAAACAATCAAAAGAATTGCACTCCTGGTAATTACCATTCTGGAAATGTAACCTCTGACTCAAATACAATAATTGAATAAGTATGAAGGGAAAGGACTTGGGAGTGAGCCTGAAGCTGGAGCCTGAAAACTGAGCCTGAGCATCAAGAAAATCTTCCTGGAAATAAGAAATGTTAACCTATGGAATAACCATCTCATAAAGAAGATGTGAGAGCCCCTTAGCTGGGAATATTTACACCTACGTAGGATGGAGAGCAGAAATGCAAGGAAGAGGCCTGAACTAGCAAGGAGACAGACTGGATGTCTCTGCAGCGCTTCTAGATAACAGATATACGTTATCAGTATCTTGAAGGAATGCACACTTTGAAAATAAGAACATTGAAAATTGGAGTGCTGATGTATCTCTAGTCAATTCAGATAGCTCCTGCATTTTGAGGACATTTAAAATGGTAACTTACATTTTTCTTCTTTTTCTGCAACAAGCTTTCTAAACAAACGAGGTCAGGAAAATTTTATTGTATCTCTTCATACTGATACCTGTCCCTCTGTCTCTCCGTGCTCTGGTAGAGACCATGAGGGTGGATATCTCAAACTCTGCTCCTTCCTGTCCTTCTCCAGCTCAGCCACCTCTTTCCTCTAACATGATGCTTCAGCGCATGAGCTCAGTGTTGATAGGGAACGAAAGCTGAGAAACAGATTCCAGAGTGAGCAAGGGCAGCAAATAAAAAAGAAACTCCCCTGAGCATAGCAGTGGCTTAGCTACAGGGAAGGGGATGGTACATCATGGGAGGGAAAACAAGCAGAACTATTGGGAAAAAGGAAGCTCTGGAAGGCAGAGAGGGGGATGAAGGCTGTCTCTGATCCTGGTAGGAGAGGAAGACAAAGCTGGTCCCTCATGGTCCACACTCAGGCCAAAAGCTATGCCCATACGGTGTCCAGGGTGCATCTCTCACATGCCAGACCCCTGGATGCTCCTCCATAATGCACGTACAACCCTGGCTCCAAAATATCAGCAGCCTCACAAGGTAAAATGTGGAACAGGTAGGACACAATTGGCATCCAGAACAATGGCAGAGATGTTCCAGCTGTGGGGAATTTGTTAGGTCAAAAAGCCAGGGGGAAAAATTCCATTTAGAAAGAAAAAAACCTCCTTCTCCAAGAGGGAGATATTTTGTTCGAGGCTGTTCAGCCAGTCCTGGCAGTGAACTTGGCCAGAGAACGACATTCTCTCTCGATGGATGCATCAGTCACAGCTTTTGCCCATTCCTCAAGTTCCTTCTCCCTGCTAACCAGTGTCACTCCTGCCTTCTCCGGCCTGAGTCACAGCAGGTTCCTTCTCATCCAGCTCCCTGCAGCGGCCTGGCCTGGGGAAAGCATGGGGATGGCTCTGTTTGGAGTGTTTTTTTAAGCATTGTTTATAGTTTACTCCTCCTGAGCACTTGTATATTTTTGTTGCAGCCCACTCACATGCACAGCTAGCAAACACACAGGCCAGGGCTCCATGCAGTCCCTTAGCACTCCAGGACTCTGCATCATTATCCGAAAACTGCAGGAGATGACTTTTATTTGAAAAGAAAACAGCCATGTCAGGCTATTCCACACTCCCCTGCCCCAGCCTGAAAGTCCCCACTCTGTGTCCTGAGTCTTTCTTGGAGAGCAATTTTGCATACCGAAGCTAAGATTGCTCTCAAAGATGCCAAAGGAATTTGGTTCCTCAGCTCCCAAGGAAATACTTTGAAATTAGGTGTACACATCTCTCTGATGACTCTGAATATTTCCACTGATAACATTTTTCAATAGACTCTTCCTCTCCCAGTCCTGCAAGGGAAAGTATTGCTCTCCTGACAACCCACTGGAAACAGTATGATGTTTGATATGTGTTTGAGCTAAGATGCTTTGTCTCAGTGTACCCAGACAGCAGCAATCCCTTTCCTGCAGAGTCTAGTGGAAAGAGCTGTCAAGGTAATTACCATTACCATTTTTTTACCACAAGGAAATGAGACACAGAAAGAAATGCAGGTTGCTAAAGCCATGCTAGAAGCATGTAGGATAGTTAAAGGTTAAATTCAGATTGCTCAAAGCCAACATAATGTCATCACTGTAATGTAGTTCCCTCCATGTCACGGGTTTTATGCCCTTTCTGGCCATAGGGCTTTGCTGGACAAAGAGGGGAATAGCACTGTGGTCCTTTTTGTATGATCTCTTCTGGAGACCATACCACTCACATGAACACCAGTCCCAAGGAGCCCCTCCTGGAAGCCACTGGCTTAGTAACTGTGACCAGCTCTCACTAGGAGCTGCAAGGCATCATGTAGGGAAGGAAGTCCCTCTGCACCCTTCGGCTGCCCTAAGGTCGTTGATAATGAGGGATGTGATGAAACCATATATAGACATTCACACATACATATACACATGCCATGTTCATACCAGTGGAGGAGGGAGCAGAAGGATTTTCAGGAGGAGGGTCACGAGATGAAATGAAGTGAAGAAAAATTTGGATGTGCTCTCAGGAAAATATTTGTAAGTGAATATGTGTCGAGCTGTGGAATGGTCTCCCAGAGGGAGTGGTGGAAGGGTGGAAGCCCCTTGACTCAAGTCATTTCGAAGTGGACAGGACAAAGCCCTTGGGACTACACAGTACGGAAAATCCTGCCGTGTCTAGGGTCAGCGGATGGACCAAATGACCTAGTGTAATAGGTCTTTTCCATCCCTGATTCCAGTGAGTCTCTGAGAACCCTTAAGACTTAGTGGGAACCATGAAACCAAAGACCCATGAATATAGCTCACATACCAAGATGTTAATGTCATTGCCAGACCTTTGGTCCCTTTGGCTGAGCTAACCAATGGACCTGGGATTCCCTCCAGCGTCTTCTTTGGTGGCTTTAAGAGCTCTAAATGTAAGTCCGAATCCAGACATCTCTGCTCTTGTGCTAGGGCAGATCAAACTGCAAAGTGTGAAGAGAAACGAATAAAAACTCCATAAATTGTTCTTATCTGTTCCATTTCATATCTGAATGCAGAATGGTCTCCATCCCCTTTCCTTACAGCGAAGACAAGTCTGTTTGACTGCTTGTACATATTCATGGCATGCTTCGTGCAACAGTGCCAGGACTTTAGTGCAATCGGTGTGAACAACAAACTTATTTTACCTTCTCTTCTCCTTTTCTTTTTAGTGGAGACTTGGGCAAATTCCTCTGGAAACTGAAAAGTATTTAGTGGAGCAAAGGTGTGAAAATAGCTGAGGACTCAGTGTTGGAAAAGTACTGTTCATAACAGCATTTGTTTGTTGCTCTCATGAGGAAATCTAAGTGCCATAAGACTGAAATGACAAGTGGATACAGTTCTGATTTTACATCCCATCCACATAATGATAATTCCAGCAGGCACAAGGCTCCTTTATAGCAGGCAGAGACGTGCTATAAAGTAACCCTGATCTACTAAGATTAGAGGTTTTTAAGGTTTCTTGTTGTTGGCCATCTTGGGTCAATACGTTCAAAAGTTTCTAGTGATTTAGATGTAGTTCTGCTGAGCCAAGCTGTGTAGAAAAGGCTCTAAGTTTTTATGTGTAAGTGTTTGTGATTAACCTTTTAAATTGAAGGGAACTGGGAATTTGTAACTGAAAGCAGCTAAAAACTGTTGCTCATTTCTGAATATTTCAGTCAGGCCTGCATGTCACTCCCCCCAAAAACCCTCCTTCTGAATAAACACAGTGGCGAAGAGCTTTGGGCACAACCAGGCTGCTTGAGGCATCTGCCTCTGCACGATTCACAGAGGAAGGAATAATTGCCCAGACAGAAATGAGCCCTGGATGTGTCAAAGCAATAGTCATATACAGAGTTTTAAAACACTCTCAGGATGGAATTTCTTAGCATGGTCCAAGGAGGTTAAACTCAGGATTAGAAGGCTTAAACTTTGTAATGGAAAGATGAGAAAATATTTCAACACTACTAGGCAATAGAATATATTCTGACAGAGAGCGATGGGTGACCTACTGCACGGTTTCTTTAAGAGCACACTATCCAGACCTGCATCATTCATGGGAAATAACTGTCCCCAGTACTAGTTTTGGGCTGGCACCAATGACAATGATCTGCCAAACTTTGGAGCATGAGACATCGACAAAGTACACCATCATTATCCTTCACTGGAGGTCATTAGCACTGCTCATGGGATGGAGAAATGGGTCGCTCTACTCAGTTGTCTGATTTTCACATGCTTTTTCAGAGCCAATTATGTTGCTATTCACTGTTATGACTTAAAAACTGTCTTTGTGGCCTTTCTGTAGCAAGTTTTCCTCTCTTGACATCCTGTTGAGAAGAGGTAGTTGGACAGAGTAGTTGCATATAAACTAAGAGAGCAGTACCAAGTAGGTGAGGAGTCCAAAGAGATGTAAGGACTTCCAAGCTAAGATGACACTAACCCACTCCTTGAAAAACTTTACCTGAAAAAATGACTACCAGAAACATCATCTATTGCTCTTATTTCAGAGGAATTAAGCAAAGGAGTATCGAATGGGTGGTATTTTAGGGTGGGAAACTTCTCTGCACAAATTAAATTTTCCAGAAAGTGGTGTAAGTGATGCAATACAAACTTCTCATCTCTGTACTAGATTTGTTTGCCAGAATTAATTTGAGGGTCTTTCTTTTGGTAAGACATAAACCAAAATCCCAGTGGCCACTCCCAGTTATCCAAGTTCTCCAGAGTCTCTCTTTTCTTAAGTAAAAGTAGGTGTAAGCTGGTTTCTAGGCCAAATTCTGATTCATATTCTGCCTACCCACACTTATTTTTACTGTAATTTTAACTGGACACAGTTCTTCTGTTGGATACAATCATCCTCTTCCCTTCCTGTGCTAAACTGATGTTTGGTTATGGTTGTGAACTTTCCAGCTTAGAGGCAGCTGCATTTCAGAGCGGGGTAATGCAATCGTTACATTCAGTGGATATACTGTAAGTTCAGAAACGACGGCATGGAAAACACTATGTACAGGAAACTTGTAGAGCTAACATGCAGGACTAAGTAACAATCACCTCTGAAAAGATCTATTCATCTTTCTCTTCTTCATGGGAAACACGCGAAGGAGGCAACGTTCATTTGCATTTCCGTCTAGAAATTAAATCAGGGAAAGGAGGCTTCTGTGAGGCTCACTTGACTATTCCTTCCTTAAACTGTGTGCTGGCTCTAATAAGCTGAGGTTCTAGAAGCTGAGCTCATCTGTTAGTGAGAGACAAAAGTCTAGAGAACAGACTCAGTTTTCTGGGAAATAGAGAAAGTTGGTTTTGAAAGAGCAAGCACTGATGGGAAAGAACCATTTGATGGGATGGAGTGGGCAGGTGGAAGCAGTGAGTCACAGAGGATCTGGGATGTGAAGACAAGTAGGAGGAAAGACTGTTGTGCTCCAGTGGGCTATGTTCCAGTCCTGGACCTCCTCACACGGATTTGGGCAAGTCATCTGGAGTGACATCTCTCAGCTGCTTGGCCTTAACAAATAGGATCAAAAGTGGCCACTATTGGAAACTCTAAGAAATTCTGGGACTCACGTTCCTCCTTTTAAACATGGCATACTGAGCAGCACTCCTAATTCTTTCCTTCTTTTCTGCCATCTCCTTGCCATCTTCTTTTATTTAACAGTAATATCAAGTTAGAGGTTCATTGAGCCTTAGGCTCATTAGGAGAAACTGAACCTCTTGGAGTTTGCTTGAACCTGCAACGGGCTGGGTATGATGACAGAAGCTGCCACCGGATTGCTTAGCAGTCCTTAGTACTAAGCAGAAGGCGGCTGGATTGCTGTGTTGAAAGAAATTGCAGACTAATCTGGAGTAGGCAGTGGTTTGTATCAGGCAAGGGTATTTTTTGCTAAGAAAAATCCAAGAATGTTCTCCAATATAAGGCATAGTTTTGTCCCTGGAGAAGCAGTGAGACAACTGCTGTCATTTCCTGGCCTTATATGATATCACATGGGGCAGGCTGCAGATCTCTGTGGCCCTGCAGTGTCCAGTGGTATGCATATTCAGTGACTCCAGATGTGAAAGGCAGTTCCAGGGATGTGAAGACACCGAACACGTTATCTTTGGTCCCACCAAGGGCAGAATCAGAAGGCCGTATTCTTTCTTTCATATCCCTGCATGCAGAAATGGCAGCTTCCCCTCTTCTCTTGCCCTTGCCCTCTGCTAATTCAGCAGAAAGGATAATCCCCTTGAAATCATCACCTCCTTAGTAGGTCAGAACTGCTCCATTTTGAGGGATTAGCACAGTGGGGCCTGATTACTGCGCAGCAAACCTCCCCGCGAAAACCTTTGCCATTTGGAGACATGACCGTCCATTCGCATACATGGAAGCACTTCACCACTTCCACTCCATCAGAGCTGACATTTCACTGTCTCTGACTTCAATAGAAATGGGCTCCAGCTTTTCTATTTTTATTTTTCACATGGTCTTCCTTGTTTGCAGTGCTTTAATCAAGTAAAACCAAAATAAAGCTTCTCCCCATCAGAACTCAGAAAGCCCCTCTGAAGGAGGAAGCAGTTGGAGTCAGCAGACATATCAGTGAAAGAATGAAGGTCATACTTTGCATAATATATTTATCTTGGAAAACATAATTTTATTCAGGCTATCCAAGAATTCAAGTGCTGAAACTAACACTAAGTCAACAGCACTTATAGTAATGAAATAAATTCTTTATAACAATCCAGCAGAAGGAGTTGACAAGGGTTTTGAATGGCTTGTTTTTATTAAAATTCTTTCATTCTTGCAAACCAGCATTGTCTGTGTTTCTTGGATATGGCCAATGTAGAGACACCGTGCAAAGTCTAAGCTGGAGTTTATTTAGTCTGCCTGCCTGCAGCAAAGAAAAATAAAATGCTTAATAAAAGATTTCCTTCTGTGGGAGACCCTGCAATTTGCAGATTGTAAGATAAGGGGGCTGTTTAGAGGAAGGTATAATTCTACATCTAAACAGAGATGGCATTCCCAGTAGAAGTTAATAAGAATATATCTTCAGCATTTGGTTAACCACAGACCTGAGTGAGAGCCACTAGAATTGAAAGCTTAAACTGTTCTTAATTGTACTGTAAAGCTCAAATGAAAATATTTTTTATGCTCGGTCTTTTTAATCTAAATATGATTTAAATTCATCTGTACTATTTACCTACTGACAGTAGTATATCAAACCTTTATTTCATGACCTCTCAGATGTACTTTCTCTGTGAATTTGAAACTTAATTTCCAGTGGCCCTGAAACATCGACATTCGGTTGTGTTACAGCTACACCGCTTGCCTGAGCAGCAAAATGTAGTTTCTACTTCTGCTCATTTTAACTTTGCCTAGAGATATGTTTCATCATGTTAGTATGAGATGTTGTGTGTGGGTAGTTGTTGCTGTGCTCAGGCACTCAAGGCAGGGCAGTTATTGTATGTGAAATATAATCTGGGGGAGGGCAGGTCCTGAAGTGGGTCCTCTTGCGTGATCTTGGACATGGAAAACTTTCTTAACTTCAGTGTCTTCCCTTTCAGACTTCCAGCCTAACTCTCCAGATGGTCACCACACAGTCTAGGGACCCATAATTCCATAGGACTTCTCCCCATTCATCCCACCAACCAGAAAATCTCATGGAATCATAGAATGGGTTGAGTCGGAAGAGACCTTTAAAGGTTATAAGGGACACCTTCCACTAGCCCAGGTTGCCCAAAGCCCCGTCCAACCTGGCTTTGAACCCTTCCAGGGAGGGGGCAGCCACAGCTTCTCTGGGCAACCTGTGCCAGGGCCTCACCACCCTCACAGGGAACAATTTCTTCCTTAGATCTGATCTAAATCTCCCCTCTTTCAGTTCAAAACCATTACCCCTCGTCCTATCCCTCCCCCCTGATCAAGAGTCCCTCCCCCCTTTCCTGTAGCCCCTTTAAGCCCTGGGAGGCCACTCTAAGGTCTCCCCGGAGCCTTCTCTTCTCCAGCTGAACCCCCCAACTCTCTCAGCCTGTCCTCACAGGGGAGGTGCTCCAGCCCCCTGAGCATCTTCATGGCCTCCTCTGGCCCTGCTCAGGCAGGTCCGTGTCCTTCTGCTGTTGGTGCCCCCAGAGCTGGACCCAGCACTGCAGGGGGGTCTGATGAGAGCGGAGCAGAGGGGGAGAATCCCCCCCCCTCGCCCTGCTGCCCACACTGCTCTGGGTGCAGCCCAGGACACGGTTGGTTTTCTGGGCTGTAAACTCACACTACCAGGTCACCTTGAGCTTCTCATCAACCAACACCCCCAAGTCCTTTTCCTCAGGGAGAATCTCCAAGATTTTGCAGTCTAAATATCCTAACACCCCAGTCATAGAACAACAAAGAGGAGAAAAATTAACAAAACCTTTGCCACCCTCTTTTGCAGCACTGAAATAGAAGACATAATATTCTTCTCTCACAGATGTTCTGCAAGAGGAAAGAATGAGTCAAAGGCTTTACAGCAGCCCTGTAGCAGAGCCAAGAAGACAACTCAAGTCACCTGTGTCCCACACTCCCATTTTGACCATAAAACCATGATGCGCTTGCTTTCTGTTCCTCAAAATACACAAGCTGTCAATGCCTCATAAAGTTCAGACCAAGTTAAGATTTGCATCCTAGTTAAACTTCCAAGGGCTGTCATGTCAAAATCTTTGGGAATTTAAAATGGGGGAAAGTGGTCCATATGTCTCAACAGACTTTGAATGAGATTTAACTGAAGTTCCTACAGTACCTTGTCTATGGTTTGCACTTCTGGTTTAATAGCTATATAGAGATGGTTATGCTTTCTCTATATCCCTCTCCTCTTCTCTTTGTTTCACCTGGGAAGCTTCTGCATTCTGTCTTCAAATCCACCATGCTCTTGATGTGGATTTGTTGGATGAAGCGTGCTTTCCAGAAAATCCCATTCAGCTGGCTTCCAGAACTGGGTTACCATTCATACTCCTTCCCTCTCTTTCATATGCTATCTCCTTTAAGAACAGCATTTGTGCAGCATTACATCTCTATAAACAGGGCCATTAGGAGTTAATATTTCTGTGCTACCTCTTCTTAGAGCCAGATTTTGGTATCTGAACCTACACTGAGCACACATAATCCACAAGTGGCCTTACTGTGCCAGACCCTCTGTGGGTATAAATGGCTATAACCCCTATCTATTTTCAGATTTTGTACAACACCATAATAATGGCTTTCAGTGAATCTACACCAGTTTGCACTAGCTGAGGTGCCAGCTTACGGACTTTAGTGCAGCCACTCCTGGAATACCGGGTGATACCATGTTTGGATCAGTTACCTGCCCTAGCTCTGGAGAAAGAATTCTGTTCTTAAAGCCACTATGTTAAAATGTCACCTTCTTATACAATATTGTTCCCTTGATAACTGTAGGTTCCAAATGCTTATTTATGGAGAAGGCATGTTTTTATTTTCATTAAAGTTTTGGAGTTTATCCAGTTAGAAGAATCTCAGGTCTCCAAACCAAACCGAGAGATCAAACTCTGAGCATATTATCTTGATGACTGCCACAGCCTGCATGAACACAACTTGATTCTCAGACCCCAGCTTGGGTTCCACACTGATGGGTCATCAAGAAACACTATAAATAAATCCAGTCTCTATTTGTGAAGGGGGCAAACATTTTAAGGGCTGCAACACCCCTCTATACAATTCTGGTAGTATGTTTTTTAGAAGCACCTGGGGTTTTTGACCATGCAGAGGCAGAGGCAGAGGCCAGCCTGGGGTAGGAGGATCATGTCTTCTTCTTGCACTTTCAAGACAGGGCACACTGTTGGATCAGTGGTTAAAACAAACACAGGCTTCTGTAGCAGGAAAGAATGATGGAACACGGCATTCACTGAAGTACAAACTGTTGTACTGAAGTGTTGCTTGGACCACAGAGCCCAGGGATCCAGCATGAAGCATTAAAGCTGGGGGAAAACCAGAGGAAATTAATGATTGAATAATGGATTCCAAATGTTGCAGTTCAAAGTTAAATCCTAATAATACAGTCACTTTAGGGTACACTGAGCTCCAAAACAGATTGTTTTTCAAGGCAGAGTTGCAGCAAGGAGGATTCTGGGTAATACTATCCAAATTCCCAGTAAGGTAATAAGGTGAAGATTTAGCTACACCAAACACTGCTCTGAGTCTGTTTGCTTCTGTGCGTGCAGGAACAATCACAGCGCACTCTTCCCAAGGCTTTGCATTCTGCGTTGACTGTTAATCCTGGTGGCAGGTGGCTGCCTGCCATCTGGAACATCTTTGCCCATTAAGATTCCCCCAGAAAGAAAGAAAATAGCTTACTTAGTAGCCGGGCCAGGTTTTCAGGAGAGTGCTTCTGTACAGCAGCCCTGGGTCAGTGCTCATGGTTAGATGGATTGGCTCAGACCGTTGGCTCAGCATATGGGACTTCTCATTCCCCTCTTCCAGCGAGGATGAAACAGCAAGTCTACCTAGACGCTTCTTCTTCTCCCAGATCCTCAGATTACCTTCTTGCTGTACTTTTCATGAAGTTACAGGGGGACCCAAGCTTGTCTTCATTCAGAGCTCAAACATACAACCTCACAGGCCAGTTCTGGCTTTTCTGATGTACTACTGGTTGTGTGTCCTTATGGAAGACATGATCCTCAGGAGAGCAGGAACCTCCAGAACTTCTGTGTCTAATAAACTGTGTGGGGTTTGGTAGTTTCCCTTCTCATTGTTTTTGCTTCCTTTCTCCTTCCTTTGGTTATACTAATTTAAAGTGGGTTTGCATACAGAAGGGTCTAAGTGTAGCACACAGATATACAAGCACTTCTAAAAGCTTGGATAGCACAAAAGCTATAGAAGAAGTGAGTAACCAGGCTTGCTAATCTGAAATTTAACTTAGGTTTCTCTCCCTTAGATCAGTGCTGTGAGTGCTCTAGAGCTTGTTCAGTGTGCTTGTACAGCACTGAGCACAGAGGAATCCAAATCACATCCTACAAATGCCATAATAATAATGCCTTCACTTTTCTGAAATGGCTAGTTCTTAGGCAATGGCAGTGGTGCTAAAACTCACTGGTGTTTACTATTTGGCTTAATCCAAATCCTTCATTAAATCTCAGTGTAAAATAGATTCTTGGAGGCAATGCAGTAACAGCTTCAATTGGGAACTGCACTAGTTCAAAAATTAGATGAAGAAATCTCCAAGGAACTTTCAAAGATGGTGGATTTATAACTTTGGACATGAGGTCAGGGGAAAACAAAGTAAAACATTCAAACATGGGACTAATTGTTTCTATCATTGCAGAAGGAAGCCAAAGAGATCGAGGGTGTTGGAGAAAATAACAGTCTTTCCTTTATTAATCCTTTTCTTCAGATGACTGCAGAAATAGAAACAAACCCTCCACAACAGGCTCAGAGAGGTCTCCTCCCATTCCATGTGGTTCCCACATAGTCAAGAGGGGATTGGGAATAACAGCCTGGACCGAGGTCCCTGGACCAAGGTCCCT
Organism: Strix aluco; assembly: GCF_031877795.1. Lineage (NCBI taxonomy): Eukaryota > Metazoa > Chordata > Aves > Strigiformes > Strigidae > Strix > Strix aluco. The sequence continues at coordinate 1,114,522 of NC_133934.1, forward strand.
GTGCCAGGGATGTACTTACACAAGGCTGCCTTTGTTGTCAGCAGAGAGGGGGGCAATTTTCTCTTCCTGAAATATTAATTTCCTATCTCTAGTCTGCCTCCCGGAGGTATCTGGCTCTCCATGACCCACAGCAGGAATTTATTAGGTATCAGAGTTAAGTGGCCAGAGTATCAGATGCCACATGTATTTTCCAGGCCATTTTGAGTGAGAATAAGGGCCAAGTTAAGAGGAAAGTCTAAGCAAGGATAAGACGGGGGTGGAGGTGGGCTCCTTTGCACTTACTGTGGGAAGAACCAAGAGAAGACAGTGATTGCAGTGGGGCTGACCCAATGCAAAGTCACCCCATAATGAATCTATAACCCCAGTGAGCTTTGGGAGAGCCTAACCTGGGGGAGTTAACATCTCTGTCCCCTTGCTATGTGTGTCACACCATCATGGCTTGCAGATAGACTCAGACCACCTAACTTCGTATCCCTCATGGTAACTTTTATGGGTCACTGCTGACTTGTCCTGCTGACTCTAAGGGAATTGAAGCTGCTTTTGGAGGGGCCAGAACAGAGGAATGTGTTTTAATCTGCTTTAACTAACTCCTCCTTAAACCCTTAAAATCTTTTTCTTGCTTCTTGGAACGCATGTCACACTTGTTCAGGCTCCCGTATCGGCAAGCAGGTAGAAAGACAGCAAGAGGGATTAAAGGCATTTGCTGAAATGTACTCTCTTCCCTCCGCTCCATCCAATGCACAGAGTTACTCCAGTGCTCAGAACTCTACCGGGTCAACCTTATGTCAGCATGAGCAAAGTAATCTTCCCTACCCACTCAGGTTTAGTCCTAGGAGCTCCGATCAGATGGAGACGAACAGGTAAGCATCTGAACACCTAGGTGTTTATCTGGACTGAACATAAACTGTGGATCTTTTTGAAGTTGACCCATCCCTATCACAAACAGCCTGTGGAAATAATTTGAACTGAAATCAGGAGTCTTAGACGGATCCTGAGCATTATGCTGTAGCTACGATAATCTGAAAAAAAGAGTGCCAGATGGAAAAATAAAATATGCCAGCTTCCCCCTACAACGTATAAGCTATATTTGTGCTGCCTTGACATAGCTCTACTTCCTCGCACCATTCTTTTATATCCGGTTGACGGATATTTTTCCATAGAGTGGTAATGCTAATCTTGGCAGAGGCTGAGAGCAAATATAGAAGCTTCAATGCGTGCCCGGAGATTTCCAAGCCATCGGGAAGCATGCCTAAGAACGACTCAAGAGCAGCATGAGGAAATATAAAAGAGTCGGAGAACTGGAGAGAGCTTGTTTCACATTCACAAATCCCCCAGTGCCACTAGATTTTAGAAGGTGAGGGGAACCCCGCCATCTTAAATGATAGGTTACTGTGGAGCTGGCTGCCAAGACATACGCTGGCAAGTTTCCTCGTCAATTATTATCTTATTTCTTTTTACTTCTGCTTCTGCTACAGATATCTGGCCTCAATCATTACAATATCAAGCACCCCACTGTCTTTAATATATTTATCTTTACCACATCCTCTAAGGCAGGCAAGTGTGCTGATCCTCAGATTACAGAAGCAGAAAAGGACCAGAGAGGCCCAGGCTCACAAAAGGACTTAGACACTTATATTTCATTTAAGACAGACTTTGGACCCCTAAAGAAACAGTTCATAAAATCCCCATCTACCTACTTCAGGCACATTCATACGTGCATTAGGTTTGGATACACAATGCTGACTGGTTTCCACTATTGTGACTTGCCAGAGCAGCCATCATCTCCACAGACCGGACCACCGCTTCAGTCCATGTCCCCTCCTGCTCCAGTCCATGCTCAGGGAGATCCCACCAGGGAATCACAGTCCTGGGCCGGGAGGCTTGTGCTCAGATACCACCTAAACTTCTCACCCCCCTGTTCCCAAGTCTATTTATAATCTTATCCTATGACTCATTAGTGCAAAACGAGCTGGAATCAAGAACCAGCACCCAGCATGAGCCTACAAAATAAATATAGAATTCAGTTGCCTGAGCATAGGTATCCCACTCAGACTCCTGCTCCCATAGGTCCAACGCCATGCTGCCAGCCCCAGGCAGGTATCTCAGATACCACCATGTATCCCAGATGGCTTTGGGCATCTATGCCTTTGCAGCTAAATCACGTTCAGTAAATAGGAAAGCTTGAATGCTTAAGGGCATGAGGAGTCTGCACAAGAGTTAAAAGGGTCCCCAAATGCCTCGAATCAATCCTTCCACCTTAGGGAGAAGAAGGAGATCTCCTGCCAGGTCCTCTCCTGGCATAAGCAGGCAGATGGAACTAAATGCAGATTGTACCCCTAAGAGAAAAAAGAGACCAATATAGACATGGAAGCGTAGTGTGAAACATTACATTATGAGCTCTCAGGTACACATAGATAAATGATGCTGCAGTTGAGCAATCCCTTTCTACCAGCATGTCTTTTTGTTTTTCCGAGGAAAGTGAGATGTAGCCATGTCACTCATGACACTGTGGCCTCAGCTTTTATAAACAGAGCTGCAGCAGGAGTGGGCAGAGCAGAGGGAGCCCACCAAGGAATGCCTTTTAGGTTGCAATCTTCCTTTAAAGCCACTGGCACAGCATGATTTGGGTTTGGCATGGAAGTAGTTTAATTTGGTGTCACTCAACTGCCTTCAGAAGAAACAGGTCCCCTTTACACCCACCAAAAATTCTGGCCTTGCATGTGCAGTCAGCACCTCAGCTGATCTTGGCCCTCAGAGGGTCCTCACCGTCGCTGGCAAGACTGTTGAGCCCCAGCAAAAATTCCTAACTTGTGTAATCACTTACACTTTGCCTATCTGAAAATTTCCCCCCCTGTAGTTTTATTTGAATGTCACATTCCTTTCTCCTGCTCCTTAAAAAAAAAAATAAAAAATAAAGTTCTTTAGGACTTTGACCTGTACACGGGTGGTGTTACCCTGGTAGCAGGAGGGTTATCTGTTTGAGTGGGCCAGCATCCAAGTGGCTGACAGTGTAAAACAGTACACATTTTTTGTGGATAGCCCTGCAGAAGAAATGGGGGTGTACATTTATTAAGCTCTTGGTGGCTAGTGAGGACAGCTTTTTCCAGAGTGCTGCCTGCTAGTATTAACAGCCAAGGGTGAGACTCAGCCTGCACAAACCAGATGCTGGCAAAGTTGCTGTTTTGCACTTTTCAAAGGAGAAAGGCTGCCTTGCTTGGGAATAAACCTCACTGGTACTTACATAACCCCGCAGTGGCTGGGCTTTTGATCCTCATCGAGTACTACATGCTCACCTATAATCAAGTCAGTTTTTCACCACAAAACGTCACTTCTGAATAATGCAGACAAATGTGGAGAAGGTTTATTGCAGAAGTGACCTCTAGAGGCATTTACAGAGACAGGGTCCTGTCAGCTGAGCTTAAATTCAAACAAGGAAGACTAAGGCTGGACATGGTGAAAAGGGTCCCAAAGCAAGAGCAATGACATCCTGGCAGGGATCGCTTGCAGAGTCTGCATTGCCAAGGGGTTTTAAGCACAGATATGTTTTATTTGATCTCCACTAATTTTGTAGGATGAACTCTCCAACCACTGGAGAACCTCTGAACTGCACTATGACTGTAGAAAGAGGTGTACGAGCCCAGTAAGAGAAGTTCTGCCCTGCTGCTTGTACTCCAGCTACTCACAACAAGGAAATGGTTGGGGAAAAGGAAATAGTCTCAGTTTTCAAATTGTGGGGCCAAAGCACCAGTGGAACGAATGATCCCCAAACGGTTCTGCAGGGCACAGCCGGAGTGAAGCTGCACACTTTCTTTTAGGCAGATCTTCCTGTCCAAGGTCTTTGCAGGGGAATCTTTCTAAGTGACAATTGCTGGGACCACCCTACCAAGTGGCTGCCAGCGGCCAGTAGCCATGTGTAGCCAATACTGAGCTGGGCTAGCTGGGGTGATGATGTTGAGGTGAAAGGCTGTATATGCCATTACCAATCCCTAGCGTCATCTAGTCTTCTGTCTGCATTTTAACATGAGTGTGCTTGGACAAATCAGGACATTTTTTTTAATGAGAACTGCCAGAACTCTGATGTTCAAATGTAAGGGGGGGCTGGGGCAGGGGGAAAAAAAAAAAAAAAAAAAAAAAAGGATATTCAAATGCTTTATTTTTGGAGTAAAGAGAAAAATGTTGTTGGTTTTATTTTTTTCAAGTATCTATTTCTGTTAAAAAAAAAAAAAAAGAAGGGGGGGATGGAACTGTTGATTTGTTTCTGCCAGAAAAATGTAATTCATTTCTCCTTCATTGTTTCCAGAGTCCTTTGCCACTTCAAGAGGTTCTCACACCCACACAGGAGTCTCTTATATAGCCAGGCAGCAGACTCTTTCTGCGTGACCCTTCGGCCGATGTTGATTTATGAATTATTATTATTAATAGCATGCAGAAAAATTCCAAAACTTCAGGACTTTCCCTTCTTGCTCTTTCAGTACAAATCCAAGAGTCTCCACGGAGCTTCCTTCATGTGTTGTGAGAAGTCCAAGAACTTTTCCATGCTTAATAAGGAGAGTGGATTTAGGGAGGAATGACAAAGTGTGTGCCTCTCGTTATCCCTGTTTGTTATTGATTTATAAGCTGCCGTTCCCATGTGCAGAGCTCTTCAATGAGGATCAGATCAAAAGACCAGTGATGTGATCACCTATCATGCTGAGGTGATCAAGCAGTCTAGACTTAAATCCACTTTTGGATGACAAACAGTCGTAGGTTCAAGACTGAGCAGATCTTGAATTTCAGATAGCCCAAACAGAGGCATCCTGCTTTACTAAATTCATACCAGACCCAAGTTTGGATCACTTCTCTTAGCTTGCTTCGAATAAGCAGTTCCCTTGAAAGATAAACAGTCTGAACTTTCAAAAGAGTGTCCTCAAGCTGGCGTTTTAGGAGGATGAGCATTGTCAGCCAGACAAACATCTCTTGATGAAACTAACAGGTGTCCTGAGAAACCATGAAAAATCTGGATGGAAAAACTCAGAGAAATTGTTAGCAGATCTTAGAGTGCTAGATGTGATGGCCACGTAGGTCGTCTTGTTTAAATTAGCAGTTGGGGAAGGGAGTGTCCATAAAGAAAATGTGTGTTCTTGGATAAATAACGAATACCTTGTATCATCCACAAATATGAAGCGTAATGAGTTTGAAAGAAGAGACAATATGCAAAAGCGGTATTTTCCTTGGAACTAACCAGGTACAAGTGGCATCGTATAAAAGCAAGGGTAGAATGAGCCGTATGTTACAATGAGAAATATGGGAGGAAATGAGAGGGAGAGAAACTGGGGAGTCAGGAGATGACAATACCAGTTTGGATCACCACGGTAGCTGAATTTGTCTGTGGAGTCATCTCTACACATATGGACCTGTGCAGATGCACCTATGCAGATGCAATATCTCTTAAAAAAGACAGTCTGGAATTTCATTAGATGGAGCCAAGAGAGGATATCAGATGGGAGGGTCATTGTGAAAGACAGCACAGAATCAAAAGGACAAGAAGTAGGAAAACTGGTCAGATGACTTGGCTGCAGCTGAGGCAACAAGATGCAGAGTGACATTAAGAAGCCGGGCTTCACACCAGACAACACAATGCCGTCAAGGTGAATTTTACTTATTGATTGTGTTCAGGGTATACTGTTGCTATGTGAACTTAGAGTAGTGGGGGAGATATCAAAGCCAGTGGAGAGCAAGGTTTTGTTCCATGGCCAAAGTACAGGCTGTCCCAAGAAGGAATGTTTAATGTGAGAGCCATTCACTACTGCATCTTTTGTGTAGAGGAACTGCAAGTTTTCCTGCATTCACTTGGGACCAATGAACACAATGAGATGTCTCAGGTCCCCCTCTTCGGACCATCTGGGGTTCTCCACCTTCAGCAATGCTCTGTTCTTTATGGCTTTCTATGGAAAGTGATGCTTTGGGGGGAGAAGATAAGTGGCCACGTGCTTTTTGCTAGAGTATGAGGGAGGGGTGGATGTGTGGAAGTCGTGCTTTGTGCTGCAGTCGAGCACACCACCTCCGGAGGTGACAGAGAGGAGAAATCCCAGTCCTCTCTCTGGCCCTGCGCCCTGGCTGTTCTCCTTCCATTCGTACTCTCTTAGCAGGCCTCCCCAGTGCTTATAACAATGCCTGGAATTATCTCCCTGTCATTTTTTTTGTGCAAGATATATCTTTTCTTTCAAAATCTTCCACAAAGCCAAGTCCTTTCAACATCTGACGCTGACCCCACTTTCGCAGCCAAAGAACAAGTCAGGGGATGGATGGTGGGTGAATGCTGGGTAGCAGAGGATAGGAAAATTATAGGTTGCACTGGCTGTCACCCAGACTAATACTGGCCTAATCCAGCCAAAGAGAAAAAAATTCACAGGCTGAAAGGAGGATGTTCAAATAAAGCAAAACAGATCTGGAGCAGGAGACACAATTGCCTTGGCTCTTCCTGGCTCTGCCAAAACCTTTGAGGGAATAAGTCCCCTTTTCTGTGGAGCAGCGGCCTCTTCTCTAAAGTGGAAATAATGTTCATCTTCTGCAGAGGCAGGATAAGCACTCAGGAATCGAAGACCCATTTTGCAAACCAAGGGATTGCTGACTAACTCCTTTTCTGAATCAGGGTTTTTGTGCTGTTGCTTCTGTACAGGGAGGGAATGGGGAGGCAAGCTGATTTTCTGTGCTCATTTTTATTCCTTTTGCACAGAAACTGGAGAAGTGAAGCCAAGCAAGGGGAGAAGGACCTGGATAGTTTGTCTTGAAGAGCAATGCTTCTGCCTCCTCTATGCCTGCACTATGGAAAATCAACGACAGGAAAAACAGATAGAGAAGATCCTCCTGTATCTGTTCTTTGGCTCTTTGGGCTGGAAAGCAGCATGATGGATTACATGAGCATTTCCTAGAAGTTCTCCCTTTTAACCTCTCCTCCTTCTTCCACCACTTGACCTCTCTAAAACATTAAGCACACAGCCATCCACCCAAGACATGTCCCAGCAGTGACTCCTCAGCCCAGCTCTGCTCAGCAGCCCTGCATCCTGCTGCAGAGCAAAGGCCACCTGAAAGCCGTTGAAAATTCCCTCAAAGCCAGGATGAGCAGCTCTGGAATTTCATTATCCATCAGTCACTTTCTCAGAGCAGGCCTGATGAGGTGTATTTGGGATCTTGCTGCTCAGCAGCATTTGAAATGTCATCAGGAGGAGCAGACACATCTGGCAGGGGTGAATCCCAGGTTTTCCACAACCTCATTTCCAAAAGATAGAAAAGGGCTCACAGATTGCAGACCTCATGGTTGCAATTCCAGGCTTCCTAATACAGACACTGCACCTTGGAGTATCTGGGAATTGTGCTGCTTTATGAACGATTTTTTTTCCTTTTCTCCTCTCATGCCTTTGGGTCTGATACACCCCGTGCATCACAATGGTGAACCGAGGAAGGAGAAATCTTACTTGAAGAAGTAAAATTGCAATAATTGCAGTAATAATTGTCTGGAGGTCAACAGCATCGTTTTTCCCAGACACACAGATTGAGATTTGATGTTACATAGAAAAATCAGAGAGCCTCCATCAGGACATGTTCCCACTCCAACACCACGCCCCCAACACCAGGGTCTGACACCTCTGTTTCATTTGATTGCTCTGAATCAGGAAAAAGGTTTGCTCTGTGATTTCTGCAGGACCAAAATATTGGCAAACCCTGTGGAAACACCTGTACCAGAGGGTCATCTCCACAGAAAATGTGTCTTTCTGCTTGACTTTAATTCCCACCCCCAGGTTTGACAGTGTGGGACAGTTTACCCTACACACATGTGCCTCACTGATTCGACATTATTGCTGCCTGCTGAAGGGTTTTTGCATTTTTCTTTGCAGTATCTGGTGCAGATTATTTTTAGTCTTCTTCCTCTTGAAAACCACCTCTTCTCTTTTCCCCTGACTCACACAGGGCTTGTCAATTTGGAGGACAATTAAGCAAAACCATCCAAATTCTTTTTCCAAATGGATTATCCCAGATCCATGAAATCTCAGTGAAAAGGCTCTTATTCAGGATTGCACATGGCTTAGTCTACAGCAGCTTTTCTCATTTTGGTGTTTGACAAAATCCAGTTTTCATTTACACCTTCAGTTAAACTGAATTCCTTTCCTCTCATGTCTTTTTGTACATATAGAATTCTGTTTTATTTAGTGGCTTGAGATCAGCAACTATCACATTGCCCTGTGTGGCATTGCTATTTCCCATAGCGAATACCATTACCTTACCTCCATCATGTGTTCTAAGTCATGTGAACATCCTCTTTTAAATGATTTAGCCTATGGAAAAGCTCCCTGGCTAGGTGTAGCCTGTTTTGGTTTCGAAGTTTCTTACAGGTGCTTACTACTTTCTGTACATCTAAGACACTTTTACCAAAAATATACAAAGCTGAGTCCTGATGGAGTAGCTCATTTCTTATCACCACTACCTGGAGATAGACCACCAAGCCTAGGCATCACGGCTTTGTGCAAAAGATTCTGTAGAAAATAAATTTGTATTCAGGCTAACAAAAGAATTGGGGCAGAATGAGAATGCATTGAAAAAACAGTAACAAATCTAAGAAGAAATATTCTGGAATTCACACTGTTAATTTTTGAAGAGTGGGGAGAACGGATTTTTTATTTATTTTTTTTGTTTGTTTCACTGGAAAATTCCAAGAAGAACTTCAGCCAGCAAAACAGAGAGATAGCTTTCAATAATTGTATGAGCCTTCTAAAATTGTTAATATTATTTGAACTGTTAATTCCATTTTATTTTAAATGAAACAAATTCCATCCAGTTCTAATAAATGCTTTGTTTCCAAAAGAGACATACTGTCATTTATTGCTTGTCTGGCGATCTTATCTAGCACAGATATCTCAACATAAACACAGCAAAAGCCAGTGTCCTTACCCTGGAGGTCTCAATAGACCTTGGGTCTTTGAGTCCTATTTCACTGGTTTTCATAGACTTGCCACAGATAACTTGATGACAGATAGATAGCTTTGTTTTTTGTAAATGAGGAGGTTGTGGAACTCAAAGAAATCAGCGTGGTATTAGGGTTGATAACACGGAATAATGGGATGAAACTGAGCTAAAGGAAATGTGATTAAGAAGGCAAGCATTTCATAACCAAGCACTGCCAGCTTGTAGGACAGGCTTTTCAAGGGAAGCTCTAACAGATGAGCTATCAGGGCCAGCTTGGGCAAGGCAGCCAACACTTTGGAGCCATCTGGAGAAGGAGGAATTGATTTGATGACACTGAAGGTTGCTGGGATTTATCTGCTGAGAGTAGATTTTTCTGATCTCTTCATTTAGTGAAAAGAAGCAGGAACTGAGCTGAGGTCCCCCTGTGAGGAGCACCCCAGGACCATCACAGTGCTTTGCTCTTCCCAGAAACACTGAAAGACAAAGTGCCATTGAATTGCAGGGACAACACCACAGGTTTTGTCAGCCTGAGCAGATGACTTCGGATGGTTTTTTTAATTTAAGAGGTGACAGCATGACAAGCGCAGTGATCAGACAGCATTCATGGGCTTTTATCAGTTTTATAGAGCAACCTGAGGGTCTCACCATGAGATTTACAGAGTAATAACCTCATTTTTATGATGGGCTCTAGTTATGACCTTTATTCTTTCACTCCTTTTTTGCCAACACTGCTGTACCATCACTTCTCTTCTGAGTCATTTCTCTTGCTTCTGATTCTTCCTGACTTCTAATTTTATTGCTCTGTAGTTCCTTTGCTCCAGCATCCTCTGTTCTCCCTGGGGTTCCCTGTGGACACCAGCACTTCCTTGCCCTGGTCAGTTTTTATCTGATGGCCTCATTGGGGAAGTCTTCCAGACTGAAGACAGGTTGCCAGGGAATGGCTTTTCCATTTTTCCCTGGTGATGGTGTATTTCCACGGAAAGCCCAAAATCCCCTGTAGGCATCTGTTCCCAAGGGTATGCATTTCCCACGTGATGCTCTGAAAACTCTCCCGCTCTCTTAAGTTAGCACTGAGATCAGATCTGAGCTGGATGTTCTACCTCATGTATCTGATGCTCTTGCACTAAGTGAGTGTGGGAGATGCTCTTCCCAACCCTGTTGCCGTCTTTCCTTGGTGTCATCAAGCTGTCCAGCCAGGTGACCATCCTCATCTTCACTTCCTGACGTGACTTTGTGACTGGGTATTTGTATTTCTGAGTGCTTCTTTTGGGTGAGACATTGCAAACCTTGCAGGAGCAGTTGGGTTTTGCCAGCTTATCTCTCTGTGTGTCTTGCTCCTCAGTGAGGGCACTGGGCTCCTTGCTGAGCTGCAGTTGTGATGCCTGCCTCTTCAAGCCATGGGTAAACTGATGGGAACTGGGGACATACCAGTCTTTGATCTATGGCTCATAGCACTATGGGGCAGGTAGGGCTGCCTTTGATAACGTCCCTCAAACAGGGTACGTTACCCGGTGTGAAAAAGCCAAGAGCCGAGATACCAGTTTATTCCATATTTGCAGAAAAATGGGCACTAGCTTTGTGGAATAGGAACAGGCAAGGAAATTGCTTAGATCCACATGTACTTCAGACTATTAGTGTCTTGCTCCTGAGAGCTTCCCCTCCGACATCCCACCTTGGGGACCAGAGAACACCTTGGCACCCATCTCCTTCATTTCACCTCTCCCTCTGTGCTGCTCTCCCCCTTCGCCCACCCCACGGCACAAGCAGCCGGCAGCTGGGCTGCCTCCCCACATTCCCCCCAGCACAGCTGCAACCACTGAGCACATACAAGGCAGCTGGCTGGCATCTCCCCCCGTGTCCTCCTCTTCCACCCTCCCTGGCTGCCCTCCCCATTCCCTTGCCAGCCTGGCCACCAGCCTCTCCCCCTGGGCCACCCCAAAACTGCAGTGGCTGAAGCCAAGGCTTGGAGGTGCTTTATCCCGAGTCTTTGCAAGTGCGGCTGTGGAGCAGCATTCCTCCACCTTTCCTGTCCCATCCTGCTCCCAGCCAAGTGGGATGATGATGACACAGTAGGGCTCGGGTAGGTTTTTTGCTCTGTCTTGTCCTGCAGCCAACCTCTTTGACCTTTGGATGAACCCAATAAAAGAGAGTGTCTTTGGAGCGTGCTCTTGCCGGTTTTACATCTGCGACCAGTTGCAATTTAAATTCCCTTTCTGTTTGGGAGAGGAAATGAGAGAGGAGCAAGGAAGAGTGATAGTTAAAATTAAAAAAAAAAAAAAAAGAGGAAAAAAAAGGAGCTGGATGGGAAGAAACCAAAAACAAAGAGAACTGAGGCAAATCTTGTGGTTGGAAAGAACTCGGCAAAAAGTGGAATAAGTCAACGTTTCATAATATATTAATATCTTTCTTCTAAGAAAACAGTGGAAAAAAGTAACAGGGCCTTATCTTGAGTTCATTGCTACTTCACATGTAACCTCACAGTGTCGATGCCAGGATGGGAATGTGCTGAACATCTCACTGACACTAGCTGATAACTTGTCGAAAGCCCTGGTTTGACAAGTAATCAAAGCTTAACTCAAAGGGCAGACCAGAACACCAGTCGTGTGTCCAACGGCCATTGTTATCATTAATATATCACCACTGGCTGAGCTGGTGGAGACTGAACTCATAAGTCTTGTTTAAACCTCTCCTGCCTCCAACAAACAGCCCAGTCCCTTACCCTGAAATAGTAGCACCATGATAACCCCTAGACAGGGACTGACTGGAGAGGGACAGAGGCAAATGGCATAAGCTTGCCCTGACATGGGAAAATTTTGACTCACTCATCATAAATTTGTTAAAGGATCAACAGCTTCTTCACAGAGCTACCAGGGAATGTTGCTCTGCCTCAATTTACTTTAATTTTGGTTTTGTTTATTTTCACTAAAATCAGGAAAAACTGCACTGAATGCAGCAGGCAGTCAATGAGATCAGGGCCAGATGTGCAGTGATGCAATTGCTACTACCTATATATTCCAAATAACTTGTTATTTGGTTGTTATGGTTGTACATGTAATCAGGCAAGAGGATCCTAACCTCTGAAACTGTTTCTCGGGGTGTTTTTGAATTCCAACACCACTGCAGCCACTCAGACACTTAATCTGTTTGTATCTTAAGCTCTGTGGGGAAAAGACTGTCCATCATTATGTATTTGTATTGATCTAGCATATTAAAATCTCATTTGCAGCTAGAACTTCTTGGTGTTACCCTAATTTATGTAGTAACAGAGTAAAGACCTGTGTAATAACAGCACGTTAAGGCAGGCAACAGAGATCTGAATTTCCGTTCATCAGGAAATTCCAACATTTTTAAATTAAAAGTCTTTGTTCCCAAATGAAATAAAAAAAAAAAAATAGTACTTTGTTTTCCGCTCTGGAAATATTTCACTAGGGAGAAAAAAAATCAAACCACTTTAATTTTATTTTTGGATTGCTTTCTTTTCAGAATTTTGGTAGAAAAACAAAACGGAGACCCCCTGGGATGGGAGGTCTAATGTCTCAGAGATCTCCAAGGGGAAAACCTCAGGTTCCCCACCTGGAAATGGAGACACACACCCCCCCCACCACCCAGTGCTATAGGGAATCCAGGGCTCTCAAGAGGCTCCAGGATCTCAGCAGCATGCCCTGGAGGCTGGAAATCCTGGGTTCTGGAGTTTAAATAACTCTCAAGGTTTTGGAGGTTCTGCCATCTGACCAACCATTAGTTGAACTGGTAGGAAATCAGGTGGAAAACCCTCTCCCAGTGTTTCAACAGCAGCTTGTCCTCTGGTGTTCTCTGGTCCCTTTCAATGTTCATCATTTCAAAATACTTGCACTGCAGAAAAAATGGCTGTTCTCTGATTAACCTATTTCACCTGAAAATTCCCAGAAAGCTAGAGCAAACAAAATTCATTGAGTGTCTTTTTTTTACTTCTTTTTTTCTTTTTTATCTTGAGGGAATTCTAAGCAGAGAGAGAGGCAAGGTAGTTTTCACAAGACTGAGGCATGCCCAGGACATGACAGAGACCAACAGGAAGGACTCACCAGATTCCAGCCCCCATGTTAAAAACAGCAAATTAACAGCAGGAAGGAAAGAAAAAGCAGTGGTATCCTCTCTTCCATTCTTTCTTCCCATCAAAAGTGCAAATGGTTTCTGTATCCACTGAAGGGCTTTGCTGACTATTAGCTCAGCTACCGAACATTCAAGTGGAAAGCTGCAGAGCTGAGAATTGCCAGCGGCTTTTCCCAACCCCATTAAATTGTTGCTCACACAGCCTGTCAGAAAAGTGGCTTTCTATTCTGAAAGATCGTACAGAACAATCATTTGCCACAGCTGAAATGCAGGTACTTCTGGAGAGGCATATGGCAGCAATTTCCCATCAGGTGCAGGTGCATTGTCAGTCTGGGAAAGTCAGGTGGAATAATTGCTCAAGTTAATGCACGAGAGAGTTTAGAAAAGATGAAATTTGGGCATTAAACAGGTTTCTTCACACTGGCTGTGTACAGAGGTGTTTTGCCTTCCCCTAGAGAGCTCTCCTTGAGTTTACTTTCTGTAGTAGCCTACCCTCCCATGGCATCCCAAGAGCAACAACGTGGCCATTTGTAGAAATGCTGCTGGGACCAGCTTCAACACCCCTGCATGGATCTTCTAGTGGCAAACTGAGGTGTGCTCTGTACTTTGAACATCACTGGGATATACTTACATCCACTCCAGAGAGGTCTGTATCTCCAGCTGTCCTGTTTTTTGACATGACAGATGTCACTGATCATCTAGGAAGGTCATCCTGTCCCGGGGTCACAGAAACCTCAGAATAGAGTGTAGATTCTTTGTCTGAGCCCTGCTTGACAGGCAAAACAGTGAAGTAGGAGAACAGTAGAGTTCTTTAGCTAAAGAAGCTAAGGAACAGTGAAGCAATGGGGGCACAAGAAGAGGACAGCATAATGAGGATAAACCAAAGCTCAGTAGAATAAAAGATGAAGAATTAAGATTAGGAACTAGATTTAAAAGAGCAAAGACTGCTGGTTTGCTTGGCTCCATGTTTACTCTGTGGAAAGCACATTTATCAAGGCAGCTAGATGCAGATTTAGTGATTTGCCCAAAATGTGATGTGTTCAGGTCCTGGTTAAGAAATATGTACTTTCCACTGAAACTAGTCATAGTTCTACCCTTGTACAGTGGCCACCATAACCCTTTCTGAATTTGTTCTATCCTGCTTACATCCAAGTTTGGCACAGGAGAACTGTTGCTTCAGAGCAAAAAGGCCCCTCACCTGTTGTTTCTTATCCTCTACCAGCTAATGCTAGACATTTCTGATGAAGGGGAGGAAAAGTGTGCTGCACATCTGATCTTTACTCTGCTACAACTCTGCCTTGGATGGAGGGGCTGGGATACAAGAAGACTATCCCATAATCCAGAGCTAAAATTTATTCAGCCTATCAATCTGCATATTTATGAGGCCCTTGGTATAAATACACAAGTTGGATGACCTTAAGTGCAGGAGTAATAGAAATAGAATGAAATTTAATAGTACAAAGTCAAGCACTTAGAGACTGATAACAAGAATAGCCGCTTTAAGCTGTGGGCTCATCCACTGGAAACGACAAAGCTGCAGGAGAAGGATGTGGATGCATGTGTTCATCACAGCACTATTAGGCACTGTTGGCGTGATGCAGTTATGGAAAAGCAGAAAGAAATAACTACGCAGTACAAAAGCTATTTACAGTGAAGTTAGTGAAGTGTTAATAGCGTGGGAGAAGATCTCCCTTGGCATACCATAGACTTTTCTTGTTCTACATGTCCAAAAAAGGTGAATTTGAACTGGAGCAGACATAGTAAAGGGCTCCTGTGGTGATCAGGTGGACAGAAAGCCAATCAAATGTGAGGAGACTAAGAGAGCTTGGTATGTTTAGCCTAGCACAAAGATGTGTTGCTCTCTATAAATATATTGGGGAGGTAAAAATCACAGAGAAGAGCTATTTAAGTTAAAGGAGTGTGCTGGAACAAGAACAAATGGGTATAAATGAGCTGGGAATAAATTTAATCTGGCAATTAATATAAGGTTTCTAAAACATCATCTTGGATATCTATTCTTACTACATCCTTCTCCCTGACTTTGACCGCTATGAATTTTCCCTGCTGTTGCTACAAGGTTATTCCCCTCTCCAGTCTCTGTGCATCTTTCCTCTGGTATTTCTTCTTCTGTTGCATCAGTTGTGTTGCTCAATTTATTTGCTCATACTCTCAAAGCCCTTCCTCCTAATCCTCCTGTCACTTCCAGGGTAGCACCAGAGTCAAATCCTGTCTCTGGTTTTTCCCCAGCTTTTGAGCTGCATCATCACCACTTGTTAAATTTTCAACATGTCTGGAACACAAGCTTCCCAATCACCTGGAGTAGAGGGAAAAGGCTGCAAATTGTGGCTCAAGATGTTCAGCCTAGACATAAAGAAAAAGCCTTTTTTTTTTTTTTTTCACTCAGGATAGAGCAGCACTGGGACAGGTTCCTCAGAAAGGTGATAAGGGTGGTGGCATCTCCATTCTTGGGAGTTTCCAAGACTTGGCTGAACAGTCTCAGCTAACCTGATGTAGTGTTGGCAAACATCCTGCTTCAGGCATAGGCTGGACTAAATTATCTCCAGACCCTTTCCAACAGATATTTCAATGTTGCTATGAAATTGAAGGGATCTGGGTGAGTTCTGCCCATGGGCCAATTATCTTCATGTCGTCACCAGCCCAAGAAAAGTAATTGTGTTGGAACTGGGCTTTCTGAGTCAGATATGGCATAATCAGGGGGTGGGTTGTGAAAAAGCTCTGTCATCTCTAGGCTTGTCCTGTGATTGAGCAAAAATCACCCAGTTTTAAGCTTCTTGGCCTTTGACACAGAGTGTTATAAAAATGATGAATTTCAACCTGGCCTGGAGACATCGGTGAGTCTCATCTCACAGAGCCTTAGGCATCTTGCGAGTTATGCAGCCCAAGATAAGCCATTAACAGGGGAACAGGGGAACTAAAGAACTTATAGAAAAACAGGAAAGGAGAAACCAGAAACCAGACGAAGGTGGATGGAGAAATATTCACCAAAAGAGTTGCATTAAAAAAACTCTCTCAATGTTAAGCTGACAGAGATCACAGAAGGTCTCGTACACTGAGGGTCTGAAGGTAGACCAGTAATGTCTCTACTAAATTAAACAGGCTGGGACGTAGATTTGAGCACCAGTCGTCGTCATCCAGACTCTTTAGTTGTTGGGACATTTCCTGGCATGGTTTTGACCCTTGCCAGCAACACTATCCCAGAGAATGCCTGGAAGATGTGTCAAGGACCCTTCCCACCAGGCAGTCTGAGGGAGTGGAAAGCATTTTGAAATGACCACAGGGACTCAGATGTGCCCCTTTCTCTCAGGGTGAGAAAGTGGTCCCTGGAATATGCAGCAGAGGACATGTAGCCTTTAATGTGGTGCTTATTAGTGCCAGTTATGTTCCCTTAATCAGGTAAAGCTCATTTATATAGTCAAATAATATCTTTTCTACTAATGTCTTGAGCTGAGCTTTTTATATTTTAGCTTTCTACCATAACATCTTGAAGGCAGTATTTTTTAAACTGGTAAATTCAGACCTGACTGACAGCAGAGGATTTACAGTCCCAGACAGTGAATATCTGAAGTCTGGAGATGTCAGAGCATGAGCACAATGGAGTACCTCTTCTCTCGCTGCTCTTGTGTTTCTGATCTTCCCTGCAACTTCCCATGAACTGTTCCAGGTCATAGGGGGATATTTCTTGCCCTTATTTAACAGCAGTGCCTGAGACTCTCATTGAAATCTGAGTCCATGTTGCCAGGCACATGCAGAGTAGCAGAAAATACTCACCTAATGGCTTCCCATTCACAGGAAGAGGGGGAGAAAGCAACAGCCCACTCACTGCCATTCAGTGGCAGAGTCAGGCTGGTTCCCTGCTCTCCTGACAGGGGGTTTGCAGTCTAAGGACCCTCTCCACTGCACAAATTGATATCTAATCTATCAATGCACCAGTATGTTATGCCTGCAGTTCATTGATGCTCAACAAAGACCTTGACAGTTAAAAAAGCAGCACCCTGTGTGAAACTCTCAGGCCATGTGACCTCCACAGACCAATAGGTATGGTGCTCCATCTCATACCATATCCATATCACCACACATGGACTTCTTGCTTTTTCCAGTCCTAGAGATCAAAAGATCCACTCCAAGCAAAATCACAGAATCATTGAGGTTGGAAAAAACCTTTAAGATCATTGAGTCCAACCGTTAACCCAACACTACCAAGGCCACCACTGAATCATGTCCCTAAGTGCCACATCTACATGTCTTTTAAATACCTCCAGGGGTGGTGACTCCACCACTTCCTGGGCAGCCTGTTCCAGTGCTTGACAACTCTCTCAGGGAAGAAATTTTTCCTAATATCCAATCTAAACCTCCCATGGTGCAACTTGAGGTCATTTTCTCTCTTCCTATAGCTTGTTACTTGGGAAAGAGACCGACCCCCCTTGCTACAACCTCCCTTCAGGTAGCTGTAGAGAGTGATAAGGTCTCCCCTCAGCCTCCTTTTCTCCAGGTTAAACAACCACAGTTTCCTCAGCTGCTTCTCAAAGGACTTGTGCTCCAGATCCCTCATCAGCTTCATGAATGGTTCATTCTTCTGACCTTGAGGTCAGCTCCTAGGATTGTACTCTTAGTATTGGGCAATAGGATGTGCCAAGCCCTCAACAGTATATAACTCTGGACTTTCTGCAAATAGCCTTCATTTTACAGGTGGAAATAGGAGATGAGTAACTGTTGATCTCTCTCTGGGTCATGAAGCTCCCAGTAGCTACTCATTTTCTGGAACTGATTCTGACCCTCTCCCCACCTCCCTTTCCAGCTCTGGCCATCAGCACAAGGCTTCAGCACTCATGGTTTGGGTGTGCAGCTGATGGGGCTGTGTTTCCACTAAACACCACCCAAACAGCTTGCTAAGTCACCAACTAAATGGTCTGCATTGCTGAGCTTCCTTCCAAAGCGGGCAATTAATCACCCACAGCAAGCAAATGATTGACCTGGCTAGAAAGAAAAGAGAGAAAGAGATGCAGTAAGGACAGGGAGAGAAGACACAGAAAATAGGAAAAGAAGAAAGGGAGAGTCAGTCCCCAGAGTCCATCCCCAGAGTTCACCCTGTGATGTTCATCGACTCCAGCCTTATCTCCTCAGCTCAAAACAGAGTGGCAGAGGTCAACCAATGTCACAAATGTCAGTGGGAGCTGTTGCCCTCAGCATCAGTGCTATAATTAACTGGGGAAATATGAGTTTCACAGGCTTTTAGACATGATCTTAGCTTACTGTGAAAATGAACCAATGATGATGTGCCTGCTTGCATCCGCCTTCCCTTTTGCCCCCCGCCCCGCTACCTCAAAGCCCCATTCCAGCCCCACACAAGAACAACAGCAGCTGTGTTGGTATTTATATTCACTCCAGCCTGAAAAATCACTGCCAACACAGAGCCAGGCTCTGTCTTTGCACAGACCAGCTGCCAACTGCTGATGCTTGCAGCTCCCACAACCTCCCTCTTTGGTTAAATGGGCTCCAAGCCCAGGTCCCATCAGCTTTCCTCTGCTGATGGTGGATGATGATTGTGCAGATCCAGCACATCCTACCTACAGCCCATGGATTGGCTTTGGCATGCTAGAAAAATGACTCAGCCCACAACCTGGGCTCATGCTCACCTTTCCTTAGACCTGTGGTTAGAGTGGGTGACGGAGGAGACTGTCCCTCTTGCCCACCCACATAAGCAAAGGATCAGAGCCAGTATTGAGCACTTGGTGCTTATTGTTTTATATAATGGATGTGCACAGACACTTTGGGTCACTTTTCAGGTGAGCTGTATAAATACAGAACTGATTATATACCCATCACATGGGGGTATATATGTCACTAGCTGAGCTGTCTCCATTCTCCATAGGAGACAGAAAAAAAAAGTCTGTGAACAGACTTTTGCAGAGTCACTTACAAGATGTTGCATGGAGCTAGCACCTGTGCCAAGGCATTACTTTCTCCTCTTTATAGATTTCCAGGCATTCTCTGATGTGCCTGACAGAAGTTTATGCCACAAATATATATATATTTTAGAGGGTTACAATAACCTGAAGTGAAAACTAGATCACTAGAAGCTAGTAGAATGAATTGTTAATTAGAGCTTGTGAGTACACCAGTAACTGAATAGGAAAACTGGTTAAAAGCAGCTATTGATACAATCCCACGATCACATATAACAACCTCACCACCCTGGAGTTATGACTCATCCTGTCTTCAGTACTATCAGGATCCTCCTTCCCCAGACAATTTAAGTTTCCCTCCTTCCCTGGGCAGCTGCAGCCAGCTCAGCCCATTGCTGCTCCAGCCCTATCTGCTCCTGCTGTCCTGCTTCTGCACCAGCCAGGAGTTTCTGAGCAGAGAACCTGTGAGTATCCCAGCAGGGCACGGTGGGCTGCTTTATGGTAAGGAGAATGAGCTATGGTAGGATATCTCCCTCAGAGAAGGAAATTAATAATCAATTTAAAAAATTATATTAAAAAAAAAATTCATAAGAAGGAGACTATATTTGCAAGCCTGACCACAGATAACAGGACCAAGTGTACCCAGGCATGCTAAGCAAACCTCTTCCCTCTTTTTTTCCAATGTCTGATCAAGATTTTGGGGATGCAGACTCCCAGGTGGTATGAGTTTTGGGTGGTGGGACTGCCAGAATTCCTTTGGGGAACATGGAAGTGAGAGTCCATTAGACCTCTGCCCCCTCATGGCATTGACTGCCCTTACTATTTTGATGTCAACCGAGGACAGAACCTCAGCCCTGTAATGGCCAGGGCACATGATGTCATGTGTCGCTGAATGTACCCGGGCAGTTGTCCTCAGGGGGAGTCAGGCTCATCTCATCATCAACAACAAAGCTGCCCTACAAAAACTGGGGGCCTGTACGTGACAAACTCGCCGTGCTGTCCCTTCCTTTCTTCCATACCAGTCATGTTTGCACAAAGCCGGGGCAGCAGTAGGGTGGGAAGCTAACAATTATTATTTTTTTAATGAATTCTTGGCAGATAGAAACCCCTGTTAATCACAGCTCCCTGCTTCAGCCTTGTTTACTTCTTGTGACTTCAGAAAGCACAGGGAGAAGGAGCCAGCACTTCTCATCCAGGTCCTGCAGACAGGCTCATCAGCAGGGGTAGCTGATAAGGGAGCTTGCTCTGCCCAGGCTCGGACTCGAAACTCAATGGCTCCATTAGCTGAAGGACAGCGAGGCTACAAAGTCTTCTCTGCGTTCTTAAAGTCCTACTGGTGGATCAGGCAGGGATGAGTCAAGAGTCAAAGGAGAAACTGCAGTCAATAGACTGTAAAACCTACAAGAGAGCATTTCATCTTAACAGAGGCCAATGGAGAGAAAAAGAGGATTTGAAGGCACGGCACGACTCACCCAGTGTCATGCAGAAGCTCAAGGGGAGAGCTCAGAGCAGAATCAAAGGCTTGCAAGTCCTAGCATGGAGCTTTATCCATTGGGCAATGTTGCCCAGCTGTGGTAACTCAGTGGGTGGAAATGCATTTTATTAACAGCCATTGAATCACTGGCCTGGCAGGGCAGCAGGCTAAACTTTGTCCTCCAGATGCCAAATCACCCCCTCGTTCTCCTTCTTCCCCTAAACTTCCCCTGCAATTTCTGTTACGCAAAAGAGCTTGCTCCAGTCTGTCTCCCCTGGCATCACAAAATATTACTGGGCTTTGCACATGACCTGTTAAATGTGGCTCCAAGTTGTCTATATTTCATGTTTTACCTGTGTCCTCTAAAGCATTTTAGGAAGTTTTGAGGTAACAGTGCTGCAACATTTAAATAAACTATGTTTTATATACAAAGATGATTCACAATTGTCCATAAGGCAGAGTGAAAAAAAAAAAGAGAATGCTTTTTAGCCCAAAGTTCCCTTTTTTTCTACATCAAAACTTGATCTGAGAAACTGTCAATTTTGATACTTTTTTATTTGCAGACAAAAAAATCAGAACAAAATATTTTGATGTTGTTCAAATGGCATGCATTAGCTTCTGTTTACCAACTTTAAAAATGTTCCTATCAAATTTGGAAAGGTCACAGTCAGGATGAAATGGCTCAGGTTTTAAAAGAACAGATAATTTTTATTGTGATCTGCAGGAAACTTTGGGCACAAAATAATTTTATGTTTGTTTGTGTGTTCTTCCACTTCAGAACAAAACTAGATTTCAGAATCGTGGCATTTCCTACCAAATAAAATCAAGCAGTTCCCACAGAGTCATCCTGTTCAGGAAAGACAAGGAAGGGTTTGTTGAGTCATTGGCAGGAACAAGAGTTGTCCAAAATAAACCTGAGCCAGGAGAAGGTTTGAAGAAGCTTTCAACTCCAGTTGCAGAGGTCAGGTCAGACCTGCCATGTAAGTGTGAGCTGCCCTAAGAGCATCCCAAAACTCAAGAAAGAACCTCACCATTACCCACTCCAAAAAAGCTGTACCATAAAAGACAGCTTCCCTGCTATCTGTTTTGGGTAGAGCCTTTCTGTAGATACTTTTATGGCAGTGGAAGGTGCTGAGGTTGCCCTCAGCACTTTGGCTGCACTCTCTCCAGCAGCTTAGCCTTTCCAACCATGCATAATCCCTGCCTTGTTTCCTTTGGCCTTAGCATTTTGAAGCTTCATGGTGGAGAAAAACGATGCAGAGCCATCCCTCCTCCCTCCACCCACCATTGTCGCTCCTGTTTACTATGTGACTTCATCACAAACCTCCACAGCTGCCTTGGATGCCTGGTGTCGTACTCCAGTAAAGTGAAGATCATGCTGATTCCAGCTCTCATTTTCCATACCAGTCCGCTCTGCAGCCACTTGCTGCCTCCAGCCCCTCTGCAGACACAATTACCTCTGCTAGTTTTGGCAATCTTTACTGAAGTATGAGTTCAACCCGTGCTCTCCAACACGGTCTTAAGATCTCCTTGTTTGGCAAATAATTATTAGCATCTCTTGAAAAGAGTACAAATAATTAAAAAAAAAAAAAAAAAGAGAAATATATAGGCTGCGGTAATTGTGGATCTGGGCTTGCATGATATGCTAAAGCCTGAAATGAAGGTAGTTCTCTGTCTGCTGGGCTGATAACGACTTTAATCTCAAGTTCAGGAGCGCTGAGAGAACTAGATGTGTAACTGTTTATCCTGCCCTTGAAACCTAAGCAGGAAGAATCAAAAGCTGGTTTTCACACCCATGACTCATTGGCCAGCCCAGCTGAACTAGTAAAGGTACAAAAATCTGTTTTCAGTCAGTGTAGGCCAGCTATAAATACTTATTCCAGATAGCACTGGATGAGAAAGGCGGTTGGTACGTTTCCCTCGGAGACATACTAGCCTTGGCTGTCCTCTGGGAGATGTGCCGTCGACACCGTTCCCTCTCAGTGCCGCAGAACAACCTTCAATTTTCACGGCTCCCCGAGGCACATGCCCTCAAACAGCGCTCACCAGCTCCTGACCCAGGTCACAAATCCTCCAGTTCCGGAGTAACGTAAAATCCACATCATAAATAGACATGTCCCTGGCCTCAGCTCACTCGCAGCTTTGCTTCTGTTTTCTTGAGCCTAGCCTGCCTGATTTTCTCCAGTAGTTCAATCATATTTATTAGGAATTTATAGTTCTCTGTAGGGTTTTTATATTTAGCTGCCTACACTGGAAAACCGCATTTTTATAGATGTTGGATACCACACCTTTCTCTGTGGCCCCTCAAGGCGGTTTTTTTCCCTTTTTGTGCTTTATATTCAATTTCTGTAGCTTAGCCCCATTTTGTCTCTATCCTTTGTTCCTGTCCACCAATACTGTAAATTGCTTATCAACAAAGCAAACACCAGGTCATGTTTAAATGGCTGCAGTTCATCTAGGATTGGATCATCTTTGGCTGTCACAGCTGCTTGGCTCCATGACTGACACAGAGAAGTAGGAAAAAGAACAACTTTACAGCATTTGCAAAAGGCCAGCCGTGCTACTCAATTTTTTAGAGGCGGAGATGTGAAGTGTCTTGTCACAGTCCTTACTGTATAAGCTCACAAGGCTTGGTCTGCTACACATGCTGGTAGACTTTCTTCTAGGCTGATCAGGGTCAATGCTCTTTCCAAAGTTATCAGTCCAAACCTAGAGTAAACCACTGTTAGTCAATAATTACCTCCATTATACAGTTATTTAAAGCCTGATTCTCCATGAACAAATAGAGGTAAGAAAGGCCAAGGCCTTAGTGACCTTGCTGTTTGCCTGGCAGCAGGTAAACGGGAAGGCAAAGCACACCCGTAGTCTCTGCGCCAAGGGCACCAAAGCTGTAAATCAGAGAAAAATCCCATTGGTCTGTCATTTTCCTAAGGACTCACTACAAATATAAAATAAGAAGGAATGGCAGTGACCTCATTCTGAGCAGAAGTTCAGTCTATTTAGATCCTTTAAAGTGATTAAAGAGGTTAATGTCATTCACAGTGTAGGTGAGAGAGCTTGAAAGAGTCTACCTCAAGACTGCAAAGAAGGTCTCTACTGTAAAACTCAATACTATATGCAGTATATTTTCTCAGAGGGTGAGTTAAAAAGGTCAATGCAAAGTTAACTTCAAACCAGAAACATTAAGAAAAGACTTTATCTCCCTCTGTATGTCTACCTGTTCCACAGATCCTTCTAGGACCCCAAAACAACAGCAAAACTCTGTGAAAAGCTCTTCTGGGATGTCTTTTTCCTGGTTCCTCCAATAGAGATTTTGCATTTGAATGGTTTGATGGTTTGGATGGTGCTGCAGCCTTCTGTCACAGTGGTGTTGGTGGGGAGAAAATGTGGGCAGGGAGTCCAGGCTAGGTGAATTGTACAAGAGGCAGAAGTCCATGTCTTTCACCAGCATTAGGCTTTCACACTTGCTTGATATGGATAAGATCACAGCAAAGTTAAACCAGAAAAACACAACTGTGGGGGACTGGGGACTCCCACAGTGGCTGGCAGAGTGAGAGAGGACTGAAGCTGCCTAGTTACAAAACATGCTGCAGCTTGAAAAACTGGAAGGCAGCTCTTTTTTTGCATTCCCATCACTGTATCTCTTTGTGAAGTGTTTTTTACTGTTGTTACTTATTTGTACATACAAAATTTCTGCCAAGATAAGGAGATGGCAGAGGGATTACAAGATGGAGCTTGGTACTTTGGTGACCGGGGCTATATGGCTACATATAGACATGCTTGTTCTAATCATGGAATAGTTAAGATTGGAAGGTGTTTCTGGTATTTCTGGAGGTCTCTGGTCACTCCCCCATCTCAAAGTTGGTCTAGCTTTGAAGTCACATCCAAATTCAAAATCAGTGCAAAGCCTGGCTTTTTCCCATTCTGCATTTTCAAAAGAGCCCCCTTGCTGGTAAAACATTTAATAGAGCTACCAAATTGTTGTCAACGCTCTGAAGAAACAACAAAGCACAAATTTTAGGAGACTGAGGGCCATGCTACCACCTTTTCACCCAGACAGAGGCTAGGGCTTGGGAGGATGAAATGGTGTTCTCGAGGCTATGCATGGATCTCAATGAAACTTGGAAATAAATCTGGCTGATCAGAGTAAAAATCTGCACACTTACTGCTTGTAATTTAAATTAAAAATTTCACTATTATCCAGTTCCCTTTTTTCTACCCAAGCCTATACCATTACTCATGAGAGGAAAAATAGCTCAAGTAAAACTACTGAGAAAGTGGCATTTTGCTCTGAGTAACCAGAAAACAAACCAGGCTGCTCCACAGGTTTAACTTAGTGCAGGAAATCTTAACACTGACAACAGCCCATGGCTACACGACAGCCCCGACGGTGACAGAGGAACTGCTCTGTGCTGGAAGCTTTCAGCCATGACCTATCTAATAATGCATCACTTCTTTTTATTAAGAATCTGGAACCTAGTAAAGACTTCATGCTCCCTTAATGGTCTTGCCCTAAATTAAAGAAACCACCAACAGCTCATTAATACCTCATTAGAAGGTGTGAATACAAGATATAAAGGGAAGGTACCATAAAGCAACCTTTAGGGAAAAGAATTGAAAAATCAAACTCCACCCAAGTAATCTTCCTTACCAATTTATCAGTAAAGGCCAGACCTCATCACTTTTGGCTTGCATACACTAGCTCCTTTATTTACTGTGAGTCAGACTGTAGAAATCATATTTATTCTGTAGTTCTGGCACAACTGCAGATACCAGGGTTAGGAAATTATACCAGCCAAATTTCAGGATTTCTAATTCATGGGAAATTTTGGCATTTGGAAATTTGCTTTTATTCTGACTAAGAAAATAAAATTCTTTCCTTCATTATTGCCTATGACTGGAAATTCTGACTAAAAAAAATGACTTTGGAAATATTGACCTGAGGACTATTGTTCACATCAGTGGAAATCTGCAGCATTTGTAAGGCAGATTTTATTAATAGTAGAAGTAGATCTCCCTCAGATGTGCTATTCATCTTTTTTTATTGCTCAGAAGTATTTTTCTTATCATAAGAGAAAACAAACATGGATTTCAAACACATAGACTGAACGTTTTTGTAAAAGCAATAGCAAGAGGAGCAACAACAGGGGCAGCTGTTACCGTTCAGCTGCTGGATTGTTCCTATTAGCAGCTTCCAAGAAAAAGGGTTCCACCAGATATTGCTGATATGACGACTCCTCAGTGTTCTCCTTTTGCTGACTATAAGGAACAGATTGGTCCTCTAGCTGGCAAGGTAGCTGGGGAGATTTAATCTCAAATTCCTAGAGAAAGAAATGAGAACGTGGCATGGAAAAGTTTCAGATTCAAGATTAAGATTAATTTCAGAAAAAGCCTCACACCTGAGCACAGAAATCACGCTATATATAATCCTACAAGTCATCCATGACAGCAGAACCAGCGTAAAGTCATCTGAAGCGAGAACGTCCCCATGGGAGATTGAAGTTATATTTGCAAAATGACGCATTGAAGATTTTGAAAAACAGGTCACATCCTTATACCTTAACCAGAAGGCTCTTTAGTCAAAGCTTCTAGTGGTGGCATAGTTAAGTAAAGATCCTTATCGCTGTGTAGAACATAGGACACCAAGACACAAAGATGAGACACGCTGATGCCAAGTTTTTGTCCAAACCAGACATTTAACTTCTGACATAGGTGGGGGGGTTTTTTCAGGTTCCTCAATGTCCATGGAGAAAAGTAGATTCTCTAGTGCATAACTCATCTTCTCGTAAAATAGATATTCATTTTTGGTTAGATGACTCAAACCCTCACACCCTTGTTAAGAAAGCTTGAGATGACTAGACTGAATGTATGTCTCTCCACTGTGGTTATCTAAGGGAAATTAATCTCATCAAACTGCAGGGGTAAGATTCACATTCAAATTAAACAACAACATGTATGAGGGCTCAATGCCACCTCTGTGCTACAAATATTTCCATTTAGTCAGACAAGAAAACAGTCTTTAAGATGGGAGATAAATCTAAAAATGGGTATTTTGATGTAGAGAAACTAACTTGCTTTAAATTGTAAGGTGGTTGCTGGGAGAGATTGATCCCTGATGAAGAGTGAGGCAGCCCATCCGATTGGAGGATGGTTGTAATTCCCTCCTCAAATCTTTTCATCAGTGGAAAGACATGATAAAATGTCTCCTTCTTGCAATGAAGAAAGAGAAGCAAATGATGATGGGGTGTGCTGAGTGCTACACTGCTCCAGGGGTCCTTGAGACACTTCTCCTGTACAAATATCAACTGACACTCCTACCACAAAGAGGCTGAGGACAAACTCTGCAACCTTGAATGCCTGAATATACTCACCCAACTCAGCATGTGGATTTCCAGAGATGCTGAAAAATGAAGAGGAAGACATTCATCTGGGAAAAATAACCCAAAAAAACAAGCAAACAGCTTGGGACCCATCCAGCTACCAGAACGAAGCTGTTTGCGATC
The DNA here is from genome assembly GCF_031877795.1 of Strix aluco. NCBI lineage: Eukaryota > Metazoa > Chordata > Aves > Strigiformes > Strigidae > Strix > Strix aluco. The sequence continues at coordinate 1,141,452 of NC_133934.1, forward strand.
CTCTGTTAAAACCTTGTCAGCAGTAGTGCTTCTCGGCTAGCGTGGGAAGGCCATGATCTAAAGCCTGTTGAAGTTAGTAAAAAGACTCCCGTTGACCTCAGCGGGCTTAGTTTTATCCTCTGAGCCCAGGAGGACTCCATCTGCGGTTTAGAAACTGCTGGTGGTCTGTGTGCCTGTGGTGAGTGGGCTGCATCTGGGCCATAGAAGCATATTAAGCCTAAAGACATATGAGCTACCAAGTCTGCATTTCCTAAGCTTGATTGGGTGTGCAGTGGTTTGCAAGAAAATCTGAGGGTTGGCAGGGTTCTTCCAAAAAGTTTGGGAATTAGTGATCTGGTACCTTCTCTAAAGACTTTTTACATATAGCATGTGCCAGGACTATTCCATGTATGCTGACAATGATTTCTCTGAGGCTGGGCATAGTTACTTGACCTTGTTCCAGTGTCTGCTTTCCTAGAAATCCTTTATTTAGCCCTAGGGAACAGATAAAACTAAGACCTGTAGCGTAAACCAGAACTTCTCTTTCCACCACTGAAGTGATAGCCCAGAGTATTGGTTGGCTTTTTTGTGTGTGTGTTAATTTGTTCTCCCTTTCCTTCCATGGGGTGTGCAAGCCATAGGTAAATACTTTTGCAAACTATTTTAACTTTCCCTTCCCTACATAATTAGCAGTGAATGAACTCCTAGTCACCCGTTACTTGATTGAGAGAAAATTACCTCATGCCCAGTCGTTTCTGAGTGAAAATCCCCTGCTGTTACAACATCTCCTTTTTACAGGAATCCCAGTTAAAACTAAGAATTTCCTCTAATAATCTTCACACCAAACTTCCCCTGTTTGGCTCAAAGCGACTTTAGAGGAAAAGATTTCAGCCCACAAGTTCACCCTGGGACAAAAATCAATCCGTTTCAGTTTTTAATATCTCAAGTGTGGACATCACAACTGTGGTCCAATATTTTAGCAGTGGTCTCAGAAATACTGGAGAGAATATGAAGTGCTGTATCCACCAGGTCCATGCTTCCACATCCAAGGGCTTCATTAGTCCTCACCCACAGTGCTGCAGAGCCGTTCCAACACCACAATCCCAGGCTGGTCAGGGCTGCTGCTTTCCAGGACTCTGTCTCCAATCTCGTGTGACTTGCATTCTTTGTTTCCCAATTATTGGCCATGACTTTGGCTGCGTTAAAATCGTAGGGTGTGCAAATGAGCTGCCCAAGCAAGCGATCCAGACCGCTTGGGTGTAACTGACCTGTTTCTGATGATTTTCATCGCTTTACTATAGACTGCAACATTTGTGGATTGTGCCAGCAATAATTTTCCACTTTTCTTGGATCAATAAAAGATGTTGATAAAGGTGTTGGATAGCATTGGATCAGGGTGAATTGCTGTGGGACCCTATTCAAGGTGTATTTCAGGCAGATTATGAGTCCCTGTGCACAGATATTTTCTGAGATCTATCAAGTAGCCAGATTTAGTCCATTCAAGATGAAGATTTTAAGTCCTGTAAGCACAACTGGTAATCTCTTTGAAAATTATTCCCCTTTTTTCCAGTTTCCCTTCCCCACCAGAGGTTTCCCACAGAACACAAAGAAATGATTCAGCATTTAGGGTAACAGGGAGGGATGGAGACCTTCATCAAGAGTTGGGAATGAACAACAGGCTCTGGGAATCTGCTCTGCTGTCGATGAGATGGTTGGTTTCCCTTGGCAGCTCACCTACTTTTGGAAGTGCCAGATTCTGCCTGGTTTTTCCTTCCTCCCCCACTTCCCTGCTGGATTTTGTAAGGAATGCCAAATTAACTATTCAAACAGCCGTGCTTCTATGGAGGAGCAGGAGAAATGTCTCTGGCAAGACTGAGCATCTTTTTAAATGATTGCAATTGTTTCTCTTTAGTGAAAATGAGCACCAGAGAGCCAGATCCCATTTAGCAGCGCTGTACAACGTGGCTTCCATTTATTTTGCATAGTCTTAATGACTTGGCTACATCCCTCTCCCCTACCCCCATGTCTCTCTTCCCCTTACCAGTCTGAGTCTTCAGTTTCTCAGGGAGAGTATTTTCTCCCCAGTTCCAAAGGGACTTTAGGCAGAGGTAACCCAGCCCTGTAGGATCTAAGCCACCCCATGGTCAGACAAGACTTGTTTTCTTGCAGAAGTTGGACATGGTCTCTGAATGTTGTGTCCGTGTCTCACCACCCAGGACAGAGAGCCCTATTCAGTCATGGTATGTGAAGACAAGGGGAGAGAGCTCTGCCATCATGGTTGGAAGCTTTGGGTGGAAGCTGTCGAAGGCTGGTGTGGTTCTGCAGTGATCACGTGGGACTGGAGAAGAGGCAGCAAGGTCTGCAAGACATTAAAGTGTATCACAAGGCAGCCTGGCAAAAAGCCATTCGGCAACTCTTTTAGCAGTCCCATAGCTAAAGCACATTGATTTTCAAGCATCTCATGGCCATGTTTTCCACCAGAATTAACTTCTCTCCGCTCCTTTTTCCATATGCACACATTTGGCTATCTACCCCCATACACACCTATCTGGAAAAGCAGTCTTATTCCTGACATTCGTTCAAATCTGAATTATCTTACAACCCTACGCTGCTGTGATAGACAGATATTAACTTTCTTTTAGTTTGTCTGTCTGGCTTTCTTTAAATAGTGGCAAGTAGCGCTTCCTCCTCTCGTCACTCAAAAATCAGACAGTACACAGAAACTTTAGATTTTTCTTCCTGATACTCCCATCCACATTCCCACTCCATGCTAAACACTCCTCTGTGAGGCATTTTTAACCAAACATGTTGACACGTAGAAAGGGAGAAAATAAAATAAAATAAAATTTAAATAACGCCAAGCCCCAACCCCTTTCTTAAACAGGGAAGTCACAATTGCAGATTCATTCTAGTCAGCTGAAGCCCCATGAGATGAGTCACCTGCAGATCAGCTTAGCTCCAGGCAAATTTCTGCCAAGTTCTACTTTCCCTCTTCGGCTGCATGGATGGGATGGAATGGGAGGGCATGGGGCAAGGATTCAGGTCTGTGGGCTTCTAATTCCAGGGACTGATGTAGCAGCAGGGCTTTTGGGAGTGGGGCAAGAGGGAGGGAGCTTCATGCCCAGCCAAAAGGGCATTTAGGAGAGTCAGTCTGAGTCACAGTCAGACCTGACTGCTAAGAGCACCTATTTGCGATGCTCTTATTTGTTGTAGCAAATATGCCCTAACACATGATGACCAGTTCAAAACATCAGTTCACCAGAGTGATCTCCCTGTACCATCAAGGAAGAGATGTGCTCATGACACCAGGTTATCCACCTTGAATGCGTGTTTTGAACAGAGTCTCTGAGACATTGCTTGGCACACTTCTCCTTTTCTTGGGCCTGAGCATCACAGCAACAACTAATACCAGCACTGAGAGCAAGTGAGGGGAATATTAGCATCCCCAAAAACACGTGTCTGTAAACAAGCAGGGCAGATTCCTACCACCCTGACTGGGGACTAGAGACTGATTCCTTGTTCTTCCAACATATTTGAAGGCCCTGTATGAATGCTGCTATTTACATGCAGGGTTATTCTCAGGGCAGCGACCAAACACAGAACAGAATGCAAGCAGGTTGTCCTGTTTACTAATAATAATTAGATTTCAAAGACTGTCCAAAGATAACCCAAGTCTAAGTTACATTCTTGGCACATGGCACAACCAAGATGAGGGTTGCCAGCTTCAACCAGGAATGGAGCACCAAGCACAAATAGAGTCTGAACGTGAACTACCTGTTCTGGAAAAAATGGGAAGGGATGGAAACAATGTGTGACCTGTCAGATACTGTGACTTCAGGAATGCGACACTCGGTAAGTACACGGAATACTGCTTAAGCTATTTATGTTAATTCGTGTCCTTCTATTAACTACTCTCAGCTCATTTTGGCTGAAAAACAGGAGCCGTTTGCTGTTGCTGGGGAAGCTTGGAGGGAGAAGAGCTGAAATGATTCCAAAGGAGCCATAGGAAAGGAATAATATTGGCTATATCTGTATTGTACTGGAAGAGTAAGTCTTTAGAGAAGTCAGCATCCACTGGTCATCCTTGCCAATGCACGCATATAGCTGTCTTGCAGCTCGGCTCTGTGAACATTTCTGGCAACACCCTAATGCACCAGGGATGCTCATGCAGTCCAAACCTTCCTACAGGGTGTTAGCTGACTTGAAAAATAAAGATAGGAGACTTCGATCTTGAGGGGGCTTCAAAGACAAGTACATGATCTTTGTTTTCAGAGGAGACTGATTCACTGTTCACTTAAGTAGGCCCCAAGAAAGTTTTCCAGAACAGAAGTAATAAGTTAAAGACTGACCAGAGAAAGTACTAGCAAAATGAAAGATAAGTAAAAAGAAAGTGTCATGGCAAAGGACAGATGCGCTTGTTCAGAACAGAAGTAGACCTGACATAAAGAAATCATGCTTACAAGGAGAGTTTCATCAGCAGAGAAGAGGCTTTTAATGCAGGTGGAAAGTCTGCTGACTGCATCCCACTCCTTCTATATGTTGGTGTTTGGGATTCAGTTGTACTCTCAAAATTTGCATGCCTCTTCAGCTCTCTGAACGAGGAACCACAGAGTTAAGCCAGGCATGAAAATCAGCCAAGATTTCCTGAAAAACATAATTAAAATTAAATCCCCACATTCTTATTCAGCCATCCAAATGGACTGATTTCCTGAAAGGCTGGACTTGCGACTCATTGACTTCAAGGACAAATTTTGTGCTTAGTTCTTGTGGCAATCAGGATATATCAGAAAACTTTGTCTCAACCATTCTTTGTCTCCAGTCTCTACTTGCAGCTCCCATTGAAATGCCTTGTTGAATTTGGGTAAATCTAGAGTATGGCTAATTAACTGTTATGGGAGGAGTCACTAGATGGCAATGTTACCCATGCTCACCAGGGCAAGATATTTTGGCCAGCACACGCAGGTTGTGTTTTGTTTTGTTTTTATAATGAAGAAATACTGTTTTGCACCAGAGTCTGTTGTGCAGCGGTCTTTAAAGAGGCTATGGCAGGCAGCACAGAATTTGTTCCACATTTTGGTTGTTGAAAGTAAATTCTTGAAAAAAACAAGTTCGGCGTGCAGGCTGGATGTTTCCAGAGCAGCAAGCTGATCAAGATTATAACTTTTTCAAGACCAGGGTTCAAGTTTAAGAACTAAATGAAACCAAATTACCCTGAACTCCTTCTCATGTAATTATTTCTTCACTGGAAGGACAAAGATTCATTTTTCTGTACCCCTTATGCTGCATCTATTATAGTAAATTAAACAGGGCCAGGGCACAAGAACTGGGTCATTGGGTCTCCTACATTGCCCGAAGAGTCCCCGGTCACCTCCAGCCCAAGCCAACCAGCTTATTCCCAGACTGTTCCTGGGCACGTTTTGGAAGCTAGCACAGACCACGGGCCATGCCTGTCAGGCAATCTGGAGGCAGCTGCCCTGTCTTACAAAGTAAGAGAGTTTAATCACACAGATTTGATCTCATTCTGTGGCAGTGGATCTGGGCCAGGGAATGGTCCCAGCTACATTTAATTTATTAGCATCAACTTAACCTTAGTGCCTGAAATGAAGCAAAGAAAAAGGAGGCAACCTTATGGCGGACACATAGTATATTTTGAGAATATAGAGCGAGACAGAAAGTTATTGCATGATGTATACTGAAGCTCTGACTGTCTGTCTATCTCCCTTTCCTATGCGTTTTAAATTAGGAAGCTTATCCAAGGTAGATTGAAGAGAAGCTGTGCTGCCGTCCCAGTTGCTGTCATCAGATGAAGCTTGATGTATCCCAGGAGCAGTTTGGTGGCAGGCTTATATTCCTGACAGAAGAAATTATTCCATAATGAAATTAGATGAGGAATTTAGCTTTACATGGGGACCACTGGTATCTGCATCTCTACACAATGTAAATCTAAACTCCTGCTAATTTCTCCAAGTCCTGCTCTCATGAGGGGGAAAGGGCCTCTCTCGTCCTGTTTACATTTTCCTAATTACCTCATTTGTTCTGTGTTTACTGAGGGATTGGGTTCTTAAGAGGCCAGCCTGAGACATCACAATACTACCAGGATGGCCCTTGATTGAAGAGGCCCTGAGCAGACCTAAGGAGAGGATCAGATGGCAGAGATGGGGATATACTAATTATCCACAAGAATGTGAGGGTTTTAAACACCAGTGAAGGAGCTCGGTCTAAGGGCATGGAAAGACAGGCATAATGTCATGGAAAGAAAAGACAGGACATGTAAGAAGTGGGAAATATTCTCTACCTGTGCAAGCACATCAACCGAGGAAGTCACCAGAGAGCACAGCCTGGGAGTCATCTCCTTTCAGGCTGGGGTCCCTCACACAGTGCAAGGTGTGTTTGAGTCTTCTGATCTAGCACAGACAAGAAACGTGGTGCAGCCCTGACAACACATAACAACCTGAGTCTAGGAAGAGCAAAGCTTGCTGAGAGAGTGCAACACGGTCAGCGTGTGGCCCATCTGCTCCCAAGTCTGATCTGCATTAGCATGGCCATACTGGTTTTCTGAGGACCTTGTGCACCAGCACTGCTGGCTCCAGGGTTGACACCTGACGGCTTGGCCCCTGTGCCCTGGACTCTCTTTGGATGACATGAGCCACCATAGAAACAGCTTCTTTGTGTCTCTCTGGCCACTTTCTTTCACTGATGTTGCCTTTTCTTTGTTTTGCCTTGCACGGGAAGTGTGAGATTCACTGGCCCATCTGTGAAATATCTGAGGAGTCACTAGCTGCAAGAGGAAATCTAGTCCAGCCATTTTCATGGTGGTTTGGGACATGGATACCTTGGATTCAAGCCATAAGCTTGTTAAAGGCTTGTTGGGCAACTCTGACTAAGTGACAGAGACAAGATTCACCAAGGGAAATGAGGTCTCACTGCACTCAGTGGTGGTTCTAGCAGTCAGCAGTGATAGGCTCTGGGAGTGAAGATAATTTGGGCAGAACCTTTGTGGGTTTCAGGAGGGGAAGAAGACTCATCCCTGGACTGCCTGGTGTAGCCTGGCCCATAACCACAGTGCTCAGGTCTCACACTTGGGGATGGACCGATAGTATCTCCACCGCAAAAACCTTGGCCTGGGCCTTTGCTGGAACCTAGTGACCTTGACTCATAACGTGTGGTTTTCCTGGAGGGAGAGGGACAACTCAGTTCAAAGTGCCCGAAATAATGATGAAGCTCTCTTGCACCCTACCAAGTAGTGTTTCTGTAGCATTGTGGGTGTTGCATGTCCTGGAACAAGCTATAATCATACAGAGCAAGAGGAAAAGTAGGAGGCAGGCTGGGGCAGTCCAGATGGATCATGTTGGAGGGTTGCCTTGGGGTAGTAGGGTGACTTGGTGCAATATGTGTCCACACTGTCTGTCTAGTGTGGACGCATGAGTGAATTACTGAATTTCTCTTAGTGAAATAACTATCTTCCTTCACAAGGGAGCCTGGGAATCAGCAAGTTGCCTGCAGTGTGGACAGTCAGTGCACCAGGACTCTGGAGCAAAACAGGAGTTAAAAGGAAAACATAAATTTATGTTTTCTGTGTAATGAAAGAAGAATCAACACATCCCCTTTGCATTACAGCCTCGACCTCATTATACCCAAGAAATAGAAGGTGTGGATTCGAGACTTTTCTTGATCTGAAGGAGATCAAGGCCACAGCTACCCATTTTTAGAAGCATATTTTATTTTGCTACTGCCTGGGAGAGATGGGGCATTTACACTGTCCTGAGTGACAGGAGACAGGTATGTGAATAGGTATTATGAACTCTGTGGGTAGGAAACATATTCTCCTCATCACCTGTACAAGAAATACAGGTGCCTAACTCAGGACCATGAATCACAGGAGCCCAGGTCTTCCTGGGATTCTAATCCTTCCCTGCTTTCCTTCTTGTTTTCCAAGTCTCACGCAGCTGGCTAGGCTGTAGTTTCAATAACCAACTTGGCATAGGAAATGAAGTCAGGAATATTGCTCTGCTCTCAGCCATTGGAGTATAGCCAGGATTCTTGGTCCTGTTGTCCTCATGCATCTTGAAGGAAAAAAATCTCTACGCTTCCATTCCTCCATTTGTGGAAGAGACGTGATCTGCACCAGAAGGAAACAGAGACTTATTTCACAAAGATCCCGGAATGAAGGTTGATATCTTTGTTACTATTTTTTTTTATCTGTTACTTTGATCTCAGATGCCCCCAGTATAGTCTAGGACATGACTACCTTCAAGCCTGTTGCAGCCAATAGCTGAGCTCTTCAGTGGATCGGGACCAGAGTCCTCAGAAAAATTCAGGACTATGCTCCAAGGGAAAGATTTACAGCTATACTAGCTAATAAAGCAATCCAGGGACCACTGCCTGTCCCCAAAGAAAGATGGCACAGCATGGCTTCTGTCTATTCAGCCAAACAAGCTTTCCCCCCAAAACAAGGTGGTTTCATTGTGTAGGGGTGAATCAAATTCTGATTTACAGCACATCAGGTAAGTTGTGTCTGCATGCACAATGTCTGTAAGTTTTGTCAGCATATACTATGCTGTGTACGTGAGGTCTCTTTTGCTGCAAGAAGGCCAAGTATCTTCATGTTATTTACCCTCAGTTACCACAGGTAGGAGTGACCACTGAATGAAGAAGCAAAACCATCTTCACTCCTTTGCTAGAAGAGAGGAATTGTTTCCATATCCCCATGCTTTCCAGGAACTCGGGTTTCTTTTTTAAGCAAACAGTGCACTGTTTGTTGTTAACATTGTCACAAATTCCTCAAAATGCAAGCAGAGTGGAGCAGAACAAGAATATCAGTAAGAAAACCCAGGACAATAGCCTATAGGTCTGGGTGGGCCATTCATTTCAGTGATGGTAATTTTAAAGTCTAGGATCTTCAAGGCCAGCTCTCTGCTGTTGCTTTCACCACCTCATAAACTTAGCAAGTTCCAGGAATTCGTTTATTTGCTCCCCTTGGAAGACTGGTCGAGAATCTCATTGCTCCAGTGGTTAAAAAACATCTTCCACTTTCCAACCTAAATTTATTCATGACCAGTTTATCCCCATCTGTTCCGATGCCAACGTTGTCTTTAAGTTTAAATAGCTTTTCTCCCTCTCTGGTGTTTAGCTCTCATTCTATTTATAGAGCATGACCGTATCTTCTCCAACCCTGTGTTTTGCTGAGCTAAACAAGTTGGACTCTTTGAGTCTCCTAAACAGGGCACTCCCTTCCTCTGATGCTTGTCGTTGCCCTTCTCTGCACCTGTTCCAGGTTGAATTCATCTTCTTTAAACACGATGAACTAAAATTGAACCTTGGAGTCCAGCAGCTTTGTGCAATGCCCAATAGGAACATCAGGCAAGAGATGCCCTTCATGCAGAGATCGCCCTTTAAAAGTTATCATACTCCATCCCAAGCTAGTTGCAATCCTTCCCCTGCTACCTTTATTGGAAAGCTGCTGTCTGGTCTCCACCATTATCTTACACACACTTGGACTTTGCATTTTTTTTCTTGTGCTGAAATAGGCCCAGTGTTTTCCTATAACTATGGGAGTTCCTTCACTTTAAGCATGCCCACTTCGGTCATGCTGAGGTCTCACTGGTTGGTGGTAGTCATCCTGGGGTGAAGTAATATCCAGCATCTTTGTCTCCCCCACCTAAAGGAGGAAACTTCCCCCCCCCCCCCCCCCCCCAGTTTGTGGAATATATTCTTTTAGTGTTGGCTCCTCTTGCACATTTAATATGGAAGGTCACCCTGCTTGTGTTACTCCTGCTCTTCAACCATGTTGCTTCTTCTGCAGTTCAGGGAGTGAGCCCTAAGCCCGAACCCATGTGCTGCAAGAAGGTCTAAGATGCTATCTAAAGCATATTAATCCTCAAGTGAACTATTTTCCTTTCCACACCCAAGTTTCCTTAAAAAGGAAACCCAGCAATTCAGTCCATATCAAAGCAAAATATGTCGTGTGGGTGATCTGCAGGGACAAGGTACTGGAGCAAAAGAGAAAAGAACCAGTTTCACAATAGGGATGCACCATATTATCTCAGAATTCCCTTCACTAGCAGCATGCATCTCACCTGATTCTGAAAATGGGTGGAATTTGGAGATACTGTTTCCTCCTCTCAGTAAAAATGAAACCAAGTACAAGAAGCCTGGAGGAGTTCATGGCACAAGTCCCAGGGATGGGGAGAAAATGCCATGGTCTACAGCTGAACCATTTACTGTGACTCACTCCAGTGACTCATCGGAGCAAAGCTGAGTTCGGGAGTAAAGAAGGAAGAGTTGCCACCTTTTCCCGCTCCTTTTCCCTCAGTCTGGTCCCCAGAGCTATGTCAAACAGTCTCAGGATTTCTCATCAGGAAGTGGCATGAAAAGGACATTACAGGCGCTAATTCAAGACACTGCAAGGAATTTCCTTCTACTTACATGCAAGGAATTTCTCTGTTCTGTCTGCTGCCACCATCAAATCTCAGAACACCAGGGTCCGTGGCACAGTGACAACCCATATGGGTTTATGTCTCCAGTTTAGCAATTGGTAAACTGAGGCACAGGTGGGGTTGACATGATTGCCTGCCAGTGAGCCACCAGCAGAACCAGGAATGCAGTGTGGCCGTATCTGCTCCCCAAGGTGATGGACACGTTGAAACCAAGTTCCCAGCCTCATGGGCCAGGTTGCTATTAGTCATATCTTCTTGGTAGTAAGAACCCCGGAGAAGGATGCTTAGCGCTGCTGAGTCAGAGGGTCAGTCCCAGTGCCTGCCTCCCAGGAGTGAAACAAGAGCTGACCTCCCAGGCAGCCAAGTGCAACCGGGTGTCATTGCCACCTTGCCTAGAAGAAATTTTCCAAGCAGAAGTCATGATAAGGGCAAGGTGCACTCTCTGTCGGGAACATGCTCATTTGCTGTTAATTTTGCAACCCAAAATCTGACACCCACCAGGGGAATTTCTCTCTCTCTCTCTTTGGCTCAGGATGAGAAACATTTCTTTCAAATTTTTCTTTCTTTCTTTTTTTTTTTTTTTAATGCTTCACTTGAGAGGCTATAGGCAATCAGGACTATAATACAGGGAGCTCAAGGAAATTACAAGTGACTCAAGAGGATGCAGAACATTTCATCTAAACAACTCAGCTCCTCACTGCAACATTTTCCACAGTCAGAGCCACATGACTCTGGAAATCCCACCAAATGCTGAAAGGGATGGAAAGAAATGACAAATATCTTATGAACTTCTTACTGGCCTGGCACTAGAAAGAGTCATGGGCCAAAGGCAGGTCATAGTGGTTGCAGCCAGCTCTGGTGCAGAGCAGAGCAGCTAGCTCACAGTTCCGCTTTCAGGAATACACGACTGGTTGAGTCCTCCTTGGTTGAATCCCCCTTGGTTGAGTCCTCCTTGGTTGAGTCCCCCTTGGTTGAGTCCCCCTTGGTTGAGTGCCCCTTGGTTGCTCATTGCCTCTTGAGGAAAACTGTATCCAAGAGGTAGAGCAGAGTGGTAGAGTAGTCTCCCATTTTTGGGAAAAGTCACAGGATCACAAGAGAAACAAGCTGTTCCTCTGTTTCTCCATCAGCAAAATGGAGAGCTGAGTCTCCGCTGCCTTATGAAATGGGAAAAAGTCTGGAGAAAAATGGGGTGATTGGAAAGTGTCTACAGAGATACCAGTGGAAAGGAACATTTTCCTACATTGGAGTAGGGTTTAGCTTGCAGACACCCCCACTCTCAGATGTTAAAAGATAGGTGTTTGCCCATGCACAAGGTATCTAAGCTCCCATTATAGTAAATGGAAATCTAGTAAGTGGATCCTGAGAGTGATCCACCTCACCCTAAAGCATATACCAGGTACTCTGCTCCACGCCTTTGTACCCCAGGGCATCACAAGCGGCCCTGGATGCCTGTGTAGGGGCAACTGAATCAACCTCAGACATCACAGCTAGTCACTGGCAGCTGAGAGGAGACAAGAGTGCTTGTGAGTGATCAGGACAAACACAATCTAGGTCTTGGAAAGCAAGGTTTTCCCAGCTGAGTGATTAGGAGGAGCAGAGATCAAATGGGTTTGACAGCAGAGTTGATCAGTTGATCAGCCCTTCTTGGATTGACCAGTCAGTGGTGTCAGCTGCTGCTGCAGGGGGAGTCTGGAAGCGTGGGGACATGGGGAACCGCAACTGCCTGGCAGGCAACTGGGAGCATGGGGACTTGGCTATTCCCACCTCCGGTAACGGCACATTTCCACCAGGAGACCTTGGCAGCCAGCCTCAGCACAGCCTGTCCTCGCCACCCAGGGCCAATGTGGGGCCGGTATGTGATCGTGTGACTGACAGATTCCACCAAATACACGTCAGTAAGGTCTGCATCTCTTTTTTCTTCTTTTCTCTCCCTCTTTTTTTTTTTTTTTTTTTTTTTTCATTTTAAATATAACTCGCTGCATTTATGCCAACAAAAACTAGTAAAAAATCAGACTGTTCCCTGCAATTTCAGTAAACCTGCCCAGTGTTGGAAGCCTCCCAGCAGGGTCATGAACTGTTTTCTATACGTCCTGTGCCTCTATTTTTAAACTGGCAGCTGGCACTCTGACATTCAAATTGCTCTTCCAAGAGGACATTCAGGAACAGAGAATTGCCTAAAACTTCATTGCTGTCACACAGCCCCAAGAAACCTAGACCAAGGTGTGATCCTCAGCCTGACACAGGGAGAGACAGGATGGGCTCCAGAGAGCTTACAAGTCAATAAGCAAAACAATTGCCCCATGTTATCCTTGCAGAGCTGAGAAGCCATAGAGAGGGTAGAGGCCAGATGCCAAAGAAATGTCGGCACTTAGCTCCCATTTATTTCTGTAGGTTTTCACTTTTGCATCTTCTCTAGGAAAGGATGCTCCGTTTATGAGAGGAACTAACCAATATCTCCACCATATCTGAAAACAGACTGTGAACCAGCTCCTTTCTCACCTCAGGGACTTGGCCCCATTTAGACTAGCCAAGTCAGAAGGATGTGGAGACAAAACCAACATCCTGACTCTTCCTAGCCTTGCAGGCAAGAATGGATGGTGAAACGAGTCTGCTGTGACTCATGTAAAAACAACAGAAAAACTGTGTTCCCAGAAACCTCAGAGTCTAGAATTGGGTTCAGCATCATAGCAAAGCTTCCCAACACCTGTTTCTACTTGGGGGTGTCTTGGTTGAACACAGGCATAAATGTTTCCTTAGTGTTGAGATGCATGTAGGAACTAGACTCTTCACAATAAGGATTTTATCCCAAGCTTTCTTTCAAATTGTTGCAACACCTGCCATGAGTGTCCTGAGTCTCAGATGTTCAGCACCATTTAAGAGAGACATAGATGAGTTTCTGAGTAAAATCCTGAGGTACTGTAAGATCTGAATCCTAGGAACTGAGTAGAGGAAAATTTCTCTTCTGAATGCACAGGGAAATCAGCCAGAAATCAGGAACAAAGGAGCCTAGATGTTGGGCTTGCTCAGCAAAACACATTAAAGAGAGGACAACCCATTACCAGAACTCTGGAGAGCAACATCCTTGGGGAAGGCAAAGAGCATCCCTTATTCTCTGAGAGGTCACTCATAACATCATGGAGATATTTACTGCAAAAATGCCTCGTTTATACCTCTTTGCAATATATGGGTGCTTGTGCTGGCCATTGGACGCTAAGCAGCATCATTTCTGTTTAGCAATTGGTCTTCAGTGAGTTGAAGGTGGTGTAGCCAAAAGCTGAGACAGGTAAACACTACACTACAGAAATCAAAACAATGGAAAAACTTTCCAACCCATCACCACTGCCATACAAGAAAAAGCAGAAGAGGCTATGGGAGCTGACTGAATTTCAGAATAGAATAGAATAGAACAGAACAGAACAGAATAAATTAGAATAGCTCAGTTGGAAGGGACCTACAATGTTCATTTAGTCCAACTGCCTCACCACTATAGCAAGACTTAGTTAAAATGGGATACCATAACGAAGATCAAGAGGATAACTTAGACTAATACGCAGTGAAGGTGGGTAAAAGTTTGCTAACAATGATATCTGAGACCTACCTTGAAAATAAATGTAAGAAAACCACTGAAATCATTTTAGGAAAAATTGCCTGAAGTGAATTTACAGAAGAGAATACATGACTTAACCACTGAAAATAAGACCGGAAGAGACTGTAGGGCTTGTCTGATCCATCCTTTAGCTCCATCACATATTCTTTGAACCATGGATTCATTTAACCCTTTCAGACATCTCTGAACTGTCACCTAACCTTGACAATGGGCAATGTTTGCAGGCTGCAAAGCCCGAACAGACCACCGTGACCAGTCACCCTGCTCTGCCAAATGCATGGCAAAAAACTTGATTTCTTGTTACTGACTGCTAAGGGCCATATGTGAGGTGTTCTCAAGATCCAGGGGAATATCTGTATTTAATAACCTAGGCTGTCTTTGATACCCTAACAGTCCCTAGACTCTCTCTACAGTTGAAGAACAAGGACAGATTACTGATTTCAGCTCCTAACTCCTCTTTCTCAGTGCTGAGGTTGCAGAGTCTTGAACTAAATTTATGTCACTGAAATACAGTTCCATAGACACAGCTTTGAGGAGCCAAGATACCACTATATAACTAGCTAGTCAAACTCAGACTGGACAGAACTTGTTTGATGTTACTTTAGCATTCTTTGTCTTATCTTCTAATAGGTCCTTAGCAGCTCTCCAATGAGAAAAATTTACTGTGTCTGAGCCAGTTGAGAAGTTATGTCAAGGATGCTTATTGCCTCTAGTTACAAGACCAAGTCCTACGCTGCCTGATTGTGGTCTTGTTGACTTCACAATAAGCACTGAGGAGTGGAGAAGCATGGCCAAGAAAGGAAGACCAAGGTGTGCCAGAAGCAGGTGCTCTTGCAGTCAGCTTAAGGGTGGAACAAGGGAAAGGTGTTGGGAAACAGGAAGGAAAATGGCAGCAGGGTCCAGACCATCATTATCTCAGAATGCATGTGTGCAGTGCTTGTGCCTATGTTTTCAGAGGCAAAATCCGGCAGGAGGCAGGGCAAGAAATGTGATTACTATATGAGCAAATATAGTAAATCAAAGCAAACCTACATGTTGTCTTTGCAAAGGTTTTTGGCCTCTTCCTTACTCCAGCCCTGGGCCGAGAATCAACAGGACTAAATCACATCTCAGTCCTTGTGCCCAAAGTTTCCTTCTGGCTCACTCGAAGCCTTTGGATGCACCTAGCCCAAAGGAACACCAAGTTCTGGGACCTGGCTGGAACTTCAGCTGGATGAATCTGGGCTTAGATCACACAGAAGAGGAAGTGCCACTCACTAGTGAGAGAACTGGTGACCATATCTCAGTGCGAATGTTTCTGCCATAAGGCCATATTAAACTTGGGAAAGGGAACAGATGTTGGTCACACAAATCCATGCTGGCAAGTCTAGATGAGTGCGAAGTGGCACCTTGGCATACAGCTATCCGTGCTATAAATAATACCTTACTCACAGGGCACCTCTGAACTTAGGAAACATGGCCGAATCAGTCACACCCAGAACAAACGGGAAGGTGGGAGCAAAAGGGAGTTTGTAGTTTTTCCAGCTATGCACACCCGGGGAACGTTGTTACCAATGATCCTGACCAACATGCTTTGGCCCAAATGTCCATGTCCACAGGCAGTTCCCAAGATACACTACATCCATTTGAAGGGTTGAATTACCATTAATTTGTACAAGCAGGGGTATGCATGCACGTACAAACACAATAAAAACAAACAGCCTTGGAGGCACATCTATTTCCTTTCTACGTCCACACCCAGGTTGACTCAGCCGCTGCTCCATACCTTTTCCCTTTTCTCCTCCAAGACTTGACACCAAATGTAATTTTCTCAGCCAACATCTGGAGCTACGTGGTGCCTGCTTCATTCTCCCAACACAACTACACAAGAGCACACACTCACACATACACGCTCTGGGACCTGCTTGAGTCATCGTGTCCCTGAACATCCTTCTTGGCTGCAGCTTCTGTAGAGACAATTATTCAAAGGTCAGAGACCCAGAGATGCTTTCTCATGCAGCAAAGACAAATGCAGAATACAATTCTGAGGAGCAAGGGGTATTTACTAGAACTCTTTTGGGTCACTCTGTATATTTTTCCCTGGTTTAGCACACTCACCAATGCAGAAGAAGCCATGACCTCTATCTTGGTACAGGAGCAATGAGAAGACAGGAGGTAACTAATGGAGTATAAAATAACTGATTTGGATCTGGTTTATTCTCTCAACCCTTGAACCGTACTGTTGTGAAAAATGGGAGAAGAATGAAAAGGCAAAGGAGAGATGCCTTTTTATCAGTCAGGAACTGTGTAGGAAAAACAGAGACCACGTGAAGAAGATTGTTGGCAGCTGAAGAGACTTTGCTTTCATAAACCAGTGAATTGGTACCGTTAGCTGCAAGTCGCCTGAGGGCAGATTATCTAAGAAACACCCTGACTGTGGTTTTCACCTCCCCAGCCACCACTCACTGGGGTGGTGAGTTTAACACCTCTGAGCACACAACATTAAAAAGCAGGGCCCTTCCCTGCAAAACTTTCAGAGGGAAACCAGCTGGGTGGTAACCATGTCTACAGGTAGTTTAGAAAGTGACTGGTACCCTTTTTTTTGTCCTTTCTTTCCAGCCTAGATGAGAAAGGCCTTGATTAATGAATCACTGTCTGTGTTTATGCATGGGAAAGTATGTCAAGGTGTGGGTGCACTGATAATGAGGGGTGTGATACAATTGTCTGTACCATGTCCAGGGCTAGCCAAGAAGCCATGGGATACTCCAGGTACCCACACAGGCCTGGTAGGAACAATGGAAGCTCCTGGGAAGCCTGTGCTCCAGTGGAAGCTGCAGACCAACCAGTTATCTCAAGGAGGACAAGTACTGAAGTGAGCCAAAGGTATTTGCTTGAGGTGCTGTTTTCCAAGCAAGTCAGACAGTGTCACTGATCATATTTTTTGCTGGTGAGTAAGCAGATTGGGTTACTTTGAGAGATTGTGATAAGGGAATGCGAGGAGAGCCATTCAAGGAAAGCAGGAGCACATACATATGCTATCTGTACTGGGGTTCAAACAGTGATAATCCCTGCCCTGTATTTTTCTCCTAACACTACAACAACATCTGAGGGTACTTCCAGCAACTCACACTCATGTGATTCAATAGACAGCTGCCCACCCTACCCATCTGCAGAAGGTTTACCTGCCTATAGCAGGGTTAGCAGAGTCAAACCCATGCAGCCTCCTTAGCTGCAGAGCTCACAGAGCAGCTTCATAACTCAAACCACCATTGAGAAGGTGCTTCACTTCTGCCAACCCTGCTAAATAATCACTAACCTCCGGCAGCAGAGAGTGTGAGGTGGTAACCTCTTAAATCACTCCCATGCGAGTTGCCAGAGCTTGTCTGGAGAAAACCTACAGCTACCTTTCATTGGCAACTTGCTTTCCAGGCTCAACAGAGAGGCCAAGGAATCAAGTGGAATAAGCTACCTTCTGTCCCTCTCAGCTGGTTTCTCCAGGTCAAAACCAAACCCCTCTGGCAGACAAGTAAAAAAAAGAAAGCTAACGCTCTGGCTGCTGGCACATTACCTGGTCTGTGGATACACAGAGTAATTCAATCTGCAGGGCTGTCTTTCTGGCACCTCTCACAAACCCTAAAAATTCAATCCACAGTGAGAAAGAAAACAGAGCAGGGTTTGTTTGGTTCATTGCCCTGTTGTAGGGGAGTGTGGGACGGTCACTAGGAAAGGAGACATTTTTCATGTAGGAAACAAAGACTTTTGCCCTACATAAGACAAGATGTACATACACCACATTTCTCCCTCTCTGTTTGCCTGATGAAACTGTGCATTTGCATTCATTTTGCAGCAGGAAGAGGTCTGAAGTAGACCTTCAGAAAGTGCCTAAGGGTCTGAAGTAGACATTAAGAAAGTGCCTAAAGGCTGTATCTAGACTGCTTATTCCAGTACTGAAAACAGATTTAGATTAAAGTGTGGGAGACTCAGCTCACCTAACTTCAGATTTCTACAGCCCGGACATCTCAGCAGAGACAGTCATCTACAACTTCTGTATACAGGACATGGAGAGAAATAAGTAGCTCTAAAAAAATGGTTCATCTCACCAAATCCAGATGGTAAAATATAGGATCCTGTACTGGGAATGCCTACTTTTCTCCACTGTCTGTAGGTGGAGCACAGGGTGCCTTGTTCTGCTGTAGAGTTACACTACAGTCACCAGTGTTGCTCAGATGCCTACCAACATGTCCAAGCTCAAGAGAAGAATAAGCAGTGCAGAGCACTGCTCAGGTTTGCCAGAGTCTGGCTCCCTGCCTGTTCAGTCAGTGGAGAGAAAGGGTCATGTTGCTTGCTCGAAACATCTGTAATAAATGAGGTGCTTTCATTCCTTACCTCTCTCCACTGGCTGTACAGAAAATTAGGCTCAGATAGTAGGTGGTCTGAATCCCTTCACTCTTATGAATGTGTTCTCTTAAGAGGTAGGTCAAACACAGCTTCAAGTGACATAGGCATACTAGTCAACCTGAAAGAGAGCTGTGCTCCGAAACCACTTCAGTTACATCTGCATAAATCTCTATCTACATGGGAGTACTCAGGAAAAGTGAACATCAATCAAACAGAGGTATGGAGTTAGCATGCATATTAGTTAGAGCACATTCAATCCTGGTTTGGATTTTCCCTTAATAAATAAAGCAGTTTTATCTTTACTTAGACACACCAGGCCTGGAAAAGAGTATCTCTTCCTAGCTGGAAATGTGACCATTGTTTTATGTGAATGCCTGGATCCAGCATGTTGGCATCTGAGACCAGCTACACTCAGCAAGGAGGACTAAAACAGACAGAGATGCTGTAGAAGCTTATTATATTGGCACTTGCATTATTTTATTGGTTGTTGTCTCTACACTCTGCTACCTGGTACTTGAGGTGTGTATCAGCTGGAAACAGCACAGCTGTCCTCCCACCACACTGCACACAGGACAAGCAGCCTTTTTCCTTTGGGACTCCAGGCAGGTACAGCAGTGTGCTGGTCTTTCTGACTTTAGTGTTTTGGGTAGACTGAGGAATCTCTGGTTTATTTGTCATTATCATGCCCAGAAAGTCACAGAGGTCTATGGGCAATAGGAAACCATGTATCAGTTGGAAGAAATGCAGGAGAACCATACCTCTGCTATCGAGGGTTGTTGATCTGAATTGGTGATTCATGTTGGTATATTTCCCCCACATCCCCAAAATTAGAATTTCTCCATGCCCTGAGTCATAATTTCTCCCAAACCCTACAGTTATGTGTGTAATCAAAGCCTGCTTTAGCACGGGGAACATACGGAGTTAGTGTAGTAAACCAGGCACGCTATTTTCCATGACTGGTGTCCCACCAGGACACAGCATGGTTAATATTATGTCTGGCTTCCTCCGACTTTGCCAGGACCAGAAATTTGAACAGCACATCTCTAGCAGGAGCCTAGACTTAGGGTCAAACTCGCCGTGGGGTCTGCCAGCAGATGCTGTACATGTTTAGATTCCATGTGCAATGCAGAAGCTGTAAAACAGTTTTGTATTTTCCAAGTGTCAAGAGCTCCATCGTCCCTGGCAAAAAGGAGGGCAGGTAATAGAGCATTTCTGGAAGTTCAGATGCTTTATCAGTCAGGGCTTTAAATGAAGACTAAGAGGCTTTTGCCCTTCAGCCATAAAAATCCATGAAACTATGAAAATTCTGTCAGCTTGACACCCTTATGTGAAATCTGAGAAGAAATATGCATAAAAACATTGTGCTGGGGCCTGAAAAAAAATGGCTTCATTATTAATTGCTGACTGCCAAGCATTCTTTCACATAAACAGGATTGGGTGCTCCTGGTAATGGCATAGAGATTAATGTCTCTTTCTCTCATGTTATTCTTGCATATTGTGGTTTCAGATGAACCGGGTACACCAGAATCAAGAAATATCAAAATACTGGCCAGCAGCAAAGCTGATTTTCTGAAGCATCCCTGCTGCAACTCACGAGTGAAGGCAATCTCTGAGAAAGAGGCACAGTTATTACTAGCAATACTTCATCTTACAATATCACACTCTGGCTCATTTGGCTGAAGTAGCTGTTACAGTAAGTGGTGATCAGTGGAACTAATTTGTTGGCTGGTGTGATTCAGGAGAGTAACTCCTGTGTCTCCTGTATTACAAGTGATTTTCAGAGCAGTAGTGTGACTGTTCTTCCAATTCTTTACAGGAGTCATCAGCAATAAGCTGAATTTGTGGGGATTACTTGGAATGCAAACCCCTTGACAAAGGAGGTGGCTGTTTCTCATGCTGACTGCTGTTGTCATGTGGTGGCTTGTAATGTTTGATTTGGCTTCCTTTAGCAGGCCCAAATCCCACTGTCCTCATCAAGGCATTCTATGCAGTCACAAAAAGAAGATCTGGAAAAGACTAATTAGATCATTTTGTCTGTTCACCCTTGGCCAACATGAAGTTGTTCCCTACTATATATTCCCCCAGGTTTTCTTCTGAACACTCCAGTCCAAGGGCTTCCACTGCTGTCCTCCAGGAGCTGTTCCACAGCTCTTCAAATTAAGGCACTTTTCCTTCTGCTTGTTTCCATTACTTGATTTCACACCATGACTCCCATTTCTAATCCCTTTTCCTTTTCTAAGTAATTCGTTTCTCAGCTTAATCCTTTCCTAGTATTCCTTTTTAGACATAGGACTCAGATGTCTGGGAGGGATATTATGAGGTCTTCCAGCCTGTCCTCTGCTCCCATTTTCTCTCTGCCACTTTTGGTAGATGTGGCTCCAGCATCCTCTTCTTAAAGGATGGAGTGATGGACATGCCAACCCTTCATCCAATAATCTATTACTGTTCTTTGCAACCCTTAACCTCAGGAAGGTGGTCTTAATGGCTAACCTAATTCAACATTTGCATGTAAATTTTTTCCAGTTTCTTTCATATTTCAAGTTCGCAATTGAGTTCTTCCTTCACCCTTTTTTTTTTTTTTTTTTGGACTAAGCTAATCTGCCCTTTATTTCTAGGTCATGTCTTTAAGCACCCTCCTTGTGCTCCAAATGGACTCTCCAGTTCATCCATATCTTTCTTGCAATGGATTAGCCACTGACTGGAGCAGAGCTGTTTCATTCCACTGGAATTATATATTTCTGCTTGTACAACTCAGTACAATACTAAACTTTTTTTTTACAACAGCAGGAATTTTTTACTTCTTGATCAGTTTGTAATCCATCATAGCTCCCTCAAAACTTCTCTGCAGAACTGAAACCTGCACAGTTATTCTTTATTTGACATTTATCCAGGCAATGAATCTTGCTCAAATATAGTCCTTGCACGTGACTCCTTTAAATATCATCTGCTTTTTACATCTAGATTTTTACTGCTTGGCTATGAAATTGCATCCTGGGCCAGGAGAGTCAGAACTGCAGGCTATGATCGCAGCGCACAGATTTGCCTGGTTCAATGGCCTCTCCTAAAGAAACTGCTGTGTGTCAAAATGAGCTTAGCAATCAAGTCCCTGTGAAGGACTGATCTTTCAGGCAGAATAACATCATCATTACCAAGCTTGATTTCACTGTGTCTGGATGGGTTTTGCCATAAAAATGCTAAACCGTCTTTGCTTTCGGTCTCCTGCATGTTCCATCCACCACTAACAAATGGCTAATTTCCTACAAGAAATCTCCACTGCTTCAAACAAAAGGCGCATCCATGGTGACAAACTATTCTCCACTACAAATCATTAGGCTGGGTACAGGAAATAAACAGATGTGGGTAAGGAAAAGCTGAAGAGATCCCCTGTGTGATACCATGTCAGATTAGGGGCTTGCATGCAGTCACCCAGGGCAAAACATGTAGGGGATTGGCCTGCACAGGATAAGTTTGAAAAGCGTTACTGCTGGTGAAGACCCAGAAGAAGAAATGACCCTGGTTTGACTTGTGTATTCCCAAGATGAAATTGAAAAAGCTGCCAGCCTAGAAAAGAAACATCTTTTTCCTTTCAGACAGAGCCCTCCCAGGTACAACAGCTCCTGCTGCACCGCACTAGAAACTGATTCTCCCACCAGCACCACCTTTAAATCTAGCTGGTACCAAGTGGTGTGTCCTCGCCTGCTTCCCAGCCACCTCATGTCCCGCAGGCACGGGGGTAACTGACCTCTGCAGCAGCCTCCTTCTCTCATCCCAGCAGTCCTCGTGCAGCTGAGCATCCCAAATCCCAGATCCAGTCCGGCTTCCCCATCAGGGCAGTGCCGCTTAGCCCCGTGCCTGTTCAGTCGCTGGCCTGCCAAGATATTTGTATAGTTAAAGCAAACCAAATAGTTCACCTACCTTCCAAAGGACATCACCAAGTTAAAAACAGATGGAGAATGCTGGCGACGGAGGGGTGTCTTTTTTTTTTCCTTTTTTTTTTTTTCCACTAATGATTCAGAAGGCCAGTAACAGCGTTCTAACCCTGGCTTTGGACCAGCATATCCTGTTGAGTCATGGCTGATGTCTGCACTCTAATCTTAACACATGTGAATGGGCTTGTTAGAACTTGTCATCCATCCCTGGCTACCAAAATATCCTCCTGCTTGACCTGCCCCACGTATTACACAATATAACTTTTATGTTTGTGCACACGGGCATACGCACAAACGTGTGAGCGTGCTTTTGAGAATGCAAAAGGCTACAGATGGGAGAGAGATGCAGAAGTAGATATAGCTGAAAATACAACAGCCTAAGGAGACAGAAAAGCAAATTGCTCTTTTGTTGCCCTCTCCCATGTCCCCATTTTTCAAAAAAGATTTTTTAAAAAGTGGTTTCAGCTGGAAGAAGAGACTTTGAAGGCTTCAGCATTTCTTGGTCAGGGTCTGTCACTGGTCTTTTATACAATAGCATCAGCAGTATTTTTGACCAAGCTGGTTTCTACCACTGGGTGATACTATATGCCCACGAACAAGATAGGAATTAGGGAAATCTAGTGATGTTGACTAGTTAAAATACTATCAAATACTGGCAAAATGTTTAAGTGTTAGGCAAGTGGTTTTTAACCTTCATTATTATTTTTATTTGCTGATCTCAGAAAATTTCCCAGTGGAAGGGCAAACCCACATATAGTAAATCCAGGCCTCTGTCTAGCAAGACTTCACACTCTTAGTTATGTTTTTCAAAGTTAGCAATAGTCCACAAACCTTTCCTGCCTCTACCCCTGCAGAGGACCAAAGATCACACATTTAAAACTGATCTGGGCAGATAAATAAGCAGGCAAACAGGAGAATGCATCGATGAGATGAGATTAGATTAGAGGTCACACTGCAAAATTTACGTGCAGACCCTCCCTGCTTCAAAAGTACCCAGATGGAGGATTTTGCTTGGCCTGTGTTATAAAGATAAAGCACATTTGCAAATGCAGATCCAGATTGAAGTTCAAACAGTTCTAACACTCAGGAATGTTCTGATTTGTGGTTTTGGTTTCAGTCCACATCAAACTTTAAAACGAAAGATGAAGAGAGATTGCTCTCGAGATAGCAGGAGATAGACTGATGTGACCAGGGCTCTCGTATTTTGGGCAGTAGCTGAAACTCTCCAAAACAGAATTTCCCTTTCATATGCAAAGCTACAGAACACTTAGCACTTTAAAATTTTTTCCTGCTGAAATGCTGGGAGACTTGCCATTGACTTCAGTGGAGTTTGGATCCCCTCCTAAACATTTAATCCTCCATATGGGGTAAGTATTTTTCATACTTTTTTGCAGATGGGGAAATGGAAAGGAATCACGTTGTAGCTGCTCGCCCAAGGCCAAAGCACGGTCAATGCGAACTCCAAATTTCCTGGTGCTGAGCCCCGTGCTTGGACCTTGTGCCACGGTCTTCCTGGAGAATAGGACGCTGGAGGCCACACACAGCGTGCATGTTCCTACTCCCTGCTCCCTGCTTTCCTGGACCCAGGAGAACAAGCTCTGCCTCCTGTGTCTTTCTTCCACCCCAGCCTGCTAACCAAGAGGAAGGGCAACAAGCAGTCTGTACACAGGGAGAAAAAGTGTCCCCAAACTCCTTCTACAGCATGCTAAAGGCTGGAGTAGCCCCTTACCACTTCTCCCCAGATGAAACAGAAAATGATAGTGTACTGGGATTAAATCAGGCCTGTGCTGGACTAAAGCTAAACATCTAGGCTGCCTTTCTTCTGCCAAAAGTGTAAGATGGTGGATGAGGTTCCAAAGTAGCTTTGTGGTAACTCAGGGTGCTCCCTGTCTTCTAATATCGAACTTGTTCTCTGGAGGTGCCTGACCCCTGTTCTGTCCATCAGGAGAGTGTGGGAGAACAAAGTACCAATATAAGCATTGCAGACACGCACTGAGTGAGGTGGAATGAATCCATAGCCTCCAGAAAGTCATCCTGATGTAACCCAGTCATTTTCTATTGACTTGGGAGAGAGCTAGAGCCCTGGCAGAATAACCCCTGAATTGTTAATGACTTCTTTTGACCCATTTGTCATAGAAGATCCCCAAATCTGTCTTAAATACCTTAACAAGATGCCAGCATATATCTCTTAGATACAGCTGTCTAGAAAGCAGGGGAGAGAAAGCCCTTGTGGGTCAGGCTTTGTCTTAGCCATGCCCCAGTAAATTCATAGGAGCAGAAGCAGTTAACAAGAACACAATGATTAACCTCTGGGCCTTTCTTCAATCCCCTTCTACAGTAACGAGATCTATCTAGATACTGATGAAAGCTACACCTATGAAGCACGGAGATGAATACATCTGGGAGGGGAGGACAGTGAACAGGAGGACAAGGAGGACTGTTGGACCTTTGATAAGTTCCTCCCTTTTCTGTGCCTCAGTTTCCCGAACTGTAAACTGGGAATGATGAAATCATCTGGAAACAGTTTTGAGACCCAGTGGTGAAAAAAATAGGTGTTACTTGTTGCTAATATTATACTAACAGTTCATCTCCTCAGTAGCACTAGTGGATAAAGAATAAAGGGCACCATGCCAGGAAAATGCTTCTAATAACACAGAAGTGCTGTGAGCTTTTCAAATAAAGCTCTCACTTGGGAACCAGTGTGCCCAGGAATCTGTCGCTCTGTTACTGAGCAGGCTCCTGGCCTCCAACCAAGTGTCCTGGTAAAGGGTGTCCTGCATGCAGCGGAGCTGGTGAGGAGGGACACTGGTGAACAAAACAACCACCTGACAGTGCAGCCCCGCACCATGCAAACACGCAGAGCAGACCAGCGACAGTAACACTGAGCAGCTCTGAGCACTGACCAGAGCAACAAATATCTGAGAACATTACAATATCCAGCTGTGTCCTGAAGAGGTATTGGAGGCGCATTTCACAGATGCTTAGAGTTGGGTAGCTGGAGCCAAGGGATGCTATGCAAGAATTGTAATGCACTGGCTCGATACGCTAAAGACATGGTCCACTATGTCAAAATTCGATTTACGGTGGCTTAGTCATGCGTAATGACTGTGGTATCTGGGGGCATCCTTTCATATCAGAATGAACAAATAGCCATTGGTCCTATTCAGACCACATGCTGAATTGTCAGGTTAATCATTGTGACTCCTAACTGACATGTACAAAATGCAGTCTAAATTTGGTCATAGAGGGAGCCTTTTAGAAAGTGTCACAGAATCACAGAATCACAGAATTGTCTAGGTTGGAGAAGACCTTGAAGATCATCCAGTCCAACCATGTCAAGCATAGCCTCAGCATTTCATCAGCATCTTGACTCCATGAGACAAAGCCTGTCAAGGTGCCAGACTACGGCAGTGGTCTCCGAGTGCATAAATGCAACAGACACAAAGTTGGTATGGTCTGGGAGGCAGCCCAGGCAATTCAACCCCTCTGGAATTGTGCTGAAGCTGTGTATCATTTATCATCACTTCTTCTTGCTGTCCTGAACATGGCCCAAAATATATTAATCTCTTCTATTTCCTGACCTCATTTTGCTGTCAGGAAATGTCACCATATCTTTCAAGACAGATCTCGAGGAATCACAGCCATGTCACTACATAGGTCAAATGCCAGTTAAAGTAATTCCAGCATCACGTGCAGACAAAGTCTCACCCTACTCCACTCTCCAAGTTTCCCATGTTTGGATAAAACAGCATTCTTCTATGGAGAAGGTGGTGTGATTTGCTTTGGGATTAATCCCCTGTGGTTGATCAATGAACCCAAAGAACCACCACTGGGATGTGGTGTAAGCAGTTTAATCAGACAAATTAAACTATGTGGCTAAAGGGATCAATAAATGAGTTGAATCCCAACCGTCCTGGCAACAAGTGAAAAGCACAAGATAACACTAGCAAGGGTATGCCCTAGATAATTTAACCTAAAGAAATGTTTCTGGATTTCAACCAGATTCATTTGTCTTAAGTCCAGATACACTTAACAAGATAGCTAGTGTATCTTAATTCAAACACCAACTCCTCTCAATGAAGGAAGAGGGAAAACTACAAAAGTCAATTTAGACTTTACACAGGTTCCAGCTGTCTTCTGTAGATCTTCCTCCATCAAGCGGAAGAGGAGACGAGGTCAGTGAGGCTTCTTATGTCAGACCCTCCACTAACTGCCTATGGTTATGTGGGATGAATCAAGGTGAAATGAAGATTTTTTGGGGGTATTAGAAAAGGACCCAATGTAGAGTCAGTGATGATGGCAACAGAATATCACTTCTCTTTCAACAGGTAGCCTCAAAATAAGGAATGGAGATGGAAGAGCAGAAGGAAAAAAGCTTTTGGAAGCTAGCACCATTAACAGTCATGCCTGATTATATGTGGGTTAGAGGACCCCAACTGATATAGCTGCATATATAATATATCAGAAGAAAATTTAATTAAATGTAGCATATTTCAGTCTTCTTGTACTTTTTTTTTTTTTTTTTAACCTAGCTGAAATACTTCTTTGAAAGCTTTGGTGATGAATTATGGACTTTCAAAAGTTTTATTAAAAGTTTGTTTTGTTTTAAATTGCCCAGATTTTTTACTGAAAGACATTCAAAACTGAAGCCAATTGCTCCAGTATTTGACCTAGAGTAAAATGCTTGGTTAGATATTTTGTTTTGAAAAAAAAAAAAGAAGAAAATACTGATTTACATTGGTTTGATTAAAAACATAGTTTTGAATTACTATGCTGAGGAGAGTGATGGAATAATATTTCAGGAAAGGGGGAAAAAATGAAATGCATAGCATTTTCTGAACTGTTCCACCAGGTAAGAGATAAAATACTTATTGCTTATCTTGTTACTTCTAAAGCAACCATGGGGAGTATAGCAGTAGCTCATAGTCCAGTTTAGACATACCTCTAAGTACATCATTGCCAAGGAAGTAGAGCTTTTAAAAATAGTAGGTCAAAATGGATTGAGATCTTCAGCTCTAACTTTGAAGCTACTTCAGCTCTGAGCAGCAGAATGGACTGGACAACCTCCAGAGGTGTCTTCCAACACTAATTTTTCTTTGATTTCTAAATGACAGATGATGATGTAGCTCTGAAAATTCTTGATATTATAATATGTGTATGCCAGGAGAGAAGACATAACTTTGACCTAGAGGAGGGGACTCTTTTCTGACCAAATGGTCATGACCAGTGGTATGAAACTCCTCCAAGCCTTGGTAGGAATTCAGGTAGCAAATTTATGGTCTTTTCTGGTTTGAGCAATGACTGTATTTCCAGGAGGTGGTTGCCTGAGTAGCTGTCAAACAGAAGGCAACAGATGCAAGATGAAGTCATGGTTTACTCTTGTTTGGAGGACAACTCCACGGGGCTCAGCTGTGTTCTGGTGTCATGGTTTCTATCTATTCAGGGCACAGAGCCAGATCTGAGTCAAAAATGTTCCAAAATGGCCACTGGTTAGAGAATAGGAACCCAAAACGTGTAGACACAACAAGACATGTAGTACTTTACAAGGAGAACAGTCTAACACCACCAAAACTTATTTAGAAAACCATACAAGAAAAGTGGCTGCTGTCACGTTATATCCTGCTTCTGCTATGTTGTGAACTCCCATGTCTCTGCTATGTTGTCTTGAATGCCCATGTCTCTGGTAGCCCCCTCAGATTTATCCACTGCTCCTTCTTGGTCTCCAGAGCACCAAGTGACAATGCTTCTCTCCAACATGCCGCCCTCTTCCCCACTGGCTTTGCTCCAGGACTGAACTGGGGAGGGAGAAATGGACACTGCTGGCAGGAAATTTAAAAACCTAAAATCTGACAGCTGCTGAGTGCTTCCTATTTTGCCAGCACACGGCCAAGTATTGTGATCCATGAGCCACCACTGTTCCCATTGAAAGGAAAATATCTTGACTATTTATAAGCTTCTCATGAGGCAGGATAGAAGCTTAATTAGCTGAAAACTTCTATGACCCAAGCAAGTAACTTCAAACTGATAACCACAACCCATAGCATTGAAAAGACTGGTTGGTCTTGTCTGAGTGTATATTTTGAAAGCCCTGTGCTACTCTTGGCCCATTAATGACACTCCTTGGTCCTGTTGAGATGGCATTTGCTGTTGGAGTGGGGACCCAAACACCTTTAGGTGCACACTCAGTGGTGACAGGCACTGAGAGCTGGGTAATGAAGCTCTGCATCACTTCAGACCAGAGGCTTGAGAAGATGAGTGCAATTACGTGTTCTGGGATTCTCCTATCGCTTTTAGCTATTACCGATGTATCTGAATTGTATTAGTTGCTAAAGGTTTTGCCTGTGTACCAAAGCCCCAAGATACCTGACACTGCCAAAAAATGGGTCCAATCTTGACAACCTTGGGCAAGTCACGCCACCTTTCTAGGGGCAGGTTTCCTTGTGTGAAAAAAGGTAATTATTAAGAAATAATAGGTTTTGTTTCAACCAGGGACAGAACCGGGAACTCCTGCCCTGTAAGAAATTCTGTTATGATGAAATTTAAACTTTTGCTCCCTCTGTATGTGCGATTACACATAAATATGCTCCATATGCAAATATTTAACTTTTTCATGGAAAAGAGAGGAAATACATTGGCTCTGAAATACTTCAGAGAAAAACATAATGTTTTGACATTTCTGAATCAGACAGTTTTGTTTTGCTTCATTGAACCAAAATGAAAGTTTGCACTTCAGCTTAATCCAGAGCGGATTCAAGTTCTGTATAACAGTCTTCTGAATGACTTTTTTTTAGAAGCCAAGAGGCAGACAGGATGCAAAAAATATTCAAACAAAATCCATCCTCTCCCTCTTTCTACCTCCAACAAAACAAATTTGATGGTCTTGAGCCTGCTCATCTGACTTTGTAATGCAGGGGAGGGGCTTGAGGGGTGCAGGGGTTATAATACATTTCTTCTTCTTCTGCTGTCCGTGGAGTGTGAAAGAAATGAAGATCATTCTAACTGAAGGAACATAATCTATCTAAGAAATGCATCCATCATCAATACCAGAAGGAAGATGAGAAGCTGGTGTGAAACCAAGTACGGGGAACCATTGAAGATGGTTAATTTAGAAGAATGAGCTTGTAAGAATAACATTTAAAATACAGAGAGCATATTCCTGGTCCACATGATATCTGGGAGCAGAAGGGAGAGCAGAGCAAGAGGAGACTGAAGTAATTTGCATCAACGTGATCTAATTCAAATCATTAAGGCGTTCCTGCCATCACAGCATGGGCACTCTCAGCCCTCTGTAGTGGTAGGGTGGGACACCGTGGCTGGGTTTCTGCCTGTGTCCCTGCTTATGCACAAGTACTGAATGCCCACGAGACAATCTCTGTCCTGCATGGGAGGAGAGTTGCCAGTATCCTGAACATCACCCCTGCTACTGCACGGAAAGGTTGGATAGTGCTGTTCCTGGTTCTGACCCTGACGGAGGCCAGGTGAGGTAAAGATGTCCATGGGACATCCCAGGAAAGAGCTCCTGGATAAGCAGTGTCTAAACAATGAGGGACATAAAAACGGGTTTGATCATGGCCCCTGCAGAGCTCACAATGACCCACAATACACCTTAGAGCACCCCGACGCAGCCTGTGTGGCTCTCATGCACTCTGCAGAGCCACAGATCTGCAGCCTTCACTCTTCACACCTTTCTTTTACTCCAGCATGTGCCTTCTATGTAAAGTTGGCAACTTGGCTATAACTCTTCTCCTGGGGTCACTTAACATCCATCCAACTTCATCCTCTTGCTGTTAGTAGAGTAGAAAGGCTACACTGAATAAAAAGACCATATATAATCCAAAGCAAAAATAATGACAATGCTGTGAAATATCTTGCCAGCTATGGGAAATGGATGCCTTCAACACAGTCGTTTTCCTTCTATCATTGTTACATTTTACCCCACTTCCCACCAGTAATTCCTGTGGGATATACTTTCATTTTACTTCTCGGTCTAGAAGAGCTGTTCCGCTCCAGCAGCAGGCAAGGCATAAATACATCCATTATTCAAAGGATTTATTTTCTTGCTTTTTAGAAAGGGTGCTGAGATCCTTAGAATCTTAAACTTTCCTCTGATACAGCAGGAAGGGAGGGGGTCTTTCTACAGGATCTCAGTACTATTCAGAGGCACTCACCCTGCTGGTCAGGTGGGATTTTAATGCTCCAACACTATATATAAATGTGAGATTGTTATCTAGGAGGAATGAGCGAAAAGAAGCAGAGGAAACTTTCAGTGGAATTATCAGGAAATGTTTCTCAATGGTGAGACAAACTGTCAGCCTGCAAAGGAGTCTCTTGGGGATAAGTAGTGATTTTCCCCTCATGAGTCATGTTTTGTTGAACTGGACAAAGAAGTCAACAACATACAGGAGGGGAGGTCTTGTAACGGCAGTCAGGTTCATGGATTTGGAAGGGGTCCTGGCAGCAGATGCTACCATCCATTCTGGCAGTTTAACCATGTCGTCAGCAAGGACAAATTCAAGATCCTCAGCATTAGTCTTGTGTAACGCACTAATCTAGGCAAAAGGTTTAAATCCTAGTAACTGAAAGCCGTTCTGTTTTCATGTGTGGATCTGGGGATTGCAGGCAGATAGGACACACCTCACATCAAAGGTTGGATGCATAAAGAACAATCCATTTTACATGAGCTACTTTTTTTCCCCCCAAAAAAAACATGTGATGCAAACAAAAATGAAATTATTAAGTTGTATTGCAAACAAATACACAAATATACCAAGTGGCAATTTGTTAATGAAAGCCCTAATTAGCTTGAGCAAGGGATCTAAATGATGAAATGTTAAGTAAGATCCAGAATACCCTTGCATGGTTTAGTTGCATGGGTTGCAACTATTAATATAATTTTGTTGATTGGGTAGTTTATGGGACAACGCACTGATAAAGTGCCCAAAATGTCTGGCTCAGTTAAAAGCCTGGCACACCCTTTCTCCGCATGGATTTCTCTAGTTCTTACATTGGCCATCGATAGAGCAGTCATTGCTGAGTGCAAATTTTACCACTGAGTCCTCAGTGATTCTCCAGGTGCCAGTTTTGCCAAAATCCTCCATAGGAACAGCTGTCGTGAAACATGTAAGCTCCGTCTATAGCAATCTCCCCCAGCAATGAATCCTTAGGGAAAGGGATACGATGACAGGAACCAGTTGCCTAATATTTAACCCCATGCCCATCTGTGTTTGTATATCTCCTATGACTGAGGAGCACGACTCACCTCACTCCAATGTGTTTATGTACCAAATTATTTCACTTTAGGTACCTGGTCCCCAGAGTGGACTCCAGAACTGGGGTTTTGGCTCTTAAAGTCTCAGTGCAACCAGCAGGGAGAATTAGATGCTTCAAAGTGGGATCCCAGAAAACACCTTGGTGACAAAGGATCCGTGCAGCATTAGCCTAAAAAACACACAAGGACAGAGACAAATCCTAAAGCTCTCTCTGCTGTAGAAAAAGGAGAAATCTCTCTCATTTAGTGATCCTTATGTTCTCTTTCTCTCCTGAAAATAAATGCCTACACTTTTTATGTCAAGACCAGAGGAGGGTCACTTACACCATGTTCCTTCCCTTCCACTTGACACCTGGTTAAGACACAGGAAGCCAAGGTCAAGTATCACTTCTTACAGATGTCGGGTTTGGTCCTTGCTGTTCTCATTTCCCAAGTATACACAGGATTATCAGAAAGTTTTCTCCCATTCTTCTTGCAAGTCCACTGGGCCTCCTAAAAAGTCAGCAGAGAGGAGGGCCTTAAAATTTCATCTTGATGAGTTGCTGTTATCTCATGAGGAATGATCATTTACTGGTTTTGATAATTATAGTGACATGAGCTAAAGCTCAACAATGGCCACTGATTTTGAAATTATTTAGCCACGTGAACCAAACAGCTTTTGATATTGAGTCCCTTATTCGAATTTCCTTTCCAATAGCTCCTCAAAAGTGCTTTAGAATCTCATTCTCCACAAACACTACTAATTTCTCACTGATTTCCCACATGTGCAGATCTAAAGAGGTAGAATCTCTTCTGGAGTCATCCACAGACTGACACAGTACTCCTGAAAACCAACATATTTCTGGGCATTAAGGTCTGTCCTGGATGAGAATTGGTACCATATTGCCACTTTAAAAAAATAATTAAAAAAATATTTTTGTTGTGTTGTCAAAGTAAGAAAGGCAGATGCAACTAGAACACTTTCAGTAATGCTCCTGCTTTGAATGATGTGTTCAGATTTTCTGATCATGCTCTCACTTTCCTAAAGCAGTTCTCAAGAGGCAAGATAGTATCCTAGCTAGCAGGGTATAGGAAGGAGATAATCCTCAGGGTATGCAGCCATGTCAAGGCAGAAGTATCTCCAAGGACCTCTAGTCATTCCTCAGAAGCAGAATCCAGGATGTTTTCATTTTTTAATCCCAGTAAAGGAGGCCTATGGAGTTTGGATATTTGTGAGCAAGTGATTTGAGGATCATTGTTAGTCACCAGGTTGACATAGGCTCCTGCTTGTCTGTATGGATTTAAGCATCTCTACCTGTCCCAGCATACTGATGTTAAACATGCACTGAACTAACATCTTTCACTCAAAATCCCTGAGCCACTATAAATGAATCTGTAAGTAGTAACTCCTTGTCCCTCATGTACCCGTCCTCTGATCAAGCGTTAAAAGCACAGAAATCCCAGTGTTGGCCAGGGCAACAAGTTTATTTGTTGACAGAGACCTTCTCTTTCCAGGAGTTGTTTGAAATAAGTCACATGGCTTCCATGAAACATCAAGTGACCTTATACCCTGAGCCATGGAAAGTTGTGTGATGTTACTCAGCCATGTGAGTTGCCTAGTTTCCTGGAAATTCTAAGAGAAATTCAGGAAACTTGATGGACAATGTGAGTAATTCCTTGATTTTTTTAATTTTTTTTTTTTTTTTGTATGGTAGCAAACAAGGGAGCATAAATTCCATGAATATGGAAGAATGTTATCTGGAACTTAGTCCCTGAGGACTTTCCAAAAGCCAACCACCAGGTTTCCTCAGGTTTGTTAAGTCTGGCTTGTTATTGTAATTCACATCAAAACATCCTTCAAACGCTACCCCGAAGGCCAGACCAAGAAAAGCCAGTTTTGAGTCATTTTTGTTTATAACCACATTCCCACACGGTGAAGTCTAGGAGGACCTGTGAACTGCAGATTGCCACCACACATCTTTAAATGTCAGAGTTTACCTCCAGAAGCCTGCTCTGGAGCAAGCAGGGGGAGAATTAGGAGGCATTTATGGCAATCTGATGGCACAACTGTCTTCAGGCTGTGGCAAGTAAGAGATACTGAGATGATGACATTTAGAAACTCGTATGAAAAGACTTAGACCCAGGTGCTTCATTTCCATCTGAGGCTTTGCAAACATTAACAATGCATGCAAACGGCAGCCAAAAATCCCTGAGCAGCTTATATTACATCAGAAGACCCCAGAGGACAGGATCAGCGTAAAATTCACTCACACATTTTTTTTAAATGCCTGCTTAATTGCTTTCACTTAGAGTCAAGTCGCCTGTTGTGCTGCCTCAAAGTCAGGTCAAAGCCGAACTGTTTGGGTAAATCTAAGAATATCAAAATGGTTTTGTAGCCCCAGTACACCAAGAGCATTCAAAGCCAAGAAAGTCGTGATTATATGAAAGTGTCAGCCCAGAGTCTTCAAGGTGTGCATGGCACAGAAATTTCCCCCAGAAATCTAATCATTTTCACATTTGTATGCCTGGCCTTGCTGGGTATCCTTGAACTGCAACCATGGGGTGGAAAAGTCAGTTTCAAGATTGGCAGAGGCTTCCTCCTGCAAGGTGCTGTGCTCTGTGGCATCTCCATGGAGCACTTACCCGTGGAGCACCCAGGAGCAAAGGACTCTCATCATCCTGAAGCTGTGAGTCTGTTCCATTTATAAATCAGACTCTGACTTTTCCAGCAGAGTTGCTAATCAGGTGCTGTTGTGAAGGTCTGATAGACCTCAGCCAGTGTTCAAAACAGTGTAAAGAAAGTTATGAGAGGTCTGATCCTACCATTGAGATTGATGAAAATAAGGCTTGGGCAATTACACAGTCTCTGGTTATGCTGGTTTTTGTTAGAAATCTTCTCTGGATGTAAACGTCACTCTATCCACGGGAAGAGATACCAAAGACAATCAATATCCTACAAATTTTGCAGAAGTAAATGGCCAGAAATTAAATCCATACAGTCATAAATTCATCTCATTTGTTTGTACAATGACAAATTTGTTCATACAATCACAAACTTGTTTACCGTGGATGTCCACAGGCAATTTCTACTGTCATATTTGACATCCCACATGATGTTAGCTAAAGACCCTACAGGAGGAAGACTAAAACAGAGAGAGGAAGGAAATGTTACAGATCTATGCACAAATAACAGAACATTTTACAATAACTCTATCAAAAAGTTAATCAACTAAGAGACACAAATCCTTAGAAAACCAGGTTCTGTTTGTTCAGCTGCTCAAGAAGACTGATTTTAGTATCTATGAAGTAAGGGCTCCCTCCCCTTTCACCTCCACTTTTTTTTTTTTTTAAGAATAGGCAGATTAGTTTCTTCCCCCCCCCCCCCCCCCCCCCCCCCCCCGCTTTTCTTTTGCTTCCTTCCCCAATTTCTTAGCAGTTGCACCATCTTCTCTGTCATCCCAGGTAGCATGCTAGGAATGCCGAGGATATATCAATGACCAGTTGTCAAGGCTCCACCAACTCTTCTTCCTAGAAAAATTCTTGGACAGGGCAAGGAAACAAACTGTGAACACAGAAGACAAGAAGATGCTGACTGCCAGCCACGACAGTTCTGTTGAGAGCAGGCTATCTCAGTCCAATCTAATTTCTCTTGTCAATAGACTAGTGGGCCCAATACACAAAAGGTCTCACACTTCTGCTTTAGAACTGTGTTTTGCCCTGCTGCACATAACATTCTTGTAAACGAAGTGGAGACAATGGTCCAAATGACATAGCTGTGCCATAACAGGTTTCAAGTAGAACAATTTAAAAGCGTGTTCCTGGAAGGTAGTTAGCACAGGGTCACGGTCCTGCCAGAAACGTGATGAGCAGCACTGTGCAAG
This sequence comes from Strix aluco, assembly GCF_031877795.1. Taxonomy (NCBI): domain Eukaryota; kingdom Metazoa; phylum Chordata; class Aves; order Strigiformes; family Strigidae; genus Strix; species Strix aluco. The sequence goes on from NC_133934.1 coordinate 1,176,908, forward strand.
GGTCTGTCCTAGGCCAGAGGCTGTTCAATATTTTCATTAATGACCAGGACAATGGTCGTTAGCATACAGACTATACTACTAAAGTAAGCTAGACTATGCAGGTACATGGGAGATCAGGATTAGAATTTAAAATGAGTTTGACTAACCCAAGAAAGAATCTGGGAGGAAAAAAAAAGATGAAATTGGATAAGGACAAGAACATGAATAATCAGTTTTCCACATAGAGAAAGAGAGGGAGGTCTAGTTTGGCAGCAGTGCTACGGAAGGGAATCTAGGGAAACAGTGAGGGTCGTAGGCTGAATTTAAGTCAACAATGTTGTAATGTTAAAGCGTGCAAATGCCACACTCAGTCTGTAAAGAGCAAGGTAGTCTGTAAGATAATACTACAGTCATGTTCTGTTCTGCATTTGATGATATATGATATATATATATGATTTGATGATAGGTTAATGGTTGGACTAGATGATCTTCAGGGTCTTTTCCAACCCAGATGATTCTGTGATATCTGTGTCTAGGGTTGGGTGCTGCACTGTAAGAAAGCCATGGCCCAACGGGAGACCAGCCAGAAGGAAGGAAGCAGAATCAGAGGTCTAGAAGTCATGGTCTGTGGAGGCAGACAAAAAGAACGGGGTTTTTTACCTTGAGAAAACACAGACAGGGGAGGTGATATGATGGGAACTGTCTCATAAAATGCTGTTACAGAGGGGAAGGGAATCACCCGTTTTCAAAATCCACAAGTATCAGGCAAGAAGACCCTGGTTTCAATTGCAGCAAGAATAAAATAAGCTGACATGTAATGTTCCCTAATAGATAGGACAGCAAAGCAGAGCTACACAAAGGGGGATTGAAGATATTTCTGGAGGCTTTAACAGACAGATTAAGTTAAAATCTGTTAAGGATGCCATAGCTGATCCTGTCTTGGAGCAGGGACATGTTCTAGGTGACCTCCTGAGATCTCCTGCAAGCTGATATTCCCTGTTGCCTTGCATGCCCGTGAAGCCAGAGTCTATTTTCTTGCTGAGCACACACAGCGCGTTACAAGAGCCCGGCTGCTCGCCACAGCCTCCTCTTCGAGCTCGCCCACCCTGTGAGCACATTAGTACGGCTGCCCATGCAGTTCCCCAACGACAAAGTAACTGTTCGTAACATGGCATCGCATGAGCATCCCTGGAGTAATCAGAGCTAATCAGAAGAGCCTGGCTGAACGTTGTTTGCCCAGGGAACGCTTAGTCTGTGCCAGCCAGAGTCCTTCATGTCATGCTGACTTTGCAATCAGGGATGTGAAGGAAGGCTGGTTAATCACCGGAAACATAAAGATATACTGAGGACCATCAACTTCTGCATCCTAACCAGTGTCCAGCCATGGAAAAACACATAACTGCTCTTTTATGTTTCCCTAGAAGCAACTTCCAGGGAGCTGATGAAGAAGGTCTGCCTACATACACACAGGCTTTCCTGGATAACATCTCTGAATCACCATAAATGTGGGCTGCTCAGGCTTTGCTCCCACTAGGGAATTATTATCATTTCTGCCTCTGGAGTCAATCCAAGACAATACTTCCTTTTCTCAGTAATACTGATTATTATAGCCCTTGTATGTGGGAGCCCCAAGTGCAGACCCAGTGCCCACTGTACTGCATGTTGGGCAACCAAGCAGCAAAAAAAAAAGGTTCTCTGCCCAACAAGCTCTGAGTCACTTCAGCCTCTTAATGCTGCTCCCATTAACTGAAGTATTTTGAAGGATATTTCCTGGGGATTCCCCTGGTGTGGGGAATCTTTTGATCCTGCACGTGGAAAGATGTTGCCTCACCAGTGTCATGGTTCTCAACGTAAGACCAGTTGTCATTTAACACCAAGAGCATCCCCTATAATTTGCTGGTATTCCCAGTCCTGCTGTCTACCGAAGTACCTGTCCCGCTTGTTTATTGCTAAAGCTGTCTCTGCCTGCCAGCCTTCAGAGACCAGAGATTTCCAAATGTCTCCCAGTTTTCGTAGCTCAGCCCTAAATCCAGTAACTTTTAGAAGTGAGTTCTCAGGTCTGTTTCCTCTGTACTCTGCTTCCCAATTTTTATTTCAGAAAAAGCTGCCTAGCTCGTGTACAACTCACTATCCACAAGCAGCAAAGGCACAACACTACAATTATCATAGGCTGAATGATGGAATGGTTTGGGTTGGAAAGGACCTTGAAGATCATCTAGTCCAACCCCCTGCTATGGTCCAACCTGGCCTTGAACCCTTCCAGGAAAGGGGCAGCCACAGCTTCTCTGGGCAGTAGAAGGACAGCGTATGCAGAGCTGTGCATTTAGGAAGAAGCATTAGGTCAATTAACGTCTGGGCTCAGTCAGCAAAGCAGGCCAACAGAGTTGAGCCATTCATTTGGTCACCAGTTGAACACAAGAGCAGCCTGCCATTGAGGCTTTTTTCCTCTTCACTGTTACTGTATGGAGGCAGAAAAGGGGCATCTGACCCCCAACTTCTACCCAGACACCCAAGAGTGATGTAGTAAGTCACATCCACAGCAAAATCAGAGACCAATTTGTGTTAGTGAGATGGGCTAGAACACTTAATGGGGGATCCCAATTATAGGGACTGTTCTCAGTGAGGTGTTTCATTGATAGACAGTTTGTGCACAGCTTGTCCATCAAAACCAGGATACTTAGGGCCATTAGCAGTCATTTACGGACATCAAAATACCTTTGGGTTTTGGGTACCCAGCTATCTTGGAGGATAGGAGCCTTAAGGAGGCATGTTTTCCTCACAGGGTTGTAATGAGAAGTGCACTGATGAGCCTGAGGCTCTCAGATGTTGAAATAGGTGATACCCAGCATGAATTGAAGCTGCAGCAAAGCTGGATTTGCAAATGCATTCAAAGTCCACAAAGGGTCTGAACTCTGAGGAGGAGAGGTTGTCCAGGGTGAGGTCTGTCTGAGAATAGGTGTAAATAGAATGAATTTAAGGAAAGGAAAATTTAGGCTGAATATCAGGAAATGTTTCCTGACAGTAAGAAACACAAGGCTGCGACTTGCCTCCCCTAGGGAAGCTCTGGGAAGATTGTGGTTTGAGTCATGTTACTGCTGAGCTGGACAGAGCACCAGATAATAAAATGCAAAGGAACAATCCCAGATTGCTCCCCGGGGATGTCAGAGATGACCTCATAGGTGTTCTTTCCACCTCTAATCTCTCCACTATCAGTCTGAGCGTGACGGGAAATGTTGAGATCACGCCCTTTGTATCCTTCACTGTCTCTGGGAAGACAGAGGAGAGCACCAGGGGCCAGGCATACTTTAGATGCCAGAAACCCAGCAGAGGTGAGAATGGATTATTTCATTTGGGGAGGTGTGGGGGACAGGGACAGGACAGCACTCTTTGAGGCAGACTGCCCAGAGTCCACAGCAGCTCCCTGTATTGGAGAACATGGAGGAAAAGAGTCTCAATGGACTCTGCTCTTTCCTGCAGCCTGATGGTGCTGTTCTTTCTCAAAACTGAGCTGCTTTTTCAGGACATACCTGGGAAACCTTCATGCAGCCCAGGCAATTTCTTGCAAAACAACCAGGAAAAAGTATGTGGCTGCCTATAATGGATGTTGATGTTTTGCACAGTGTGACTAGTCTAGGGCAGAAGACGTGTCTTCAACCACCTACACAGCTCCAGATCTCACCGCCATGAAGATCTTGGATGCCTTTCCTGAGCTGTTCTAGACTGAGCCCTGCAGTGCTTTCCACTTGCGGTCTTCCACACATGCCAGAGTCATTTATTGGGTCAGCTTTGCTGCAACCTGTTACAAATCTTCTGCAATGAAGGACTTTGAAGGTGTCCCCTTATTGACTTCTACCATGGTGTAAAAATTGGTGATGATAGCAGAGACAGGATCCACATTTGCTCTTTGATCTGGAAAATCCCCACCGGGCGAGTGTTCTCTCTTGCCTAGAGCAGACACACAAGGCAAATGGTTCATTAGCTAGAGTCAGCCCTTCATTTTGGAGGTAGGCAAGCACAGAGAGAGGGACAGCAGACACCTCCACATGGGACCAGTGGCAGTCAAGCATAGTCCCAGCATCCTTTTTCCTTCCCTACCTCCCCCTCCCTGAAATAATAATTCATTGTCACTATGCACAGGACTCCATACCAAACTTGAAGCTGTGGTTTGGTTCCACTTCTGGAAGACTTAGCATTTGGTTTGTATTATTGCATGCCCAAAATCTCTCTCTGTATGAGGATGACTTATACTGCCAAATGGCCAGGCACCTGTCGAGCACATGCTTTTTTTCAGTGTCTTTGCTGCCATGATGCCTCTGGTGTGTATGATCTCCACTTGGAAATTTATAACTGCTTTAGGGACTCATAAATATTATGACTGAATAGCTCTCCTCTGCGATTCCCCCTCTGATAGAAGGGCAACTGGCATGACAGTGCCAGAGCTAATGGTGGGAGGGTTTTGGAAACCAAAGGCATTACTCTTGTATTACCACAGCAGCAAGAGGCTGAGATCAGTGACTGTTAGTCACTACAATGGTACTTAGGGAGACTGTCCTGACCTTTAAAGAAATGGAAAGAGAGGCAAAATGACTTATCCAAGAACAGAGCCAGGAACTGTTCTCCTGGGGACTAGACCCCTGGGCAAGACAAGATCATCTCTTCATTCTGTGGTGTAATACTGAGATCAGCACTCCTGCCTGCTGCCACCATCCTGGATAAGACATCTGATGGTAGACGAGAGAATGGCCCTGCTGTTGGGCCAGCTACCAGGTGAACCTGCTCCCTTGGGCAGATGGAAGAAGGGTTCTGGAGCACTCTTCTCTGTGCAGGATAAACTGGCACAGTAGACTACCTGCTGTGAACACACCGAGGTTCTTAATAAATGCCCTTTTTCTCAAAAAAAGCAGAAATTTCAGGGAAAAAAAAGTGTGTCTTCATGAAGAGCCATAAAGTCCTTCCATCCGCCACAGAGCCGCGGTCATTGTTTAACTCTTGGTCTCTGTCTGGTTGCTGTTGTTTGTGTTGCCAACGCAGCCAGTCCCAGGAAGGGAGGAAACTTGGCTGGTAGACAGACAATGTGTTTTCCCTTCAAAGCAGGGTGTGAACTGGGGCTGGTTACAATAACACTTTCCACTTTCCCCTTTCGGGGATCTCCTCCTGCTTCAAGTGGGGCAGGCAGGATAAACACAGCAGCAGGTCAATGGCCACTCGTGGCTCATGGGAGCAGATGACCTCAGTGCCTGAGAAAAGAGCCAACTTGGAGACTCACCGGGCACCTGGTTTTCCCTTGTGCTCTTCTTCTTGGGACAACGGTGCTCCTTTCCCCATCGTCTTCCTCTAATTTGGCTGTAAGCACTTCAAGTTAGGGGCATCCTTTGATTCTGTGATGGTGTCAGAGAGATCCTGGCTAGGACATCCCTGTGGTCCTCAGGTCTCCTGGGGAGCCTTCCTCCCTGGGGGGGATGCATGTGCCCGTCCCTCATGTGCCTCCTGACCTCTCTTACACCACGTTCCCAGTAGACACACCTAACGTTAACCTGAGGAATGTCTTCCTCGGGGCTGGAGAGAATGAATCAGTTTCTTTCCTATTTTAAATTTTGCATAATATAAAGAAGAATTCTGAGCTCCACCCTTCAGAAGTTGAAGCTTACTCATTGCCCCAGGCTTCCCTAGGCCAAAACTCCCTGCCTACCTCGCCAGCTTGAACAAATCACCACAGCTCACTCTGTTTCAGAGAAATTGGGCTGGAGCTGTCAGCCCAGAGTGTCCCCTTCCTCCTCCCACCACCATCCCTCCCCTTGTATCCTGCACGTAACTTTACTCTAAGTGTTAACAAAGGAGGTCTCCCCAGATGAATGGGTAGCTCCGCATGTGAGTATGAACTGCTTTGCCTCCTGCCACTTGGGGCAGTTTGGTGCATGCATGGCACAGACAGAAGCCAGCCAAACCCAAGGAGGTGCTCTAGGAGGGGTCCCTGCAGAAGGTGAAGTCATTTGCACAGTGGCTGGTCCCAGCTTGCTACCCTTTCAAACGGTAATTGTCCAGGGCAGGCTGCATCATGGTGTTCAAGGATACAACTCAGCTGCTGGACGGACCCATCCTTCATTCAGTCCCCTGATTCACAGTTTACGTAACCTCTGTGAATAATCAATGAACCTTTCTTCTCTTCTGCAAGGGCACTGCCTTGGAGAAAGCATTCTCAGGACAATTTCTCTGACAGGCAACCTGTACTTTTCCTTCCTTTGACTTCTGTCCAGTTTTAATGCAACGACCTTCCCTAAACCAAGTGTTTTGGGGTTGCAGACTACAGCATTTGTCATTAATGAGCTAAATTTAAGACACATCTCTGGATTCAGGAGACCTACAGACTAATCTGTCTAGACTTGGTGAAATGGTGAAATCTTTTAAATGAACCTATTTTTTAAGATGGGTGAAAGTTGAAAAAAAAATCACCAAAACGTCCTGTGAAATCATCTGAGCCTCATCAAAGTGTTTTTGCCAAAAAGATCCCAGTGTTTTTAATATCACCATATTTTGCTATGATTCTATTTTAGATTGTCCCCTTTTTTTTCCCAGTCAAAATGGCTATTTGTTTTTAATGCCGGAAAAACCTGGTTGTAAAATATTTTAAGTACTTCCTTACAATATGTTCAAATCCAAAATAACATATCTCATCCAGGTCCTAGGAAACTTTTCTACTAAATATAGAGTTTATAGGATTATTTTTAGACTTTCAATTAACAAGAAGTGGAGCCACAAAGTGCCAGGGTACTGAAAATTTTGAGGTCTTTTGGGAAAGAGATTTTCTTAATTCCCTTGGTTTTATGTACTTATTCCCAGGCAAATGTATGCACAAGTGTACGTGTGTGTTTAAAAATGCCAGTTTATCACAGCTTTATTCCCAGTTCCTCTGTCAAACATGACCTTGGTAAATCCCTTATTTTCCAATCCTCCACAGAATCAGCAGGAGTAGCACGAAGCCAAAGCCAAATGCAGCAAAGGTGGGTGCTCATGAGGGTCCAATGAGGTCCTCAGGCACCTGCTATTCTCAGCTGCCCGGCCACCAGGACCTGACCTCCTACATCCCCACATGGTGGATGGGAAGGATCCGTGCGAGGTGAAGATGGTCACAAGCAGCACTGTCTGCTATCGGGGCTGTTCTTCCTGCTCTGCATTTCACACACTTCAAATATTTCTAAGCTCTTGTATCACACGCTGGTCCAAGTCCATTCCCAGCTGTTATCTCTTTTCCCCTTCCCTTGCTACTCGGCTGCTCCAGACTAGCAATCTCATGGCTGCTCTCTGGCTCAACCAGGGGCAAGTCCTCCTGCCCCCCAGCTATGTCCCCCTCCCAGTCACTCTAAAACTCTTCTGCTAATGGTGCATATTCATGATGCTGATTGCTCTCTCCTCCCACCACCCTCTGACAGAGCAAGAAGGAGGTGACATAGTGAGGAGGACAGGGAACAGCAACCTAATCCAAGCCAATTTAGCTGGGATTCAGTGCTAAACTGCTAATTACCTGCACTTGTCAAAGGGCAAGACTGCATCTGTTTCAGCGCTTCCTGGAAACCCTTTCTTTCTTTTTTTTTTTTTTTTTCCAATTGTCTTTTGTGCCTATGGACAAGTCTGGAACAAGCTCCTGCCCAGGCTGTCTCCAAGCTAAGCCTCCTTGAGCTTGCCACACAATGTGTTGATCGTCACTGCACTGCCCTGCGCAGATAGAGGAACGTCACAGGCTGATTTTGAAATGAGTTCACCCGCTGCAGAGATCCCCAGGCAGATTCAGCTCCACATTTAGTCATCTAACCTCATGAGACTGCTGTGAGCAAGGCGCTAAGCTCCTTTTATGGAGAACCGATCAGTGGACACCTGTGACTCAATTCAGTTCCCTAAACATATGTCTAGTGCCATTTGAGAGGCTCTGGGCCATCCCACCCGGCCTCTGATTGCTGCTCCAGAAGGACATGTGTCTTCCACATGTCAGGTGCTCGGGCTTTTGAGGATATCTCAGATACCTCAGGGCACATCTGATGATATTTTATGCCTATGATTAAGCAACTAAATGGAATCCCTAGGGTTGGTGAAGAAAGAGGGAACTCTGTGGTGCTTTTTAGATACTTTGGTTTTGGAGGAAAATTTAAAAAATGGATGAGTAAAGAAAGAGATGAATGAGAGACAAGGAATAGTGGCATGGAAGGATAGATGAGTGGAGAATTCTCCACTATTTCTAGCAATACCCAGCTAGGTGACTGAGGATGAGGTAGGCAGGGGATGTGCTTCCAGCTAATGGTTTATACCAAATCTTGTGGAAATTTGTCATTGTTACGGATGCTCTCAACATAAAAAATTAATTATTAACACAGTTAACTAGCTCTCCTTAAATTACAGGTTCCAATGTCTGTGAGAGGAGAACACAACAACTTTCTAGGGTTTAACGGCCACCCAAAACGCTTTATCACTCACCTGACAAGTGAGGGCTCTCAACCTCGAGGACCTGCTCAGGGCAGCGTCCCGACCCAAGGCACCTCAAGGAGTTTCCTTGGGCAGCGTCCTGACCCAAGGGGAGAGTCCTCGACCGCAGCTGCTGCTCCAGGGGACGAGCTCCAAACGGCTCCCCCAGGGGACTCCACTGACACCCAGGCCCAATCTGACCTGTAGTCAATGGCAGCTCCATTTGGCCAAAGGCCCCAATTACCACGGAGCCCTGAGAACAAAGGCAGCCAGGAGCTGCTGCACTCCAGCACCCAAGAAGCTGCCTTCATTGGGGGGATGCACCTGCCACAATCCACCCCGTGACTACAGCCATGATTCGGCTGGTTTCCTTGAAGTGGTGGTGCAGTCACCTCTTGCCTCCAAGGTTAAAAGGGAGTGTGGTCCTGGTGAGTCTCCATACTCCTTGTGGGTTGTCATCCCTAGATGATTATACAATCAAACCTTAAAAAAACCCAACCCTCCAACCATACAATGTGTTACAATCAAAATTGAAGGAAGCTGATTAACCATTCTAACAAGGAAGATTCAAACATATCCAATTAATGCTTAATATAGCAACAATTGCCTCAAGGCTCTTGCCACTTTCTTTATTTGTTGACCTAAAGTGACATTAACACAATAGCACCAAGTCCAATCACATTCTTCTGAACGCTGCCAATTTCACAAGATTCAGTCGCCACCACGTTGTCATCCAAGTCTTGATTGTCCATATGGATCCCCATGGCCAAGCAGGATGCCGAAGTCATCTGTTCCTCCAAGATCCTAACAAAAACCAGAACTAGGCCTCGGATCAGAACCCGGGCATCAAGTTAAAAATTAGTAATTATCTATTGGGCACTAATATGGTGAGTTTTTCCACCTTTCCCTAAGGCTTCCGAAGCATGTCAACTATGTCCATTAGCCTGAGGATAGGATGGGGTGTGCAAACCCCCTAGACTTTGCCAAGGTCACAGGCACAATGCCAACTGCGGGCAACCTCACCATGACAGGTTGGCCGGCATATCTCAGGGGGAACTGGCCCTTATGATTGTCAAATACAGGAGCATCATCTCCTGATAATCCCGTAGGACAAAATGCTCCTATTTTTGGGTTCCCATAATGTCCCCAGCGGTTATTAACAACAAAACCCACTTGTGCCAACCTTATATCCCAGTCAGGGCGTGAAACATTGGCATGTCTCTTGATCAAGCCATTAATTCGCTCAACCATGCCGTTAGCTTGAGGGTAATATGGTGTATGAAACACCCGCTTGATGCCGTGTGTGCCCACTCCCGGACACCCGGCAGTGAAGTGGCTCCTGTTACCTCATTAAATTGATTTGGGTGTTTCCTTCTCTCCCTGCCGTGGGTGGCAATAATGATCTAAATGCACACAGGCCTCCTGCAGGGAGGAACTGCCGGACTCCCACAGGAGGGGGGGGCGGTTTCCAGAGCTCTTAACCCCTTCTCCGGGCGTGGTTTTAGCGAGCTTTGGAGCCAGTGCACAGCAAGCAAGTGTGGGCGAGTGCCGCTGTCCCCGGCCAGGACATGCAAATGTCACCTGCCCCGTCCCGGGGGGCAAAGCCATCTCTGCTCTGACAAAGGCCCCACAACGAGCCGGGCCCAGCCATGGCGGCTCCTGCAGGCCGCGCCCCGCCCAGCCGGGCCCTGCGGCTGACAAAGGCCGGGGTGGGCATTCAGCCGCCCATCATGGGCTGCTAATTGCCACCTTTTGTTTGGTTTGGGACTGGCCGCACCGCAGAATTCTAGGGGGAATGTGTGCGATTTAGAATCTTTTTTCAGTAGCATGAATCACCTCAGAAATACCGTTTGGCAGCAGTTGGCAGCGGATATTGGGAGACACAGGGAACTGCCGTCCCCCTAACTCCAAAACTCCACCCTGCCGTGTGGCAAACACCACTGTTCACCTGCCAAAACATCAAACCCGAATATTTTTCCTTTGTTCTCGAGCTCTGCCCTCCAGCCACGGCACCAGCTCGGAGATGTTACCAGCAGATTGCCCATGTCACACTGCCCGGGGTACCCGCAGTGCCAAGGCCTCCCCCAGAGATCATTCCTTCCTCAATCTAAACCCACCCGATTTATCCCGGGGCGGTTTAAACTCTCTACCAGGAGGCTGCTCGGGGGCAGTTTCCGACTGACTGGTCCAACCCTCCGGCTTCCACCTTCGCCCCCCCCCGGCTCAGCCCAGCCCATCTCTGGCCCATCGGTGACCAGCTCCTGTCCCACTCCTGCCCACGTTAACACCCGCACGCAGGGCCGGGGGGTTTCGCTGGTCGCATTCAGCTGCTCTTTGCACCCTTTCTCTGAGGGACTGGACATGGATCTTTAAGGCACCCGGGAGCCCTCTGATGAGAGCTCTAAGGGGGCTGGGATCCACCGCCCCCCCTCACCCCCCCAATGCCAGCCGCCTTTTGTCCTCCTGCCAGCTCCGACAGTCCCTTCACCTTAACGGTAACAGGTTCCCCCTCTCCTTGGGGTCCCCCCCCCAGCCCAGTGAGCCACTCCAGATGTTACCGACTGGTTACCCGCTGGTCCCTCACTTAAAAACACTCCGGGACCCCAGAAACCTCCCGCCTCGGCATCACTCAACAGAATTCGATCCCCCCCCCCGTTAAAGAAACTCTCCACAAACACTCGGTTTCAGTTTCACCTGGTTTACGCAAATATTTAACCTGAAGCTCACCAAGTTCAGGTCCCGTCCAGGGGGTTGTACGGACGGAGGTTTGGGGGTTCCCCCCTTGTGGACCTGTATGCCTTTCTGTTTTAATGAGAGGTCGCACATTTCTTTCCTCCAATTCCTTTATTTCCTCTGATTCGCGGAAAACAGACTCTACAACTCGAATAGAGTTTCACAGCAGGTATGTTTACTCCAGCGCCAGGGTGCAAGGGGATTTCTCCACAAAGCTTGCACCCCCACCGCACATTTTACCAAAAATTTACAGAGTGTGGATATACATATTCACTGGATTACATAACACAAACATGCATATGCATGAGTAAGGCTGGGTTAGTTCTAGAGGCTGGTGTCAGCAGTTTATGTTATCTTTGCACCTGTGCATTGCCTTCTGGGGGGCATCTTCGGGAGGAAGGCTCGTAGTCTTTCCCACCTTGTTTTTCTTTCAGAGAGTGTGCAGATTCTCTTAGCCAATTTCTTGAACAACAAAAAATGTTTTTCAGCCAGTTTACTCGTGCTATCTTATTTAAGAGAACCAATGAAACTTCTACCATCCGTATATGTCTATCTTTACTCATTACCGAGGCCCAACTAGTTAGAGCACACCTGTTCTTCAAGGACAAAAACATGATTATTTTGCTGAACACTGCAGTTCTTGGTAAACTGCTTTGTTTTGATGAACACAAGTAGTCCTTGATAAAATTCCACAGAACAGTCTGGGCAAGCAGGATTCTTAGCAATATTAGAAAATACTATAAGTAATACTATAACTTGCTATAAGTAAGGAAATAAGTTGCTAAGCAGCTTTCTATAAGTGAATAAGTAAATAAGTCTTAAAACAAGTAATCATTTCTCTGTATCACTTCCGAGCCACTTTCATCAGACTCTCCCCAAATATCTCCATCCCCCTCCTCAAGATCTACACTGGTAATTAACTTTCCAATCTGAACAACACTAGGGGGCTTTTTTGCCCGTGCCAGCATAATTTCAATTTTTTTTCTAATAACTGTCTTCTCTCTCTTTCTTGCAATAATTCTGCCTTTAAATGATCGATTTCCAACCGCTCCTCTAAGGCATCTCTCTCCGCTACCACAAAGTGATCCTGTGCCTGAACCAAGCAGGCACCTAACATGGCACACATTTGTCCTTCTCGTCCGCTGTTCCACCAACTCCCCCGGCTTTGTTCCAACTTTCTCGCAACTTCCACCGGATCAAACCACATCTCCTTCGCCCATTGTACATCTGGGGGAGAAGGGGCACAACTATATTTCTGTAATAACTCCTCTGTCGACGTCCTGCCAATTGTTACAGATGGCCTCAACATAAAAAATTAATTATTAACACAGTTAACTAGCTCTCCGTAAATTACAGGTTCCAATGTCTGTGAGAGGAGAACACAACAACTTTCTAGGGTTTAAGGGCAACCCAAAACGCTTTATCACTCACCTGACAAGTGAGGGCTCTCAACCTCGAGGACCTGCTCAGGGCAGCGTCCCGACCCAAGGCACCTCGAGGAGTTTCCTTGGGCAGCGTCCTGACCCAAGGGGAGAGTCCTCGACCGCAGCTGCTGCTCCAGGAGACGAGCTCCAAACAGCTCCCCCAGGGGACTCCACTGACACCCAGGCCCAATCTGACCTGTAGTCAATGGCGGCTCCATTTGGCCAAAGGTCCCAATTACCACGGAGCCCTGAGAACAAAGGCAGCCAGGAGCTGCTGCACTTCAGCACCCAAGAAGCTGCTTTCATGGGGCGGATGCACCTGCCACAGTCATGCAGGTTTTTTTCTGTGAACAGGCGGTAAGATCGCTTCCCTGTCCCTGTCAGCCATGCTAATTCTTTAGGTGCACACATGTACTGCAAAACTGAGATGAAACCCAAGAACCTGGTGATGAAGCAGAGCCTGTCGGTCCTGTGTCCCAGCTCAATCCCTTAGCTACAAAACTTCTTGGAATAGAGCAACATAACCCACTTCTTGGGAAGAAGGTCACCAATAGCCAGAGTATTTCAATGCCATAGAAACATCCAGGTGAAAGAGATTCAACAATTCGTTTGGAAAATCCCATTGGACAATTTCAGCTTTTCTACCAAAGCAGGAGTGACACTGAAAGGACAAGCTACCTTTTTATGAAGCCTGAGTTTCCCTCCACTAAATGGCTGCTCATTTCCCACACACATGCACTTTTATACTTACCCACACCACAGTCTTCCTCATAGGTGGTCAAAACCTCTCTTCAAGTTACCTTTTGAGTGTGTAACGCATATTCAAGAAGAGTCAGGGGTTTCTGCATCTAACTGGGGAAAAATGTGGACCAGGGATGTGGTGGGGTGGGGAGCATAGTCCAGGTGTCCTCTGAGGCCCCCTTTGCCATCCTGCAAACCTGAAGTGTAGTTTCCAAACCACATTCCTTCATACCACCAGGCCAACAGCAGATGCTTGGTGGAGTTGTACTGTCTTGACAGCTTATCCCAACCTCACAGAAGCTCCATTCAGCTCCTCTGGGTCCAATTTCTGAGATCCAAGCCAGTCTCTTGGAGAAGAGAGCCACACAGTCACATCTTCTCAGAAACATTTCCTGAGAGTTCACCAAAAGCAATCTGAAGAAAGAAAACACTAGATTAACACCTGGATAATAATAATTATTACAGTCTCTAGAATTAAAAATAACCATGTCCCTAGTGCAGGCCAGCAGTCAGATACTCATTCAAGTATCCCCAGGCACCTCTCATTCCTGACATGCTGACTCTGCAAGTCTCTATTCTACCTTGTGCTTTCCATCCTTTTCAAACTGGCAAGAAGAACAAACCTCGCCCACAGATCCTCTGCCAGGAAATTATCCACAGATCAAAGTGGAACTACTATTTTGTGTGATCTCTTCTTTCTGTTCCCAGTATGGGTGAAGAGTAGAGTGAGGATGGGATGTGGGGCATGAAAGGGAGATGGTCTTCAAGGGCTGTCCTCTGGTCTACTGATCCCCTGAGTCTGATATGTGTAGTGTGCAATGGCACAAGAACAGAGTTCCTCCCTTTTCCTTTGGAGAGCCCACACCGGTCCCACTGCTCTCACTGCTGGGATCGGGGAGTGAAGAAGCATCATCACATACCAGTTAAAGCACTGCTGGCTTCTTGAACAAATCTACCCAATGCATTTCGCCTCTCAGGGCCTTGGCTTTGCTCAATAAAATATAGATAAGCCCCAAGGGGACAGCCATGTCGAGCCAGCTCATCCTGCACCCATGCTGGAGCCCACCCAGACGGGCAGACTCTCCCTCTTGTGCAGCCCAAATTTCCCCCGTCTCCCACTGCCTCTTGGCTGGATCACTGCAAAACAGGGCTCTTGTCTTGTTTTGCTTTCAAAAGAGACTTGGGAAACTTGTCATCCTAAGCACACGTTGTTATTTTGCTTTAATTACATGGGATGCATTTTATTTTGAACTCTGTTTGGCTTTTTTTCTGATGGATGTTTTAGCGCTCTCTGGGTATTAGTATTCTTGTTTATGAAACAGCCGGAGAGCTGTGGCTGGTGGGTGCCATAAAAATAAAATGCATTATTATTATTATTGTTATTATGATTACGTGCTGGCTAAGCATACACAACTTAGGAATGAAAAACATCTCTGTTATGTCAGGAATGGGGAGCAAACAAATACACTCTGCAGTATTACAAAAAACCAGTAATAATAAAACAAGCTATCATTTCAAATAGACTCTCAATTGGTTGTGAAAACATGTGTATTTATTTAAGCAAGCAGTGTCACAGATAACAATCTATTACATGGTTAATTTTCAATGAATATGTTTCTAATAATCAGTTGATATTTAAACATATGATAACTGTCATATTAAACCTTGCATCAGATTTATATGATAAGGATTTTGCCGTGCTGCTATTTCAAATTCTAGATGATTATCAAAACCAGCCCAGCCCAAAGATTAGCAAGTGTTTTTATCACTCCCACACTCCTCTCCTGAGTGTGCAGATTGAAATCTGCTTTCAATAATCATTTCTAAATATGCAATTGCTTTATTGCATTGGAACCGAGTGACAGTTCGTCAGGGGAATTGCAAGCCCTTTCAGAGCACAGCGTGGCTCCCATTCCCCAGACACTGTATGCCAGTGACAAGGCTTGGGATTGCCTGGCTTATCAGGTCAAGCCTGACTGCAGCTATGGGTGTCGGAGAACATCCTACACTGCCAAGAAGTTTGGTCTCACATGCAGAAAGAGACCTGCAAAGCTTGTAAACCGCAGCTGACATCCTGGACTGCACCCTGGACACCAGGGGAATGGTTCAGGGGAATGGACACAGGTCTGTGAGGTAGTGTCAGGGCCGCTGACTTTCTGCAGGACTTGTGTACCCTTCTCTGTTTCTCTCTCTATGTGGGACATGGTGCCATGCTGAAGCATGTCCCAGGGGACTCAGTGCTCAGGCACTGAGGACTGGAGCCCATGTGTTGAAGTCAGGATGATCCATCCAAGTGACCAGAGCTGAGACCAGAGCTGGGTCAGCCTGTCCAGCACTGACCTGGTGAGACCAAATTTGGATGCTCTTTGAGGGGTGCCAGTTTCCTGCCACGAGCATTAAACTCAGTTGCTTGGCAGCGGGCAGGGCTCCAGACACGTTATGCTTTGCATGGTGCTGATATTGCTTCCTCTTGGCAGCTCTTCATATCCATGAGCCAGGTTCAACATTTCAGGTCTAGTCAGAAGAGTGTCAGGAGGGGCAGCAGAAGCAGAACAGGGCTTGACCAGGATGCTGCTGTGTCTCCATGGTGGTGTCTGGCTCTGGTTTGGCACAGCTATGGCTCTAGGCCTGAGCCCCACGTTTCGACATGCACCTCCTTTCATTTCCAAGGCAGCTCAGGAAGGCCCAGCCCTGGGAATAGTTAAGTGTTGACAGACCTACGGTTTTGTACGAGTTCTGCTTTGCCTACGCAGACTGCAGCTGAGCAGCCCGGCACCCTTCACCTCTTCCTAGGTGAGGTCCCAAATGCAGTTCAATGCCTTGGAGAGACCTCTTGATGCCCTCAAGATGATGCCCTCAGGGTGATGCCCTCAGGGTGACAAACTCCTCATTTTATAGAGGACAGATGCTCGGGGAGACCGTGAAGCCCAAACCAAGAGAAGTGTTCGTCCCTGGTTGCTGTAGCTCAAAGGCTTGTGCTCTGAGTTGCTCACCTTGGTATACCACGGGACATAAATTGGCCCTCATTGGCATGATCCTGCCAGCAGACCAGCCATCAATGAGGACCCACCTCTGAAATCTTCCATTAAGTGCTGAAAACTGTCCCACACATGAGACATGTGTCTTTGTTCTTACACCCAGTGTGACTTTCTCCATCCTCGCTTCTTTTTTCAGCCCTCTCCCCTGTGAGTCCCACAGTGCACAGCACACTTGGCTATGCCAGCACCCTTTGCAGAATGGCTGCGAGCCCATGGTTAGAAAGGGCAGCTAAAAGAAACACACGCAAATATACAGCGTTTGCAAAAATCCCTTTCAAAGGAGCTCACAGGGATATTTGCTGTGTCCGCTTTCTTTGCACAGGGAGAGTGCAGGCAGAGTCAGCACCAGAGACAGAAGCTGCATTTTTTCTTTCTCTCTGCTTTTTTTATGTCCTCCTCTCTTGTTTTGTTTTCAGGCAAGCTGGACTGAACTCCAAGAGCAAAGGCAAACCCTGCTGCTTCAGCATTTTCCCCTTCTCTCTAAAAAGGGCAGTTCTGCTGTCATCTTTCAGGCTGCCTGAGCAACAGTCAGGCTGGTGGAAGGGAGATTTCTTGCAAAACTGCTGTCCAGGGAAAAAAGGGAAGGAATGAGACATGACACTAAAAGAAAGAAAAAGCAGTTGTTCAACTGCAGGACATGAAATGGTCTACCTGTTTTTTAAATGTATTTGTAATTAAAGAGCTTATAAACAGTTGAACTTGCTTGGTGATTTAATCAAGAAACTGGTGGAGACTGAAAGGACCAGTGGGAAGAGCAGGAGAGGGGAGATGAAAAGTCCTGGCTAGCTGTGGGAAGAAGCTGTTCAAAAATATGGGACAAGTTCACCATCACTCTCCTCTTAGGATGCTTTTAGATTAAAACATCATTTCATTGAGAACAGAGATTCCTAAAAATATACCTTTCAGAGATTCCTTATCTACATACCTATAATTCCAGGTGGGAGTAGTTCAGATCACAGACACACAGAGAAAAGTCAGAGAAAGTAATTTTGACTGGTCCTGCAACCTCAATTTGGCAAAAGGAGTTTCAGGCTGTGATTGGGAGCAGAATGGTGCGGGGAGTGGATATCTGTGTGTATATATAAATGTCCGTGTGCCACTCTGCTAAACTGGGAATCCACTGGCCAGTTCTCATTTGATTAAACAGAGGAGAAGCCCCAGAGATATTTGCCAAGAGCAAATTTCATGAAAATATATTTGCACCTATCCGTGCATTTATGGAAGGAAAAGGGTTGATATGATCACAACCACCTTACCAGCTTTCAGTATCATCCTGAGTGCTCTTGAAATCAAAATCTCCTTTGTTTTTCCAGGCATAGCCTACACGTCCTTTCTGATACCATTTATATCCCTATTGGGAGTAAAACCAACTACCTATTCCATAACTTCAGTGTGACGAGCCATTCCCAGTCAAGTTGGATAATACCATGAGACAGAGAGGACCTGCAGAAGACAATATGATGCTGAAGAAAAGCCATGGAAAGGAGCTAACCATCTTTTCCTCATCTGCATCTAAGGGACAACAGTGAAAAACAGCTGTCATGACAATTAGGGGCTCTGGACATGCAGGGACGCAGTCATGAAACACTGTATTGCCCCCCTGGCAACAGGCAGACATTAACTTTGCCTAAAACGAAGTGCTTTTTTCAAGTATTTTCCTGAACCGGGATCATGTCAATAAGCACTTTTAGAAGTTTTGCCTTCAGGTCAAAATAACATCTTGTTGGGGAATTTATTTTTCTGGTCTTTTTATTGTTAGTATTTCAGGGAGAGAAGTTCATGCATTTTGCATGAGGTTCCACAAATTTAAAGAGAGCCACATCTGGAAGTTTTCTTTATTCTAGTGGATGGCACTTTTGACTATGAAACACCCAAAACTAAGGACTACAGGATTTGAGGTTGATATTAAAAGAATGGCAGAAAGTAAGAGAATTAAAGAGAAATGAGATAACAAGTTGGCAGAATTCCATGTCCCTCCCCAAACCTTTGTTTTTCAAAGTTTCTCTATTTTCTGCAGATCTGGAGGAAAAAACCTGACAAAATAATTGTAATACAAACAGGTGACAAAGACCTCTGTCACAGGAAAGAGCCTCGGGTAATTCAGGGGACCTTCAGGAGAAATCAGTGTTATTTCATCTTCTCTCACCACAGACTTTTTGGTGGTTTGTGCTTTGGAAATGTCAGCAGTACTGCCCAGGGTTGCCTTTCCAGGAAAGGTCAACCTGCCACTCCACCAGGAAGTGCCATTTGCCTTTTACTCAGGAATAACATGGGGATCTTTAATTGACCCATCTTAAAAAATAAATGGTTGGTGTTTTATAACATTGATTTGGAAAAGATCACCCTTCAGAGTGGAGTTTTACAGACTATTGAGCTTGGATGAGTTTCTGCCTTCTCTTGTACAACTGGACAAGATCACTTTCAGTCCTAAAAGTGATGGAAATTAACTCTGGGAAACCACATAAAGTCTTTTTTCTTTACCTAATCTCAGGCCATGGGAAGAGAAAGTGAAACTTTCCTCTGTCTGAAGATACAGCCAGGAAGATCTGCAACTCTGGAAATGTTTAATCTCTCTTTCCAAACAAGCCTGGTAGCATAAAGCCCAGAGCCTTTAGATTTGTGCTTTGGGATTGCATAAACACACAGAGAAATGGGCAAATTTCATGGCTGGCACAAAAGTATAATAATGAAAGCCAGGTGATGTTCCTGAGTTTTCTCAAGAGGAGATTCACATTGTAATGCCATTACCCTGTGGCAGCTGCCAGGCACAGGCATTTTTGGCTGAAACGGTTGTCAGAAGCAACCTGAAGTCTTCCTACAGTTTTGGCAACAGTGAAATATTCATGGAGTGGTCTCAGTGTCACCAAACATCTTGTCCCAAACAGATATATTAAAAAATAATTTGAAACACTCAGAAATTTTCACCTCAAAATTTGTAACAAGATATTATTTTTTTTCTCAAAATTCCTCTCAATTTTCAATTTTCTTCACATTCTGAATTAAAATTTTAAACTCATCTAAATTCTAAAGTTCAGGTCTCCATGAGACCTGAAATAAAATACTCTCTCAATTTCGGTTTACCAAATATGTTTTGCCTCAGTAGGTCCAAAACTAATTTCTTATTTATTTAGAACTTCCAGTTAACTGTAAAAATCAGTTACTCACAGGTCAGGTCCAGATGATGAAGTACTTCAGAGGTCAAATATTTGTCAAAACTATGACTCAAAAAAGGGTGAGTAGATTTCTTTTAAATAAACTAACCGCAGAAGTCAATGGAATCAAGTTTCCTCCGATGTGTCGCATGCCCAAACACAAAGCTAGCCATTTTTGGCCCTCCACAAAGCAAGTAAAATGTCAGACCAGAAGGAAAAGTGTTCAGAAAGTCCCATGCTTTGTAAATGGACAGTTGTCCAAGGACAAGGTTCAACCACAGAAATTACCAGATGACGTTCTCTGGCCTGTGTTGTGCAGGAATTTAGACTCAAGAATTGTAATTTCTCTGCTCTGGTTTTAGAACAAAAATATTATGATGCCTTCAGTGTTGGCCCTCCCCAAGGCTGGGGTTTCAGTGTACCATAGGGCTCAAAAAAAATAATTTCCAGAAGCATCCTTTCCAGATTTCCAAGCTGGGCTTGTAAATCAGCAAGACAACTGGAGTCTAGGCTAAGTTATAAATAAGTTTTCCCAAAGAGCCCAGAATATTCTGCAGCAGGAGTTCAGACCCTGCCATGACTGGTGGCACAGATCTGTCCTGTCCTTTCTTCATATATATCTTCCCAGGTCCCCATTTCTGCTCATCACTACAATGTCCCATTTCTGGAAGTCCAGTCCGTGGGGCATGGGGCCCATCTGGATGGGTCAATCCCATTCTCTACACATCTTCTCACCATGGTGGGATCTCTAAGGGACGGTTCCCTCAGACAAGATTTAATTATCTAATCTAACTAGGACAGAAAGGAGTTTGGAATTATACTAGAATACAAACCCATTTGAAAACCAAAGCAAAAAGGAAAAGCTTGAGCACTGTAACAAACACAGGAGGCTGGGGTTTCCGTCCTCACAAAAGCCTCTTTGCTTGAGGACCTCAATTAGGGCTGGTTTAAGATTATAGACTTAATGTGGAGTGAGGGCCCTGAGGAAGGATGCAGAGACCAACTACCTTTCACAACACCTACGACGTCCAGTGGGTGCAGAGCAGATTTATACAAAGTGGCCAAGTGTAGGATCAGATTTCTTGGCCGTATGCAATCCAGAAGGTAAAAGAATCCATACAGCTGTTTTTCTAACCCCTCAGCTGCTCACCCACCAAACTCCTGAAGCATCATCCATCAGAAGTTGATACCAAATGGATGAAAAATCTGAAGAAATAGCTCAGGTCTGTAAGAGTTGTTTTACTTGATAGCCTGTGCGGGCTTTGAGGATTCGGTTTTCTGAGACTCCTGACTGTCCCCTAAGCGCAGACTAATTCACACAGCAGAATTTGTGACACAGCCTAGGGGCTTAGTTGGCTTTTGCATGGTCGTTGTGACAAAGGCAGTTTGAACACCCGAGGTGGGCCTTGACACCAGCTGAGACAATGCACATATTAATCAAATCCAAGGAGGCCCTCTATCTTGCTCCAATTAATCATCTTCTTCCTCAGGAAAGGTGGGAGAAAGCAAGCCCTTTATCACTCTCATTAATCACAGCGCCCGTTTCACAGATGTAGTCTACAGTGAAGGTCTGCACAGAAAGTAAAAGAAGAAGAGAAAAGCCCAAATGTTCTTGAATATGTTTTTTGTCTATTTTGTTGGGGGGTTTTCATAAAAACCAAAACAAAACAACCACCTCTGTGCAAAGAAGAGACAATGCCAAACAAACAGTTTATGTTCTGCGGGGGCTAACACTTGGTGATGCTTTGTGCTCTTCTGGAAGTCTTTGATGCCGTGAAAGCCATCTCTGGCAGGAGATAGGTATGCTCCAGTGCACAGCTCTGCAAGCAGATCCTTATATTCCAGCCACACTCTTCAGTCTTCCAGGAGTTAAGTTTGTCTTGTGTATGTAGGCAGAAACCTTTTTAAGGTCCTTCATTCCAGAATTAAAGTAATCATATTAAACAGTCCAATCTGTCCATCATCATTTCAGCAACAAGAAAACCAGAAAGAACTCAGGTGCCCATCCACATTCGGTGGTTTTGATACTAATTCCTTTAAAACTTGACAAAGATGAGCGAGCCTCGTCTCTCCCATGCTACTAGGTGATGCCATAGCACACACAAGAGGAGGTGACTCACTTTGCACGGTGCAAAGACGTGATTCCAACACCTTCGCAGTGCCCACAGCTTAATGCTGGTGGTCTGTAGGAGCCTGATGAGCCTCAGAGAATGGCCTGGTCTCCTGAGACTCCATGAAGAGCCTTGATTAAAAACTGTGGGGTTCAGTGGAATTTCCTCATTCAATGTTCATCTGTGGCCTCTTGGGGCAGGCAAATTCTAGGGATCTGTCTAGTTCCTTAAAACAACCCTTTTAGTTGGCCAAGATCTCCATGAAAGAAGAGACAGGAAAGTTTCTGCACTTTCATCTTTCCTGATGGAACTAGATGACTCATTCCAAGAGGGTTTGTCAGTTCATGATCCTCGAGTAGGTGGGCATGCTTCTCTGGCCCCTCAGAAGTATTTGAGTTTGGCTAGGGAAGGTAGATAGGCACTTACAGGTATGGGTCCTTTTTCCATTAAGTTACTCAAAAGGACAACCAACTCCCCCCATAAAAATCCTGGATACCCAAGTTGGAGCTGAGGATACCATGAGGTGACAGACCCAGGCTTGTGCCAAATGTATTCACAAGTTCACAGTGGCTCACTGTTATTAGTGTCAGCCAGCCTAGACTCCTTTTTAGTGCCAAGCTTAACATCCATGTCGATTCTTGTTCCAAGATGTGATCCCCTTTTCAATGCCCATGGAGAGCTAGCTAGGTCCCAGCTTTCCTGGTTCTCAGCCCTCATCTGAAATGCATTCATTTCCTTTAGTGATAGCATGGTTCACAGACCACAGATCACGGGTGAGGTGTTGCCAGCAAAACCCTCCAATAATCACAAAAAAATAGAAAAAAACAACAAAACTGATGCTTATCTAGAGAGGAAGGTGTGATATTGCCAACTTGCTGTTCCCTGTCTGTCTGTGCTTCCCAGAAAAGGTGGGGATCATCAGTCTATGAAATCCTTGGATGAAGGATGTTGTGTTTGTGTCCATGATCTCAGGTGGATACTCTGGCAGCCACAGAAATGTTAACACGGTTCAGCTCTCTCTTAAATTTGCCACTCTGATTCTCCCTGCTCCAGTTCATCATGCAGCAAGAGTTTCTCCAAACTTAAGATGTTCCTGAGCCATAGGTTGGAGAGCTCTTTTTTTTTTTATTATGTATTTGATAATTGCATTTTCAGTTGGAGCCTGGATTAAGTGTCTGTGGCTGTTCCTCGCTTGACCTCTCCAATAGTAAAATACATATGGTGACTGAAAACAAAAGTCCATAAAATTACCTGCGTCCCCCACTCAACGGCCAGCCATGAATCTCTGCAGGAGAACGCAGGTACACCGGTGCCTCCAGCCTGCCCAAGTATATTCATCAAGGATCCTCACTGTATAACTCAAGCCGCAGTTATTTCACCAGCAGATTTACAGCGGATTTAAAACAAAGGATTATTTACACTGCTGTGGGGCCGGCAACAAATTAAAAAGAACTGGAGGTGGCAGAGGGAGCCGCCAGTGTGGAGACTAATTGCTATTAACCCACGGCTTCATCACTCAGCTTCTGAGTTGCAGGAAAGTTATTGTTCCCAGGGGCCTCTCGCACTTAGGCATTGAGAAATATTGTTGGGAAATCCAATCAGTCATGCAGTCTGGACCGTAAAACAATGCCGTCCGCTCAGGGCTCTCTCTGCACAACTGGCGCTAGTTTTCTTCATTT
Organism: Strix aluco; assembly: GCF_031877795.1. NCBI lineage: Eukaryota > Metazoa > Chordata > Aves > Strigiformes > Strigidae > Strix > Strix aluco. The sequence continues at coordinate 1,200,216 of NC_133934.1, forward strand.
CATCATTTCTTTCTTTACTGCTTGGGGTTGAATTTATCAGGCAAACAAGCACCATGCCTGGCAGTGCTGGGCAGCTCTCCTGTTCTCCCCTTGCATTCCACCATCCCCTGCTTTCACTGCTTTCCTCCCTCCTACCAGCATGCCTTCGCGCTGGCACATCCCCTGGAATATTCCACCTTTGCTCCTCTTGCAGCATCATAACCCCTTCCCAACCCATCAGCCACAGAAAGGGTTTGTTTCCTACCAGGCTGCCGACAGCAGCTGAATTCAGCCCTGTTAACAGCCTCTGTCATTCCAGTTCTGCCAATAACCCTCCTATTTGGCCTACACATGCATCGAGCAAATATAGTCTGGTAATCTGATAGCACTTTCCCTGCTGTTCAGTGACACCTTTGTTTAAGTAGCACTGAAGTGTCTGAGTCAGAGACACTTGTGCAGGGCGGGCTTGGCCCCAGACATCCCTCCACTGCCTCAGCAAGGTAGCAAAAGCTGGTCCTAGTTCTAGGGGTATTTAGCAGAAGTTCCTGGCTCATTTGGGATGTTGAGCCCCACTTTGGTCAGGAAAGGCATCATTAACGTTGTTAAAGGCATCTGCCCCAGCAGAAAGGTGCACGCTGTCAGGAATGGCTCCATCAGAGCAGGCTGGGGATGTCCACAGGACTCGCTCTGAGGAGCCACTTGCTGCCTCTAGCCCAGAAACAGGGCTATTATCATTTCTGTGTGCACGTGTGGGAGGAGGTTTCAATTCAAAGTGCAAAAAATGAAGCACAGGCTGTGTTGCAGCCTGCTGGAGTGATGTTTTTCATAGCATGATGCCAAGGATGTGTTTCACATGTCCTGGGGCACGGCATGAGCTAGCAGGGTAATGAGGTTTGAACACAGAAGACCTGCCAGAATGGTCTTGGAGGACTGTGCGGGGAACCAGACTTTTCCAGGGCTTATCTTCACTACCTGTAGGGCGATCTCTGGAGTTTACTATAGCTGGAGCATCATCTGGGTTTTGACTCAGGGTAAAATAATAATTTTGCTCCAAAATGCTGAGGGGTATTGAGAATTGGGAGACAACTCATATCCAGGTAGCATGGATAGTAGGGGACCAGGGAGATGGGTATTTCATAGAGTCACAGAATCCCAGACTGGTTTTGGTTGGAAGGGACTTTAAAGATCACCCAGTCCCACCCCCCTGCCACAGGCAGGGACACCTTCCACTAGCCCAGGTTGCCCAAAGCCCCGTCCAACCTGGCCTTGAACCCTTCCAGGGAGGGGGCAGCCACAGCTTCTCTGGGCAACCTGTGCCAGGGCCTCACCACCCTCACAGGGAACAATTTCTTCCTTATACCTAGTCTAAATCTATTCTCTTTCATTTTAAAGCCTTTACCCCTTGTTCTATCACTTTTTCTTTTCAACTGTTTCTTTTAGGACCTCAATGGTAAAAACCTCTATTGATGCTGGCCTAGGCAGAAAGCTGCCAGAACATACTCATTTTTTATTTGGTTATGTTTTTGAAAGAAAAAAACATTACTCTAGGGATTTTCTTAAAGATACATGAGAGCACTTTCTACTGAGACTATCTATCTTTTCCTTGCTTTTGCTTTCAGTGGTCTGAATCCAGAATTCAGGAGCCCTGAACAAGTACAGGAACAAAGAAAAAACTAAATTGTTCATCTTGAAGTTTTCATCTGGGTGTCCTGGCTGAACTAGGTGAACCTGAAAATGAGGAGGATAACAAGGAAAAAGAAAAGGGAAAACTCAACTGGAGTCAAACCAAGCCAGAAATATTTTAATGGGATTTTTTTTCTAAAAGAAATTTGCAACGTTCAATTTGATTCAAACCAAAATGTTTCTTTTAATTGGTAACAAATTATTTTCAGGTTATTTACCTTTTTTAACATTTTAGAAAAAAAAAAAAAAAGGCCAGTTTCCTATGAACTGTTATTTCAAAACAAGGATCGTTGACCAAGTTAGAATATAATAGTACAGTGTTTCTGAAACAAAAGATTTCACTCAGGAAAACGACGCATTTGACATTTTCACATGTTTCCCTACTGCTTTCTTTCCAGCAGTCGTCAAACATCACATTTTCACAGCTTTGCTCCTCCCAAATCTCCGTGCTGATGAGGGAAGGGGGAGGTTTCTGTTTGTCAGAAGGAGACTGCGGTCCTGGGCAGCCTCACCAGGGCTGCACCACCGGGATGCTGCATCTCCGGGGGACACCTCCCAAACCAAAGAGCAGAGCGTGGGTAGCGTACCTGGATGGGGTGCAGAGTGCTGTCCCTGCCTGCCCCAGAGAGGCTGAGAAACCAGGGTCAGCCCGGAGGCACAGGGTTCTAGCAAAGTCTTTGTCTGTTAGCTGGTTTTGATGCACAGATCAATGGAAACTTTCCAAAGCTGAGGATGGAAAATGTATAATATGAATCTACAGATTTGAGCCTCAGGGACAATGCAGGTTCTGCTTTTGCAGATGGGTGGGATCTGGGACATTCCCTCAATTTACACTTCCTAAAATAGGAAAAATGATCTTGCATATAGGTTTCTACCTACTTTTGGACAATCTGCACTGTGGAAGCCATATTCAGACAGACCTTTTTCCACCAGCTGATCACCTTTACAGCCTGAGAATAAGCCAAGAAGAAACTTCAGGCAGATGTCTCAACCAAGCTCTCCAGTTCTGCATTATTTATAGGGAAATGTATGCTGGGAAGCTCTATAAGACACCAAGCTGAGTCCTGTTGGTGGGATCTAATGGTACTAGAGAGTGGGGAAAAATACAAGTTCAAAATAAAAACTGAACTTTCTCAAAATTGTGAGTTGGATGAGATTTCTGTATGCTTTCACATTTGGTTCAACTCACTTAAAAACTAAAGAGATCAAGTGCAAAATGATCTGGGAAGTCCACAAGAGACATCTGTTGCTAATGTCAGCACCAGTGGTTCCTGGATGGGATAGATGAAAGCATTTAGGGGAATCAAACAGGAAATTTTTAAGGTAAATGAGATTCCCCCAGGTTGTGAAGCCCTCTCGGTTTCACGGCAAGAGACGTTTCCAGCTTCCAGGGACAGGTTTTGAGAGGCTCCACTGTGGTTTCCAGTGGGAATTTTCTCCGTGGTGGGTGTCTGGAACTGGTTTCTTTCAATCAATCATATTCATGTACGTATAAGAAAGACTTTCAACCAAAAGCTACAGACTTGTTCAGTGTTAGGAAATCTTGACTGTCAAATAAATCTCAGGAACAATTATTTTCTTAAAATATATTTATATATTAAAAGAAAAAAAAAAAAAGAGAGATGAACAGATTTAGACTGCAGTTGGCACTTGTTTAAGGCAACTTAACAACCACTGTGGGAACAGAGACTCCATTGTAATCCCCCATATATACTGGCCCAGTAGCCAAAAGCAACAAACAAGCTTGTCATGAAATGGATGTGTAAAGGAAGCAATCAAAATTGGAGAGAGAAACAGAGAGAGGTGGGGAGAAAGAATGAGAGAGACAGAGAGTGAGAGGATTTTGAGTGAACTTTTTGTTCAGGAAACAGTAAAAAAAAAAATATCATTTTTGGCCTGATTCTGAGTGGCTCTTGTGTAGTGAACGCTGCAATGAAGACCACAGATATGTGCATTTTTTTAAATAAAAATGCTGTGCTCTCCACTCAGAAATGTAACACTCCAGCAATGGAGATATCTCTGCCAGATATATACAAATATCAGTGTTATGTGCTGGTCACCACCACCCCACTTTTTTTGTGATGCTCCAAGGGGGATTTGGGGTCCATGCAGAGAGAAGGAGATGAAGCAGCTCTGGTTCCTTTCCTAGATGGCCATGCTTGAGAAGAGCAAGAGAAAAGGGAATGGAATAAAAAATCACCTCTCCCTCCTTGTTTCCCTGCTTGCAGCTGAGGTTCAACCTCAGCCACCTTGACCACGCTGTTGTTTTATTGCAGCATGACAGTCTCAAAGAGGTGAGCTACAGCTTTGACATCCTGCTAACACAGGCATACACTGAAAATGTCTGGTGGGGACCTGGCCTGGAGGTGAGCAGAAGAATTACACGTAACCATGGAGAAGCAAGAGACCAGTGATGACCCTGTGCTCTTTGCAGTTCTTCACCAGGGTAGATGAAGAGGCCAGCACCTTTGGAAATGTCAAATGAGATCCACTAGCCTGTGATTCAGTCTCCCCGAGGCATGTGGTGGAAGGGCCACTGTTTGACATTTGGTAGTGTATGCTGAATGCTTCAGGGCAGGGGTCATATCCATGTTCATGGGATGCCAAGATCAGATTAGCAAGAGCTGCATTTATTACAGAGAAAGAATAGATGTGGAGATACTGAATACCTCCAAAGCTGCAGTTGCTGTGGTCTTTATCACAGAAGCATCACAATGGCATGTAATGTCCTTAATTAAAGCGTTGATTTAATGTGGGTTGACCTGTTTCCCAAGCTTGCATAAGGTGTGATACAGTGAGGACTTTTGCAAGAAGGAGAGCATGAATACCTTGTCTCTGGTTCCTCTGGGCAAGCAGATGTCTATCTCTGCTACAGGCCTTTCTCCACCATGTGATGACCACCAGGCCATGGTTTGTGCTTGGGAATTATTTACTTGCACAGGGCCAGGATGAGCAGGGGAGTGGACCAGAGACCTTTTGCAGTTCCTTCCAACCTACATTATTCTGTGGTTTCAGTCCTGGATGTAATTGCACTGCCTTGATCATGTGAACTTGGGCAAGTCATTTGGAGTGAAGTTTTCAGATGCAATCTACGCAGTTTCCTCAGTGCAAGTGGTTACAATTTAGGTTTCTGCATTCCTTGGTCAATTTTGAAAATGTCATGTAGGTTCCTAGATCGTATAGGTTCTTTTGAAATAATTATTCCTGTTTTTCCTGTCTCTTGCTTGTCTACACATTCAAAGGGGAGACACTAAGAAATCTGTAATTTCTCCCCTTTTGTCCAACTCTTAGGACCAATCCTTGAGACTCAGAACAAGTATCTGCAAAGGTCTACATACCAAGACCTCTCCTGAGTTCCCTAAATCCTGCTGTTAATCCATCTCTTTTCATGAAGGAGTAGAAGGGCAGGCTGTGTGGACTTGGTGTGTTGCAAGTTGAACTCTCTCCACAGCCCTTTACAGAAACTCACAGGCAAATTCCTGTAAGCAGATGGGGGAAATTTCAACTTTTGCTCATCCTCAGTTAATTAAGCACCAGGATGAACTGGGTGCTGTGGAGTTACTGGAACCTTCCAGCTCCTGTTCAAGCATAAAGGCCTCAGATTGACTCTGTTGGCTCCTTGACACAGATTTAGCAGGCTTTCAATTGTTTTGGCAAACACCAAATGCCTATCTACCTACCACCTTTCCTTCCAGAGCCTACCCGTGACAGCAGGTACAAAGGAAGACTAGCTGCTGTTGTCTACGAACACAGTTGGACCTGATTTCTAATGCCTTGTTGTGTTTATGCAAGATCAATAGCGAAATTTTCTTCAAGTGCTCTTTGGGATGCTAGTGAAACTGAAGTTGGAGTAGTGAAATGTGATCTGACCCATCTGGAAGCCTGTCTCACTCACATTAGCAAGACCTTCAAGAATTAAAGATCCTGTGGTCAGCCTTTTTCCAGAAGTTACCTCCCTTACAAGCCTTCAGGATGGGACCAGTTCCAACACCATAAGACCAGTCTCACTTGGTCAGACTTACAAAGGTCCATCTCACTTGTCCTCTGTCTCCAACAATAACCAGGAGATGTTCCCTGGAGAAAAACACAAGAATCAGTTTAATGTGCAATGGCATTTTCCATGGCAGACAGTGATCTGAAGCTTGGGGGCTTCCAGATCAAGTCAGGGAATATTTTTTTTTAAAACCTTCAAGAAAATTTCCTCCATGGATTTGACTCACATTTTTTTTTAAATCATTGATCTTTTAAGCTCTCCATGCATCTTACTTTCATGCAACACAGGCTCACAGAATAACTTTTCTAACGTCTAGCTAGCCAACATACAGATTAACAGCGTCTTGTGGCAAGTTAGCAGTGCCAGTTAGCTGAAATAAAAACAATTCATCAGTGATGATCTCTGAATAAAATAACTCATGTTCCATGCAGAAAACTGTAACAGGAAGGATTTCTATATTCCTGTGTCCTTTCCATAGCACCTGGAAACTTCTCAGTCTTTAGTTAGGCTGTTTATGATGTATCATAAAGCTCTGCTGGAACCAATACTTTATCTTTGGGCCTGGCTGAAGTTCTCCAGCTGGTGAACAGCAGAGAGGTTTTGGTGTCTGTTTAGTTACTGTTTTTCCCACACTGTCCTTCCCTAAGAGAAGAGTAGTCATTCTAGTGATGTTTCACAGGATTACCTGGATGGGTCCCAGTTCAACAGCCATGGAGCTGAGTGTTGCAACTCTGTCATGGGGACAAAGCAAGTCATGGAGCAAAGGAAAAGGACATGTTAGCTAGACAGATGGGGATCTTTTACTTGTGCATAAGAAAGGATTTCCCATACATAAATTAAACCCTGTGAGAATATTTTCCGCAAAAAATTGTGATTTCTGTCATCTCAACAAGTGCACAGTTCTGAACAAAACCGCAACAGAATGGCAATCCTTGCTCCGTACAGCTCACATCAGAGCAGAGGCCAGGAGGAGAGGGTGATGAAAAGACCACAGTAATCGGTAAGGTTGCCCTCTTTCCAGGGATGGAAGGAAATTCAGATTTGGCTGCTTCTGTGCAGGCCAGGAGTTCAACCAAAAAGAACATATACGGTCACTTTTCAGAGGTTTCTCAGTTATTGAGAAGTTTAGGGGTGTTACTGGTGAGCAAAAGGATTCTGGACTGAAGCAAAACCTTTTTTGAGGGACTAGAAGAAATCCTTTTTTTGGCCTCTTTGATGAGGACAAGAATTGTTATTAGGGGCAGCTTTTTCACATCAAGCCCTACACTTGCTGGCCACTTCATAGAGTCTTTTCGGAAATTACTCCTTCCTTATGAAAGATATTTATGATTGCAAAAGTTGACACTCATTTATAAAAATGAAGAGAGAAGAAAAACCTTCAAATTCTTAGCTTGCATTGAAAAAATAAAATGGAGTTTTTGTAATAACTAAATGCAATAATTGGGGGATTATAACAAAAACAGGAACATTTTTGTTAAAACAAACATTTCTTGCCAAAACAGTCATTTCAACCAAAAGTTTATTTCTTATTTATTTATCTTTGGATAAAGCGAAAAGACTCAATAGAAAATTTCTGCCAGACACACGCCAAGCTTTTCTCTGTCTCTATCCATAAGCAACGCAGTGGAAGCCCCTGGGGGTAATGGACTCTTGAAAATGCATTCCTCTGCTTGGTGTCTGAAGAGGGGCTCAGCTGAACAGAAAATATCCTTGGAAAACTACCTCCATCTCTACACTCAAGAGAGCAGCTTGTCGCCAAAGTAAGGGAAGCTGAGGAAAATGTTCTAGCCCAGCCAAAAGAAATCATTTGTTGCAGCAGATGTGGTAGCCCAAAGGGATGAGCAGGCAGAAGATGGGACATTGTGTCAGAATTTCTCCCATTTTTTCAAGGGCAGAGAAAATTCTCCACGTAGTCTCAGCAAGCCATCAAAATCACAGGTATGAGCTCTCTTTTTTAACTTGAAAAAAAGAAGTAGTTGTGGGGGTAAACAAAATAGCCACCTATCTAACCTATCCAGAAAAGAAAGTTATTGGAAATGCATTTTTGGGATGTTTGTTTCTATATCCAGGGGAGGTTTCTGTAGGTTTGGGACAAACTAAACTACACAACTGGAAGGAATAATCCTCCAGGATGGTTCCTGGGATGGAGGCCATGTTAGTCTTGTGTAAATTGGGACAAATCTTGCTTCCCAAGACTGTTCTGCAGAGGAGTCCTGATAGCTGGAGTGGGCACACTGTACAGTGGGGACGGCAGCGTGAGGGGCAGAAATGACCCCTTGCCCTTGCTGGTTGCTGCTGGGACTGTAGAGGCTGGGAGCCAAATCTCAACCCATCCCTCTTGGGAGGGACAGGTTGGTCTGGGTCAAGGGGCCTCCTTAGCAGCATTGACTCCTCATTTTATCTTCAGCCTCTTGACCCCAAACATTTGGTAGTTTGTGGAGTGAAAATGTCTTGGGCTGTGTCCTCTGATGGGCTCAGCTACATCCCTTCCCAGCTGAGAGGAGGTGAGGATTGAACACTGGACTGTGGCACCTGGACAACACTCAGTACACAAGGTACAGGAGACATAAGGACATATGCACACACACGCATTTTTTAACCTAAAAAAATAAACATTCCTGGTTGTCAGCACTGCATTTTTCTATAGTTGTGTTTTAAAAATAGCCTTAAAGCAAGTGACATGGCCAACTCCATAACCAAAATAAAAAAGGCACTACAGCCCCCAGCTGTTTACTCACCCAGTGCAAAAAGAAAGGGCCTTTGCAAAGTTTTTGGCCTGGATGATACTCCTGGACCAGACAGGCCTGGATGGGGTCACCTGGCAGTGCTCTTCCCCAAAAAGGCAGAGTTTCCCCTTCCCCATCCCTGGCAAAGGATCTCTCTCCAGGTTACCAACATCAGGCTCACAGGGCCACGAAGGAGAAGATGCTTCTGTGGTCTCCATGCTACAAAGGCAAAAGAAAATGGGGAGAAATATGCAAATACTTTATACCAAACATTTTCATATATAGTGTTAAATGCTAAAATATCTCATGCCGATACCCAATGTTTAGCTGTGTTTTCCTCCCATATCCACTGCTATAGGTTCCTCCCAGTATCTTCTACATCTTCCCAGCACTTTGTCCCTCTCTTTTCCCTACTATTGCCTTTTCCATATCCTTTTCTCCTGCTTTTATTGTTATTTATGTATGACCTTATTTATGTATGGTCAGGCCCAATCATCTGTGAGGTGCCAGCAGCACAAGGTTTTGGACTTCAAACAGATCATTTCAGGTAGCAGGGGATGGTCAAAATTAGGAAGCGATGGTATTAAGCAAGCTGATGTCACCTCTTCTCCCTGGGGACCACAGGGATCCAATGGCTTATCTAGCACATTTCATGAAAGACAGTAGCTAAAATCTGGGATCACCCCTTTTATGCAGAAGACAAAGTGTGGGTGAGTTGTACACCCTCAGCCAGACAAGAAGAAACAGGCAGAAGTAGGAGAAAAGTAATCTCTTCTCCTTAAAGATCCTTTCTAATCCTACTCCAGGGCAAATAATCTAGGGAAAAAGGCAAAGTACGAGACACGGTCTTGTGAGTTTTCTAGTGGTTATCTCTGATGATCAAATGGGTTCAAAAGCTGTAGTATTGGTCATCAAAGGTGACAAAACTGTCTCATCTCTCTTATAAATGTAAAGAGAAAAGGGTTTTCTGTCACGCACCCCAAGCCAAAATGTCCATCAGTTCTGCCCTGTGATTTGGGTTTTGTCTCTTGAACTTTAGTCTTTGGATGTTTCCCATGGAGTGCCCTAGGTAATATGGTCAAAAAGCTGAGCCTGCCAGGTCCCTGAGATGGCCTGAAAGCCAGTGCCATCACCTCAGCCTACAGAGTGGGGAACAATGTTCAAGAAGTGTGGGTCCTGGGTGCAAGGAAGCTCCTGAAAGTCAAGTGCAGCCTTAGCATGTTTATATTAGCAGCAATCAGCAAGGAGGTTATGGCTGAAGGAAATGGGTGGATACTGAGACCAGGGATATAAATAGGCCATAGGAATGCCCTGGACTTCTGCTGCTGTCTTGCTCAGCTCTGCCAGATGACTCGTGCAGCTTCCTTCTGCCTCAGTTTCCCTGTAATAATGCCAATCGCCTCTTTTTATGCTGCAGCACTGGGTCCTTCCAGGAGAAGTGTGCTAAACTTGAGAGGTATCTTGCTGCTTTGCAATGAGCGCCCACTTTGCTGTGCTAATTTACCTTGACTGAAGATTCAGCAGCTGGGACCAGGGGAGCATTAAGCTGGAGATGCAGATACAGAGCTGTTTTGTTACAACATGGTCTAAAAGCAGAAAAATCTGGACCCATGCAGGCAGTAATGCCTGGGCTCCAGCCTCAGACCCTGAAAAGGAAATGAGAAAAGGAAAGCTATAGCTTTGCTCTTCACTCCTTTTTTTGCCTGGGACCCCAGTGCTTGGATAAGAGGCCTTGTGCTGTGTGATTCCTCATGGCAGCATGTATTCAAAAACATCTGTCCAGGAGAGACAACATATTCCACAGCCTGTGGTGCTTTCTCAGGGGTAATCAGCTAAAAAATAAAACCTACAGGGAGCAGTGGCATGCTTCTTGTAGAGGCTGTTAAGGATGCAAAGGCTCTGAGGAAGGTAGCACTGCCTGGTGACATGGGAAGGAAGCAGCCGCCGGTGTTGGTGTAGACCTGGACAGACCCGTCCCTCGAGGACCCAGTGATCTCAGCTTCTGCTCTGCTCCATCCCCTCCCTTTCCCAGACAGGGAATCTCCACATATTGATCCCGAGGAAACATTCACTCCTCAGTTCCTTCCTGCCGGTTTCTATTCTCAGGGAAAGCTGCAGCCCAGCCTCACCCTTTCCTGCAGCCCAGCATTAAGGAGAAGAGCATCGCAGTGAGTTGTGGCTGGCTTGAAAACCCCTCCTTTCCTTGCACTGCTAGAAGTCTCTGGGAATATTTTATTTTTATTTAACTCCTGTTTTGAGGTCTTTGGTTTTCACATGAGAACAGACATGCAGAGCAGAAGAGATTTCCAGGACAGTGGAAGGACAGGACCCGACTAATGTTAGGATAAAGTTTGAACTACATGACTGTCAATAAGCAGGAATGGGGACAATGGACTCAAATGTGGGTGCGGGTATCACTTTTACCTTTCTGTGCAATACATAGAGATGTATCAGTCAGAGATAAAAAGCAGAAATACTTCTAGTGATACAGATTCTACGGTATTTGGGGTCCCAGAGTGAAGTAATGGGAAAAACCTAGGTTCTCCCATAAGTGTTTAACAACTGATGAAAGAAAAATTGCAGCAGGGACTTGTTGATGACCTCCAAGCCTTTTGGACCAGACTTCTGCCAACTCCCAATATTTCTTGCAAGCTACTATGTACCCACAATCAAGCATGAACTGACCAATCCCTCAAGACCACATAGCTCCCAATATTACGGCTTGGGAGCCTGATGCAATCTTGCAAATCCACACTTGCTGGGCCCAGTGAACATGCTATTTCCCACACACAGAGGCTAAATTTGAGATTGTTTTTGTCCTATCTCACAGCACTCTTCATGTTGCAACACACGGGCGGCGGGAGATGTATTCAAGTCCTTGGACAAGAGATTCAGCTCAAGGATCCCACTTCTTTGAGCAAGTGGTCTAAGCACTGATGAGCGTAGATACCCCGTAGTCCCAATTCTGGATACCTTATCTGAGTGCTTGACCTGCTATATATAAAAATGTTGATCAAATCCAGCCTTGGCAGCAAGGCTGTTGGAGGAACACCTAGTCTGGGAGTTTTGGCAGGGCTTGTGTATGATCTAAGCAGCTACTACTCATCTCTGTCTTGGATGAGGCTCTCTATGGCTTCATGTATCAAACCAATAAATAGAATTTCCCTAGCATAGAAAAAAAGACTTCTAAGGTAGGGAGAACGGTCATTGTTAGGCAGAGTTGAACATGTTTCAAAGGCTGAAAGAAAGGGGATAGGGCAAGTATTGGGGTTTAGATCCTACACAGAATTAGTCCCTCATGGTTGATTAAGGGTATTTTAACTGCTCATAGAAAAGTTTCGCAGATGTAACAGGCTTGACTGCATTCTGGGCCAGTGAGAGTCATCAATTAAGCTTGGAGTAGATGTACTTAATGATTTTGCTCCTCTGAGAGGGAGAAAAACTGGCAGTGATGGGAATGGACCACAAGAAACTGCAACAACTACAAAGCTCATCCCAGACTAGCTGCTATGTTTGTGCCAGACTTCTGGCAAGCAATGGGGCTTGACTTTGACAGCTTTGCCACCCCTTCACACGGCTCATCCCCCCTCTGCTGCTTTGCTTATCTTCCCCGTAGGAGCAAACCTCTCTGCCCTCCCCCCCTCCCCCCCACCTCTTTCCAAGGCTTTTTCAGACTAAAAGTGGTGATACTTCAGGAGTGACTGCATTTCAGAGTGGAGGATGTTGCCCAGAGAGTTTCCTGCAGTGCCATAGCTACAAAAGGCATTTTGCAGAGATGCCATCCTCAGTGCACACAAGCCCTGGACCCACACACCAGGACCAATCTACCACGGAGCAGCCCTCCAAAAGAACTCCAACAGCAGCACCCCGGCAAATAGCTGAGCGCAGCCCCAAATCACCGACACTCCCGCAGCACCTTGCATTTCCCAGGGCTGGTGGAAAATGAGCCATCTGCTCTCAACTAGTGTTTTTCTCCAGCTGCCGGGGGTGTCTCAGATGCAGCCGTGCAGGGATGTGTCACCAGCGAAGCGGCTCTGATTTCGGTCTGTGGGGAGAGAAGTGATGCACATGCTCCCCGTAATAGCTCCTCCAGCCTGCTCGCTCCAATAATAGTCTCCGTGTGTGAAATTTCACCTGACCTGAACTTTCTCGAGTTTATCCAGCCTTCACCCTGACAGTTTAGAGCAGTACTGTTTTTATGCCTCGCAGTCCAGACACCAAATTGGAGCCGAAGTGACGTTTATTGTTTCAACAGTGTTATTATATGAAGATTGAGCTCATTACAAACACGACCTGTTTTCGAGCCAGGACACATATTAATTTGGATAAAATACCAGCTGTGTCCTCTCTCCATATGGCCTTATCGGAAAACAAACTGGGTTAAGTTTCATTCCAAAGAATGAAAATATAATTGAATACTTGCTTCATTTGAGGAAACTCAAATAATCATTATCATCACAATGTCTCTGCTAATCACTGCGCAGAGGGGACAGAGGTGTTTATTTCTGTGTGTATCTAAAAATAAACTGAGGCACAATTCCTCCGGGGGGAACCTGAGGGCAGCATGGGGGAGACTTTCCTCTAGCACTGGGGGAAGAGGAAGGTCCTCACCCAACCTCTGCACAATTTTGGTCCAGTGTGACACCACACATTTTGTTTTTGCAGTGTTTTCACACTGTTTTTCCCTAGAGGAGACAAGGATTATCTTGGGGAATTCATGGAGGTGGATGTGCAGGGCTCCCACATCCTTCCCATCTGCCCCCTGAGTGTCGTGATCATGGGCTGAGAGCACCAGACATTGCAACCTGCCTCTGCAGGCTGGCCAGGCTGGTCTCTGCTCACCAGTGTGATGAGGTGTGCTGGCCTCAGGCACCCCCAGTGACACTCCAGAAGGGCAGTCTGGAAGTTTAGAAGCAATGGGTGCTACCTGTCCCTCAGCCTTGTGCATCTGTGTAGTGCTATCCTAGAATATGAAATAGAGCTTAGCGGTCCCAGTCCTGGGGTGATTTCTGACCTCAGATACAGCTAACATAGCAAACTTCAAAATAAAATGAAAATCTGAAGGATGTGGATGGGGAAAGGAGCCTGAGCTGCCATTGAAGACATCCCCTTGAAAGACTCTGTGCTGCTGGCTCCACTCTGTCTTGGGGAAGAGCTGTGCAAGGACACACTCACTGAGTTTATTTTCTTTCTAGCATTAGGGGAGAAAAAGAGCAGGGCAGAAATCTCTGGATACCTACAGCCATTTCTGGGGCTGCGATTTCTTCTGCCAGAGGTAACAATTCTGTACACAACAGATCTCAATAGATTTTTTTCTTCCCATACTTTGGATCCTTCGAAGGGAGAGCCCTTCATGTGATAGAGCAGGGGGGGTTAGGAGGGTCTACTGTGTTTTGCAGCTGGCAGAAGAAATGGCAAATCCCTATGAAAGTGGAAGGCATGGGGATACCAAAATGATTGGACAGCAGAGAATCAATTTCACGGATCATGAGTGGGTTTCCTACAGAAATGCGGACAGCTGAAGGAAGACAGGAGAGATGTACCCAGATGATGGGTAGGACAAGGAAGATTGACAATGAGATCAATGCAGAGCAGAGGAGGAAAAGGAGACAACAGAAAAAAGCTGTGGACATTAATAACAGCTGGGTTTAGAGCTCTGTTTTTGTAACTGCTTAGGGAAAGAGGGGACATTTCACCCATGCATCTGTATGAAAAATAAATACGGCAATGATCTTTTTCCAGTAGAAGTGTTTGGGCTGTGGTTTGGCTTTCATTTCAGAAACTAAAAGAGATGCTTTGCTGTTTTCAAAAACTGAATTCTTTTCCTACCAAAACCAAGCCTGCCTTTGGTTTTCAAACCATACTCTTCTGTTAAAAATAAAAAAAGTCAAGGTTTGGGGTTTTGGGGTTTTGTTGTTGTTGTTTTGGGTTTTTTTTAATAGAGACTGAAATCTTCAATTGGAAAGAAATCAAAAGTCCCCAAACCAAATAAGTCTACTGCCCGAGAAGCTCATTTATTGTCTTAGAGACCAAAAAAGTGAATATAGCACAACAACTGCATGAACACACATTTCATCTGGAAAACCAATGCAGCAAGGGCAGGTGAGTGACAGTTTTGGAGACCTCCCTTTGGAGTGAAAATGTCCACGTTCTCAGGAGGATCAAAGTTTGGGATCCTTGTCAGTGTCTGGTCAGGGCTTAATCCCATGGGGAGGTGCTTTCCTAAGCCTTGGCTTTCCCTTTCCAGATCACTCTAAGGTCAACCTCCACCTGCACCTGACTCAAAGCACAGACAGGTCCAGGTCCAGCAAAAGAACTCTGGGGACGGGTGGCTTTGGTGATACTAAAGCGTGGGGAACCTGAGGGCTTTGTGAGTGCTGAAATACAAAGAAAAAAGGGAGGGGGGATGATGTTGAAATTATGGAGTAATTAAAAAGCTGACGTAGACAGGATAATTAGAGGATTAGCATCACATTCATCAGCACCGCAGTGTACTTTTCTGAACTGGAGAAAAGCCTTTAGATAAAGCCATATAATAACTCAACCTCCCAAAGCTTAAGAAGACAAAACCTCAACAGCAAACAAGTAACTCCCCAGTCTTGCCCTCTTCTTCCATGATAAACTATGGAAAAAATTAAGTGAAATTGCAGAAAGTAAGTATTTCTGAAAATTTCTGGGGGCCATCTGCAGGGTAGAGCCCATTTGCTTTCCCTGAATCCAAGACAGTTGCTGCTATTATTGCTACAGGAAGGCAGCTGAGCAGAGGATGAGAAGCACGAGAGGGAAAGAACGGCTGATCCCAGGACTAGGTCTTCAGGCTGTGACTCACTTTGCCTCTGTGTGACTTTGAAGAAGCTCCAAACCCCAGAGCATCTGCCTTGACATCTAAAATGGGACTGTGAATGGATTTTGGGCTCTTTGTTCACCGGCTGTAGTGGACACATCAAAATTTTTCCAGGGTTTGTATTTTGGCCTGCAGAGATCATCAGGTGCCCATGGCAAGTGCCCAGCCTCAGCAGGGAGGCACTTTCCTCCTTCCTGTGTTTTCTGTTGTGACCCAAAGACACTTCCAAATCAAGAAGAGGTTCCCAGGAGCCCCCAACCAATAGGTCTGTGTCAAATGAATCCTCCTCAGTTGGAGTTTTGCTCTCAGGACCCCCCAGATCTCATGTGGACACCCTCAGTGCTATCACCCACAGGTGGGTCAGAGCTCAAGACACACCCTGTCCCTGTGCTTCTGAGAAGCTGGATCCATTCAGCATCAAGGATTTCTGATCCACTCTGCAGAGCCACCCAACAGTAGTTGTTTTCTGCAATGCATTTGTGTTTGGCTTCAAAAATTGCTAGAAATGTATTTGAAAGAAATTGCAGTTACGTACGTGTAATGTAGAGGCTCTCATCCACCATCAAAATATCATCCCTGATGCAGCAGGGTTTAATTAGGAAATGCTGCTGGACCTATCTCCATTGCCATGTAATTAAAAACCTTTGGGATATTGGATATGGAGCTGATGGGTCTCATTTTTGTCTGAGTGAATGAAATTCCCCCTGATGAAGCATTTCTTCTCACCCAACTGAGCTACTTCCTACTTACAAGGAGCTCTGAGAGCCTTCACACAATGAGGGCCCCACCCAAAGCTGGCTGAAATCAAGGAAGAGACTCAGGGCTCGAATGTTTTAGCCAAAACCTCCTTTCACTGGGATTACAGAATGAACTATCTCATTGCTCATGATTCTCCTTTGACCGCTTAAGTTTTCTGTCTAATATGGCTAATTAGGAATTGGCATCAAACATTTCTTGCCACCTGCTTCACATCCTTCCGTGATACGGTTGTAGACAGGATAATGGGAGCTAAATCCTCCACTTGTGCATTGGCAACAGAGGCTAAAAAATCTGTGTTAGTTTGTAGCCTGCCTGGAGCCCAGTGCCTCGTCCTGGACGACAGCACGTCCTGCACAAAGGCATCCAGCCCTTATTTCAAGATGCTTCAAGTGGTGGATAATCCATCACTTTCCCTTCTCATTTACTCCATTGGTTAATCACCCTCTTCATTCAGATTCTGTGCTTTATTTTTAACTTATGTGTGCCGAAAGCTCTGTTTTCTTTTCCTCGCTGCATACCACCGCGTTCCCCTCCAAAGATGAAAGTCAGCGGCATTTCTGCATTATCCAGGTCACTTCCATCCATGGGATGCGGTTGTTTCTTTGAGGTGCATTTTTCCCTTCATGTGTCTAATAGTTCAGTAACCCATTACAAATACTTCTAAAGTGGAAGCAGTCGCCTGCTTGTTCTTTTCAGATGTCAACTTGGCAAGACAAAATCCCAATATTTCCTGCGTGGGCTTGGCTGGATTGAATCACTGAGTGGTGCAATAAAACAAATATATCTCGCACAATGCAAAACAGGAAAACTATCCCCGTTTGGGGCAAACATCTCTATCAGCTTACCCCTTCCCTGAGAAAGGCTGACATTTGGTTTAAGGTAGAACACATTCCTGACACACAGGACTATGATCCGTTACAAAAGGGAGCCCGCTTCCTGGATTTAGGCTAAGGGACAGGGTTCAGGCAGGGGGCAAGCTATATATGTGTCAAAATGAGCAATGTCTTTTTGGGTCACATATACTTTTGACTTCAACACTGCTTTATGTAGGCTGTAAAATTAATAGGTGGGAACTAGATTTATTTGTCCCCCTGGCCTGGTAGTTGCTTGTTAGGTTAAACTCACTGATTTCCTGGTACAAAAGTGCTTGTTAAAATAATCTCCCTGAAAATATTCCTCTGGGACTACTTTATCTTCTGAAATCAAAAATTCCTAAATAATGAAATGTGCAAGATGTGACAGACAGACTTGAGCAAAACAAAACAAAACCCCCAGAAAAGAAGAGCTCATTCCCATAAACACTGTTTGGGGAATTCAACTTGTTTCTGGTGTTTTGTAATGAATGCCAGCATCCATGCTCCATGCAGAAATGCTCTTATGCAGGACTCACCTGTTTCCCTTTTATCCATGGGGCCTCATTCTGCCCTCCCCATTGACCCAAGCTTCTCCATGGTGTAATTCCCATCAGGTTTACCTGGTTTGGCTCTGCCCTCAGTCACACAATTTCCAAACTAACCCACCAGGACTGTCCCAAACAGGCAGCAAGGTCAGTATGCTCAGCAGCCCCCTTTTTCTGTGCTATCAGAGGGACTGTTCCTCAAACTTCATTTACCAACATCCCTCACATCATCAGTAGGGACACTGAACCCCTTCATTTGCTTACATTTGCTGCTCAACTACAAATCTCACCCCATAAATGAGGACTCCTATGTCTCCTCATCTCTCTCAGTATCCTACCAGTCCCATCCTCAAAGCCAGCCTTCATCTATGTCCACCTTCATTTACCTCCATCCTCTGTGGTCCTATTTTCCTCCCCCACACCACAAAACCTTCAGACTAACCTGAACCTCTGTCTTTTGCCACCAAAGACACTCCACATTATCTACCCCGATCTCCCTCCATCCTGCAGTTTTGTCCCTGTCCCCATGTCCTGAGCCAGACACAGCCCTGGGGGACCCAGTGGGGCAGGTGGGACCTAAGGAGCTGTCACATCCCTCAAAAGTGAGGGAGACAAGTGACTTAGATTTGTACACACAGCACATCTGCACACAGCAGCAAAGAGCCTCCAACCAACAAGACCTTGTGCAGTCAAGTCTCCCCTCTGAATTACGAAGCTGTCACCAGCGGGTGCCCATCGAACATGATTCTCCTGCCCTTGAAGGTGGACATGCTACCTGAGGAGCCCAGGTATGGCCTGCACATGGATTTAGTGCCATTCCATCCTCCATCAAGGCCAGCTTAACCTCTTCATATCTAGGTGCTAAGGACTTCCTCCATCAGTGCCTTGAAATGGGGGGCTGCAGAACAAGGACCTGAGTTAACATCTCTGCATGGCTCTATGCAGTGCAGACCTTTTCCCACTTTTAATCTCTCTAGAGTTTCTTGGTGGTTTGGGGTTGGGGTTTTTTGTCCTTTTTTTGTTTGTTTGCTTTTTCTCAGCATCTGAAGTGTGTGTGTAAGATAGGGAGTGAACACCTGGGGATTCTTGCTAAGGCTGAGCTCATCACACTGCAAAACTCTGCTGGTACCTCTCCTCCCTGCCTTCAGTCCCCCTTCCCTTTCTTGCTGCAGCTCTGGGCCAGCTGTCAGTCTAATTTGGGGCAGCCCCTCCCCACAACTCCAACACCCCCTCCTACCTCCTCCAGGTGTGGGTACTTGACTGCAATCAAATACTCTCTCCAGTAAAAGGTGGTGGAGAGATTTCATTATGGGGTTGGAGCTGTGGTGCTGGGGGACCTGCTTGCACAATGCTCTCATTGTGTGGCTGCATTATTCTGGCTGCTGGAGGAAGAAGCCTGGAGTGCCGGAGGATGCTCATGTGTGCTGTGAGCTCGTAGGTGAGAGTGCAAAGGGCATGTCCCTAACGTGACCGTGTGGAGGGCTGCAAAAGGGGGAACGGAGCTCATGTGTTCTCCAGGGACAGCCTGTCTTTACCTAATAACAGAGATTGAGGAGCTGGTTTGAGCTACCCAGACATTACATCAGCTCATGGCCTCCCTCCCATTGGTCCCCTTGCCTTAGCCCCTTTAATTCGGCAGCATATCCTTACAGTCACCTTAGTGTCCTGACCCATGAATCACGTTTGTGTCATTCCCCTAGAACTGGGGAAGGGCAAAACTGTTCAAGGAAAAGCTTAGCATCTCTTCTGTTTGGTGAGATGAATGATGAATGTTGCAGGCAGAAGGAAGCTTTCTTCTTTTTTTGGGGGGGGGGGAGGGGGGCAGTACTTCCCCCCCCCCCCCCTTTTTTTTTTTCTCCCATTAAACCCTTTTTCCTGGTAAAATAAACCTCCAGGCCTCTACTCACCTGAGATTAGCTCCAGCTGCCCTAAACAGGATCAAACTACGTGCCATGAAAGTGCATGTGAAGGATAAGCTGTGCCCCAAGTAACTCTTGCTCTACTCAAGTAGAGGAACAACATATCCTGCCCCTCCAGGATAGGAACCAAACCACAGAGAGATTCTTGCCTTTATTAAGGCATAATTTACAGTCCATACACAAGGAAGCAAAGAAGCGAAGGGGTTGCCCCAGGGTCCTTCGGTGAGGAGAGAGATGATCTGAATTATGGTCCAGTGTTCCTGCCTTTCTCAGCAATGGAATTCTGAACTGAAGGAGCCAATGGTGGCCCTCTAGAAAGAGGAGAAGACTGTGGTCTTGGTGACTTCTTCAGGGTCTCCCAGGGAGCTGGTAGGAATACTCCTGAAGCCCAGGTTTCCACCCTCCCTCCAAGGGGACAATTCCTGGGATTTCTAGGCACCCATTGCTCCCCAAAGTGTGCTCTTGAATCCCACAATGCTGAAGGAGATCCAGCTTCTCTGGTTCATGTTGATCAGTTTCTATTACTTGCAGCCATGGAAGAGGATTTGAAATTATTACCCAAGTGAGGCTTTAAGTTTTAAAATGTAAAGGATAAGAAAAGGAAACAGTTAAGAAAGTATAATATTTCCCTAAGGTCCTGTGGTTTGGGAAGAAGAGGGCTCACTTCAATGTTCTGTCTTCTGGATAGATTGTTTTTTCCTGTCCTCTTCCCTCCCCATAAGAAAAATCCTCCATTAAGAATAAAACAAACATTTGCCTCCAGCTTTCTTGTAGATCCTCTCATTGTCCAGAGACTCAGTGTGAGCATCCATCAGGCTTAGCTGATACTTGTCTTTACAAAAAAATACACAATACCAAAACCCCAAACCTTTTCACCACAATATTTCGACAGAAAGAAATAAGATCTCTGTCCATCTTGGTGCCTAGAAATTGCAAATTTGGGATAGTTAGATCAGATTTGACATGGTGCACAAGAGCATTGAACTGAAACCCTGACTCTAATTTTTATGATCTGTTCATCTTGGGCTGGGTCCTCCTTCTTCCAAGCTGGCCCAGCTCTGGCTGACCATTAAGGCAGATCTGCCCGTGATGCTTTAAAGCAACATCTGTTTACAACGACGATGTCTCCAGATTCAAACAACTCCTGATTACTTTCACATTTCTGATATAGATAGAGCAGCTCAGAAGCTTTGGTCTTAAGGTTCCCAGAACATCTTCCTCAAAGGACATCATTTGGAGGTAATTGTAAGGCTGTTGTTGTAAACAGTCTCTCCGAAAGCTCCCAAAAAGCAAGCATCCCTTATTGAAAACACTCCATCCAGACAGTGTTGTTTGTCAGTGATGAGCTGCAGGGATGCTGGATCCCTGGCCCTTTTATAATATTCAGCGGTCACGAACCAGGCTGCTTGGAAGGATCTGTTTGAATCGGGGGACTTCCAAGAGGAACCAAAAAAATCACGCCAGGAGTGCAGCCTGTTCCATTTATTCCACTTTCCCTTGCTAATGAGGGTGATCTGTGCAAAACATGAGGCCCCAGAAGGGGCTGACACACTGTCTTAGAGGCCAGCTTTTAAAAGGACTTTCAGGGCTGAACTTTCATTGTAGTATGGGTTAAGGAAGGGCATGTATTAGGAGAGCAGCCACTGCAGTTGTTTTTTCTTTAGCAAGAGAAGAGACAAAAGCACCTTCAAATCTGATCTGTTCTACCTGTTATAGGATGGGAAAATCCACCCTAAAAAAGCAGCCAGAGCAAACAGGCTTATAACTTAGATACCTCTGTTAGGTGTCTGTGGTTAGCCAGGAGGACTCCAAGCCCTGGCAATTATAATTGCTTTTAAGGATCTGTCCTAAAACCAGGCAGCAGCTGGATCACACCAATTAACTTGTCCTGTGGACCAGCAATAAAGGAGGGGAGTAACCCCCCAGTGTTGCCAACTTTTATGATTTTATTGGACATCTTGCAGTTGTCAAAGTTCTTTCCATAAAATCCCAGCTGCTGGGTTCAGGAGATTGTGTGAAGAATCTCAGGTTTTGTTCAACATCAAAAGAAAAAAAGAAAAAATAAAAGCTTCTACCCCTTGTGATTGTAATGCAAAGCTTAGAAATATGAAATTGAAAGCATTCTGCAAACTCAAAAGCTGGCAGATAAGTAAAAAGGGCCCAAACCTCGTAATTCTTAAAATAATCTCAGGACTTGCAAGCCAACCTTACAGGTTTTGGTGGCCAAAGTCCTGGTAGATTGACTTGTGGGTTGGCAATTCAAGCTCCCTGTGTGGAGATACTTGGGGTTTAGGCAGAGGATCATAAGCAATGGAATTACAACATCTGTGGAAGTTACCACCTGTGAGCTGAACAACTGTAACCAATCATGTGCTGCTCTTACGTACTTCAACCAAAAAGCAAAATACTTTTTATTAAACCCTCATGAAGGGCAAAGACTGTGGAGTGGACAGAAGGAACGTGAAAATGCTTTAAGATTTGTTTTTTTAAGATTTTTTGGGTTTTGGTGTTGGCTAGGACGATGCACGTTGTCAGCACAGCTCAGCTGACAAGTGATAACTCATCACACTGATGAGCTCTCAGTCTTGAAAGAAATTTTGTGCTTCCAACTCTGTAGGAAGAGCCTCTGTTGTTCTGAGACTGAGGACCACCGAGGCTTGTAGAGTTAGATGACACGGTACATCCTGGTACCAAGGCCAACAGAAACACCCAGGGGACACAGAGACTACAGAGATGTGGAAGACACCAGGTTTATCCTCTTCCTGCCGACGCTGTTTGGGGTTGCAGGGTGGTGGGCCCTGGAAACCTGAAGCACCCCGGGTGGAGGTAGAGGAGGGGTATGGTGGGTTCAGCAGGTGGCGCTCCTCCCCTGACTAAATGCTGACAATTAACAAATTAACTTAATTAGGCAGTGATTGGGACTGAGGTTTCCTCTGCCTGCTCGTGTGTGTGGGCCTCTTTATTGTCCACTGAGCAGCAGAGAGTCCTTTGCCCTGAGCCACAGAGGGGGTGGCGAAGTGCTCACAGGAGGACGGGGGGAGATGTGCCAATGTCACATCAAAGCACAACCCCAGAGATGAGCCCCGTGGTATATCACCGCAAGGTGGGAATTGGCGAGGGACAAGCAGCCAGGAGTCAGAGAGGGCTTGAGGTGCTGGTCAACTCATTACTCTCACCCCAAACAAAGGAATTGCCTCAGTTTCCCCATCCACACTGCTGAGCTGTGGGACATCCAGCCCTGGGGACAGTGGCAGAAGAGAACATGTCCCTGTGTGCTTGGAAAAGGCTCATCATTGCCTTCTCCCCCGTGCTCGTCTTCCTCCTTCACTCACATTTTGAGGCAAGCTCTCTAATGGCTTGCTCTTAATTAGGGTGAACTCTGAGTGCCCTGCTAGCACACCCTTTCCTTTGTCAGCTAATTGGCCGGGCTTTCTGATCTATTATGTAAATAGTCTAAGTCTCTGCGGCACAGTGTCGTAATGCAGTGCATTCCTGGGAGCCTGGGCTTCTGTTTCATGGGATTGTGCTCCAGCCTCAGGCAAAAACAGCAGCAACAACAACAAAAACCAGGCAAGCCTTTGGCTCATTTTCTGGAGGCTCCATAAACGAGTTGCAGAAGAAAGTGTTCTGGGCAGCAGTTCAGGGCATGCAGATGGGGAGAAGGGTGCGTGATGAGGCCGAGGACAGCGGGAAGAGTTAAAGGCTTTTCAACAGAGCTGGCCGGTCTTGGTCTCGCAATGGCCTGCAGAGAAGCCAGCATCACCTCCCAGCCCAGTGCTCCCAGTCTGGCAGTCCATGTGCACAGGTAGGGGTGGGGTGGAGTCCAGAGGCTGTCCCCATGTCACGTCCCCAGGGAAAAAGGGAACAGCTCTGCTTTTCTGCTGCAAGGGGCTGCGCTGCTTAGCAGTGGAGAAGGGGCTTTGCTGTGTGGAGGTCTCCTCACAGCGTTGTGTCAGTTTTTTCTCCTCTCCTGGGACCAGTAAAGCTCCTCACCAAGTCACAGGGTGCCTCGTAGCATTATGCATGGAAGCTATAGATTTTTAAGAAAAGCTTAGGCATTTAAGGAACTGGAGAGTCCATGTGGCCAAGCAGTGTATACGTGACAGACCTGCTCGCCCAGAGAGACAAGCCAAGGGACTCTCCTTCCCACTCACCTTCTGGAGATGCTACAGCAGGAGAATGTACTCTCCAGTGCTAACAGGCAGCAAGGGGCCAGTTGCTTCCTGAAACACACCACCAGACCAAGCTTTTTCCAAAACGAACAATCATACTGGGGTGTGATTGGGGTGTTATTTGGTCTATTTTGGGGTTAGAGATGGTCTAAATTGGTCTTCTGCAATGTACCATGTCCTGCAAACTTCTGCTTTTGCAGGCAGCTCAGGAGAGGTACCCAGAATGGGCTTGACTGGTGGTGTCTGACCTCGCTCCCCAGAATATCAGCCAGTATTTTCTAAGGGGAATATATAAAGTGAGAAAAAGGGAGGGAGAAAAACTTCAAAACTATAATTATTCCACAGACAAGGAGAGCTATAAAATAAATGAGCAAAGTCCCTGCTCTGATAAATCCACTTAGAAATCCAAACCCAGTAGCAACAGTGTAATTTATGTACCATTGAAAGAGGTCCAGATGAAAATTGATGAAGTCTCTTATTTGTGTAATAAATCAGTTTCCATTAATGTAACCGATACGCATATTTATAAACACAGGCTGTACCCCAGGCTTGTTATTCAGGTCGTTGGAAGGGGGGCTGTGGAGAAAAGGGTGCTCTGAACCATAAAGTCTTTTCTGATAAATCCAGAAAGACAATCTGTGAAAAGATAGTGGACTCGATTTATGACACCTGAAAAAGAGCCAAGTGTGAGTAAATCTTCTGTTCCTGCAGAAATAAATCTGGTGAAGTCCTCTTCTTCGTTCATGTCTCTGGAGGGGGCCGTAGAGCCAGTTAAAAATTCAAGATAATTTTAAACAGTTGTTTGCTTTGACCACACCTCCGTGCTCCCAGTCCCATAAATCCCATTGCCCATGTTGACGCCTGTTGCACACCATGAACAGCTTTCCTGTCACAGGACTTCATGGGAAGCTGCAAGGTGGTTTGGGTTTGGTGCCGGTCATTCAACGCACAAGCTCATCCTCATACATGCGGTGAGGTGTGGCAGTCATGAAGGACCACTCTGCTGGTCATGGGGCAGAAAGGGTGGGACATGATTTATTGCAGAGGATCATTTGTGCGTCAGACAGAGTGAAGTATGAAAGGTTGTCACATCTGTGGTTTGATTTGTATATCTGGTGGAGCCACAGCCTGTCAGGATTGTTCAGAAGAAAGATGCACAGCATGTCTTTGCTGTGAAAAGGGCTGTGGTGTGCAAACTATTGAACTCGTGCCAGCTTGACCTGGAATGGCACAGCCCAGAGGAGAGCCACAGAGATGCAGGACTAGGTCTGGAATCACATTAGGGTAAACGGCACCCAAGGAGTTATGCTGGCATGATAAAAGGAATTATTACACCAGCCAGCCTCCCTGTCCTACGAGCAGAGAGCAAACCTTGCAATCTTGCATCTGAGGTCTCGGAGGAGTACATGGGCTTGAACCTCTGTGACTTCGGTTTACACCAGAATAAGCTGCAAAGTGCAGCAGACATGGAGCAGGCACACCACCCATACCACTGGTTTTGCAGGCAACCTCTGGTGAAAAGGCAGCAGCTCAGGCCTAACACTTGTCCCTTGGCAGAGTTCATGAGCTAAATGTCCAAGGCTAAGTCTATGCTAATAAGTGAAGCAGGGCCAGGATATGGGCTCACCCAGGCACTTGACTGTCAGCCCAGTGTCCAGTTTTGTCCCTGCCAGTCAACAGTCTCCTAAAAAAAATGTCTGGGGACGTTTCAAACGATAGCAGAGGCTGTTCTCTGGACTCTTTTGTTGTTTTTTTGGAGGTGAAGAAGAAAGCCCAGGCATGTGGGCAAAGGCGGACTGCAAAGCTGTGCATCTGAGATGTTATAACCCCAGAGGTCCCTCCTCAGTGCAGTAGGTCCATCACTCAAGGTTTTGAGATATTGACTGGACAAGCTACTGAGCAACCTCCTTGGTCTTTGAAGTCAGCTTTCCTTTAAGAGAAGATTTGGAATTAAGACATCCAAAAGTCCCTTCCAAACTCAGTTAATTCATAGTCTTGTGCCACCTGCATGTGCTTGTCCCAGGGACCTGCGAAAAGACCCTGGCTTGGCTTATTTATAAGGACAGGCTTAGCAAGTGTGACCCAGCTGCCTGTTTGTGATTCCAGGAAGGGCTTGATGGCAGACAGTTTGGTGATCACAGAATCATAGAATTATTTATGCTGGAAGAGACCGTCAAGATCATGGAGTCCAACCATTAACCTAACATTGTCAAGTCCACCACTAAACCATGTCCCTAAGGGCCACATCTACAATGTCTTTTAAACACCCCCAGGGATAGTGACTCAACCACTTCCCTGGGCAGCCTGTTCCAATGCTTCACAACCTTTTTGGTGAAAAAATTTTTCCTAATATCCAATCTAAACCTCTCAGTACTGCACCTGGATTCTGGTCATCCGTATTCACAACCCAGTCAGGTATCAAGAACCCTCTACAGTTCTGCAGGAGATTTCATGCCACCGCTGTTAATCTATCTGAGGGATAGATGGCTGCTTTCCTCCCTGCACAGTTTGCACAAACCCTAAGTGCACAGCATGGAGGTGCCAGAGAGACCAGGTGCATTTCAGCCCCTTCCAGCACCACCTCCTGATGCCACGTGGGCTGGGGTGCCTGGAGGGGGAAGAGATGAGCTTGGTGGCATGTGTGGCTTCGCATGAGTGTGGAAAGCACCAGCTGTGGCTAAGGAGTGCCTGGCGTGGGTGTCACAGCTGGCTGGGATGTGCCTTCTCATGCCAGCTCAGGGACAAGAGCAGTGCTGGGAAGGTGTTCCAACCCCTCCTTGGCACCTGGTGGAGAGTTCATGGGAGCTGCCCGGGGAGAAGAATGCATACTGGGAATGCTGAGAGCCAGGAGGCAAACACTGGGGTTATCACAGGTACCATCGTGAGACTCACACTTGTGGTCTAACGAAGGTGAGTGATCTCAGCAGCACCCAATCACTCAGAGAGCTGGGGTGAGGTTCTGGAGATGTTTACCAAAGGAGATGCAGGGTGATTTCAACCAAAGGGATGTGCCTGTAGGAAGAGCTGGGCTCTGGGTCAACAAACAGCAAACACCAGGAGGAAATTGGAGATTTGGAGAAAAGGATGTGTCCTACAAAGCCGAGTCATCCCAGGCCTGAACCCCCAC